>NW_026782179.1:1200000-1857500 GCF_031769215.1 Ylistrum balloti
CAGAATTGTACTTCCGCAGCTCTATCGAGGTTTTAAAAACAACGAATGACGTGCTCATATTTGAAAACATTTTATTAGGTACTTATGCACATGATATTTGTTTAAACAATATATATTATAAAGCGAGATTCTCGAAAAGATAATGAGCAAAACAGGAGACGTGGATTTATTACAAAAATATTGTCAATAATCAACATCATACAACATCAATTTTTTCCATCATAAGAAGTAAGACACGTTTGCATGAAAAGTACATCATTTGTAATCTTCATTTGGTTCGAAAACACGATTGCTACTTTCATTCTTTCAAACACTATTTGCATTCAACCATAAACATATGTCACGTTTCAAGCAGTCTGAATGTTTAGACAGCAAACCTGTTATCAAGGTATGAATACAAAAAAATATCACTAACATCTCACATGATGAAGAGACATGGTAACGCGTGCCACATAACACTGTCTACATAGAACCGGGATGACATACATTATAATGTGATAACTACCAGTTCACCACTTTACTTTCAGTCATTATATAGTTTCGGTCAGTTGAGCAAAGCAACAATCAGCCAAAAACAGTATAGAACATTACAAACATAGACCATCTGATGTCAAATGCTATAAAGAAGCAGTCCATATGATGGATAGATTAGCTTCTTTCGTCGTTCCCAGCTAGAATCGGTTAGATAATGAAACAAACGATCTATCTAATTGCTGAAAATTATGCCCCGTAAAAAATAATCAATGGTAACTATAGACTGTTACAACGATAAACTGTGGTATTTTTTCCCCAAGTACGTCAGTACTTTTTACACGAGATCGATCTGAATGTAGGGCTAACGTCTGCATGAACACCCATTTTCAACTTGTGTGTGTTCATGTTTAGCGTTGTACAATAACGTTTGCTCGCCTACCTCTATGTATACATCTGTTTATCGATTCGGCGTTGTAGTGGGTCCGGAGCTATAGACCTCGAGTGCCTCGTTAGCTCCACTCAAAATCTACCTATAAAAGGTGAAGTCATTGAAGGTTGTTAAGGATTCCACAATAGACACACATAGATTAACCATATCTAAATTTAACCCGAGGATGAGACATCTAAAATTACTGAAAATCTTTTCCTTTTCGCCGGCTGGTTTTCATTGCAAATGTTTCAATCAATTTACACGTTATATCTTTTATTTTGTGAAACATTTCATCAATAAAACTACCTTTTATCATTGCTTCCGTCTATCAAATAAGTCGTTATAATATTGATAATGAAAGGCCTAAGATAATGCATACGTGTGTAATAAACTCAAAGAAAGGACTAACAAAGACATTCTTTCAATATTTAACAAAATTTAACGCACAAATATCTTCCTATCGGTTCTGTTGAGCTACAACTGGGTTTTCTGCTAAATCTGGTATATTACAGTTCAGTTAAAAAAGGCCCTACCACATCTCAAATATTCCACTGCCAATAAGTATGTGAAATTCTACACACTGTGACACGACGAGAACAAAAATACAGTAAAGATTGAAATCATCTTCTTATTTAAATGCATTGTTTCCTGCACTCAACACAATCAGATCCCATCCACAAACACTTTACACATATCGTCTAATAATTGTAGACGATATCATTGGAGAAATTAGGAAAATCACTACCACGGTCACAGAAATGAAAAGATTTCCAGATTGTAAAATTTAAGATGTCGCATTCAATACTATGATGATACCGTGATATTTATTACATATATTTTTCAAAAAAAAAAAAAAAAAAAAACCCAAACATCAAGCTATTTTCGAACAAACTGTATTATTCGATGTGAAACAAGTGCAAAATATACCATGAACTTTGATATCCCCATCTGATATAAACGATGTGTGTGTTATTCCCATTTAAATAACTATTACATAGTTAATCGTTTTGAAATGGACATGGATGACGCATTGAAAATAGTATCTTCAATTTTTCAGAAATATATCGAGTACTTATGAGTTTGCCTATGATGAAATGATTTGTTTTCGGGTTTTGTATAAAATTTTGTGTTTACTCATTACTTGGATTTGTATCTTATTAAACATTCTCATCCAATAATATCATATATAAGGCGATATCTTATGAGTATACTCATGAAGGATTGTCATACTATTTTGTTGCTACATTCAACAGAGATCTTAATATGGTCTTATAACAAGGGTGGTCTAACCGAAAACAATGTTTGTCTTCTGAAATTTTGGCCGTGGTGGCGATACATCACATGACTTGATACATCACATGACTTTTCGGACAAGGGATACCTTCCTTGGCATGGTCTACTGGGCAGATTTAGCTTAAGCACTATTGATGTGGAAGATTATGTTGTGTTAGGTAATTTTATTCATAAATATGCCAAATGACTGGGTACCGATGACTGCAATGAGCTTCCATAAAGGTAACAGATTGTAGGCATTTGTACTGAAAATTAATCTGGAAATAATTATTAAAATTCCAAAAGTAGTCTTTCACATTACAGATATACCTATGTATGGACCTTACCTTCTGAAGAGTGCTCCTATTCGTAAATTCAAAAAAAAAATGAATTCTAAACATCAAACACTATGGTCTATTTCTTAATGTTTTTAGCATTTAAACATTAAAAAAATACATGTCTACACTTGCTACACCTATATATCTTTATGTGGCAGAAACGTGACAAAATCGTCAAAAAAAAATCTTCAATAAAGAACTTACATTGGTTCTTTAAAGAATACATGACAAGAGTAGTGTAGAAAATACAACGGATTTATTCGTACCCTTAACTGAATTAAAGATTCAAATTGGCCGAAACTGCTCAGTACTCCTGGAAAACAAGATACTGGGTTATCAGAATTTTGCTAAGTATTGACTGTGCGAACTTTTTCATTTTGTAGTTTTTGCATAGGACCACTACTGATTTTTTTCAAAAGAAAGGGAAACAAATGCTGTATTTTGACGAGTGCTAAAGCTGTATGTGTACAGGTCAGTGGATGTACTGAAGTGATAAATGTTTGTAAGCAAATTTCTAGAAACTATTTCTTCAGTTTTCTCATTCACTTTAGAAGAAGCAAATACAAAGTTATAACATGCAATGAAAATATTATCATTGTAATGGTATGAAATAACAAGTACAACATGGGTATACACATAACATTTCGCCTGTGGTACCGAAAATATATTTGTCAATTACATAGAAATATACCCCAATCTTAACATTCTGCATCTGATTCCGTGAAATAGAAATATATATATATATATGTAAATAGACTTAATGGTTCTTTCTGGGACTTAATAACAAACAAAAATAAAATATATATCACACAGTGGTCTGTCAACAAGAAAATTCGTGATTAATTATAAGCTTCCTTGCATTTACAAATTCATAGCACACATCACATTTAAACAAACACAAATGACAGTCAGCAGATCTATAACATTGCTAGCTTTCCACACTCATACCAGTAGCATGGCTGCCTGAGGTTTTAATAGGTTTATTCTCAAACAACTCCAGGTTACTTAAATATACGCTTTTAATCCCTGCTCATGGTTGCTTAAACTACCTCCCTGCCAGAAACTCGGTTAGGCATGAGTTTTCCAAAGGCCACTGAATCACATATATATGTACATGATACTGTACGATATTACTCTGGATGACATTTTAAAAGAACATGCATTAGGGAGGCAGGTTTGCAGGATGCTCTACAGCATATATATATATATATATCTATATATATACACAGCTATTCAAATAAGAGAAATGCTTTGCATACTGTATATATCAATATAAAAGCAAAAATATTACCATGGCAACATGATTGTGATTTGTGAATTTTAGTTGCCATGTTAATATTTTGTTTCTACATTTATATGGTTTTGGGGTTTAGATATAGAAAAAATGAGATTGCAAACACAGGGATTAAGCTTAACTGTGTGTCATTTTTCTATATATATTGATCCCACAGTCATTTATTTCTGTACATGAATAAACCTCATTGAAATACAAGTAGGAAATATCTATCTGATGGTGAATATTAAATAAATTTCCTGGTCAGGGTGTGATCATGTGCTATAAGATAACCTATCGCTAAGCTATCCATATAAGTATCGTTATTAGGTCCAACTCTGTCATACATTCCACTGCCTATCTACCAAGGTAGGGCCCATAGATTACCTGACTTAGGACTCCTGGCCAGCACAAGGCACAAACAGCATGATTAGACAATAAATGAAAAGAGACTAGAGTAAAGATATTGATCATATTTAAACTGCACCAACTCTTGTCAATGAGGTACTTGTAAAATTATTTTACAAAAGTGTTGTTAGATTTTCATTCTTTTTCTCACACTCATACATATTAATTTAGATCTTCATATATTTCCTTAACAATATTAAAACAAGACTACATATTGAAGCCTTACAAATACACTTAGAAAGACATCACAAATTGCATTTAAGGGACCACATACAATAAATGTAATGATTTTAATGTAACATTTAGTTGGTCTGCGACCTGATAGTACAGCAACAGGACCTAACAATATGCTATTATGTGCGTGACACATCCAAATGATTTCTTAAAGACTAGTTTACAGATTATCTGAAATTGAAATCAATTTTAATCAGTCTTTTAATTTTAGCATTTTTTACCACATTCCACCAAATTTAAAACCTTTTTTTTAAAAACTCAGTTTTATTATCAATGTTATTCTTTTAACATCAAGTTCCTTGAAAATGCAACATGATTAAGAAGTATTTGGACAGAATAATTCTCTCTTTTGACTAAGCATAATTAATCACAGTTTATATAAACCTAATACAATGATATTTGGGACCTGGGTTTTTGAGTCCTGGACTCATGCTTTTCTGTTTGGACTTGCCCAAATTTTAAGAACCTACTTATCTCTTGGTAATAAGACTCTTCAAAATTTTAGAAACTGAATTCTGAACTTGTAAGAAAAAGTTTCATGAAAATCACTGATAGTATAATAAAAATTTATTTCCTTTGATATCTGGCTTAAACTGAAAATATTTATTTTTCTTACGATCATAGAATCTGATAGATCAATACATGTATCAGAATGTCACCACAATTTACAAAATCTTATGGAATATAGACTAAATATAGACTAAATATGTAGACATACTTCATTTGAATAGTATATGGGAGAATCTATTTTCAAATTAAGAGTTCTTACCTTAATCCCTTATAAAGACTTTTATTTGTTAATTGAATGAGCTGCATAAATACCAACAAAAGGTGGAAAAGTGATCAATTTATTATAAAAGTTACAAAACAAGGCAGATCATCAATGAAGGGACTTTTTTTTTTAATTTGGCACTCATATATGTGTTTGGGAACTTCCTTTCTCCTGTGGATTGTAGAAAATGTGGTACTTCATTGCAATAGCTAAACACTTCAGTTACTCTATATAACATATAAATGTTTGTGGGAACTTTTATGGTTAAATGCTAGATATCATTTCAAGGATAAAAAAAAATTTACATAATACAAAAATAATACTTTCATCTGACATCTGATTTGCTGCATTCTGTTTTATGGTTTGTAATAGTAATAGGTTCTAGACAATGAATCTTTCATGTCACACAGTATGTGGGAAAATGATGTCAAAATGCTGCGAGACCTCTGAACTTTAAACTTGGTCTAGGATAGGAGGCAAATAAGCTCCTGTACAATAATGTATTACATATTTATACTATGTATAGGAATATGACAATAAGGACCTGGTTTGGTTATTGGCTGACATTGAGAATCATAAAGGCAAAACACGTTGTTTAAGAGGGGTGTCACGTGAGGGGGATGGGGGCGGGGTGTTGTCAAATTCACAAACAAAAACAAAGTTTACTAAGGCTGTAAATCATAATTTGAAGTTTCATATAGATCTACTTAATTAATAATAAATAAGGTGAGAGATGCATTACTTTATCACTAGTAATATATATCTCATGGCTCGGAATTACATATCTCTAATAATATACATAATATACATTGTATCAACATTTGATTGATTTATTTACACAAACCAGGATCATGACTTTTGAATTTAACTGTTGTAACAACTTACTATTGTGTAACTGATCTTGGTTTTAACTATGTTTACTTTGATATAAAACTGACTGGCATCAAAAATCCAAAGGACAGAATATGGAACTATTCTTATTAATGAATTATTCCTTAAAGTAGAGAGCCCAAGGCCAATGTGCTCTAATTAGTATATGGCATTTCTTAAGTCAAGTTGCTTGCCCACTTAATTCAATGTGTTTGTGGTATAGCTTCATTATTGTGGTGTTCTTAAGAAATAATGATACTGACCTAGGAGGGTCAAAACAAAATAAAAAAAATGTCCCGATTTCAAAACATTTTCTGTTCCACCATGTAATGCCTGACATTTCTTAACACTGCTTAACAGTCATAATATTTGAAATGTCAACATAACCAGCAATAATTTTAAAATACATTGTACTAGCATGCTCAGTGCCTATATCATTGTTCCTGTATTGACAATGGAGAAAAAATATATTTAAAAGTAAAGAAATTAAATTGCCTGAATACACCTAAAATGGTGAAGGACTAGGCTTGCATATACAGCCTGAGTAGACCAGTTCTGGGCTCTCTACAATAAGAAAATAAATCTTACAACTTTTACATATGACCTCGAAAATTTCAACACAATTAAAAATCATGATTCTTATATTAAGCCTTAGCTAGATTTCTACGATTTTATAATAATAAGTTATACTCGTATGAATTAATATATAAAAAAAAATCATCACCTACTGAAATCTTAAAGTGCTACACCATGTACACTTTAGTGCGATATATTTGACCCCATGCACTGACTTTATCACAGAATTGCGTCCGATAATCTAAAACTTCACTATCACTTACACTACAATTCTTTAGTATATTCCACATTTAGGTTTGCTATTTAACAGACGATAATAAAGATACATGTACCACCAGAATTCAAACACACAAGTTACGCATTAATGTGATAAACGGAAAAATGAAATGACTGATTGTGTTTGCCATTCTTTCTGCTTTGGAAACATTTATTGCATTGTTAAATTTGCATGTTCATGAGAAATATGGTTTGATGTAAAAGTGAAATGTTGATGGTTTTTCTTCAAGAATTATGTGGTTAATATCTTAGTTTTTGATGTCATGGTTTTGTGCATCACAAAGAAGTGAAATTTCACTTCTTTATTCTCAAGACAATATGATGAAGATTTTTGATAGAAATTGACATCATTTTACGTTAACAAGTATTTACTTCAGCATGAACAAAATGCTTGATGTCTCGTCAATGTATATCAGCAGTTATCATACGCCTGAATTGTGTTCATCTATGTAGGTTTACGCATCAAAAAAATTAAAAACCAAACCATTTCTTTTATCAAATGACTGAGAAAATCCCTCTTCTGTGATTGGCTAGGGGACGCCCACAAGTTTAGATAAAATGCAACTTGAAACCAGAACTGGAAAATTTCTGAACAAGA
Source organism: Ylistrum balloti (assembly GCF_031769215.1). Lineage (NCBI taxonomy): Eukaryota > Metazoa > Mollusca > Bivalvia > Pectinida > Pectinidae > Ylistrum > Ylistrum balloti. The sequence goes on from NW_026782179.1 coordinate 1,207,522, forward strand.
GGTTATCATTTTGATAAGCTACACCAAAAATAGCAAACAGAAATTTCCAAGATGCAAGGTTATCATCTCAAACTGATAATCTAGACAAAGGATAAACTTACGGTAATTTTAACTTTAATACGGACATCTTAAATGCCCTGTAGTTTGATAGGAGGATTTGTTGACCTTTGAAAGGGCAACAAATCCTTTTATCAACCCTGAGAAGACAATAACTGTATTTAAATAGTATAAGGTAGGACATATATAATTTGAACTACAACGAACAACATCCTCAGCAGCATTGATTGCTCATAGATGAACACTCATTTACAAGAGACTTATCTTTGCATCCTTCAGCAGTATGATTGGTATTCAATAACCTGTGCAGACACTCACTGAGTTAACATTTTCACTTGATCCTCAAAATCGTCTTTGTCAATTGACCCTGTATTGACGGAGTCTGTGTACCCACTCTCCGATGAGGAATTGTCTTGAGTCACATCAGACTCTTCAACTTTGACAGCACCTGCAAAGTCTTCCGCCCTGTCTATACAGAAGACAGGATTGTCAACACCGACACATGCTCCATCAGCCACTTCCTCACTTTTTTCACTGCGGGGAGTGTCCTCTGCAGCCAATTCTGCCATAGCTGACATGTCATGCTCAGAATGCTTCCGCGACAGACTATCTTCCTGAATACCTTCTAGACGAGTTTTATTTTTTAATCCCAATTTGTTGCGCTTCATTTTTTTCCTCATGCGATGATTTACAGGCATAGGGTTTGAATGCATGGAAGAAACCTTATTAGTTTCTGCTCCTGGTGCTCGACTTTTCTCCATAACACCATTGCGAGGGAAATGAGATCCTTTGGAGTTAGAGCGTGAACTATTAGGCAAGGCAGAAAGCTGCTGGGGTTCTACTGCAGGTGTCTTATTTTGCGTACACAAGTAAAAAGAACTCACTGATATACTGATAATAGCAGCAAGTAATCCCGAAACCAACAACACAATGCCGATGATCTTTTTACCTTCATCATTTTGAAGTTCTGGTGGCAGCAGTGCAGAATCAAATAATCCGTAATTCAAGATGAGACACACACCTATAGATACCATAATAATACCTGCCAGAAACATGAACACTCCCACAACACACAGGCAGCAGTGTCCAGAACTGGAACGCATCCTAGGCATCTGCAAACAAAAGAATGGCATGTTAAACATGTTGTGACACTATTACCTTAAGGCTGATGTGATGACCCTATATTTATCAATAACCACAATAATTTGTGCAAACATCAGCATTGCAATACGACTGGAAATTCCACTTTTTTTTCTGTTTGTTTAGGCTGACTCAACAAAATAAATTTATTTCGTTTCCTTTTACGATGACAAATTATAATTCTAACTAACTTGTTTCATATGTAAACACAAATGAAAAATGATAGTGTCAAACAGATTCTGGAAATGTTTCCAATACATAGAGCTCATCACCAGTTTATGTAAATGGTAGATACAGAAACAGCTGTATTACTTTGCTAAATCTCTAATCTAGATTACAATTGCATCTTACATGGAAATTAGATGGATTTTTTAGGTCTTAGGTTTTAGGTCCATCTCACTAAAATAGTGATTGCTTGATATTTTTTTAAGGAATTTCTCAAAATGATAAGCTATCAAATGCATTAAAATTACTCTTCACTTTATACCCGTCAAATTCTATCTGCATTATATATACAGCTGAAAAAATTTCATTTCACATGTAATATTAGTTTTAATGCGTAGTACAGACTCACTTTACTGTTCAACTTTACTAGTTAGGATGGTTACAAGCCATTTCGTAACAAAAGCCATTGCAAAAACTACGACAGTTTGACATCTATCTTATAACACTTGTATCAGGTAAACATGTATACATAGGAGAGTGTAATGTGTTCCCTAATACCTGTACAGGATAAGTCTAACAATGGGTGTATTTTGTTACACTGGAGAAGAATTGATTTAGTCTACTACGTGCCAAATATTATTGGCACGAGATTTATGTTTACTTGTACTTGAACACCAGCTGATGTACAATAAAGAATTCTAAACTGGGTTATTTAAATTCTTATCGAACAGAAATCTAACATTCAGGTATAATATTGTCAGAATTCATCATAAATGTAATTTTGTGGAAGTAAGTAAAATTTTGTAAGATATGAAGTGAATGATGTTAAACAGAATTTCATGTCAAATGATCAACCATCACAACAAAGATTTATCTCACACCAGATTTTATAAAGTTTTTTTTTATAATTTTAAAAGAATTATTCTTTTTTCATGTTTATTCATCGATAAGCATTCAAATCAAAATTCCAAACAGCAGCAATTCTGTAAAACACACTGTACAGTAGTATTTTAAAGGTACGTTGCTGTTGAAAGCACATGAACAAACAAGATATCCCATAATGTTGACACTTGGATAACTTTTAAGGTTGAAAAAACATTGACTACATATTCAAGAAACATTAGCTGATCAGCAAATATGGTAAATTGTATCCATTATTATTATGTAGGTCTAAAATAGCTAAATCTGATATCACAATTGGAGTTGTCAAGGCAGGTTACTCCATTTTGAATGCAGTATGTAAGTTAATATCACACAATATACTTCCTGGTCAATATACAACAATCTATACTTATCTAGATATACAACAATCTATACTTATCTAGATATACAACAATCTATACTTATCTAGATATAAAACAATCTATACTTACCTAGATATAAAATAATCTATACTTATCTAGATATGAAATAAACAGCATGTTGCATTAAATGATTTTTAATTCTCCAATAAATAGAACACAGCTGTGTTGAAATCGATACACATGATCTCAAACGCATTAAATTTTTTTCATTATTTTTCGGAGGATACAGGATACTCTGTATACTACCGGAATATGTATAAAGGAAATATTTAACGGAAAATCAATTGAGTTATTCTAGTTACTTAATAACCATCGACAAGGAAACACATTATACATAAACATGTATCTAATACTTAAACAGAGGTTATCATGGCATGAGGTAAAATAAGATTTTAAAGTAATATGATGCTTTACTCAACATTTATAACCAACAATAGCCAGTTTGTGAACATTATTTAATGCCCATGTAAAGAAGAAAATACAACACAGCAGGAAATTTTCAAAATCACCATCAACAATACATCTTTCTATTGTTTGATCTTTATTTGTTCTTTAAAAGTTAGATTTTTTTCCTTCTTTTCCCTTCTTTCCTCTGTTTTTTGCTCTAACATTTGACTCTCTCTACCAGAGGTCGTTTGTGTTTCTCATTAAGAGACTGAGAAATGGGCCAGTCAGTACATATGCAGTTGTGTCCTTGAACACAACAATTTACCCCATTTGCTCGGGATGACATGCACTGGCCTCATGTATGTTGTTCAGGGAAGTAGTCATTAGGTACTACAAAGTGATCCTGCCTTAAAATCATCCCTTACTTGACGCATAACTGTAGAATGAGTTACCTCCCTTTTCATCAAAACTTGCCCAATATATAATGGTATTCATCAACTCACTTGTTGTCTACTCACTTGATTTTACCATGTCAACCTGATACTGGTCATCTGATTACTTGTTTAAGTCATGGAAAAATCATCTAATATTTCCTGAATTTTTTTCAGTATTTGATTGATTCAAAATCTTGTACTTGATCTTATTTGATAAAGAAATACATAATTTAGAACATCATCTACATACATACAAATTAATTCACAACTAGACAACAGCATTTATTACAAGACCAATCACCCTGTCAGCCTTGATTTCGCCTATGATATTTGATGGATGAACAGAGGCTAAACAACACTACAGCAAAATGAATATTTGTATACATGTGCATACACTTTCAACAGCGAAACTCTTTTATAAAAGGTATCTTCCACTTTGCTTGTCAATCACTAAATTGAACAGGCTTGAACTGCAATATGTGCTCTATACGTACAGGTATCCTTGGTAGGTATCAGCTGTCAAAATGCTTGAAAAAATCACTTTTTAACACTTTGAATCACAATACTGAAGACCAAGCCTTTTATACATAGGAAATATCTCTGTGCACTATGTACGTCCCACTTGTAGATAATAATCCTTGACTAGGATGTGAAGATCAACCAACCATACACAATAATGATTGTTATATTGATTATAGATCTCTGGCATTGTTCTCCGACAAACTCTAATGCATTATTTGTAAGTAGTAGTGAAGCTGAAAGTTCCTGTCTTTATTGATCTCAGCTGCAGTCAATCATCGTAAAAAGTGTCACAGCCATGCTGGAATGTCAACAGGCTCCATCGTGATACATTATATGCTTTGATGCATTGCTAATTATAAACTACATTATGTGAATGGCAGGTCACAGTATATCTTCCATTGGTCAATGCGGACATATTTTTCACAGACCATGGACGGAAAAGAGGTGAATTTCAGGGAATATGAGATACAGGAGCAGACATCACAGTTCAAGTTCAAAATACTTGAACTTGAAAATGATTAAAGAGGAGCACAACCACAACACCGATGTCTATATAAGTTGGCAGCCATTTCAGCACATCACGGTAGTTGATAACACACAAGCTAGCAAGACTGATTATATATAATTAAAAACAAAATAAATATTGTAACAGCAACCAGCCCCGTCATTGACCTAGAAAGTACACTGGCAGTAAATACCTGGGTGAAGTTACCAATCAATGTGTTTTACACTGCAATACCAAACAGAACAACTTAACAATTCTGTTGTTGACACTACAGGTCATATTGTTGACAATCCAAGATATACATAGTTAGAATATACAATAGGTAACTGAATGAATTGATTTTTAGGCAGCTTAAGCCTTGTTCTTATTCCAGATATTTATATTTGATATGAATAGAGAGATTTTTTTTTTAAAAAGCCTGCGTCCATAATTTACCCTAATAAATCCTAATAAATAAAAATTCTGTTTCCTAATTTATTAAACTTATAAAACTCTATTACATTCTAAAATGCAAATCAACAACATATGAATTTCAATTTTATACATTGCACAGTTTCTCTGTATGGAAATTTCAAACACCTTCCAGGATAGATCTGCCACCATTTTTCCTGGAGAATTTCTCATTGATCTTGCAAGTACAAAATATAATTTATGTAAGATCTAGACCAAAGAATAGTGATCATCCCAACAGGTAACTTACTCACCAAAATGTTAAGGTTCTTAAGAGGCTTCAGAACTAATGCAGAACATTCAAATTTTTTTTTCCAAAAAGGAGAAAAATATTTTAAAAAGGGTAAATATCACTGAAAATGCCGATAATCTTATGTTAAGAATGTTAGAATCACATACTATTTTATAAATAGTCATCAATTTTAATTCATACTTCACAATGTACTTTTTCACACTACATTGCTAACTGACTGACAGGTTGCCAAGACCTGATAAACCAAATAAGTTTAAATTTTTCTAAGTGTACATTTAAATCCTGTATTATATTGATTTAATCTAATATTTTTTTCAAAGAATGTAAGCAGTATCATGGAATAACTTAAAAGTTTTAAACAATGGCCTTAAAGATCAGAACTACCTGCTTGTTTAGTATTCTAATTTATGTTGATTTGAGAGATTACATGCAGTGTCTGCAGACTAGACTACCCTCAGTATATATGTACCAATACAGCCTTACTACACAGCAGATTTCATTTTAAACAGGAAGTTAATTTTACATATACCATGCGTAATGATCCAGGAAATTTTGCAACCCAGATTTTATTGATTTAGAATTTTTCTGGGAAAATATTTTACTGTATTATGTTAAACTATTTACTAGCAGTAGCTTATTTAAACTTCATATCAGCAAATACAAAAATCGTTCTGACTTACCTGCTTAAATATACAACAATTCAAACTGGCAAGATGCCATTTCTAATGTCTTAAATACTGTTGACTTTGAATCACTTGTCACAATGATCCACCATTATATCTGTATTTAAACCTGTCATCCGAACACTAACCAAACCACCATTACAATACACATTACTGGGCCACACAATAACATTAATTAGACACTGGTTAAGATGGTGCTCAAAATACTTCAATTATTCAATGACTTCTCAACTACAGAGAACAAGAAAATATTTGGAGTATTCTTGAGTACATCATTATATTACAGCTACACAATATAAAATCCTGAATAGATATATTGATAAAAACTATCAAATGACCAGTCTACTTTTTGACATATCAGATAGTTTTAATTCCTGACTTAAATGGATTATCAAACTTCATAAAATACCTGATAATCATTTTTTTACAAATATTCAGAAACACAATCTGTCATTCTGAAGTGAAAATTTCATAAATTACACAATGCAACCAAATAGTCATTTTTGTTGACATACATACTATTCTGGCTCCAAAACTAATATTTATTTACTATTGTTACTTATCAAAGATGATGTGTAACAAATAATGGTAAAGCTCCATTTGTCTGGAATACAGGTTATGACCAGGACTAGATGCAATTGTTTGTCAATAGCAGGAGAAACATTTGATTATATTATCGGTGTTTCATCAGTTGGCATAAAGGAAACATGGTTTGTATTATTTTTCATTCTAAATCAGTACATATGGCACTTTTAGAAGCTGACAAGTATCAATTATTTCGGCAAACAAACAAAAGACAATTTAGAAATCACAACTATGAGTGTTCAAGGAGAATTTTTCACTCCGAAGCTAGCATTGAAAACATGCCAATAGTCTCATTAGCTCGGCAGAAACACCCAAGTGCAGAAATGTTTTATTTCTGCAGGATTGTTTTAGGTCCCAGAATAAAACATAGGATTAAAACATAGCAATACTGTCAATTTACAAAGAGTAAACGAGGTATATTTATTAATACTGGTCATTTTTTTTTTATTTCAACAAGCATTTAAGATAAAATTCATTCTAATGGTTAAATCCTTTTTATGAGAGTCAAATTACCAGATCATTTTCATACAGTAGTTATCATTATCAGAAACTTTTTAAATCAAAACAATTTTATGTATGGCAAATCAACAAAGCATCCTTACTGTTACAAAGAATTTACTTTTTTTATCTATATGGCATATTTCTCTGTGATCAAATTACGTATTAATTACTTACAGTATATACATTCAGTTTTCAGTAAAAATGACTTCCAGTTGGTTCTGAATCAAAGTGATATATGTATAACTAATATTTTGTGTCAGTTTCAGTCAAAAATGATTATTATCTTGTGCTTTTATAATCAGCACAAAAATGTAAACACAAATATGTTGTGTAATACATACATTACAAACACCTTTATAAGTCTAACATGTTTTTAAAAGAACAGCAGCCACCTTTCATTTCATGTAAAAAAAACACTTTAATAGTTTTTATACCTTATTCATATTCCATAAGATACTTATGCTCATGTACATGGAGCTCTCAATCTCTTATTTTTTTCAAATATTTGAATAAACATTTGGGCCTGGTGGAAATAAAACACATTTTAAACGTTATTTAACATACAAGTCTTCACCAGATGTAAATACATATTTTGATTTTATAATCATGAAGGACTTTAATATCTGACACTTTGAAAAAAAACAATGCCTTCTTCAGACTATTGTACTGTATAGTGGTCTATAAATAGAACGAAGTCGTGCCGGAGAACAAACAAACATGAAGGCTAGCGATAAAACATTATGGTGAGTCAACAGTTTTATAGAACTCACATGTATGTAGAAATACCAAATATGATGGTCTTGTTGTCAACATATCATTGTAATCTCGTAATATATAACTATCTTACCTGATCACTACTCTGGTTGGGACTCTATGACAACTGAAACAACTGCACGTAAACAGAACTCCACACCGTACTTATCGAACCATTGACAAACTTTAACAGGACTACCATGCCATAATTTCATCACCAACAATCGAATTTACCTGGATGACTCCTAGAATGATATCCAGAATTGATTTCTTTGGTTTTTCTTCAACAGGAGCCATGTCGCCATGTTCCATGTACAACGTACCTAGTCTAGTATCACCTGGCTATCGTCACTACGAGCTCTGCCATTGGTGTAATTTTCATCGTGGTTCAATGCATCCAAAAAGGGACGTAACTCTATTGTAAATGTCTTGAATAAAAAGTAGGCCGAGTACTATACCATGTATATCTATTCAAGCCCCTTATATAATAATGACGATGTTAATCTAAAACGTTTGTATATGTACAATAAATTTGAAAATGATATTTAAAGTGTATAATAGACAACCTATCTCATCAAAACGTATTTTAAACACAGGTACATATGTACTACATATATTCAGACGAAATTTTAAAAAAATTATCAAAGCTAAAATGGCGAAAACTTCATACTGTACGTCTCTGCTTGAAAAGTACAAAATTTTGCAGACTACTGAACAACCAAATACATAATTTTTTGGTACTTTTTTGTCCGATTGTCTGATCATTTTGTTTGAGAAGCCACCATAAAATAGATTATTTCCGTCAGAATAAAAGTTTAAGTTAACCGTTCATTCTACATTATAATCTTATTGAAAATGTGTGACCCCCTAATCTGTACTATGTGTATGGAATGAAAATAAATCCAATCATTTCACGACCCTTTCTTGAAAATCGTGTCATAAGGGATATTAAGTTTTCTGGCTGGTACAAGGTTATTCAAATTCTATTTATGTTACAACAATTGCGAAACAAGATTCGAACTTATATCAATCACTCTTGTTGGCCCGGATGGAAGCACACGAAAGATCTGTTAGTGTGAGGAAACCGGAGTACCCAGGTGGGGAAACCCACGTGGTCGGACAGGTGACCCCATACCTTTTCATGTCCCTGCCGGGACTCGAACCCTGGACGACTTGATGAAGGCGAGTACGTTACCGTTGCGCAACACGACCACTCAAAAGGTTATTATGCATGAACATTTACATGGATAATTTCATTAGAGGAAGTGGATGGAATGTGTAGCTAGTATGAACCAGGCAGATATGTTATATATTACTATGCAATATATTTGTTGTACATGATGAAAATTGTCATGTGACATTCTTGCCATTTCCCTGCACTTTCAGCTTGTTTCTTCCTTCACTCTTCTGATTTCAAAATTCGTTTCACTGTTTGGAATGCACAATAATGTCTGTTGTTGCTGTTCCTTTGTTGAATTTAATTGTGAATGAGAGGACTTTCCAAGTAGTCATAACCTTAGCCAAATCTCCTTGCTTGTTTTAGAAGCAATAACATATGTTTAAACTAAAGAAAAATAAAAAGGATTGGATTTAGACATTCTACACTATCCTTATAATTATAATTACATTAAATTGCATGCATGTTATGACTGTAATTCATATCAAATTATTTATTGATCGGGTAAAAGACGAAAAATATAATGTTCTAAAATAGTGATTCATATATCACAGTAGAAATAAAAACATTTTTATACAAACCGCTAAGTTTTGTCCAAATCTCGTTACATGATTGTGATTCTTTCTATATTACACCTGTTAGTGATCGCTATACCCCAACTTTCAGATAAATTCCAAATTTGTTTTGTTTATCGTATATTCCCAGTTTGTATTATTAGACCTGAAGTTGTTTGCCTGCCAAGTTTTAATTCGTTCAGAATATACATTTGATTTGGTATGAAGTTATAAAATATATGAAAATTGAAAAACCTATTGAACCATGGGCTAGTGCACCTTGCTATCAAGATTTTGACCTTTCTTTCAATCAGTTTTGATTTTTGCTTCGCCTTCTCGAATTCAAAATTCAGGCCTTTGCGTCACAAACGAATCCTAAAAGGACGAAAGCGTTGACAAATGCAATTGAGTTTATTATTTGGCTCGACTGTTTCGTATTTAAAAGTCTATTTCACAGGTAAGATCTCCTCGATAATTTTCCGAAATATCACGATATTGATCATGCTTTCAGTATATCAGAATTTCAAAGTTTCCGCATGCTTATCACGTACAAACAGAAAGACTCGCTAAGACAGCTAATAACCACATCTGCAGATAGAGATTTCCGGCTTATCCTAACATAGGGTTTTATTAATGATACCCTCACCGGAAGTATGGATATATTTCTTTCATATGGGATATAATAACTAGCCCGGGACATTCTATCGTATGGTCAGCTACATTAGCACGTTATCTTTTGCAGACCGAAAAAAAGGTCTCTGCGATGGCTTTTGTTTGGCGACATCGGAGAGCTCAAGTATAGGATCTACTGCATTCTACTGAATATCGGTCCGGAGACAATTATGAGTGACCCCAATCCCAGCCCCACCAAGCCACCACCACCCCGCCCCTCAAGAATCGGGTGCTTTAATCCGTGTATTCTACTAATAAGACGTTACGATAATAATTTTTCTTATCTAATTGCTAATTTCATTTCTCTATCACACTATATCTGTACTTTATTTATTACTTTTTGCGTTCCTATCTAGTTACACCCATCGTCATAATTATGGCCATGGCTGTCGCGAAGCCTTTAAGACCACTAAAAAAAAAAAACCACACACACACACAACCAAATCAAGAAGAAAACAATTATAGGGTTTCTCCAGAAATGAAAGTGTCCACAATGGTAATCGGGTGCAGGTTATTGTATAAGTAAGCACTATACGTTTGTAAACAACGATATATTATCAGTTTCTGGACGATTTCAAACTCGTTTGGTAATCAAAATGCCGTCTTATAATGGATCATCTCGTCCCAATGATGCTTCACAGCAACATGGTTGAAATATATCATACACATTCAGTTATACCTTGGCAATGTTCCACTGTATTCAATGGCCTGTGTACATGGGCAGGGGAGATAATTATGGTGAATGTTCTGACCGATTTAAATACCCAATATCTTTTCTAAACACATCACAGAAACAACATCCAGATTGTATTTGTATAAGCAGAACAATATATTTTGAGAATTGTTTCTATAATGTACCCGCCTTTGCTGGTGTGACTTGACATTGTTGTCACGTGGTATTGATTTGTATGACCGCCTTAATGGAATATTTATACTGGAACGGTCAATCACAGTAAAAGTACTTTAAAGACAGAAATCTATAAACTATACTCCTGGATCATAGTTCTGTGTGAATGGAATGACCATTAACTTAATAACTTTTAGCCCTCCCGTGGACTAGTGTATTCCAAACACAAACGATTGGTACAAAGCCCGTCAGTTCACTACGAACCACACACGATTAGAGCAAGTTCGTCAATATATATATATATATATATAATTCATTCAGTCAGATTTTATCTTGATTTTCTAAAATAGATAATTTTGAAAACCAACGCATATGAAGATTTAGCATAGTATTTTTCGTTATATTTTGTGATGATGTAGATAATAAATCTCAATGGTATGTACATGTAGTTTGTTTAACAATAAACAAGGGGAAATTTGTAGTGTATATGATATATGTAAAATGTCTGACGTTTGGTTTACTTGTAGATGTCCTTGTATCAACCGATTTATTTACCATTTGAATTAATCTTCTCTCCTTTCAAACAGTTGCTTTACATGTATACCTTCCTGTCGTTTTCATGTCCAGTGTACAATTCCTGTATACGAACATCGGGATATATACCCAATTACTTTAAAAAACACGTTTATAATGGATGGTTCTCGGGTTTTGAAATATTTAAGTATCATTTTAATTTCCCAAACGTTTATCGTGAAGGCGGTGTTTAAATACAGTATATTTGTTTGTAGCAGAAGAATAAAATATTTTAGTTCACAACTTCTGCACGTGAATCGCATGATTAATTACAAAATTTCTTGGTATACATAGAGCATATCTATACAAGTTGGCACACCTTTAAACCGTCAGAATAACATACACCGTTCTTATTCATATATCGTGATTGATTTTATAAGACCTATAGATCGTGTCTAATTTACCGTATTTACAAAGATAATCCAATATTGGTTATTTTTTGTTCTCTACGGCTCTTAGAGTGTGTTGTGTATTCAAGTTCAAATAAAACCAATTCAAAAACCTGGAATTGAGTAGAAACTTTGGACGATTTGGACTACATTATAGAAATATCCTGAGATATTTTCTTCCTTCCTTTCACCTTTTGTTTTTTATTTCGTCATTAGCTGGATGGTCTACTGAACAAACAAAAAGGGAATTTCCTACTGACACTGTACAGGTTACAGATAAGTAGGATAATCGAAACACGGCGATACATACAACTTAAAATATAAGGATCTATTGATTTAAACCCAAGCACAGGTAACGTATGCGAAAAGTGACTTTTGCTCCATTGCACAATGCACAATTCAACCTTTACGTGTAAATATACTGGCTTGCAATCCTGACTTTCGATGAATATGTGATTTTAACGAGAAAACGAGATTAAAAATGAAATTGCGTTCATTACTAATATCGATTTATTGTACCGATGTAGAGGGGTATGAATTTTTAAAAAGTGGTAATTGATGACGGATTAATGGTTTTATAATGAAGTCATCAACCTACCTAGGACACCATTACAAACAAGTCATTACTATAAAGTTACAGCGGGGGATCAAGTGACGTCATCGTTAAGAGATTATATATTTTTAAATAAAATCAGCTGAATCAGCACTTTCGTTGGCAAGGATACTTGATATTTTCCTCGCTATGAAAATACCTAATAAGAAATGTAATATGCTTCTTTCGGATATAGAATTAAAAATCTGAGGAGCGTCCGAGAAACTGTATTGCAATGTATTGCATCCCTTAATATCCTTCAACATTCATAATTTTTTTTTCTTTTAAAGACGCTTGAATATCGGTATGAACTGGAGATTACCAGACTCTGAAGCAGTTAAGCCTTACAATTATAAATGTGCATTATATTCATTTTATTAATGTTGTGTCTGATGGCTGAAAATGATACCTCACTTGACTAATTTTTAGGAGAACGTGAAAGCCAATCTAGAAAACACATAGTACATGTATACAAGTATTTTAAATCACGAAAGTTTATTTTATCTATAGATATAATATTTCCTTTTGGATATTATATCAAAAAGGATTTAGAACCATAACGAGTCAGTTTAACGCAAGCCATAGAAAGTGGCTCATATATTGTTTCCAGGAATATACAAAGCAATAAAAAAATCTTTCAGAACCTTACGGGACTTGATACCTGCACTGCTCACCACTTTATTTATCGTAGTTATGTCAAAGTTAGTTAGGACAAAATGACTACAGACTGGATGTTAACGTTTGTGAAAAGATGATAATGTAGATAATTATATGCATGTAGATATTTATTAAAAAAAATACATATTGAAAATATAGAAAAGTTAATGCCTTATCAACATGTTCAATATTGTAAGAGCGAATTTAACTTTTATCATTTTTATTGTTTTACTGCCATTCGACGTGTGATGCAGGGTCGAATGGTGGTGATTGGAACAGGGTTCAGCAGAAACGTATATTAAAGATTAATAACTATGTTGATTTATACCAAATTAAAGCTGTTATATCCCGAATGAACACCAAAATAATTTATATCAATATACTTACACTAATTCCCATGATGAATCCAGTACGGTGCTACCGAAAACGTCAGAGTGGCATTTTGTTGATGAATATGAGGGGTGGCATTAGAAGTAAGTAAACCCTACAGTAGCCACCGGTTATAAACGTATAAAGGTTGTAACATCCAAAAAGGTGTGCGACATGATGCCACCTGAAAAACACTGTATAATCACACGAATATCACAGAACAGATGATAAGCAGCGCACTTTGTAACATAACATTGCTGCGTTTTATATTAGCAACATAAGACAAATGCTATGATTACAAGTTAACCATGTGGTATCTGAAATGATCCAGATACCACATTGTTAATTTGATGCTACACACTCGTCTCAGTACGCGACAGTAGTGATTAACAATGTGGCATCACATATGAACTATACAACATGTACGGTGCCACAATCAAACACGTCCTTCCTTAACCATTACGAATGATCAACGTGTAAGCTCTTCGGACTTCTGTGTCTTAATTGTTACGAACTTGAAAGGCGACGAATCCATTCATGTCGGAACGTGATTGGTAACATTATTTATTTTTACCTATTCCCTTTGACATGTTGGACATTTAAACAGTCTTTATCTTTGTCTTCTTAGAGGTATATTCTGAGAGGTAGTCATTTGACGAACCTGATTATCTACTGAGTTCGGTCATGCATGCCCGTATATTTTTCAAAACTATACCTATTCATGCAACAGATCGTGTTGGCGTGCTACCGATTTACAGACGTGACGTCACCATATTGACATTTATTCCCTCAATCTCTTTCTCGTACATTTAAATCTTTTATCGTATATATCTATAAGTAAAATTCAGTTAAACACGAAATCTTTAGTATATACATGTATATACGTGATTATAAAGATTGGGAAATATTTAAAATTTGATTTATCCAACCACCGTTTATCAAATGCACACTAATACGTCACCTGAAGTTATACAACATCAATCATTTAAAAACATCGTCATTGTAATAAGACCACTTAATTTCATTTATCGAGAAATACACTGTATTATAACACCACCTTGCAAAACTAGTCCAAAGACCTTTGCATTGATGGGTTATTTCGACCAGACAGTTTAACCGTACATGTATGTAAACACTTATCAATTGATGTTGAATGTGCCAAACATTTTGTTTGGAGATATTTGTTCATCAAATATGGATTTTTTTCTCCCCATCTATAATTAGGTGCAGACAGTATCGAAAATCAGAGAGAACCGTATATTTTACGACATAACTTACTCTAAGCTTGATCGTCTGTTTCGATGTAAAAAAAAAAACCAACAACAAATAAAAACTGAAAAATAAAATTGTCGTTTGATATAAAGAACGATAATAGTCATATATACACAGCCGTGCCATTAATGAAAGGGAGAAAACTAGTAATTTATTTATATTTATCATAACTAGCAATTTAGTTATGGAATAGAGAAAACTGGCAATTTGGTTATATTTATTATGACTAGCAATTTAGTTATGGAATAGAGAAAACTAGCAATTTAATTATGAAATAGATATGACGAGGACAAACGCACAATAGCAATAATATCATATTTATATTTATTATGACTTACCAGTGTCTACGATATTCATTTGCAAAAAACAAACGCCGAGGTAAAACTTTAAACACCACCAAGGACAGCTGTCAGTGATTACACTTGTGATCCGTGATAGGCATGCTCGAGTTATCTCCCTTATGCCTTAAAGTTGTCCCGTTAAATGATAATTCACGTTATCTATATTGTGTTTTCTGGTCATTGGTAAGCACTTCATCATGGTATTTTCATGTTTCGACCTGCAAGTGTTTTATTTTTCAGCAAGAAAAACTTTAGATGGACCTTTATTTACATGCTAGGCCTACCTACAATTTACGGTATACTTTTTAATATCAAGTCTACAATGTGTAATTTAGAACAGCAGAACAGTCCTACTAGTTCATAAAAGTATATTGCTCATTTTTCCATTCAGTAAAAAAAACAGACAAACGAGCGGTCTCACGATCACCATAACATGTCCCGTAATGTTTTCAAACCATTTCTTCCAGAAACAATTTGGTTCGAATTTCATTAACAGGAATCTAATTTAACATTCATCTACATTATGCCATACCAGGAGAATTTTTGATAAACTTCATATGGGGAACTATTGGGGACTAAGGTCCAATTAGATGATATTTATTGGGTAAACACTGTGTATCGGTTGGGTTATAACTTTCTATACTTCTAATAATTGGGTAGTTATTGTTCAATGATCGCTCTCCCTTGATTTTACACCGACCCATGCCTCCATAAATTGGGGAATATACTAAACAAAAAAAGAAAGGTATTACTACTTTATTCTGTGATTAATTAATTAACCCCTTCATAAATCCTTACCAATCATGTACGAATAAAGTAATTGATCAATTCTGATAAAACTGCAGTCATGGTTCATTATAAAACTTTGCGTTCAGTTGATTTTATTCGACTGTAAAGGACGTTGGGGTCAATTTCAAAGGTAATATCATTAGTAACGGGTATGGGCACCGTTTGCGAAGTAAACAGCATTGCAGCGTCGCCGCATGGAACTCGTAAACCGGATAATTCGAGGAGAGATGTTGTTCCATTCAGCGATCAAGGCTTGGGCCAGCTCCTGCAAGTTTGACGGCTGATTTTGACGTTCTCTCACGCGTCGCCCAAGAACGTCCCAGACATGCCCAATCGGTGACAAATCAGGTGATTGAGATGGCCAATCTAACACCTGTTCGTTATTCTGCTGCAAGAAAGTTCTGCTGACGCGACTGGTGTGCGCTGGTGCGTTATTCTGTTGAAAAATAGCGCCAACGCCATGGCGTCTTAAGAATAGCAGAACCACTGGTCTTAAAATTTCATCCCGATATCGAATGCCGGTTAAATTGCCATTTAACACAACAAGCCTTGTACGAGTCCCCCCACAAATACCACCCCAAACCATTACACTTCCGCCGCCAAAGCGGTCCCGTTCTGCGACGCAGCAGTTCGCAAAACGCTCCCCGCGTCGCCTCCACACTCTGCGCCTTCCGTCACCGTGTTGCAGACAAAACCTGGACTCATCTGAAAACAGAACATTGTTCCATTGTCGTAAGGCCCAACGACGGTGAACACGGGTCCAGTTACGCCGATTATTACGGTGACGTCGCAACAAATTGGGTCCAGTGTAGGGACGCCGCGCTTTCAATTGGTAGGCCCTCAACCTGATGCGGACTGTTTGGGGAGACACACGACGCCCAAACAATGTCCTTGTAGTCTCTACTGCGGTTACGAGTCGATTGCGCATGTGTACCAATCGTATCCGACGGTCATCCCTGGCGGTCGTTTTACGGGGTCGGCCGCTTCGGGGGACGATCGGATGTTGACCCAGTTTGGTTTAAACGACTTACCAACTGGCAAATTGTCTTAACACTGCAACCAGAATGCCGTGCAACTCGACGGCGAGGCTCCCCAGCCTGGATCATGCCTACAGCCCTTCCTCTCTATACTTGTGACAGCCGGGGCATAATGATAAAGTTGATGGATAGCAAGATTAGGTGATTTCTAAGTCCTAAGGATCTAAGGAACAGTTGTCAGTTTGAATGTTCATGAAATTCAAGCGAAGATACAAGTTAGTCGCAGAAAACCTCGTGCAGCTCTTTCGCTAATACAGACTTTCACGCTTGAATAATTTTGGTAACCCCCTTGTATTTTGTAATGTAAAACATTACCATTTTCTAATATTGCACAAACGTCATTTTGTTTTCACAAAGATTTTATTCACACACGTCGAGGAACAAATTACTGAAGAGCGAGCTGTGAAGAATGATTGTCTCAGTCAACGACACTCCATCGCCATCAAGTATGACAGCACAAGGGAAATTAATTAAAGTAATTTACTAAACCTGTCATTATTATAAATCTACAGGTAAATCTATTGTATTGATAAACAAAAAACATCCAGAGAAACTGAAGATAAAGGTTGTCATGTTTTCAAACGTAAAACATCGCAATATTTCAACATCGTGTATTCCGTTATTATGTTATATAATGTGGAAGTAGTTTTCTCTTCAATTTCTTGTGTTATATTGTAAAAGCTTGTGATTATTTCTCTACAGATATACCTCAGCTCAAGTTGTTGTTATGGAGGGGACAAACAAATCAAAATGGTTATCATAAGATATCTTCATATCAGAACAAAAGTCATAATTTCTAAAAATACAAGCAGCACACTAACACGGGTCTGATTGAGCGTTTACCTCGGACACCTGGTACATTATAGGTATACCTAACAAACTAAATTAACGATATAAAGTCCAAAGTGTTGAACAGGTATCATCAGATTATGACAAAGTTATACAGATATTAAACACAAAATACCATACTTTACCAGACATAAAAGGTCAAGAGTTGTCTCCCATTTACCACAAATTCTTATCTTAACCAATTTGCATGACAAATAGTTTTATAGGTTACTGCTGTTTCCAGTCATTTATGTCACAAAACAATAGCTTTAAAAAATTACATCCAAGCCGGACATCATACCGGACATCATACCATAGAATACCATATTTTTATAATTTGAAAAAGGTTTCATACATTCAGATATGACATCATACCATAAAATACCATATTGTTACAATTTGATAAAGGTTACATACATTCAGATATGACATCATACCATAAAATATCATATTGTTACAAATTGATAAAGGTTTCATACATTCAGATATGACATCATACCATAAAATATCATATTGTTACAATTTGATAAAGGTTACATACATTCAGATATGACATCATACCATAAAATATCATATTGTTACAATTTGATAAAGGTTACATACATTCAGATATGACATCATACCATAAAATATATTGTTACAATTTGATAAAGGTTACATACATTCAGATATGACATCATACCATAAAATATCATATTGTTACAATTTGATAAAGGTAACATATATTCAAGTCTGACAGCATACCATAGAATATCAAGTTTTTATGACAAACTTTTAATTGTTTCCTATAATTTTCTTTACTCTGTGATTTCAAACCTTTTCACAAACACCATATTTATTGGGATGTACGAACTGTTGACCTTTTTACACGATGTGTTAAAGTACAAAATGTTCACAATTACCAGATTTATGGTGAATTAAATACTTTAGACCTTTTAACATAATATGTGACAGCAAAGAATATTAAAAGCACCCGATTTATTGGGATTTACGTACTGTAGACCTTTTTACATGACATGTGAAAGTACAGAATGTTAAAAGCACCATATCTATGGGGAGTAAAATACTTGAGACCTGTTTACATGATCTTTGAAAGTACGAAATGTTGACAAACATCAGATTTATTGAGAGTTAAATACTGTAGGCTTTGTACATAGATCGTTTTGTGGATTGTAGCCATACATGTCTTTTACACAAACCTGAATATCTATGTAAGTACGTTATATAGCTTTGTTAGTGTGAAATTTTACGTTAAGGCTTGGAATGTGTGATATATATATGAGCTAGGCATGCCTTTAGTGAAGTCACAGTTTGAATGCTTGCTGTATAAATATTTAGAATTTTCTAAGCCATATAGCCAATAAATATACCGGAATCCTTCTGCATAGGTATGAACACTATTATGTATTTGCTAAAGTTTGGCAACGAATGCAACTGAATGCAACATACGTTCTTCTTAAAAGAGCAAGAAAGTTGTTTTCAGATGGTCAAAGAGAGGTCTAAGGCTCACGGTTATCTCCGAACCAACGGAAGTGGTGTCTGTATATTATTTCACCTCACAGTAAAGGCCTGGTGATTGTGTGTTATTTTCTATCACTAATCAAATCTCTTTCAAATTATAGGTGGTTCTTTGTTGACAAGAATATTTAGAGCTTTTAACAGGAAAGGTACCACGGTGTAGATGGTAGGATTTGATCATTTGTATGGCTTTATTAAGTTGTATATATATAAAACGTATATAATAAAAAAAAATTGTCACCTGTGTATGGTCATGTGTTACGATTATAGGATCAGTGTTTCATTTTCAGAAGGGGATATAGGACTATATGTTCAAATTGTTAGCATATCGTTAGAGTGATCTCACCGGGTAATATTCTATTGCCTTGTGCATTATGAAGCTGGAGACGTGTTTGATGCTTGTAAGTATGCCCACTGGTTCCGTTGTTGTTGAACTCTTTCTCATTTGGGAATGTGACACAATTTACTTGGACTGACCTACGTTGAAATGGTAAGAATATCAGGCCTTATTCTCCTTGTACTTTTTCAGGAAGCTCCTAATAAATCTTGTCTCACGGTATAATGTTTTGAATATAAATGCTGATGAAATATCCACCTCTACTATTGTTATTTTTGTATTACTATATAGTGATGTTTTATTGATTTACAGACTATAAAATCTACTAATTGTTTTCTGAAATTACCAGATATGTGAAAAGTGCACCAATTATTGTATTATAGGACTAGTGCACCTGTCCGTCTACATTTGATATTTCTTTCGATAAATTTTACTAGGTTTCTCTTTTTTCTTTAACATCACTAACGAATCCTACTAAGAACAAACAGTTATAGAATACAGTTTATTTCATTATTTGCTGTTTATCTTGTTTTCATTTGGAATGTGACACTATGTACTTGGAATGATGAAGATTTACATGGCGGATGTCGTGGATGAAGCAGAAGACACTTACTCTTCCATAACATCTGGTCTTATCCTCCGCATACTGTTTTCAAAATTGTTAATATTTTGCACCTGGTTTCAACTACTTTGTGTTGTTTTATTTCTTTTTTACTTTTTGACTCTAATCTATGTATCTAATTATAACAGGCATTAATCACCCGTGTCTTTTATGTAATCACCGTATCTGTCACTGCCAATACTTATACCACATGTGACAACATTACTAGAATAGTGATTTTCGATTTGGATTAAAGTTTGTAGGACCCATGTCACATCTTAGACTAGCTTACTATTTAGGTTCACCTTTGTCATCAGCTTGCGTCAGATAAAGGAGAGATTTAATATTTCGGACCTACATATTCAATGAAAGTAATTGTCAAGTTAGTATTTGAACCTTTTGAAGTAGGTGCGGCACAATAATATATTGATAGTGGTTTTCCATTACAGCCCCCACTTATTGATTCATCTGCCCTATCTGTGTTGCCGGGGTACGAACCCA
This sequence comes from Ylistrum balloti, assembly GCF_031769215.1. Taxonomy (NCBI): domain Eukaryota; kingdom Metazoa; phylum Mollusca; class Bivalvia; order Pectinida; family Pectinidae; genus Ylistrum; species Ylistrum balloti. Next base: position 1,228,315 of record NW_026782179.1, read on the forward strand.
GTCTTCTATAGATAAAATACTTGGCAAAATTAGTAGTGAACTTTAGGCATGTAAATATTGCAATTGATTTTGAAATTGAAATTAAATGATAAATTTTTGAACTTGACGAACAGATTACTGTCTGCTTTAATCTATATAATGATATTAATCTGCCACAAGGTTTATAATAATTGAATTGATATATTTTACATGTCAATTTGTGATAGTTGTTCAGTTAAGCTGACTATACTTGTACAATTATGGTTTTATATTAATGTCGTAACTCTTTCTTAAGAGTCAAAATAGGAAGACAGAGGAGGGTAATGGGCGTCATACTCAATATTGCCAGACTATGGTTCTCTTAAATAAATCGACAAGGCGATAGATGCTTTAGTTTAACTGTATCTGTAGACCAAGACACCAGTGGTTGTGTTCCTGAGATGTTTTGGTCTGTAAGTGTTGCCTTTATTCTTATGTCCATATCATGGACAAATGCGGATGTCACCGACGAACTCAGCAGCCCTCCAAATCCAACGCAAGGCAACGGTAGTTTAAATTTTCAACAAGACCTAAAACACGTTCAGTCGGAGTTACAAGATCTACAGGTAAAATACAATGTACAACAACAGGAAAACAGCCAACTTCATGTAACAGTCAATCAACTCTTAACCAGCTTGAATCAACTCCAAGCCACTGCAATTCAACTCCAAACGAATGTCGCCCAACTGCAGACTAGAATTTCTGGCCAGAATGCTACCACTTCTGACCTGGAGAACCTGTCGATGTCATCGACATTATTGCACGCCAGATTAGACTCCCTGGAGTCGAACTACAACACCAGTGTGCGAAGTCTCCATGCTTCTGTAGATCACATACAGGGCAAAGTAGATGAATTAGATGATTTCAGTATTGGTCTACAGACTACGTTATTACAATCAGAAGGTAAGTTTTAAAAATACAATTAAAAATGTAAGTCCGATAAACTATATTTGGTTTTATTCCTACCAATTAGATGCTAGTTTAATGTTTATTTATAATTTGGTTTTGTAATGACTTTCACTATTTAATGGACATTTTACATCACTATCAATGTACGGTCACTGTTCCCTAACAAAACTGTAATTTAATTGACATCTTACATCGCTATCAATGTAAGGCCACTGTTCCCTAACAAAACTGTACTTTAATGGACATCTTACATCGCTTTCAATGTACGGTCTCTGTTCCCTAACAACACTGTACTCTAATGGACATCTTACATCGCTATCAATGTACGCCCACTGCTCCCTGACAAAACTGTACTCTAATGGACATCTTACATCGCTATCAATGTACGCCCACTGCTCCCTGACAAAACTGTGCTTTAATGGACATCTTACATCGTTATCAATGTACGTCCACTGCTCCCTGATAAAACTGTACTCTAATGGACATCTTACATCGCTATCAATGTACGCCCACTGCTCCCTGACAACACTGTGCTTTAATGGACATCTTACATCGCTATCAATGTACGCCCACTGTTCCCTGACAAAACTGTACTTTCATTGATGTTGCCGATATGTTACGAATTATTACCAACCAATTTCTCATTTTTTGTTCTCTATTAATTCTATTTCGGTCTTTTCTAGATATTCAGGACAAAGCACTGATTGTCCAGGGTAATGTCACTGAGTTCTTGTGTGAACATTTCACGCACTCAAATGTCTCCGTGACTGGAAACGTAACTGCGGGTACGGCTGTGACCAGAGGTCGTGATTGGACTTACGGCGATCAGGTAAATAGCATTAAAATCTATTAGTAATTTCTGCAATGTAACAAATTGATTGCCTCGTTAAATTTAATGACCTTGTAAATTTCATTTAAACAACCATCATTCATATGATTTATATCATTATGTTTATATTGTGGAGAATTTATTTTAAGTTCGCTTACCTTATCTTTCTATTAATATTAATATATCTCTGTAATTACAAAAGCATAGCTAGATTTATCAAACAAATTGATTTGAGCGATCCACGTTTACTGAATAAGTGAACGTTAGTTCCTTGCCTAAACACGTTTCATGGAAATTATATAATCTAATTAAAATAAACATTTTCTATTATGTAATGTTTATATAAGTAGATAATTGAATGTATTGATCTTTTTTTAGGACGGGCATGATCACGTGAAGGGTGTAGTCATGGATAAAACCACGCCCCCTGGGTTGGTGTACGTGCTCTGGGACAACGGATGGGAAAACATATACAGGGTAGGATACGCTGGTGGCTATGATCTCTACTACTATTACCCTGATGTCCTCAGCAACTTCAGGCATGCGCTGTGTGTAAACTGATGAATTTACACAAGGCAACTCAGTCACCTGACCTGTAAATGCATTACATTTAATAAACGTGTTTGATTTTGTATGAACATAATATGATGAAATGACGATGTGTCCTGACACTGGTATGCCCAATCATAGACAACCAGTGCGTCATTGTGATCATCTCCTTTGACACTTACTAAACATATTTGGTTTGATATGAGGTTATGTTGGTTTGATATGATAGTAGTTTTACATCCTATCATTATAATAACATGAAACAACATCAACCACGGAACCTTTAACGATATTTGGTAAGTTATCAACTTGTTGCCATCATGTGTTCCCATCTTTCCTGTAAAAATGTCATTTTGAATATAAACATTTGCCAAATTAATATGTTAATTCTACACTTAATCATGTTTATATGTATTCGTTACACATAATACATACAGCGTGTAAACCATTTCCCCTGCTTTTTGTAATCTAAGGAAAAAGTAAAAGCTAAAAGTTTAGCGAAGGCAACAGGTGAACAATCGGAAGATGAAAAAGTAAACCACTGTACATTGTCCATAGAGAAACAGATAATGAATCCGGGACCCAGTTGCTCAAAGTTTGGTTAGAGTTAACTAGACTTCAGTGATATATTTTAGTTGTCACCTAAAAACAAAAAACAAAAAATTTCAATAAAACTGTGAAATGAAGAACTTGTTTGATTACAGAAATAAGGGTTTAACAACAACAACAAAGTAATTACTAGGTATATTGGCTGGAATTGAAAAAAAAAAGAAATTTCAGCCTTCACCGAAGACTTCATCAGCTAACATTTAAATCACTGTGTGGAAAGTTTATACGTCAGCTTTCTGTGGACAGTTTAACGGCTATCAAACTATTTTGCACAGGATTATATAATCGACTGATATATATAAACACCGTAAGTTTGAAAAAGCAAGACTGTTTATTTCTAGATATGAAATGAGAAACAAACACGACATTGGCCATCTTGAATTATGAATGCTGAGTATGCTATCAGTATGACTGGAAAAGCGCAGGAAAGAAAGGATATTTCTGAAGCTTGACGTGTAGGTTTTTATCGATCCCTAGCTCTTCTCATTTAATTTTTCTGATCTGGTGAGCTAATTCGCCAAAAAAGTCCAGTTTTGATTTGACAGTTTGAGATAATTATCGGTATTCTTTTAGAAGTTCTGAAGAGTTTTTTTTTCATATTTCATGTATATTTCTCCTTTGGTCCCAGCTTTACTTTTTTATTTTGGGAAGAAGGATGGCTGTTAGTCGGACATTTTATATTTTGACCATGAAAATTTGTTACCGATGTTTTTTGAGAAACGCTTGATGAATCTTCCTCAAAGTCCACATGTATGCTCCCATTTGTCCGTAGTTGTGCAAACTTGATCTTGGGACTGAACAGAAGTACAATGGCTTACAAGCGAGACCACATTTGATTTGACTTTTAATGATAATTATTGCTATTTCTCTTGAAGAATTCTCAAAGTTCATATAATTAAGAGACAATAAGTGAACAGAAGGGAAAAGAAGGAAGAAGGAAAATTATTCAACTTTTAAATAACAGTGGAAGATCAAACAATGATGGAAATAGATTCTTCTTGTTGTATATCAAGATATCTTTTTAACAAAACCTTAAGTTTGTTTGTTTCAACAGAAAAACAAAATTCTGAAAACAACAACCAAAATCTTTAATATTAATATCTAAATATGTCACAACATACAATATATCACATATATAGAAATATATCTATTTATATCAATATAACTTTCCCTCATTTTACCGTCAGGGTTATCTATTAAACGCTGATGAGATACGACTTCAGTTTGTTATTGCGAAATAGGTCAGCAAATCCCTATACAGTATTTATAATCTAAAAGTAATCTACAGCCTTCATCTTCTAAAATACTTTGATATAAATGAGGCTTAAAACACTGCTGAGGTAATCATTGACGAATTGGGAAATGTTTATAAAATCTATAGTATGTAGAACTAAAACGACAAAGTTTTGGTTGCAGTAATCCGGTATTGCTGTAAACACGTCTGCATTGAAAAATCCGTTCCTTGACATCCTGAAATCATTTATAGAAGGATGCACTTCGCAGAGGCACTTCCCCAGAGAGGGCATGTCTTAAACACAGTGGGATACAAAAGCGATACACACAAGCAGATCAGATTCAATCAAATCACGACTGTATCAAATTTCACTTCTTTTTTTTTTCATTATCACGTTTATAAGCCGTATTGCTGAAATAAAATACAGATACCATCTGTCACATTTACGATTGTTCTTCCTAGATATAAGTAGTATGTACATGTAAATTATAACCAATAAAATTGTACTCCTATTATGTTTGATATTCAAATAGGAAGGAAGCAGTAACAGAGACGTTAACAGAGACTGTTTGGTCAGTGTCTTAAGTTGTAAACCGTATTGTGGCGAGACAAAAGAAAGACGAACCTTTATTCGTAAATAAATATTCATTTCTTGAACTCCCATATAAGATGTATAATGCAATACATTGCATTTGTGTATATAACTTTTAAGTACAAATCATGAAAGACAACATATTTGGCGCAGATGTGAGAGTTCGTGTGTTGGAAACCCGGACAGAACGAGTTTTTAAAATTCAAAAAGATTCAAGATTCAAAATTTCGTCTGTCCTCTTTTAATTTTGATTTGCTTAAATAATGATCGTGGTAAATTCAAACATGATTTATTTCCCCTTTAAAAGCAGCAAATTAACGCGAAAAATCGCGTAGAGAAAGCTACTTATCTAGCTTACTACACGTACAACACCATAATCAACCAAGAGAAATTAAATATATAAGGATATCAAGTGGCACACCCCTCCAATAAGGCTGTAAATTCGAAACGAATTATCTATTATTATTATTATTATTATTATTATTATGAACATTTTGTTTTAAAGCATAAAAGTTTCATGCTAAAACTTCAATTATCATAGGAACGGATATATAAATGCATTTACATTTTTTATCAAATTCAGACATATACACACACGGTGAAATATCACAGAGATTTCACATATCAGACATAAACATACGCGGTAAAATATCACAAAGATTTCACTTATCAACAAATTTTTCAAATACAGAAATTTGTTTCAACAATAAAACATAATTTTCATACATTTAGATAAAAATGCAAATACATTTGAAATGTGATTCCTTTAAAAAGATATTTACATTTGAATATCCCCAACCAATATAAAAAGTAAATGGTACACGAGGTATTTATTTCTTACAATTCATAATAATTTCTTTCCTATAATAACACACGGATAGACTAAATACTGAGTATCATAGACATCTTTGGTTTGTATATTGTGTATCACATATAAACTAACATAAAATAAAATGCAATTTTCTTACAAATGGAGAAACTGTACTGTTACAGTTGTGCCATAATGAACGTCGAAATCATATACAAATGTATTAGTATTTTGTCATAAATGGTATTTCTTAAACACAGACAATTTTTTGAAAAAATACACTTCAACATTTATGATATTTTAATACATTTTTTGTAAAAAAAAAAAAGTCTTTATTGTAATAAAATTACCACAAATTTGTAACAATCCTTATCCATGAGACCATATAATAACGAAACTAGAGTATACTATAAATTGGTATAACTTAAAAGACATTCTTCTACTATTTAAAACGATAGAGGTATTGTTTGTCAGCGAAAATCGAATGGACAGCGTACACCTAACAAGCAAAAAGGAAAAGACAGCAAAATCAGTCAGAAGTCTACGATTCAACTGGTACTACAGATGCCGACGGTGCATTTGGCGCAATAGCATTACTTTTCGTGGCTTGTGTGCGCATCCACGTCATTTCCTCTTCCTTGACCTTCAATCCGAACAGTTTTCTCAAGGTTGCCTGAAACCTTGTTGCAGATGAGGATGAAACATATAGAAAGAAGTTGATCGCAAAGTTAAACTGGTAGAAGAAAAAGAAGAATGCCCTAGCCCATTTGAGTTTGATTTTAGTTGACTGGTAATCTATGTAACCTGGATACCCGGGATTGACTTTAGCTGTCGTGTTCCAAATCAACTCGGTCGACTGAATCAAGCCTAGAGGCAAAATCAGAATCACGTAAGTGCTTGAAACAACAAGCAGCAGCTTAGTTGCTTTTTCGTCTTTCTTGGTTAACGATGTGGTAGTCATGGCCTTCCGTTTGATTTGATTTTTCCGGATTTCGAAAATGATTAATGCGTTGAGACCAACAATGATGAACGTTGGCAACCATGTGTTGAATGCCACATAAAAATATATGATTTCCGGGAAAATTGCTCGCCGTGTTTTGCATGCTTTGTATCCAAACACAGAGTCTCCCTCAAAACCGGAAACGGCGATTTTGTGCATTGAGAAGAGGAAAACAGCCGATGATACTCCGATGATGGCGAGTGCCGCCCGCTGAACGGTTAATGCCTTGGCTTTCAGGGGAAATTTTATCATTATAAATCTTTCCACCGTGAACGATAGAATTACCCAGACTGATAGCAGGTTGAAGAGCTCCACAATAACCCCATGAAATTTGCAGAGTGATTCGTGATCCTGGAAATCCTTGTTGATGGTCAAATTTTGACCCCTCAATACTCCGATCATGAAGTTCATGGTAAGTGAGAGCGAATCAAATACTGCTAAAACCGACAGATACAAGTTAGTGGTTGACTTTCGCATGTGCTTCCGGGTCAGGACAATGAAAGACAAACAATTGGCTATTAGACCAAGTATGATTACTATGGATGTACCGTAAGAAAGAAGACCTCTGACAAGTGTTACAAATGGGAGGATGTCTACCCACAGAGTTCTCAGCTCACATGGCCATTTTAGCTTATCATCCTCTGTGATGTTCTTCCCTTGAAGATCCTCTACTACAGAGTAGTCGTACGCGCATGCACTGTCGTTCATTTTCCGTGTCGAAATCTGTAATAAGATATTAGGGAATATTAATATGGGAATGTACAAAAGACATAGAAACACGTTTTCATACAAATTTTGAATGAGATACAATAAAGACAAATAAAGAATTAAGCTGCATCATACAGCTGTTTCGTCCTTCTAGGACTTTGTCAGTGATTCGAAGGTTTTACGTCTTAAGACCTGAGAGGTGTTTGAGGAAAATAAAAATTAATCGAAAGAAATGTCAGAATGTGGATAAGGAGATTCACCAGCCCGATAAACATCAAGCCTTTTCCTATTAAACTTTATTTAAAACTTTTGTCATTATCAGGAGAAAATTTATGTAGATTTTCTCTTTGTAAATCTTTCTCAAATATTGAACGTAATAACATATATTTCAATGTCGATAATTCATAAATGTGTGTAAAAGAATGTATAGGCAAGGAAATAAACCCTCACGCGCAAATACCTTACACTTATATCCATATACACCATTAAAACCAATCTGTGATGGATGCGATATTTTTTCACATTAAAATATTGACCAAGAAACATACAAACACTATATTTAACAAACTCTAAGTGAGTGTACACAAAAATGAAATAGCCAGTATGCAAATTTCACAATGTCATTATAAACAGTATAATTTTTGCGCTGATTTAGCCAGAATGGGCGTCAGTTTGTACTCGTAATGACCGAATGAAAATATCATTTCGATGGCCTAGTGGTGTTTAAGCAGTCATTTCAAAGGGAAACGTATTTCCGTTAAAGGTATAGCTAATATTTATCTATACCACGAATCATTAACCTGTAATAATTTGTTCCAGATTTTGTTGGTATATGCCAAGTACTCATGAAACCAAATGCCGACGAAAACATACTTAATTGAGGAACCATGAGATTTTCACCTCACGAAAATTTATTATTCAAAGAAGTGATCTACCTTTAACAGATTACTTGTCATAATTCGATGCCATGTGATCAACTCAGGGAAAAAACAAAAACTAACCTCGTGCCAAAATGCCTCGCGTTATCATAAGATGCTGGTAAGCTGTCAATGACTTAGATATATACACCCAAGAGTACAAAATTCGTATTAATAATATAATTAATGGTTTCAAACATTATTAAAAAGCAATATTTATGAAAAATGTACATTATTATATAACACCAACCTACATCTTTCTGATAGAAAGTTCGGAGTCATACCAGCTTGTCCACATTTTGCCAAAATCGTTTAAATACGATTTGGCCTATACTTTCTGTTGTCTCGACCAAGGCTGCTCATGTGTTGGTAAGCCGATGTACAATAGGCCACTGTTGACCGGAAATACAAGCGCATTCTCTCTCTCACACACATACAAAATTATATATATACTTCAAGCATGTCGATCCTTTATAGATATAGAAAAGACATAAATACATATAGTAAATTGTTATCCTATTAACTGATTTTTTCTGTAACAGTTGGCATGTTGATTTTAAACGCTTCGTAATAGTGAGATCAGTTTTATTCAGAAATATCTTTCTCTAGGCGCATAAAGAAAAAAACGTCCTAGTTGGACTGGGATATCAGAGTCGTTTAATACGTAGCTGAAATACACTGCTTGGATTAAGTTTAGATAGGTAGGTTTAATTAATTAACCTAGCGGTATTATCAGCTGTGTGCCTCATCGACATGTGTAACAGGTGGTCACCTTGACAGGTGAATAAAAAGCAGCTTACTAGCATATATCGTCACTTAGGTGATATTAATTACTTACGACAGGAAAGTATGAAAGGGTTGTATTGGATGATAAATTGCTCAAACGATGAACAGATAGACAGGTCCACCCAGGAGCACTCTGAATAGACCACGAAGAAATTTAAACCTTCGTTTATCGGTCTTTCTGTTGGTGAGACAATACATTTTAGCCATTTCTATTTAACTGTCTGAGGAGAAAAAAATCTGTCTGTAAGGATTATGAGAAATTAATACTCAACACAAGGGACAATATGAACTTTAATTTGAAAAACCAAAATATCCACATCTAAAATTCTATGCAACTTCTTTAATGAATGATTGGATATTTTTATCAATGTCATGCATGTTAATTACAAAAGTAACATTGACAGAAACACAGTGTATCCGAATTATGAATAAGAAGGGAGAGCAATGCATTTGAACAGAATTACTATATATTTTGTCTTTTCCCCTAACATAATGCATTTAGGAAATAATCAAAACAAAACACGTGAGATGGTCGATCTGATTTTAAATCACGGTGGTTTAATGAGTATGCAGACGTATTTCATAATCAGAAATGAATTATGTTTCTTTTAGTAAAAATTTATGTAGGGAAAAAACACTGATTAAGTACAGATAAATACTTATAGACCCAGTAAGCCCAGTAAGCCTGTAAAATGTTCAAGCAGGACTAGATATAACTATGTGACCTGATCACAGGGCTCTGATTAATCATCCAGGTCAATTTTTTCACGTAGAAAAATAGTTCATGTATTGTCATGGGAATATAGATTAACTGTGGAAAGGTCAAGTGACGGCTTGATATAGGGAAAGTATGTGAACGTAGCTGAATTTATCCTTATCTCAGTTTTAGTATCTGTACGGGGATAGTAATTATAGCATGTCAAATTAATTTTAATATATTAAGGAAGCAGTCGATTTAACACAATTTTAACGAAATCAAGTTGATGTTATTCAACCCGAGTGTATGTAAGTTATTGTCAAATGCTATACTACACTAGTGCTTAAAAAGTAATCGTTGAATTTTGTAATTTTGTACAATTCTAATGTACAGGTTCGTTTGTAGATGAAAATGTAACATAATTATGATTTCTTACCAGAAACGTACAATCCTCGTATTTGCACGGGAATGTTCAGCGTAATAAACTTAATGTATGTGTACCTGGGATGTAAAATATTGTACCATCGTAGTGTTGGATGTCAAGTATCACAGTACTCGTATCACCACGAGAATGTTAAGTATATATATATATTTGAAAAGAATGAAATCAACACGGCAAATGTATTCCGCTAACGTTTTCAGGCATAACGGCCATCTTCAGGCGATACATTTATATATATATAATAAAATGTGATGAAAGCGCTTATGTTTTACAGCTCATCGTGTTTTCCAGTCTTTAAATTTATAATATATATCTTGCAAAGCCATTATATCTATTTGGTCAAAGACCGGTATCAGAGTCGTATTTTATTAGCAGAATAAATTCTCATCTCACGACAGACACATAATTTATTGAGTTTATAAACACTTGGATATGAAAATGGAATTTGTGTTGCAATTACAGACATTTTTAAAAGAAATTTTGTGATGTTTTGGCGTTCTTATCCTTAATCCATATTTGGAAATATTGCAATACAGAAGCAAAGCTATCTCTACTACTTCGGTTAGATATTCCTTCGTCGCCTCCAAGGTTACAACTTGGACCCTTAACATCACTGAAGAGTCCTAGAAGGACGAAATGGTTGTGTGATGCGTTTTTTTTTTAATTAATTGTAAATTCAAGGTGCTATTGACAAAAACTGTTCAAAAATGCAATGTTTGTTGAAATATCAGTTGTATTAATGTAATATTACTTACCATGCGCACTAGATAGATATAGCTACTTAAATGAGAAAATGCGCCGTTAATTTCTTGTCTGGCGTGTAATATATTCTATGACAACCTTGTCATTGTAAATATTTCGAAATCAATTTCAATTTTGGAAAGTCTTTTTCATCATGACCTTTTTATCTCGAGCTAACGAATACCATCCTGGTAAGAAAACTCGTCTTTGATACTAGAAGGAATAATTTCAGCATCGAAACACATTGCACGCTAATGGTTTATATTTTCTATAACTGGGCAGTATTGTTTTCAACTAGTTTGCTTAAAAAAATCTACAAACGCGAAATATCTCTATGTTTACAGGAGTCGAACGATTATGGAATATCTTCCAATTTTGATTAGTTGGTTCTGTTTTATGGAAAAGAAAACATATTACCTCAGAATTTCCTTTTGTCACATCGCACAGGTAATTCAGAAATCCTTTCCTTTGATATTGATTTGAAATTAATTATTGATTTTTCAAATACACTGTTAATTGATTGAATTAATATTTTCCCTTAATGTTATGAACATATGTCCAACATGTATCGGTTCTCTGTGGTATGATGTTAGCATTATTGTTTTGGACTTAAATAATAGATTTTTTTACTTTGATTTCCACACATGTAAAAATATACTATTCTTCAAGTATTTTTGTCGGAAAAAATCTTCACTAGCAAAAAAAAAATTTTTTTGACCAACTACAAAAAGCTATATCTGATACAATACTTCTGTGTCTTATCTTATCTATACATGACTTAACGATACTTCTCTTAACGCTGTATCTTTAAATGGAAACACATTAAACAAAAAAAATATACATACCTGTTAAAAGAAAAGGCACCTTGCTGCTTCCAGTTACGTTGGATCGGAGAGAATGTTGTTATCTTGATCTGAAATCAAATCTTATTTCTGCTACCTTTGGTCATGTGATCAAGATGCTGTTCATGACGTCATAAAGCTTATATGCTTAATAAGTAATTTGCAATGACTTTTAAATTAATATCCTAAGAACGGATTACACGAAGCTTCATGCTTATCATGATTATGAGTACGTGTCTCTAGAGAGCAACAATGTTACCATATCAACGCATTAATTGCACCTGTATTCCAGCACATCTTGTAGACACATACATAATTAAGCATGCTAATTAAACATTCGTTCTGTGGAAAATAAACAAAGGATTTATAGATAGGACAATAAAAAACTTAAAATGATACAATCCACATGTATATACAACTCATTTCTTTATAGACTGGTATCACAATTTATCACACTTCTTCAGCGAGGATTCAGATTTCTCGAAATGAAGTCACTTGAAATCGATTTTTTTTCAAGTCCCTTGTGTTCGTGTATATCATAAGGGGGAGTGGAATCTGTTTCATATTTAAGCTTGACCTCTAACGTTTCACTGAAGACATCTGTATGCAGCTGACTAACCATATAATAGAACATTTTTAGGAATGGATTAACGGTTATCATGTTGTAGACCGATAGCTGAGGACGGAATTAGTTTAAACATCATTTCATTCCGTAAACATGTAATAAATATAATATAATAATGCAAACACATAAATAAAAAATTCAAATAATAGCACATGTATCACAAAGAAGAAGTTAGGGACAGAGAAAGAAATGCGGAAGGGGCGACGCTTTGGGAATTGATAAGACTATGTCTTATGGAAAATTTAGTAAAGGAACTGCATTACTGGTGGTACAAAAATCTAGCTGGAATGTCATATCGTTATGTAATATATCACAATATCATAGAACTGTATGAGTGATGTTTTATCATATTACAAGTATTCTGAGACACATTAGTTAAAAAATATTCTGACCACTTGTGGAATTAAAATACCGAAAAGTCACCCAAGATCTGTATATAAGCTGCCATGTAACAAACGTTGTCGAGCAAAACAGGTTTATCTAGTTTATGGTATAAAGAATACTTATACTATACTCGTTTTGACGTACAGGGTTTTTCCATATACGGTTGGTACTCAGGGGGTTGCCAACTGAGGTAGTGTAATCTTGATAGTTACGACAGAACAGGAGAAAGCGTTTTCCGTAGATTCATTAAATGGTCACACACGATATTATTCAACTTTACACTTTCTCCGTAAGAAGACAGTTCCACGTACAATAGAAGTGTTATTTGGATGTCAGTGGCTTTGTATACAGTCGATACTATAAATATGGATACATACTGATTGGAATTAATTCATTTTTAACGTTTGCTTACACAGATAGGACTGAAGAAATGTTCAGAAACTCCAAGTATATGTTTCTCAGTATGCAGATTTTATCATCCCCCTATCCCGGCAGATGTTTGAACACGATACAATATAATCAAACTATTATGCATTTAACAATTCAACAATTTTCTAAACTTGATGTTAACACCGTAACTTGGAATAAAACCTAGTTTTGATGAAATTTTAAAACATTAATATCGTTTGCAATTAGAACGACGACCTTTATGTTACATTCCGTGCCGGAATTTTATTTCGAACACATAAACTTTTAAAATACTAATTTACTGAAAAGAAAACATTTAAAACTATTTTTAAAATCCCATCCAAAGAAGAAAATGACCATATATCAACAGAATATTCTGTTTCAATGAAACGAGAACATTTGTAAATTGTTAAGGAACATTAACTCCTACAAATCATACACTCAATGATACTACAGCTTCTTGTAATAGAGAAAATCTTACGATAACATGCGTGGAAACGTCCAAATTGAAGCTCGCAGGACACAATCAGGCTCTCTGATTACATTATGTTTGAGTATAGCTGATCTTCGCCTTGTGTTGATAGCATTAATATTCTTTTGCAAAGAAAAAATAAAACGTATATCTATACTAAAGGGATAAAGAAACGCAGGGTAAACTTTGAAGATAATTCTAGGCAAGACGTCGAGTATAATGTTCAATATCACTATGTAAGAATGAAGATTAATCCATACAGAACAAACTACAAAATCAACAATTTGTATCTGGTAAGTGATTTAGGAGCAATTGAAGGGAATTGAAAGAGAACTCTGTAATCTGAAATCGAAACCGACCTATTGTGGGAGCTGGAGAGTCAATACAAGGTATGTCCCCCATTCGATCTCTCCACAGCCCTGATTCTACTAGCCATGGAGTCTATGAGTGAGTTTATCCTCCTCATTTGGATGTTGGCCCATTCTTCCAAGAGGGCTGCTCTCAGTTAGGCCAGAGTAACAGGAGGAGGCTTGCATCGTCGAACCTGTCTATTCAGCTGGTCCAACACGTACTCAATAGTGGATAGGTCGGGGCTGTATGGCGGCCAGTCCAGTGGGCGGATATTGTTGTTAGTGAGAAAGTCGAGACAGATCCTCGCTACATGGGGCCGAGCATTCTCCTGCTGGAATTTAAGTTTGTTTTGCTACAATAATGGGACAACCTGGGGTCGGAGGATCGCATCTCTATACCCAGTGGCAGTTAAATTACCCGCTACCACAACCAGTGGTGATTTAACTTCAAGTGAGATTCCTCCTTACACCATAACCGATCCACCCCCAAACCTATCCGTCTCTACTACGCAGCAATCAGCAAGACGTTCCCCACGACGTCGGTATACACGAAACAGGGTGAACTGGGACTCATCAGTAAACAAGACTCGCCTCCACTGCCTCAATGGGAATATTCTGGGGGCATGTGCATGACGAGTAGCGGTAAGGGGCAGACCTACAAACGGGTGACGTGCCCGCAGACCAACTTCCCGCTATCGTTTCTTTGCGATTTTTGCATGGATAGGATGGTTATGAGTACCTATATTATGAAGTACAGATTCAATAGCAGTAAGGTGCCGATTGCGCAAATGCGCAACACGAGTAAACATGTCCTGACTCTGTAACGTCACTCACGGACGCCCAAACCTAAATCTGTCAGCAACCCGCCCAGTTTCCCTTAGACGTCTAACAAGACGTTCTATAGTGCAAATATGGACACCGAAATGTTCTGGACACCTGTATTTGCTTTTCATTTTGTATAATTATCGCAATGGCCTGACCCCTTTGAACTTCCGTCAGCCTTGCCATTGTTTAATGCTATCAGAAATTAATCAAAATATCGGAAACTGATGTAGATCTATGAAGACTACCTAATGGTATGACGAGCAGTGTAACTCAATGTCACAACACTGCTGTGCACGAGATTTTCACGTTTCGTGCTTTCCCCATCGTCATGAGTGAAGATATATATATATATATATATATATATATATATTAGCATCTATTAAATTGTGTGATCGCGAAAATTTGAACCAACGAAAGAAAACATCATTACAGTATTACTGGAACATATAGAAACCATCATTACAGTATTACTGGCACATATAGAAACCATCATTACAGTATTACTGGAACATAAAGAAACCATCATTACAGTATTACTGAAACTTATAGAAACCATCATTACAGTATTACTGAAACATATAGAAACCATCATTACAGTATTACTGGAACATAAAGAAACCATTATTACAGTATTACTGAAACATATAGAAACCATCATTACAGTATTACTGAAACATATAGAATCCATCATTTCAGTATTACTGAAACAAAAGAAACCATTATTACAGTATTACTGGAACATAGAAACCATTATTACAGTATTACTGAAACATATAGAAACCATCGTTACAGTATTACTGAAACATAGAAACCATTATTACAGTATTACTGAAACATATAGAAACCATCATTACAGTATTACTGAAACATATAGAAACCATCATTACAGTATTACTGAAACATAGAAACCATTATTACAGTATTACTGAAACATAGAAACCATCATTACAGTATTACTGGAACATATAGAAACCATCATTACAGTATTACTGAAACATATAGAAACCATCATTACAGTATTACTGAAACATAGAAACCATTATTACAGTATTACTGGAACACATAGAAACCATCATTACAGTATTACTGAAACATAGAAACCATTATTACAGTATTACTGGAACATATAGAAACCATCATTACAGTATTACTGAAACATATAGAAACCATCATTACAGTATTACTGAAACATAGAAACCATTATTACAGTATTACTGGAACATATAGAAACCATCATTACAGTATTACTGGAACATATAGAAACCATCATTACAGTATTACTGAAACATATAGAAACCATCATTACAGTATTACTGAAACATATAGAAACCATCATTACAGTATTACTGAAACATATAGAAACCATCATTACAGTATTACTGAAACATATAGAAACCATCATTACAGTATTACTGAAACATAGAAACCATCATTACAGTATTACTGAAACATATAGAAACCATCATTACAGTATTACTGGAACATATAGAAACCATCATTACAGTATTACTGAAACATATAGAAACCATCATTACAGTATTACTGAAACATATAGAAACCATCATTACAGTATTACTGGAACATTTAGAAACCATCATTACGGTATTACTGGAACATAGAAACCATCATTACAGTATTACTGAAACATAGAAACCATTATTACAGTATTACTGGAACATATAGAAACCATCATTACAGTATTACTGAAACATAGAAACCATTATTACAGTATTACTGGAACATATAGAAACCATCATTACAGTATTACTGAAACATAGAAACCATTATTACAGTATTACTGGAACATATAGAAACCATCATTACAGTATTACTGAAACATAGAAACCATTATTACAGTATTACTGGAACATATAGAAACCATCATTACAGTATTACTGGAACCTATAGAAACCATCATTACAGTATTACTGGAACATATAGAAACCAACATTACAGTATTACTGGAACATATAGAAACCAATATTACAGTATTACTAAAGACTGTGGTACGAAATTACTGCTCTGGTTGTCTATTAGGCTTCCACGAATAATTCGTATTAATAGGCCTATTGTATTATACAAGCTGGTATAAAATTATTTGTTCTTTAATTAAACGAAACGACCAGCTGGCCCCAACATGGCCTATCGTTTGAAATAGGATTCCAGAAACAACAGTTCGGTGTGTTAATACGGATAAGGCTTGCAGCACCTTAACAAATGAACACGGAACGTTATAGGGATTAGTGATACTGTCGAAAATCTGGTAAATACAATTACTGCAGCGGCTTCGGATCTTTTAATTAATTTGATATTGTTACCATGTTAAAACCTTAAGGTTGTTATGTCTTGTTGGTACGGTAACTAGATAAATATTGGTCGAAATATAAAGACAACAAGACGACTTCCGGCAAATACGTGGAAACATCAATCGTAAGTAGAACATAACCCCGAGAGAAAATAGTCGGATAACGTTAAAGATAGATCGTTATTACATTAGTTACAATTATTATCTCCGGGTCGTAAGATATGTCCTTTGTATGAGGTCGTTATTGGTATATATCTTTTATATTTACGGAAAAGATGTTGACTGATGGTTCTTCGTTTATTTATTTACTTATTTCGGTGTCCATATTTAGATTTATCTTATTTATTTACCTTTTTACCTTTATCTGTTTTTTTCCTTTACTTGCACTTTACTTATCCGGGGTAAAATCTGATCAGGAATGCTGTTTCAGGAAATGTCTTCAAGTATTTAGCGGAACTTTGACAATAACCACAATGTATTTTTCAGAAGCCCGTTAGAGAGCCCCAGGCTCATAGGAACGTGAAAATCACATTGATATAAATTTGAACATACTTTTGATGACGTGCTAGCAATTCGCTTTTACTTAGTAGTAAATTAATGACATTTTCTCACTTCACACTGGAGAGCCTTAAGTATACACTTATAAAGATGAATCTATCACCTAAAACGCAGTCAAATTATTTACAAATTTGTTTATACGCTGTTTATATTACCGAAACGCTAGACTGATCAGGACAATCGTTTGTCTCCATTTTCTTAATTTGTAGGAATTGTGATTGATGAAAATAGATAAATAAGAAATATTAAACGTCCTTTGACCGGTATATCAACAATTTACCACGATGGGGTTACCTTGTCTCACTCCAGGGTTTAGAGGAGTTATTCCCCTTCCTATAGACGACGTCATGTCAGCGATGCGTAAATATGGGACAACACAAACATGATTAAGGAGGCACGCAGGATAAGAAAAACCGAATCATTCACCTATTGTTGATGAAATAGAGTATACAAAAATAAAGGAAATGAGTAAACTACAAACAGTTGAAAAACGTCATCAAACTTAATAATATTTCTCTCTGGTTGAGATCACACTGTCCCACTACCAAGGGATAGAACGACTTTATTTATCCCAGAATTGTCATTTGTTCGTCATTCATTCTATCTTAAATTTCCGCGGTTTACTTTCGCTAGTTTATTTCGATCGCGAGATTTGCAAAAGTAAATTGCACGCAAAGAGAAAGTTGATTCACAATACTTTGGTACATCCATGATCACACCCCTTCGTTTTTACTACTTTGTCACATATTGGGCCGAATGCATATAGACAATGTGGGTTATTAATGCAAACGGTCAATAACCTCACTGACCTTGGTCATTTATTTATTAACAATTACAGTGGTATCAGTACCATCCTGAAACAATGGAATCAACGATACATTATCATAATTTATCTTTAATGAGAATTTGTCATTAAAGTTTGATGTCGCGTTCAAATGGACAGGTCCCATGTTTACTTAAATACATGTACGAAAGCTCAGATCAACGGCATCATTTTACTGTCCTTAATATTTGACAATGTTTTAAAATATGCATACACTTGTACAATTAAATTCAAGTTATTTATTAAATGAAAACATACCTTCAATGTATATATATTATTTATGTTTTACAACCTGCATTCTTTCATTATTCGACACATTTTCTGTGTTGATGGGGTAATATGTCTTGCGCTTTTACATCACATGGTAAATTTTCATCTGCATGTTAAAATAAACACCAACGATTAATTTTGTCTTAACACATCATTGATTTAATTATTGGTGCTAATTCATTCACAACATTTCTTTTTCTTCTGTCTACAAAATCGTAATTCAACAGCAAAATATGAGTAAAAAGAAAAGATTTCCACACAAGTAATTGGAAATATACATTGACAATAAAACCTTGTGTTCCGAAAGGATAAACATCCTCTGCTTCATCGAAATGGCAATCCAAGTAATGTCATATTGAATCAACATGCATCAGGCGTCTGAGACATGTAGGCATATTTCACCAGGAAATGAAAATTTCACAAACGATTGTGATCATAAACCTTTGTTTTCACCAAAAAATATATTCATTATTCTTTATCTTTCATGTAGGACGCCTAGCACAGAAGCATACAAATGCAAATATATAAACTGTACAGGTTGGGCAGAGGTCATATCAATCTAAAGACAGAACGATCTCAAAAAGGAATTTGTTGGGATTCGTTATGTTATTGCACGGTCAAGCTCTGTTTTCTACAACCCTGGGGTGGGGGGTGGAGGGGGGGAGTTTCTATGTATATTCATATTCCTTTCTAGATAATGCAGCACTCAGTTTTTCAAGGCGCACAACATGCATATTCACTTGAAATGTTGTGATGAATGAAAAACGAACCATGTATATAGAGAATACATGGTCGATGTCTTAAAATATAAGCTGTACTTTGCGAGGGTGAAGAAAGACAAAAGTAGCGAGCGTCAAAATAACTGCTCCGCGCGGAAACATAGTTCCAAACTTTATCGGATATAACAGCGATTTAATGAATTTTCGTAAATCAACTTGTTCATTACCAAATGTAAAATAGCTTATTTTAACAACTAATTAACATTTCTAAGCGTAATATTTAAGTAAATTCAGAGAGTAATTATGTCGTCGAATTACCGCACGTGCTAAAATACAGCTGCTTTCCATCACTGCTGAATGTATTGTTTGTATACATACTTATAACTTAAGAACTTTAAGTATTGAATAATTTGAAAAGAAGATCAGGTGCAATGTGTATATTCCTAACCATACCACTATTTAAGTTAATTAACACATGGCTTACAAGTTACGACAAACCTCGGATAGTAGTGTCAACCAGCAGAGTTTATCACCTGCAAACCCACAAATTGTACAATGACTGATGATTCAAATGTAGAATTATATACAGTGTAACCAAATACTAGTAATCAATTGAACTGCATCATTCACTTTTTTCGCCTTTCCAGGATTCGTAAGCGGTTCTAAGAGCCTATATTGTATAAAAGTTGGATAGATTACATATGAGAATTTTTATGCCACTTTTTAATTCATTCAAATAATAGCATCGATCAGGGTAAACACATGTAATTGACATTCTTCTAAAATTATAATATCTATGAAAATCACGAAATTTAACCATGGGGCTAGTGAACCTCCCAGTCAAAATTTTGACTTTTTGTTCCAAACAATTTCATTTTTCCTCAGTTGGTTTAATATCGGGATTTTCAGCATCATTAAGAATTCCTAGAAGGGCAAAACTAATGAATGATGCAGTTAAATTCAGTGTTTGGCTCTACTCTATCTTATTCAAATTTGTATTAAATTGTGTCATTCATTTGTGTTTTTTGTACAATCTTCATTTTCATTTGAATTCGATTCATCAGTAGTCATTCATAATCATGATCAATTTTATGACAGATAAATCTGACCAACCGGGATTATAAACGCACAAATTCTTCAGTGAGTACACTTTTGTTGTGTTTATCTATATCCATTGTCCTTATTCTTATAAAATACAACAATTAAATGGAAACAAACAACATTTAATTTTTATTTGTAAATTCATGAAATCAATAAACAGACTCGGTAAGCTTGTACAGGTCGCATATCCTACATGCTTTACGAGTGTTACAAACATTTATATAATATCATTACTAGAGTTACAGACAACTATATAATATCATTACTAGAGTTACAGACATCTATATAATATCATTACTAGAGTTACATACATCTATCATATCATTACTAGAGTTACAGACATCAATCTAATATCATTACTAGAATTACATACATCTATCTTATATCATTACTAGAGTTACAGACATCAATCTAATATCATTACTAGAATTACATACATCTATCTTATATCATTACTAGAATTACAGACATCAATCTAATATCATTACTAGAATTACATACATCTATCTTATATCATTACTAGAATTACAGACATCAATCTAATATCATTACTAGAATTACATACATCTATCTTATATCATTACTGGAGTTATAGACATTTATATAATATCATTACTAGAGTTACAGACATCTATCTTATATCATTACTAGAATTACATACATCTATCTAATATCATTACTAGAGTTATAGACATTCATATAATATCATTACTAGAGTTACAGGCATCTATCTTATATCATTACTAGAGTTACAGACATCTATCTTATATCATTACTAGAGTTACAGACATCTATCTTATATCATTACTAGAGTTACAGACATCTATCTAATATCATTACTAGAGTTATATACATCTATCTTATATCATTACTAGAGTTACAGACATTTATGTAAGAATACAGCATTTCATTTTTGTCAAACTGTACCCAACATGTTGCAGTAAATAATGAGCTCTCGGAATGAAAGCATGTTACTTCTGCGGCATCACAAGAAGCAATATAACCACAACAATGTAAATACACGCATGGTGGTAGGTATAAGCAATTAAAAAATTACATGTTAGAATCAAACATCGGAAAAGGACATCGGAGTTGTCATAGACGAATTCTTAAGCTTTGTGAAGAACACATAGAAGACAGAGTCAAAAAGCAAACTCGAAGTTAGTCATAATCGGGAGATTATTACCATTTGTAGACAACCAAACATTCGTCCCATTCTTCAAATGTCTTTTCAGTTGGAATACGATGGGGCAGTATGGTCTCCGTACAAACAAAAGAAAAACTGGAAAAGTGTACAACGGCGCCAGGAAATACCTACTGGCAACGAGGGGCCTGGAGTATCCAGAGAGATTCAAGAAATTGATCCTACCAACATTAAAATAGGAGACATTGAGGGGACGTGGTCAAAATGTACAAGATGGTGAACAGATTGTATGATAGAGAGACATGTACGTTTGTGAAACTTTGGAGAGAGGAATCTGTCGGATATATTTCAAGAGAAAACAAATATTCCCGTATCAGTCAACAACATTTTTGGAGAGAGACTATCTTCACATTTCATTCAGGTAAAATATGAAACTTCCGCAGGACGTTGCATCCACTCCAGATATCAATACCTTTAAAACTAAACAGAAAAACATAGACGGCATAAGGTACTTTATTCTAATTATAAGGCCAATATAAGTAATAATTAACTTTAACTTTATTAATCATTTTTGAGTCTAGTGTAGAGAAAAACTATGGCCTCCTGTGTTGGAAAATAAACTTAAACTTTATTCTAAGTAGGTAATTATTTTTAAGTCTAGTGTGTAGAAACATTATCTGCTCCCGTGTTGGAAAGATAGCTTTAACTTAAATGTAATATTTCAATGTAGTCTCAACTGAAAACGATTGGTTTCATGTATTTAAGATATTAGTATCCATGTACTCACTCGCCTTTATTGAGGACCTCACATATTGAAATAATAATATACCAATATATTGTGGTTGCGAAAAAGTTACGTTTGTATTTGAGCAATATGATAAATATATTATTATACAGACTATTTCTAAATCAACGTATGTTTCCCATTACAATATATAACGATATGCTATTAACATTTCAACTAAAATTAGTACAAGGCATATAATCAAGGTCATTCTGTCCATTGAGTAACTTACGACAACCCATGTTAGTACTGGTTTCTCAGTAACCCTTTCGTTAATGCTGTTTGGGTTTCTGTCTTTTCCATTAACATCTGTACTTGTCTCAACTAAAACATTTTCAGTAACAGCGTTTGAAGTTCTGTATTTTTTCAGATTCATCATCATTGACATAAGCCGAAGAATTAGTGGGATTTGTTCCGTGTCGTTTCGATGAATATAGCCAACAGATAATACTGATGCCACACAAACAATGACATTAATAGCAAGATTGATACAAAGAAACAGGCTAACTACAGGAAGACCTTCTGATATCGGAGGCAACTCATCCATTACAATAGTCATGAATACCGCCATTGACAGAACAACTGTTATGGAAAATGATACCTTCTCACCACAGTTTGCTGGTAGAACAAATACAAAAAACATTACAAACTGTAGGAGCACAACCGGAACAAACATGTTTATGACAAGAAATCGCGGTTGCCGTTTCAAAGTTATTCCGAGGTAGAGGACTTTGTCGTTTTTATTATGAAATGCTTTCATCGTCAGATTTGACACAGACACATCCCAGAATCCATTCTGCGATTGTTGTGCGCTGCTTGATTTAGATGGGACCAGCACAACACGTCCTCCAACATGTCCCACCGGGATGAAAATAATATGACAGTCATGTTGGTCATACGGAAAATATTTGACGAAAGGCTTACAAAACGACTTAATTATTGTATTGAACTCAATAATTGCACGTCCATCAAATTGATAGTTAACGAGTAGCACCTCTCTTTGATCCTCCATTAAGTTTGATTTCTCTGCGGCGTTGTGAATTTTGATAGCTGGTACCCAAACATCACTGAATGACATGTGAATACTTCTGGTTTTATCATAATCTCTTGGATTCCATCTCATAACTTCATCTTTCCACTTCACACGGAATTTTAGATGAGAAATCAAAATGCCTTCTACAATATCAAGCTCTTGGACACGACCGAATACTATTTCGCCGATGACTTGTATAGGTTTTCTCTGATCAATGACCGGACGAGTTGTCGTCGTGTAGTTTTTTAAAAGATCCGATTTTAGCTTGTTTACGATAGCATAGGTTTCGCCTTCAGTTGAAGTGCACAAAGCACAGAAAATGATGAGAACACGAACAAACAACATGATGCCGTAGTGCTTCTCAAATATTTTTCGATGTTCTCCGTTAGTGACTTGCGTTCAAATAACCAATATATTGCTATCGTCTGTTTTAAAGAACTCTTTATATGCAATGTTAAGTTACTTGTGACAAGTCACTCAAACTTTAGAATAATAACAAAGCAGAACAGCTTTCTGTTATCCTTTTTTTACGTTCCAACCATACCGTTAATCACAAGGCCTTTAAACACTCAATTTAGTTTAGAATATTGATAATCACTTGATGGAGAGTTCAGTCAGATAGCTACGGGAATAGGTACGTTGTAAGAATTCCCCTTTGGTCTACGAGGTATACTGGTGTACGGAACTCATTTGATCGTGCCAACTAATCTTTCATAATGTACAATACCAATCAATTATTCATCGTGATTTCATGAAACATGGCCCTGATAAATACTAGCCGCAATATAGAGCACGGATAGAGAGAACGTATGTCTAGTTTGAACGTCCGAGTAGTAAGTCAGAGGACCTGGGTTCAAATCCCAGCGGAGGCACTGACATTAATGACCTATGTTAATTTGTCTACCACATATGAATACTTAGCCATAACCCATTAGCAACGCTGTTACGTCTGGTAAACTCCATTGTCATTAATTTCCTTAAGGAGAAGTATGTAACTCTGGTAAATACTATTCGCAAAACATAGCAACTGTAATTTATTATTTTGTCAAAACGTCTGGTTGACGTCAGATATATACGTGTATTATCTTATATACGAACCCAAATTAAGGTTTTGGAAATAGTACCAAACAATATACATACCATGGTTAAATACTGACCTTTGTTATATAAGGACTATGATTTCATGGAGTTTCATACTTACTACCGTGATGTGAAACAGTCATTAAATGATAAATAGATGATCAATACTGAAAAGTATCACCAAGTCTCTCCAAATCATAAATGTCCGTCCAGTTTCCCATCACTACGATCACACACTTTCTGTAAGCAATAAAATAAACAATATATCTGAAATTCTGATAAAAGCGAAATATTTTACGTGGACGTCAGTTTGTTAATTCATCCAATAAGTATTTCAAATCTCGTAATAAAAGTTTGAAACCTGAGTGGGGAACAATAATTCGATTCTTATAAGTAAAGGTACGCGACAACCTGCCAGTCCATGTGGATATTTTCCTGGTGGCACGGTTTCCTTAAACACCAACATCTCTCCAGCACTTAAATCTTTGTTGGATTCTTATAAATATCAATACTTAAAGTTTAAACGTAGGCCTTGTTGATCTTTTTCACGTCGACTTTCAACTATTTTTTTATGTTGGCATGACGCTTTTGTGTATATCGTAAATAATTTATTTTAACTGTTTACTAGTTTGAAGCCAACGAACTATGTTCATAACCAAATAAAAGTTTAAATATTTTGAGTTTTTAATCTTTTGGTGTGTTCCTATCATCACAAAACCAACATGTACAGCAATTAGTCAAAAGTTTGCTTTCCTCTCCACATTTTAAAGCGGCGTGGTATTAGTTATGATGCAGGTAATTATGCGTTTATCGATAGTTTCTCTTTCTAGATAAACCCATTTATGGAGGTCATTCACTTAATCTTCCTCTGTGATGGAAGTTGTCTGACGACATGGCGAGTTCATAAACCGTTTCATACTCTATTTATTTGCATTGCCAGCTTAAACTTAAAGTGACATTGTCCCATCCATAGAACTTATTATCCTTACAATATGAACCTTAACAGTACACGTTTCCACCATGAAATATTGTCTAAACAAAATAAATGAAGCAACAGCTGATGTCGGGTTATTTAAGCCGGTAATTAGCTGATCAGTTAAACATGGAGGTACTTAGGGTTCTCTACTGCCTGAGTGTTTGTTTACTGACCGTAGTATTTCCTGGTCAAAAGCGGTATAATAATTATGTATTATGGCATAATGTTCACAATCTTTTTTTATTGAATCTGGTATTATTTCCACTTTCATAAGCCCGATATTTACATTTTAAAACGATAAAGTCATATAATTGACGGTCAAATTTATTTTACAAGTGAAGAAATAAATGATGAAAAAATATGGATAAAACTAACAATATTGCAAAAATGTTGCAAACTTTTGATTCTATAATTCTTATGTTAATCTGCCGATTTTATAGAACATTTAAATGTTTACATCTAATTTGTAGTGATGCTTGAGTTTTAAGAATATCTGCTTTTATCGAACAATGAACATGTAGGTCTTACCTAGCTCTCTTTATCAACGTCATCCAAATTCCCATTCTCTTTAATTCTTCATTTTCCTATTCAAACAACCATTCTCATTAATTAATTTTTCTATTCATATAACAATTCTCGTTAATTCTTCATTTTTCTATTCATATAACTATTCTCGTTACTTCTTCATTTGTCTATTCATGTAATTATTGATTTTATTAATCTAATCACTTATTGTTATGCTTAACTTATATTAAAGAGATTATTTACTTCTATATTAATTTGTATGTTAATGTAAGATCAGCTGTCATTCAGCGAATGTCTAAAGGATCAACCTTCTTCATTTTATGAAATTTTCTATATGTTTTATTTACATGGCAGGTGCCGTCGATGAAGCAGAAGACGCATACTCTTTCAGATCATCTGGTTTTATTCTCTTTGTACACTGTGTTCCTATGTTCATATGATGGTTTGTTCTTCTCATTTCAGATTGTTGTATTGTGTATAACTAATTCATGATCAGTATTTTACGTAATCCCATGATATATTGCCTTTTCCCCACGTGATTTCAAGACGGATAAGAGTTGAAGTATATTTCTGAAGACTGTTTCAACTTCGGCTTCGATGAAAAGATGTTGCTCAAACGTGGCATATTTCAGAAATGCCTTATTCGGTAATCAGATAATTTACCAAATCATTTAATGTTTCTGTAATGAGACTATTTGAAAATAAAAGCTTTTGATGTTTCTCTACTGGTTCTTTTTTTAAAAACATTGTGATGATTCTTTAATGAACTTCCTTTAAGATTCTCATCCATGTTTGAAATTCAAAGTTAAATATAAAGGTCAACATATAAAGAATTTATAAATCCGATCAATCGATTAATCTGACAAAGAAAAAGATTTTTGCGATAACGTTCAATTCTAACAAGTGAGGATAAATCAGAGCCGAGATTCGAGATCAATGCGACCCTTTGAAGACAATGTATCTACAGCTGATATTTTTCATTCCTCCTCTCATAGAGGACAAAAACTACATTACTTCTGCATCGATCCACATAGCCTTTCTTAATTTGATATTAAGTGTATATATACGTAGTCCATAATAAAATCTTTGTTATGCGGAATCATTATATATAAGCACTTGGAGCAGTAATGGATTGGAAACACCTAAACAGAAGACAAAACAGCAGGAATGTTCGAGTTGTCTAAACGAAGGTCTTCACTTCATTAAAAGTGAAAAGAAAATCAACATGATTAAAGAAGACATAAATTAAATACACCAAGTCTAACATCTAAGACTTTGAATTATGAAGCAAAATGATACTGTAACAAGAAATCAGATGAAGCAACACGATATCAAAGAGAGCAGTAGGAACATCAAAGAACGCCAGAAACTGAGGAGATGACAAAACAAAGTGAAGACACGTACAGGACATGTGGAAACAGGGAAAAAGAGACAAAGCATCATCGCACACTCATAGACTAATCATACCAACAAAGTACCGTATGATAAGTAATGTAAATTTCGAAGCATATGTAATATATATATTTGGACACAACTAACGAAGGAAGACAGTTTGGATTAGTGTTTTATATGGGCCTCGAACTCACTATCTACTGCACCAAATCGCATAGCCAAGAAATGTAACAACTGCCTAACCATCACACTACCGCAAATCAAAACGTGTCTACCTTCGTCATTTGTGTTCAAATATCCAAATACTAATAAATCAACACAATGCATCATATACAGAATCCGAACGTAAAGTAATTACATCTTTCTAAAAGATCCTTTAGTTCCTTATAAACGGCTTTCGGCATCCATCGGATTATCGAAATACCATCGTTCTCGATTATAGTTTGTAACTTTGTTTTATTTTCTATGTATATGATGAACCTTTGTCTCGATAACGGGGCAGATTGCCTCGAAAGTTTGACAATATTTTGTGTCATGATAACGGGACAGATTACCTCGAAAATTGATTACTCTGTACTACAGTAATTACTTCAATTACTTCATTTGTTCTTATACCAATACTGGGCCATACTGTCGAAATTACTTACTAGATTATATATTTATAATGAGCTTGTCAATGTGTACCGGTCTGAGTTAGCCATCTATCTATATAAACACACAGCATGCTTTTAGAAATTATTTTAAACAGGCGTGGCTTAGTAGTCATTTAATGTGGTTATGCTGTAACTACAAGGCAGTGAAGTAGATGCTTATGTTTGTGCATCTATTACACAATAGTACTTTCTGTTTAGTCTATCATCATATGCTATATATCAAGATTTGACGTACATAGGGGTCAGATCCGGTCAAGGTTAGGGATCAATGCATATAGGAAAACATGTTATCATAGCCTTTGTTATTAGTCCTCTTCCACCGATACTATCACAATTAACTCAAGTTTCACGTCTTGACAAATGCATTTTTTCTCTCGCCAAAACTGATCCAAGACAAACCAATATCGCAAAAACAAAATGTGTTTGTTTTCGAACAATTAAGTTATCTATCAACTTGACTTTAACTATTGAAATACCAGAAAATTGTGATCGCTGTGCGAAGAAAAACAGTAGTAAATATTACATACCAAATCGGATGTCACGAAGACAATGAAAAAACACTAATATTCTAAAAAAACAATTTGTATACACTGTCGATATTTAGATCAGGCCATTCATTATAGATATATATAAACATATCCTTTTTCCAGGTTAAGGCAACACTTTATCTAAAGATGCACACAGTTGTTTTCCACATCTGTAATTATAGTCGATCTATTGTGTATTAAAAGATTACTGTAGAGAAAAACTAGACCGCTTTCTATGGCTCTCTGAAAATAATTGGAACTAATATTGTAACATGCCATATCTTACACTCCTGATACAACCTTTGACAGATTATCATATAAAGACATGTCTGTAGTAAATTGTAAGCTGTATAAGCTTTCACTTAATACTTTTGAGATGTGTCAGTTAAATGAAATGGCTCCGGGCTGTAGACATCACTGACGAGCTATGTAAAACCGCTATACCATAGTGTTTTTTTTTATTAATCTGATAAAACATTTGGATTGAGCATGCCGTCTTAACCACTAAATAGTTCCAAATATTCTGTAAAGGTGCATGTTATAATCTATTTTACAGTAGTGAGATGTTTAATGAAGTGTAACTAAAATAATTGTAAGGTTACTTTTTAGAAATATTGAATCCATTTATCATTTGGAGACAGAAAGTTAAAGTTTAGTCATGGACTGGAAGGGAATGTACAATCCTTATCACATATAATTATGAAGAAATCGTTTTCGGATTCGCGTGGCAAAGGAAAATCAACGCCAGTATTCTGCAGGTAAACGCCTAAATCTGATCATACAAGACATATTCTAGTGTTATAAATAGATAATGTATATAGCGCTGCTGATATTAAACTACACACGCCCTGTTGTACATGTGTATACATATGTTTCCATGAACATACATTGTTTCATTGCAGACCATTGCTATAGCTTCAGATATATCAAACAGCTGGGCAGGTTTAAAATTCGCTCCGTTGCATCTAACTCTAAATCTGTATTAAAAGATGATATTCACTTGTGTGTCTCTTGTACAATCTTCATCGTTCTGAAACATTTTTTAGGAATTCAAGATATACAAATGTTGTACAAAAACCACTATGTTGAATAACACCTTTCAGTACAAAGTAGAAACTAAATCCTGTAATGCCAAATAATTAATTGAACGGCATCATGCAGCTATTTCGTCCCTCTAGGACCGGTCAGTGATGCTAAGGCCCTACATTTTAAGACCTGAAAGGCTAATGAGGAAAATCGAAAGAAATGTCAAAATCTAGATTAGGATGTACACTAGCCCCTTAATTCAATAAATTTCAAACTTTTCGTGTATCTGATAAACTCGAAAGAACGTCAAGTAAATGTTTATATGTGTGTATAACATCGGAAGATTGTTATACATTAAACATTCTAAGTCTAATTTATTTTCCAACATTAAAATCTAGGTGTATTTTCAAAGCATCCTTGACCAGTAAGAGTTTCATTCTACACACATTCTAAAACGTGTTCATTATTTTACGACTTATACATAACATCCCAAATACAGGACATTATAGCACTAATATTATGATTTATCTCCCATAACTTCACTAAATGCCTCAACATAATTATCACCATTACGAAACGTTAAGTCAAATCCATAAATACTACAATCCAGACCTACTCCAGGCTAGAATTGATAATAAGGTAATTATCAGGGCACATCTGTGACGAAGTTCGTCAACAAAATATTTAAAGCTCATATCAATCATTCAGCCTTTTCGACCTTCTATAACTCATCAGTAATATTAACTAGCACGTGGCTAAAGTATGAAAATGTAAAGAAAAGGTAGGATAATTCAAATCGGCCTAAACAAATGTTTAAGTAAAGATACGCAGGTGAAATCTCCCCATCTTTGATATCAAAGATTAAAAATTATTGAAAGAACGTACAAGTGCATATTCTGAGCTGTACTACAAAATACAACTATTCCGAGATCGCTGAGCCATGAACTCGGGGTTTTGTCTGTTGGTTTCGTTGTTTCAGGCCTTGTTCTCATTTGTAAGCATGATATTAACTTACTCGGATAGACAAAGATTTACATAGCAGGTGTCGTTGATAAAGCAGAAGACACTCACCTCTCCAGGATATTATGATAGTGTTGACATATTGGTATTTTCTTTTACAATGCAAACATAAGTAACTAGATGATTCAATGTTAATGGTAATTAAAAGGTAATGACAATACAATAACAAAATAAAAGTCTCAGTCGCAACTGTTACTGCAGTATTAACATAAAAGTGCGCCATTAATGTCACCTTTAATGTAGAGACGGGAGACAGTTCAGAAGAATAATAGAATATATATGTTAAATAGGATGAAATGATTTGAAGAAAGACTTTTTTATCACAACCAGTAGGAAAATGATGTGAGACGTTTCGATGATCACAGTTTCACCTCGATCAGAAGAATGTCTGGCGTGAAGTTTGTTATCACTGCGGTTAACAGTGTACAAGATAAATATAAATCGACATGTTTTAATTCTATGCACATTAAGCTAGACAAGGTTACGGAAGATTAGGATAAAGAAGTCTAGCTTCAACTTCCAATCTTGACATCCCTTACACCCAAATGTGTACGAACTTTGCACAGTAAATGTGATATCATTGTCATAGAACATACATTGCCAGATTTTGAGACATGGTTGTTATGTCATTTATTGTTTATTTTGTTCTATAAGCGAGCATGTTACCTGTAACTTTCCTATATGTTACCTGTTGATATCTTATAAGTTATTAACGTTTTGGACGGTCACTTACAAGACAACTAAATGTAACTCGAGATCCTTTGGTCTCTCTACAGAACAGTATAAAAAAGTATACTAATATACACTAGTTCTAAAAGAACAGGTCTAATGAAAACTTTACAGGGTCAAAATGACAACATAATTAATGAATGTATTAAATCCAATTTTCTCCAAGAACAGGAAAGTGTGTAGTGTGCCAGCTGTTACAAAATGCACTAAGAAAATCATACACATGTACACAAATATTTTCTCATTATTCTTACGGTGACAGTTCAATGGAGAAATACAACCCTTTTGTCACATTTTGACTACATCCTAATTCGTTACGATATTACATCACTTAAAACTCAAATACATTAGTTGAAAATATAGACTGTGGAAGGACACGTCCATCTTTACTGTTGTTGGACATGGAAAAATTAAATTCACAGAAATAGATCATCAATTAATGCTGCTTTCGCTATGTTCTTGTCACCATTTCGTCGCGATCGTTTTCCAGCTTAGTGTATTATAGTACAACCGAAAAGTTCTGTCGATTCATCAATGTATATAATAAGGACATTGATCATTTATATTCTTACCTGTCTGTTTTATATAAAAAACTTGAAATTTCACTTCGTACTAACAAGAAAATATGTGATATGTAATTCACGTGTATGTTGTACAGTCTTATGAAGTATATAACAACGTACAGTTTAGTGCCAACACAATGTCTGTATCTCAAATGGAATTTTCAGCATTAATAAATTGAAACTGCAATTTATAAATAAGTTCAGATTTCATATGCTAATGGATATGTCATATTCTCCAAAACGTTTCTTGAATTCATTTTTCATTTCTATATATTTCAGGTTCAGATCCCCGAATTTTATTTTCGCTTCGCTTGTGTTTGGTTTGTCATCTATAATAATTTATCTGTTTTGGATTTACTCAAGCCTGAACCACGCCCGTATTGAATATGTGAAGCCTGTGATGAATCATGTTGTGATACCTTTGGTGAAACCTTTGGTGAAACCTGTAGAAACAAGAATACAAGTACATTACTACAACCGTCCTCCATGGATTCCCATGGACATATTCGCTGGTTGTGAAAGCAAGTGTTATCTGACAGCAGGCGAAAGCAAATCATACGCTAAAAGTGATGTTGTTATATTCCATACCCCGTACGTTATTGAAAGACATCCCCCAAAGAAAATGGGACAAATATGGGTGTTTCATTCGTTGGAACCGCCATGGATTCATTGGATTAAATTTAAAAAATGGAAAAATGTGTTTAATTGGACAATGAGTTATAGAAGGGATGCCGATATAACAAATACATATGGTATATTTAGTAAACGATCAGATGATAAATTTACGCTGGAAAAGGAAACAAAGGACTTATACAAAAAGTGGCAGAATAAATCAAAAGATTTTGTGTGGATGGTATCTAATTGCAAAACAAAAGGGAAACGGGATTTATATGTTCAGAAATTGCGAAAACTGACAGCAGTGGATGTTTATGGCAAGTGTGGTACAGAGAAATGTCCAAGGAAAGACACTGCGAAATGTTTAAATCTTTACAGATATTATTTATCTTTCGAAAGCGAATTATGTGAAGATTATATTACAGAGAAAAGTTTCAAACTTTACGATCCTGAGGTTATGACATTACCAATAGTAAGAAGTGGATCAAACCTGTCCATGTTCCTTCCTCCTGGATCATATATAGATACCTCTAAATTTCAACATATACCGGATCTAGTGAAATCCGTTAAAGCTTTGTCAAATGATAAAACAAAATTCCAAAAATATATTCATTGGAGAACACACTACAGGATTAATAACAATACAACCCATTCTATTGCATTCTGTGAACTTTGCCGTCGACTTCACTTGAAAGATATACATAAATACCAACGACTGTATACCGATATCGGGGAATGGCTTCGAGGAGACAAATATGGACGAAAGTCTTGTAAATCAGCAGCAGATCTGAACTAAACAGAAATGTCCCATTGAACTTTTTGTTGTTCTTGTTTCGTATTCGTCGTCGTCGTCGATGCCGTCGTCGTTGATAATGTTGTATAATGGTAAAAAATAAAGAATTATGATTGTATTTAATACATTCAGAATCGCTTTCCATTCTCTCTCCTTATGAAAAAAAATGATGCAGTTTGAGTCATAACTTGGCTCTACTGTATCTTATTCTTAATTGGTATTGAAATGTATTTTTTTCATTTGTTAGTTTCTTGTACAATTTTTATAATACAAATAGGCGAAACAAAAAATAATTTGAATTATATTGGTAATTTGTTCGTGTCAATATTGATTGTCAACAGACAATTGAAATTGACAAGAACAGAAGTCTTAAATCTCCTGATGGCTGTATAACAATTGCTGCCGTCCATGGAAAAATGAAAGTGATGTTTAGGGATGATAGAAACCAAGCAAGAAAAATACCGACAAAACAAAAGAACCTTAATTCAAACCAACATTCAATAATACTAGGAAAAAAATATTTACACGAAGACTCCTGAAAATGTACAAGGAGAATAATAAGGTGTTATGGTTCATCACTGACACATGCCATCTCGATCTTGGTCAATCCAAGTTTTATTACTTGCCTAAATGAGGACAAGGTAAACAACGACGGAACCACTAGTCATTCTAACAAACCAGTCAAACAACATAACGCAAAAGAAAATAGACTATTTCCCAATGCGATCGTTATGGTGACCGTAAAACTCCCCCGTTATTGCCGCCATGGTGCACGGATATCATGATATGATATAGGGAACACGCCCTTGAATATCGAAACAACTATGACTGGTAAATACCTTAGGTTTGAAATAAAAGAATGTTGTTATTCAGAAATGGAAAGTTCAAATCAGAAATCATCGCGCTTATCATACATCTTGATGGAAAGCTATCCATGCTGGTTTCGTTGTAGGAAAAAAATGAGGTATGCGACTGATGTAGAAGAGTCAGTCATGTCTTTCATTTTCAATTCTGATTGGTATATACAATGTCAATGGTCAATGCATCTCTTATCATTTTAAGACAAGAGTTCATTAATATATCTGTCAGTGAAAATGAAGGACAGCATAAGTCTATGTGACCTAATTTGATTAGCTCCTCGATAAATTCAGCATCGTATGAAAACAAAAACAAAACTTGTTATTAATTCCCGTCCAAGGAAATACACTTTTAATCATGCGTGTCCTACAGCATATCCTACATACAATACTTAACATGTGATGTGAAACACAGGGCACTTTGAACAACATTGTTAATTAGGTATAATATGGCTGTTTACAGAGCAAACTTTATTGCGGAGATATATTTTTTGAAGGGGGGTGGGGGGTGGGGGGCGGTTGTTGTTGTTGTTATGTTTTGTTCTTTTTTTTTTTTTTTTTTTGTTTGATTTTTATTTATTTATTTATTTTTTTTTTTTTTTTTTTGTTGTTACTAATCTGAAAGTATGTGTAATTCATCAATGTTGATGTATATTGAAATTGTAATTCAGAAATGTCATGCTCATTATAACGGTTTCTCCCGTTCAAATATTTCCGTTTACTAAAGAGTATTTTGATATCGTTTATTGTACGTACCACTCATAACGACAAAGCACAATAAAGGCACATATGCCTTAAAACTCAAAGTAATTAAAGCAATACAAACAACTGGCTTACCAGTCGTTTTCATAGCTAAATTATCGTATCTAAATCGGTTTTGTCAGAAGACATAATCCGGAACCTTTCTCGTTTTAGCGAAAACCTATGATGACTGGTATTTTAAACGGCACAATATAATTATTACGACAAATAATTTGCTGTTTACACTAAGGTGTACATCAGTGTAAACACAGGACAGACAGCAATCAGTTTACTTGGTGAAGATCAGCGTCCCTCCTTAATCCTTTCTATAAACTCGTGAATCATCCATCTACACAACTCTTTGTGAAACCTTATTTCACTTTCCTGAACAATCTTCACTGACGGAGAGGGAAATATTACTAGGTTAACAACAAATGTTAGTAAGGGAACAACGAATGTCACTACGGGAACAACAAATGTTACTAGGGGAACAACAAATGACATGTGCTTATATTACATTCATTCAAGGAAAATGTCATCTAAGCCACAAGCAAGAATTATGACGACGTTCCAAATTGTTATCAGGTAACATATAAATTATGTCAATTTACTTTTGAAAATACATAACCATTCAAATATGACCAAAAAAGATTCAAATCCATCATTTGTTTATTTATTTACATAAAAATGTTATCCATTAGTATTTTTTCGTTTGCAAATACGGACTCGTGTTCATCTATGAAAAAAAAACACAAAAGTTTTGGATAGTAACAATACCAGAACATCAGGAGTGGGTGGTGTTAACATCATATTGCAGTTCTCAAGTTGGTTTCTTTTTTTAGTTTTGTTATATTTGTTATAAACAATCTATAAGAGAACAAATCAAGACAAAGGGTCTTAGAGATTTTCTAAGAGTTATCTCTTTTTCTATGAAGCTTGAACTCGTTTAGTAAACGCAAATGTCGTTCCTTTGAATTTCATATTAACATTCCACCCACATCAAATGAGGTCCCAAATTTTTCAAAACTTTTAGGGAAAACCTATGAGAAAAATGGACATTATAGTTTTAATTAATGTGCCAGCTTAAGATTTCGCGTTCAAGAATCTCTATAACTAGATATCCTTGCCATTTATGTCCAATTTTGAGACACTGAAAAAACTGATGTTATTGCAATCATATATAATAATAATAATACTTCTTAAGTAATGAGTTGTGTTAAATTACGTATAATGAGTATTGTTCTATACTGGAAATGTTGCCACAATTTCACATCAGATTTGTAGTGTATCGTCATTATCTATTTTACTTATTACGTGATAAAATGTGATGTATTTTTTTTATTATATCTCATTAAGTCAACTATCCCACAAAGTGGTAATCTATCAAAAACTGTTCCTTATTCTTTCATTGCGGTGAGAAGTAATGAACGACATTGATAATAAGCGTAAAAATGTAGCTGATTTCCTGCAGGATCAGAGTCATGGACTAGTTTGTTGAAGTTAAGAATTAAATAGACATATAGGAACAGAACACGGAACATTTTTAGTTTTACCTATTTATAATTTGCTTGTGATGTGAAATCATTTATTTCGTGATAAATGTCTTTATCAAAACAATGTTTCATTGCGAGACATTGTTGTAGTCATCGGCGTTATTTGTTGGCTTCATTAACGTATATTTTCAATCAATTCTAGGTATGGATCCACAGTTTATGTCTTAATCTCAATTCTTTGCGTGGCACTTATGACTGGATTACTCTGTATTGCACCAAACAATGATTCAAAGACATATGAATTACCTCGATATTTAGTGCGACCTATCGTAAAACCAATACGAGTGCACTACCACAATCGTCCGCCATGGATTAATTTAGATATATTTTCCAGTTGTGATCACAAATGTTATCTGACAGCTGGTGGTAGAATTCCAAACAGTGGCGTTACTATATTCCATACACCATACGTAAACGAAAGGCACACTTCAAAGAAAAAAGGACAAATTTGGGTTTTTCACTCAATGGAGCCACCATGGTTACATAGGAGCAAATTTGAAAAATGGAAACTGGAGTTTAATTGGACAATGAGCTACAGAAGAGATTCGGATATTATGATACCATATGGAAAATTTAAAACAAGAGAGGTTGAGCAAAGCACTTGGGATAATGAAACAAATCAGTTAACAGAAAAATGGCAGCAGAAATCTAAACATATAGCATGGATGGTTTCGCACTGTGGAACGCCTGGAAAGCGAGATGAATACGTAAGCATGCTAAACCAGATAACACCAGTCGATATATACGGGAGGTGTGGCAAAAAGAAATGTATTCAATCTAAAACAATGGAGTGTTTAGAACCGTATAAATTTTATCTCTCATTTGAAAACCATTTCTGCGAAGATTACATAACGGAAAAGAGTTTCAAAGTATACAACTCTTTGTTAAGTCCCATACCAATAACACGTGGAGGTTCAAATTATTCCATGTTCCTTCCGCCCGGATCTTTTATAGACGTGTCCAAATTCAGAAATGTTTCCCATCTTGAAAATTACATTAATTCTTTATCACAGAACATTTCAAACGTTATGGAATATATGAGATGGAGAAAACATTATCAGCTTGTTACAGACTACACCCATGCATTCTGTGAACTTTGTCGGAGACTCCATCTGGCTGATCCTCATAAGTACAAACGACTTTATAGGGATATTGGTGACTGGAATCGGGGAGACAAGGATAAAATAAAACGGACAAGTTGCAAGGACCCTCAAGACCTGGTATGAAAAAGATAATTAGTGTCAGTGAACCAAGGCACTAAACGACGAGATATTAAAAAGTACATGTCATTCAAGACATTGGAGTATTGTAAACAACATACTTTGTGTTATTTGAGCATTGTAAACAACATATCGGTTCTTAAACAGACAATGATATGAAAAAAAAGGTTTTTAAACGTCTCTTTGTTCTTTATGTGTGTAATCATTTTCATCATCATCATCATCTGTCATTCTTCGTGATCATCATCATCATCATCATCATCATCATCATCATCATCATCATCATCATCCATCAGACATTCTTCATTATCATCATCTTCATCATTATCCATCTGTCATCCATCATCATCATCATCATCATCATCATCATCATCATCATCATCATCATCATCATCATCATCATCATCATCATCATCTTCTTCTTCTTCTTCTTCATTATCATCATCATCATCATCATCATCATCATCCATCGGTCATCCTTCGTCGTCGTCGTCATCATCATCATCAACATCTTCTTCTTTTTCTTCACCATCATCATCATCCATCTGTCATCCTTCGTCGTCATCATCATCTTCTTCTTCATCATCATTATCCATCTGTCATCCTTCGTCGTCGTCATCATCATCATTATCATTATTATCCATCTGTCATCTAATTTATCTAAATACAGTATATCGTTTCATAATATTGTTGTTTGAGTGATATTTCTGTTGAAAACTAGTTTGTTTTCCAAAGGAAACATGGGTTCTGAAATCCTGAAATTTTCATCTTGATATTTCAGCAATTGTGAAAAGTAATATATTTATCAATATTTTCTACATTTTGCGTGATGCTAATTATGTACAATATCAAATTTATCATGTTTCACAAAATGAGATTTCCAGGTTCTGAAAATTGTTCCATACTGAATTTAATTCCAGAAAATGTTTCAACTTCCATATCCAAACTTAAAAGTTCCCCTAAACTGGTTTCGCCCCCATGGTTCAAAAGGTTCCCATGGGGGCACACCTTTGATACCCACAATGCATCTGAATAATGATAGCCTGTATCGTAAAACTGTTTTGTCCTTTTAGGGCTGGTCAGTAAGGTAAATGGCCTTCATCATGACGCTTACTTGTAGAAGACTGAGGAATTAAAGATTGATTGAAAACAAGAGGCCCATGGGCCTTAACGGTCATCTGACAAAAAGCAAGCCAAACCTAGAAAGTGGGTTGAGGTCATTCATTTGAACAAACTTGGTAGCCTCTCCTCCAAGCATCTTACAGGCCCAATATCAGCACTCATGGACTTTTGCTTGTTGAGAAGAAGTCGTTTGTATATTTTAACATATTTGACCCCTGTGACCTTGAAAGTGGGTTGAGGTCATCATTTGAATAAACTTGGTAGCCTTTCCTCCCAGCATGCTACAGACCCAATATCGGCACTCATAGACTTTTGCTTATTGAGATGAAGTCCTTTGTATATTTTAACATATTTGACCCCTGTGACCTTGAAAGGTCATTCATTTGAACAAACTTTGTAGGGCTCCATGCCAGCATGCTATGGGCCAAGTATTAGCCCCCTAAGCCTTCTAGTATTTGAGAAGAAGTTATTTAAAGATTTTGACATATTTGACGACCTTGAAAGTTGTTCAAGGTCATTCATTTAAATAAACTTGGTAGCCTTTCCTCCCAGCATGCTACAGACCCAATATCGGCACTCATAGACTTTTGCTTATTGAGATGAAGTCCTTTGTATATTTTAACATATTTGACCCCTGTGACCTTGAAAGTGGGCCAAGGTCATTCATTTGAACAAACTTTGTAGGGCTCCATGCCAGCATGCTATGGGCCAAGTATTAGCCCCCTAGGCCTTCTAGTATTTGAGAAGAAGTTATTTAAAGATTTTCCACCCCTGTGACCTTGAAAGTTGTTCAAGGTCATTCATTTAAACAAACTTGATAGCCCTTCATCCCAGCATGCCACAGGCACAATATCAGCAATCTGAGCCTTTTGGTTATTGAGAAGAAGTTGTTTAAAGATTTTAACATATTTGACCCCTGTGACCTTTAAAGTGGGTCAAGGTCATTCATTTGAACAAACTTGGTAGTCCTTCATCCCAGCATGTCACAGGCCCAATATCTACACTGAGCCTTTTGGTTAATGAGAAGAAGTTGTTTAAAGATTTTAACATATTTGACCCCTGTGACCTTTAAAGTGGGTCAAGGTCATTCATTTGAACAAACTTGGTAGAATGCCAGTATCCTCTGTGCCAAGTATTAGCCCCCTAGACCTTCTAGTATTTGAGAAGAAGTCGTTTGAATGAAAAGTTTACGGACGGCGCACGGCGCACGACGACGGACGAAGCATGATCACCTTCGGGTCAGATGACCTAAAAATGTCGTAAATTAGATTGGGAGGTGCAATAGCCACAAAATTCAATAGATTATCCACCTTATCTACCATGATCTGTCCCTCTGGAGGACCAGACCATCCGTAAATACTTCAATGGAATCCTACCACCAAACATGCTTTGGACGAAATCCGTTCTGAGAAGGGCTTTGACAGTGTACTTAAAAAAATACTCAAGAATTGATTCGGACCATTTTTACGTTTGTGCGGGTTTTTTTCGACAATAATGCGGAAAAGTATATATGACCTATATGATAATTTAGAAGAGGCGATACAATACAGGGATTGTAATACAAGTGAAAATGACACAACATATTGTTAAAGATGAGCTTTCACATTGTATGAGATATATCATGTAGTATATAAGATGTCTTTATATAATATAAGAGAGTTCATGTAGAAAATTAAGACATCTTAAATAATATATACGATATTCTATTCATACAGCAAATACGATACATTTTATATCATCTGGGGCAACTACTAAATAAGCTATACATCATATAAGAAATATCAATTGATATTCTATATATACTATACACTTCATATAACATCTTACATGAGATTCCGTTTCATATGTCGCAATGATGTCATCTGTGTGTTGCGTCATTTCGTAATCTAAAGTGACGTCACAATAAGCTATCCAGTAGAGTGTAACAACCGATCACTACACACTGCACCATTGACAAGACAACAGAAACTTTTTACTATGATGTTTGTTGTTGTACCTCTTGTATAACATGACTTGAGAAAAAAATCTGTCAACAAGATCAGTATAGTGATTTCTTTCGCAAACAGATACTTCTTAAGTATTGTATTCTCTTGTTTTTGGTCACAGCTTGTTAGCTGCAGGTATCGCAAGAACCGATCCTAGAGATTAGGTGATCATTGAAAATCCATTAAATGTTTGAAAAACATGGTATTAGATAAGCCTTTTTGGCCGATCAATGGCCTGTACGAGCATCAATGGTGCTGGTTATCGACAGGAGGTCATCAGTTACGTCATTTGTCCTTCAACCCGTAGGTTAGTCACAACGGCGTAGGAGGGCGGTGTAGTTACCATTGCGTCATATTAGTGGAAAATCTAAAATAGTGAAAAATCCTCTAATATGCGCTTTGATTACAAGACAATCGTGTGCTAAAATTGAAAGTTGATTTTATCTGGATCTTCTGGGGCGAAAACATGAATAATATTACCATACTCAACCCTCAGTTTGATTTGGTCTTCCACATTTTTACATGAAACACTAAACCATATCAAAATGTACCTTTTCTTAGCTTTGTGATATTTATTTATCTATTTTTCGGAAACCCATCTGGAAGTTACTTATTTTTGCTCACCAAGACTCGCAAAAATAAATCCTCATTTCATAAAATTTTGTATGCATATATCAGCGTAGAGAACAAGCAAACAACGATAGGTACTGAAGGAACACAATGGGGTATAGAATAAGCACATACAACCTAATGGGCAGGACAATTGTTAAGTAATGTTGAAACAAACATACAACAAATGTAATTATACAACAGCTATACGTAGAGGAGTTAATGTCATATCACATTAAAACAAAAAAAACCGTTGGTGATATGTTATGTACTTTTGCACATTTCTATGTAATGTAGTGACACATTTTCAATTATCAGTTAATCTATACCAATACCGACGTCCATTGATATCTTTAATATTTTAGAGTAGAGTTTTGGAAAAATTGACTGATTATATTCTATTCCCAGCTGCCTGGGTTTATACCGAAATGAAAGCGAACCGTGGTTTAAAATAGTATCTAGATATTTATACAAGATGATTCTCGCAGTGTAGAACTTGGAATATCATCAATTCCGGTTACGATATTCACTATAGGCAATCTTTCACTTCATTTTTAACATTTTGATACTTAATACACTGCAATTAACATTTGAAGCTATTATAATACTTACCTCTAAATGAGTCGTGCTTGATTCGACATATTGACCAGGATCTGAGACAACAGATCTATCGCTTACCATAACTGCATTTGGTAAACGTTTTGGCTCTATATGTGTAACATTGACTTTAAGCTTTCCAATAATCTCTGGAGAACGTATAATTATATCTTGGCTAGTTGGTTGTCACTAGATATAGCTATAAAGACATGTAGAATCAAGCCATTAGGTCGACATTAAATATCGGCTTAATGACATATCTATATAGCAAAGAGCCGGTTTTCCACAACAGATTTAAAAGCTCTCTGAATTGCAAAAAGATTGATAAATAAATAGATAATAAATAAATAAGATATAACAAAGAACAAAATATAAGAAAATGCCTCTACCAGACAGTCATGGAAAGCATGATGCAGAGAAGCGGAATAACATTGAGGTGGAGATGTCGAACATCAAAATCTCCCAATGTCCGGTTAATAGCAATTGAAATTCTCACCGAGTTGCTACTTATTTCACAATGTTTAACAATATTCTTTTCTTTTTTTGATTAGTAAT
Organism: Ylistrum balloti; assembly: GCF_031769215.1. Lineage (NCBI taxonomy): Eukaryota > Metazoa > Mollusca > Bivalvia > Pectinida > Pectinidae > Ylistrum > Ylistrum balloti. The sequence continues at coordinate 1,270,935 of NW_026782179.1, forward strand.
GTTTTACTCATTGCGTATAAATACGTGTTTACACGGTATACCTAGCTATGATAGTCATGTTTTAATACCACATCACCTATGCATGTCATATATAAAGCACTGATGAAGCACATGAAGGCGAATATGTCATATAAATTGTATAACGTTTTCTGTGTCCGTTGGTTTGTTCGTCAAACGTTCTTTATCTTTTTAAAACATGATAATATATACTAAATTTGAATAACGACGCTTATTTAGTCATTATATCCTGTATAATGTGTTTCTTCCTACGCTCTCTAGTACTCGGTTCGAATCCACTTTCACCTACATAGAGCCAAAAACAAGGTCTATGTTTGTAATTCATTGAAAAGCTTGTGTATAAGGAAATCCGTGACTTTCGATGGTTGAGTTAATAAAATTTAATTCGAAACAGTGCAGAAATATATTTTCTGTTGACAAGAATATAAATCATATTCACAAGAAACTGTCTTAAAGTCAAAAATTAAATAGCTTTTTATAATTTCAAAAAAGAACTTTTCAATTCATATAGCAAAAGCAAACTTCTCAGTCTATAATTAAAGTACCAAACGAGGATATTTTTTTTCAACAATAAGAACACGGACCTGCATGGTTCTCTGGGGATTTTCTATTGAGCTGTATTACTATTGGCTCATTTTTGTAGTGTCAACCTGTACAATACTACACGTATACTAGGTTATTGTTCACACGCATGTCTACATCTGAGTTGTGATGTACAACTTCTTAGACCTTTACTTTCTGGAGTTTGAATATGAAATCTGGCAAATATACAATGAGTATATAAGACCTCAAAGTTAGAAGCATATGAATATGATAAAGACAGCAATTCATGACTGCCAACAATTTCGAACTCACAAAGCTGATTTCTTTTCAATCATGCTACCATCTTTATTTGTAGTGCTCATGGAATTGTAAATTTGAGCTTTTATTTGAATGGATGCGCCTTCCAATCCAATTTTTGACATTTCTTTTTCAATTTTGATCTTCCTCAGTCGACCACAAAGTTTTCAGAATTAGTGCCCTAACAACGAATCCTGTAATGAAGAAACAGCTGCATGATGTAGGCTCTCTATTCCTAATTCTAACTTTATATTGAAATGTGTATATATCTCTCCTCTGTGTCTCTTGTATCTTTCATCCGACTTTGAAAATAGTTTTATTTTATCTCAAATAGATAAGGATCATCGATTTCATTTTAGAGTAATACTGTGTCTCTATGTTGTACATGACCGATCTTCTCTTTAAGCACCCAAGCGAAAATATTTGTATGGCATGTCGCGAAATAGTTGTTGTTCGCATGGATTATCTCACCTATTCTAAATTACGTGATTACAGGCAAAAAAAATGATGAGTCTTCGAAGAGCGAGGACTTGGACGAGAGCCGTAGTCAATGTAAGCGTGAAATAGTCACCAAGGAAGGTTGACTGGTCAGTACATACAAGTAAGTTTCATTGCATTGCAACCAATGATATTAATGTGTAACAAGTAGATGTGTTAACTTCTTTTTCGATTGATGATGCAGATTTTTATTCCGACTGGTGAAGTCCATGTACCCTAGGAAATCCAGACCTACCTGAACGCAGCTTCTCATGGTTTGCACAGTCTTGAAAAGTACTTGAATTTACAGTGGGGTTGGAAAAGTCCTTGAAAACTAATTTTGGCCTTGGAACTCCTTGAATTTAGAAACAATGTCTGGAAAAGTCCTTGAATATTACACGTTCCACAATTTCAAATGTTTCTTTGTCTCAAGTAAAACGGAAACATCGATAAATAACGTCTCTGGTTATACCTGCCCTCACTGCGTTGCACGATTCGTCCGTACCGGGCTTTAGATACAACTATGGGTAAAGGGAGGTAATTCAAACATGCGCAGACACGATGCGCAATCTACACCTTCCGCCCGCTTCGCGCTGCAAACAGGCAATAAACGTGGTTTATGATAGTCATGCCAAGGAATCGATGTATTTAACAGGAAGTGGGAGGAACAATCAAACTGGTTAAGGAAAGTGAAAGGCGGTCGATGTAAGGCCCACTTTTACGATGTTCAAAAGATATAGATCTCGGTAATATGGGGAATCGGCGTTGAGGATTAAAACATGCACACGCAAAGTAAGTCACCTTATATAAAAAGTTGAACAGAAAACTGAATCGGAGATTCCCGCAGCCATGGATGATGAGACGTCATCGTCACAACACATTCCAGATGTTCCCCGACCGCCATCTACCGTAAGTGTTGTTGAACATGACATGGGTAATTTTATTACAAAATCCGAGGTGTTGAATTTGAAAGCTGAAGTTTTGTGTGGACAATTCAAACGAATACCTGACGTTTCCCACCAAAGTCCGTTCGCCCCAAGACCTTTAGCCCCCATGTTGTCATTTTCACACCATCCATTTTTTACCCACGGACCGTTCGCACCATAGGCTAAGACTGTTTGCACCATCAAACAAAAAATTTTTGATTGTTTATTTAGGTTGTAATTAATGAAAACCTCACTGAATTGTTAACGATCAACAATGCTTAGACCGTTATAGGGCTTCGCTTGCTTGGGTATGAAACAACAGTCCAGGATCCTGACGAAACATGCATCCGCGAGCACTGATCGGAATCAAAACATCTCAAGAGGAAAGGTGTTGAGATATCTCAAAAGGAAAGGTGTTGAGACTTTGTCTTTTGTTACTGTAACAACATGACGTACGTAAAAATGGACATGTTCTTGTCAAATTATCATTGTGTCATCGACCATGGCTGACGACAACTGCATCACTTGTAGACGGATTGTACGACCGCGGCAGCATGCTACAGTGTGACTCGTGTGATCGGTGGAACCATCGTACATGCGGCACTGTTAGGTGTATCATTCATTATTTTATATTAATTTTTATTCTTTATAATAAATAATGGTTAGGATTACCACGGACTTATATACACTATATTATATAAGTGTGTATGGTCTTATTGAGGGAGGAAACCTGAGTACCCGGGGAAAACCTTCGTTTTATGGAATATATATACCAATAACTAATTGTACTCTGTAAAACCTATTATTGGTGAATGGTCTCCATGCTATAGAGACAACCACTGACTTATATACACTATATCATATAAGTCCGTGGGATTACAGATAGAAATATAATTTATACCATCAATAAATTATAATTTATATGTGAATTAAATTTCAAATATATTTTCATATAACATAATTTCACCTTATAGTTTAGTTTTAAAAAGTTTATATTTATTTTTCAGGTATTTCCCAACAGGAATATCGACAAATGATGAGGGATGACCACACTACTTGGATATGTACAGAATGTGGGGAACAATCTACAGAAGGTACACTATAATGCATTTATTAGTTTCAATACATTCAAGTGAGATAAATTGGGGGAATTAACACAGCAATTTGCAATGGTCAAAAGGCACCCCGCAGTTATAGCTAATTACATTTATTATTATTCTTGTACAATAATTTCAAATAATTCATTTGGTGCTTTCAGAGCAACTGGATGCAACTTTATCCTACGGTGAACCAGACCCAGATTCAGACTCCACAGTCGACCCACTATGTACCGATTCAGATTCCACAGCCGACCCACTACCCGAGAAATATAAGTAGAGTAAGTTATACATAAAGAGTGACAATTATACAGTATGGATTATCTTATGTTATTGTATATTTTTTAAATTGTGTTCATCTATCGATTTCAGACTGCCTACAGAGAGGATGACCAGGTACATAAGTTGGTTCGCCAGATATTAGCGCTTCCTTTCCTCCCTGCAGATCACATATATCCTCCTACAGACAGCTACGCCAGAGGACCCGTGATGAAAACCTTCTCCGACTTCTGCGGTATGTGGAGGGCACATGGCTCAAGCATTCCATTTGGACAACCAACATGTCGAGTAAGTACATGCAACCAATTAGAACGAACAACGATGTTGAGGGGTGGCATCGTCACCTAAACATGAAAGCCCTAGATTCCAAGGTAAATAACATTTACTGAGTTGAATTTAATATATCAACAATATGGCGTATTTATATTTTTTTTGATTGATACAAATTTCATGTATAATAATGATTGATTTATTTATAATTATTAATAATAATTGAAATATTTCTTTCAACTGTGTGTTTACAATATTAACCAATCTTGAATATATCCTTGTATTATTTTATTTTGTAGCCTCCAATGTAGGTGCTGCTGAAGCTGTTGTTCAAGGAATCGTCATTGCTACCAATGCAAATCCAGATGGTTAGTGAGGGGAAACTCCAGCGACGATGTCGAGAGAAGAGTACCACCATACAGGGGAAGTTGTTTAAGTGTGGGACAATTATGAGTCGGACAAGATAACGGTGAGCCAACTTTTGAAGGCATGTGGGAGACTGTATGCTCTTTGAGGTTGTGTTGTGCTCCGAGATGTTTATTCGTACTGTGACACTGAGAAAAGTGTAATTTTATTGTGCATGGAAACTAGTGTTTGTATTGTGACAGTGCAATTTTAGTGTTTTGTGTGATGTTATGGACAGTAGTGCATTACAGCTTGCAGTATTCTAGACTAGTGCTGTCATCATATATGCGTTTCATGTATGTAGTATGCCAATAGGTTATTTGCCTTGTGACAGTATAATTTTATTGTTTTGTGTACTTTCCTGCTGTTTTCACATGTTTTTATCTGCATTATTTGATTGATCGTCTATTCTTTGTTCGTATGTTGTTTGAATAATATGCACAAAATGTGATGAAAAATGTAATATAACTATATATACATGAACCTAATCAGTGTGTATGTGTGTGAATTATTGTTTGTGTGATTCTTATTTGAATAGATTCTAGTGCTGGAATACATTGATGATGGATTGATATGGAATTTGAGATTGAAATGTCAATTTTAATAAACCATAACAGTTCTGCTGACTGTTCCTATTTGTTCATTTAAAACCGTGCCCTCTATACCGATGGTGATATAGACCGACATATTTGAAGGTCTTTTTTATTCCTCGTCTGCTTCGATAAATGTACTGTGACTACACTGGTCCATTTGAGCATACAGGTCATTTACTGTAACTACTATGTCCGTTATCAAGGAGTCATTCCATACAATGTCGACCACATGGTGATCAAAGTCATATGACGGCCATTACACAGGAAGTGGAAGTTATCAACTCAGTTGGTGCAGACATGGCTGAATCTTGAATGCAAGACAAGGAAATAAATCAAACACAAACTAGCGGTCAGATGTATGGTACCCCCTCCTGGTCAATGAATGTTTGTTTTGTTGGCTATGGGATCTATGGAGCGAACTGTCTTGGGTTATGGTGCGAACGGTCCGGGGCGAAAGGTCTTGGGTGCGAAAAGTATTGGGGCGAACGGTCTTTGGTGCGAAACATCTGGATACCAATTCAAACACTTGTAAACCATAACTCATATAAGTCTAACGAAACCACCTCAGCACTTATTAAGACAATGTTTCCCGATAGTAAAGTGACCAGTATGTTTACACAGACGTATATATGTGAAACCACCTCAGCACTTTTTAAGACAATGTTTCCCGATAGTAAAGTGACCAGTATGTTTACACAGAGATGTATATATGTGATATATACGTCTCTGGTTTACATGTGGTGAAAGAGAAACGACATTGATGTGTGTTTTTGGAGTAGCAGATCATCTCAAAACAATTGTCAGCCAGAAAGACACAGAAAAATATGTAGTTATGTTTGATGAAAGTCTAAATAAGAAGCTACAAATGAAGCAGATGGATTTCCATTTGAAATTCTGGGACAAAGAGGGAAATACGGTGAAAACAAAATACTATGGATCACAATTTCTTGGACATGGCACAGCCACTGACATAGTTGAACATTTTAACAATGGTGTTAGCAGTCTTCCACAAGGGAACATGATCCAAATGTCCATGGATGGACCAAATGTGAATTGGAAATTTTATGATATGATGAAACAGAGAATGAAAGATGATAATGATGTATCCCTGATCAACATAGGCTCTTGTGGTCTTCATGTAGTACACAACTCATTTAAGACTGGAATTGAAGCAACAACATGGGACTTATCTATTACCCTGACATCCTTATACTGCCTATTTAAGATAATTAATCTGTAATCATTAGAAAGTAAATTTAACTGAAATTTGCATAAAAGTAAAGCATGATTAAATATATAGAGATGTTTCCAACCATTATTATTTTTAGTAGTCCATGTAGTTATTGTAATTTTGATAAATTCTCATTTTTGAAATGCATTCATATGCATTTAAGGTGTGGGTAATTCTGTGTTTATTAATTGTAGTGATGTGTTACTATTAAGTATTTACATTTTACAGGATGATCTAGTCTGCATGGAAGATTTCATAATAGTCACAGGTTCAGCTTTATTGCCCTTTAAGTTTGTCTCACACAGGTAATGAAATAAATGTTTCAACTGAATGACAATAACAGTTCAATAACTTTATATACATTATGGTCAAATATTTAAGCAATAATAGTGACCACAGACCCATGATCATCTGTTTAACATTTAATTTCTTTGAATGCTATTGCAGCTTTTGACTTTCAGTCGATCCACTTTTATCTTGTAGGTGGATGGAAAATGTATCAGTGTGTGAGCAAGCCATCAAAGTATGAGACATTGTTACTCTGTATGCAAAGAAAGCTGAGAAGAAGGAAGTGACAAAACCAACAAACAAATCCTATGGAATTATATAAGCAGCAGTGAAAGACAATCTTATCATTGCAAAGCTTCAGTTTTTTCACTTCATGGTTTTACATCTCCAATCAATTTTGGGAAATTACCAAACAAACAAACCAATGTCACCTTTCCTATACTGTGAACTCTTCATTATTGTAAAAAAAATTGTTAATAATGGTTCTTAAACCAGAAGTGTTGCCAACGTAACTGAATATGTATTCAATGTCATGAGACAGAGGCTTCGGGCAAATACCCGACTTGTGTCAGAATTTCAGGAACTTGCAGATAGCAATTTGTCTGGTTTGGATCTGGACAATGATGAGAGTTATCTCCCTTACACAAAGGTTGAAATTAGTTTCAGAAAAAGCATTGAAGGATGCAAAGTGTACAAACCGTCAAGCCATAGAATTCCGTATCCAGTGCCGGAATTGTGTGCTTAAATTTGTGAAGAAACTTCTTGATACGAGTCCTCTGAATTACAATCTTGCTAAGAACATGAGCTGTTTGAACCCAAACGAAATGGTTTACCACAAATGTACATGTACTAGAAGACTGAAGAAGATTCTCACTCACTTGGCATCAATCAACAGAGTGAATTAAAGAGAATGTGACTTGTGTATCATACAATATAAAGACTTTCTGGAGGCTATCTCATCTATTGGAACAGACCTTTTCTCAAACTTTTTTTGGATCAAGACAGGATAGATGTGTTCCTAGGTACTCCTATGAGAAAGAAGCAGGAGTATACAAACATATTTGAAGTGGTGAAAATGTTAATAATCCTGTCACATGGACAGGCCCAAGGTGAAAGAGGTTTCACCATTAATAATAAAATTGAGATTGAGAACCTGAAGCAAGAAACACTAGTCGCCCAGCGTTTGATATGTGACTATGTGAGTGAAGTGGATGGGGTCTTAAATGTCCCTCTTACCAAAGAACGACTATGTGAGTGAAGTGGATGGGGTCTTAAATGTCCCTCTTACCAAAGAACTACTGTCCAGTGCTAGAGCAGCCAGACAGAAGTATGATTTATACCTGGCAGAACAAAGAGACATGAAAAAAACTGATCAACAGGGAAGAAAGTGTGAGGCTTTGGAAGAAGAAATAAGCAATCTTAGAAAGAAACTAAAGACCAGGAGTCACTGTTGAAATCAGCAGATACATTTTCTCAAAGAGGTGAGGTAGAAGGCAATCTCACTCACTTGTCTCATTCTAATTCCCTTCGCAGGAGTGCAAAGGAAAAGGTTGAAAAGTGCAAAAAACTTAACTCACTTGATTGAAAGCAAAGTGAATGCTCTTAAAGACTTGATTTGGTATAGTACACCATATGTAGCTGTATAATACAGTTGAATATAAATGATGACCCTAAGACACCTCTGACCTTTATTAAAATATCTGAAATCAGTATACATATTGTTATGTTTTCTGCATTTGTCATTGTAAAATGTACTTAATATTTCTTAACAAAAAGCCTTGAAAAAGGTGAATAGGGCCTTGAAAAGTCCTTGAATTTTGTCTCGGAAAGTTTGTATGAACCATGGTTTCTGTCAAGTATACAATATATATTATCACAGGTCCTCATAATATTAGGTCATTGTATGTAATTGAGTTCCCCTAAGGAGTGGTTTGGAAATTGGAAACATCCAGACGTGGAGGGGGCATTTAGATCAAAAGAGAACAATTTTGAATACACCAACATAGTTTTTTACAGTGAACTTGCAAACTCTTCCCTACCAGCTGTCCATCGCAGAACTAGTAACAGAGACAACAGAATATGGCAGGTCACAATAGAGGATGAGACTAAAGAAAAAGTGAAAATCCATTACATTGGTATTTCAATAAGTTTGTTCTATTCAGTCACCAAATTAAAATGGATACACGCATCTAATTGTTTGTATCATTATGCTTTAGAAAAATAGTAAATAATTATATGTATATGTACATTAATACTTTTTATTCTTCATGATCAGAGGTTGTAGCTGTTATAAGGCTCATTATCATAATGTTGATATAAATCATAACAATATAAGTAAAGGTCACCACAAAAGCACATTGTGAATTTGTCCCTTTGATGTTTATGGTTATAACAAGATGCCCATTCCAATATTTTTGGTTCCATTCCAATGTCATGATTGCTCCAAGTTACATGTATAAACTGACTGGCCGGCCTAAATACTATAGGACCTGGCATCAATAGCTTCTACAATTGAAAATTCTCTTTACAAACAACTTGCAGTAAGTGTATACTAAAAATTATTTACTTTTGTAAAATTATTTTACATTGATTCGGGATAACAGGAATTGACCATGATGAAAAGTTAAAAAAAAAAAAAAAAAGAAAATCAACAGTCAGGTACATGTTGATTCTTGATAACATTTCAAATTTCAAAATTATTCTTACAGAAGTAAAATCATTTAGATTGAACCCTGTTATTGGTAGTACTTCATCTGTTTTACATAACTTCACTAGCCAAGTGTTACAATCCATTTATATTACTCTGATGAAAATGTGTTGCAGTTTTTTTTATAAATTAATTGAAATTTTTTACACAACTGCTTCATATTTATTAAATTTCAGATTTGAAATATTGTATGTTTTGTTGTTGATTTCTTTGAATAATGATGTCATAACATAGATGTCCCATACTTACAATGTCTGTCCCGACATCTGTCAGGCCTCTCTTCAAAAATTTTTACTCTTTAAAGGCAGTAGGCAAGTGACATGAGCTTCGACAGTTTAATGGCTTTCAAACTATTCTGTATTTCAGAGTCCAAATCTGACTGGCATTTTTTCCAACTATCATCAGTGGATGGTTTCAATTTTTTGGCAACCTTCATCTTATTCTGCAGTAACTTGTCTGTCCAGAAACAATGTGTATCATAGCTACTTCTCGAGAAATACCAGAAAGATATTTCTCAAATTGATATGTAGGTTTGTCAACACCAGCATTGCCTGTTCAATTTGAAGATGATTGAGAAAGTAAAATTACCAACATTTGCCCATCTGGGATTATGACAGTTGAAGTTGGTCATTGCTATATTTTATCTCCACTCATATGGTGCATATTTTGTTGTTTATAATATCAAAAATCAACAGGACATGAAGAAACTTTTGAGAGTTGGATGGGACTACAGAATTGAACTGGGTGACAGTTATTTTGTGAAAACAGTTACTGTCAAATTTTGGCTTTGCAGAAGAAAACCATTCAAGGAATATATATTATACCCTGATCACAAACAAGAATCAGACGTAGACAGGGGAGCTTGTTTGATTTTAACATTTGTTGTGAGCTGGAAATGCTTCCAGACTATCAGTTCTACAAAATGCAGATGTATTGTGATCTTACCTGACATTGTCAACAGGTCAGCTGTATCCAGATGTATATCAGCAGATACACTCTTTTTTTATATTCTAAAATCCAATTTTTGGAGTCGGTCTATATCTGATGAAATTTTTCAGTTTATTCAGATTCTTGAAGATCAACTTAATGTTTCATTTAACGTTGACACTCAACAAATTCAGAATTTGAAAACTTTGCTTCACAAATTGAAACAAAAAGGACTAAAGACATTTTAAAAAAGGTGGAAGACAGTACAATGAGTTGTAGAAAATTTGAAAAATATCATCTTACAACTGGAAAGTAGGAATAGAGCATCACAGTATGCAAAAAGAGATGGAGATAATGGAAGAGGAAAATCAGAAATTGATAAATTGAAACAACACATTAGCTGAAAATGTAACTTTTTTACAAAATGAAAATAGGGGGCTGAGTGATAAAGTAGAGAAAAACAAGGTGCTTTTGTATGACAAAACTTTACTGATTAAAAATGCCAATAGATGTACAAGTTCTACAAGAGGAAAAAGAAAGTCATTTCAAGACTACGGTAAATCTCGTCAGTCTAAATTACATAGAACAGAAGTAGAAAATTGTAATAGTGCTTTGTCATTTCTGGGGAAAAACGTATGTAGATTGTCAACAACAATGTCTGTCAGAGGTATATCTTCAAACAAAGGTTTCATTATCATCGAGAATAAAGTTTTCTTTTTGGTTTTTCCCTTCATCGGACTCTCAAAGTAACCAAGTCTAGCTCCTTGATCAACATTTCACATAGACCAGGTTTGTGACATATATCCTCTCTCCTTCCTCCCACATTTATAGTAATCCTGATCTAAAAGTAGAGTTTGAGGAAATATTGGCCAGCATTCTGATTTCTGCCACTAAAAGTGCCAGAATTTATTTTAACTAAGAATGTTTTTGCGATAAATTTGTGCGTTGGTCCCATGTGATGATGTTTATAAAATGATGACTACATATCCTTGGAGTTTGAAGACTTAAAATGGTTATGCCACTTACATTCTGTAATTTCAATCAACAGGTATAAAGACTTTGTTCAAACTTTTTCGTCAAGTCAGCTTTTCATAAGACATTTTTATTTTTGTACATTAATTGAATTTAGATTTAAATTGCTCTTTGTGGTCCATCGCCTGTCTTTCTATCTTTAAACAAAGCTTGTTACTGCCATGAAGTATTTCTTAAAAAGTACTGGATGGATCACACTCAAATGGAGTGGTCTCTTGTATTATTGATTTAAGTGAAGTTTTCAGTGCAGGCCATTTGGGCCTTTTGTATTTATATATTGTATTTCATAAAATAAAGTCTATAAATTTCATGAACTTTTGAAACACATATAATGATAAGTTTAGGTATTTCATTAATGTATTTTACATGATGCCCTATTTCTTTCTTTTTTTCATGTTTTTAGTCTGTACTTACATTTCTTATTTTCACCGATATACCAAGATAAATTTAATTGGCCAATCTTAGATATATTATGGTGATTCCTGAACAGGAACTAGTTGATTGGCGATTTCGTTTTAAAAATAGAGGGCATTCGAAGCGCAGGGGCATACGAAAATGGCTGCATTTCGCTAGTTTTATGCTTCGACCACGCTTCGAAACTTAAAAAAAATGACAATACTTTTTCATTAGCTGTTCATCTTAAAGGACTTATGATAAAGCTTGATAATTGTTTTAGTCATCCTAAAGGGAACTGGTGCACTCGGTATGTATTAGAGTTGCAATCCGATATTGAAGTGATTATTGATGGCGTTCCAGGCGGACTCTCGTGTTAATGGCGGTACGGAAGGGAGATAACCCATAATTTTCTTTGGAGCTGTATATTATTTCGCCGTATGTCGATAACTGTTTGGATATTTTTCACCATAGTTACGGTACGTCAGAACCTGTATGTACCCCATATCCTGACAGCTGAATCCTACGGTAAGCGATATTTCTCTGGCTTAATACATTTTGTTTGTTAAATCAAATAAGGTATTTACATGCAGTTCTTAAACGTTAAAGTGAAAAATGTGTGGGTTTTTTTTAAATTACTACAAAGTACGTACTAACCGTAATGCTTTTCCCTGATCGATTTGTGACGATGATCAGCAACTGGAGAGGAAATAAGAGTGCTTTTGATTTCAAAAGAAATGTAGGTATACATAATACCGGTATTCAGTTGGAGAATAAACATACTGCAGTACAATTTTGCACACGATACTTCAGATATTGTTGTTGTTGTTGTTGTTGTTGGCAGTTTTTCGTCTCCGTGATTCCGCCCGTCGATTCTCTGGCGACGTTCTTCAGATATGATATCATGTTATATATATACGCACCGACACACACCATAGCATGTATAGTCTAGTTTTAGGCTGTATGTAGGCCAGTCTGTTTCTCATTTAGTGTGACCTTACATACATTTATATCGGACTGGGCGGTACATAGACAACATCTAATATATTGTAACCCATGTGTCCACATGTGGTATTTTAATAACAATGTAGCATAGATGCATACTCAGGTATCATATTGTAAATGTCCTTGTTACTGTTTTGTGAATGTGCACGTGACGTTACTAAGTATATGTACACGTGACATGTTGTTTACGTCTCATGTATTGTCCAGTGGAATGTGTGGTATGTGGCCGAACTAGTCCGACGTGACATGGACTTCAACGTGAACGCAACTCAGCACTCGTAACACCTGCATTTGTACTGCATGCTAATTGCGTTCTCCACACCTGTTTACGTCACTTGCTTTGGTTTTCTTTCTATCTGTCTCTCTCTGTCCTGGCACTCTACTGCTGGACGTCAGCGCGAGCGGTCCAGCAAGATCATATATCATACACATATACTATACGTATCACTTCGTATGGTGCGGGGCCAGTGAAGCCTGGTAAGTTGACAATGCTGTGGAAGTTGATTGTATCCGGCGCGTTCGTGATTGGTGAGTGTTTGTTTCGAAAGAGGCTTGGAGTCTAAATGTTTGTCTTGTCTTTTCAGGTTCTTTTTCCCTTCAGAAATAAATCATCGAACAAATTTGAAATCAGAGTGATTTGTATCTATATATATATATACCCAAGCACACCCCGGTGACAATATAATATAAGAAAGATATTGTATATTTCTTCTCTTTTTTTTTTTTTTTTAGTTAAGCTTCAAAAAGGAAATATATATATATACACCCATATCTTCCTTATAACATAACTAACACGACCAGTGATCACTCAACCGAATAAAACTAGTTTATTTTTATCTCGGTAAGTAACAAGGGTTGGAAGTTCAGCAGCGTCAGATTTTTTACCTAGTAAAATTTTTTTTATAGAAATTCGGAGCTAACGGACAGAGTAATTTCGAAATATCTTCTAAATGTAAAAGTTCACCTGCTTTATATTTGACACTGCTGTGTGCTCGGACACAGAAGTGTGAAAGGATCACAGAACTACATATTCAACAAAGTTCATTGTGGTCATTAAGCAAAGGCTACTCTATCAAGTTGGCGATAACAAGGAGAGTAGACAACAGATGTTCCCAATAATTAACTGAAGCACAGCCGTGATGCACTGAAATGGTGGAGGTGGTTGGGAAGATAAAAAGTGAACTTACGTGGTGGATATTATTCAGTTGCACAATGTGTTTTCCTGTGAAAGGGTTACTACATGTATAATGATTCCCAAATGATTTGCACATGGTTTATTCACTGGTGATTATTCAAGGTGTTAAATAAGTTTTGGTCATTTTGATGACATCATGATTGTTTTGAGAACTAAATTAAACTACAGTAGAGCTATCTTTGGTGCTAGATATGCTTTGAAATGTGTTTGTATAAACTGATACAAGTTTCTTTTCAATTCTCTCTGTCTCTTCTTCTCCATTCTTCATATCTGTTTTCTATTTCTTGAGATGTGGAATGTCTGATCGATATAATGCTGATATGAAATATATTAAATGTGATTGATTCGCTATGTATGTTGTTTTTAACCATAGTTACGACCTTACGGACAACCTTGCTGACAGCCAGATTTCACGGTAAGTAAATGATTACCAGTTACTATTTGCTAAACACTACATTTTATGTAAAACAGCAAACTGTCCACAGTGACAACGTATAATTTTAAGTATAAAACAAAATAATTTCCCGTTTGTTTTATTGTAAAGCTAATTTATAAATCAACTAAGTGATGTTTTACTCTGGTCGCTTGGTATAGTGGCATCAGCAAATCGACCTAATAGACAATTTTGACGGACTTTTCACCTATTTTAGCCTGTAATTAAAAGTGAATTTCTGTGACGTCTTTCTTTGATGAATTCCTTCATTTCTTAAAATTCGCATAGTTCAATTTAAAGACAAAAAGTTTGAACTAGAATTACTGTAAGATCCTTAGATGAAATTTTGTTTGATTGTTACGGAATAGTTTTGGAAATATGCCCTCTAAATTCTGACGTGATCTTGAACTTTGTTGAAAAAGTCAATATCTCAATAATGACGTGACATTTTGAAATCATCTTTGGATATGTTATGTAGAATTGAAAATAAGGACGTTTGGTGAAAAGCCCTAATAACATGCTTTTTATGATTAATGATTACTGAATAAAAGTTGCTTTAAACCCAGAAAGGACTGTTTAGTTTTAATCTAGCTGAGAACAATTCTGTGTAAACATGCGTTCTACTAAAACTATGTGATACAGATGGGTATTCTGCTGGGTCAACTTGGCTTAAATTGTCTGCTTAATAGTCACTTAAATTTTGGAACGTTTCGTATCACAAACTGTGTATAAAGCAGTATAAGGTAGTAAAAGATAGGTCACTTTTCAGCAGTCTGTTCCGACGTATAGTATCTGGAATATCGGTATTTTAAGAGCGATGTGTTTCAGTGTTAGTGAGATAATAGTCCGAGTTATATCTCGACTTTTCGTGACCAACTCTAAGCCAATATATAAAAAAAACTCCATAGAATGTCAGAATAATTCGGACTAGCGAGATATAAATAACAGGATTTTATTAGCTTTAATAAACGTACACATATGTTGTATTTGTGGTTGATAATTGCTCGTCATCATGTTTGGTTGGGTTCGGAGAATCGTGTGTGTCACTGTTTTTGTGTATGTAACGATACTTAATAATACAAAATTTGAACACCCTTTGCAGAAATAGCGATAATAATATTTAGATGGCCACCTGTTAGTCATTTTGTTTTTCTGATCAGACCCAAAATCAAACAGGCACAACAAGGGACCAGTGGATACCTTCATATGAAATCTGATAAAGATCCATTCAGCTCTTCTTAAGAAATAGCGATAAAATACTTTCTTTGTCAAAATCCAAGATGGAAGCCTGTTATTTTTTTTCGATCAGTCCCAAAACCAAACGGGCACAACAAATGAACAAGGGGTAGATATATGTAGAATTTGAAAAGATCCATAAAGTCCTTTTCAAGAAACAGCGATAACAAGAACTGTTTCTGGACGGACAACGGACCATGAACGAATGGCGATTTGAATAGCCCACCATCTGATGATATTGCACTAAAAATAAGATCATTTGATAGTGTTTGTGATAACTTTTTTGACGAAATAGTGAACTATGTCGTGCACCCATGGTTTGAGGCTCCAAGTATGTCATATCACAGGCCCAAGGGACCTTTTGGATTTTTTTATGGTTGTCTGTACAGGTGTTATAAATAACACACAGGTAAGATTATATTGGTTCGTGGCTAAAACTTTATTGTTCCTGGAAAAGTCAATACCCAATGTGAAATCATGGTAAATAAGATAGACCCAAGAAGTTGTTGAATGAGGTCATAGTAACCTACATCTTATGGAAATAATACGTTCTACACAAGACGTACACAAGTCATGAAAATTTAACCGGAGAGATGCTATGATCGAGGGAAAAAAGACTTCTCATAACGGACACGAAATGCCAGGTCATTTGTGAAGGCAAAATCAAAGGTCAAAAGAAATTGGCATACACAATTTGATATGCAACACAGCGCTTCCCCTAAACTTATCTACATGTTGTGTATGATAACTTAATTTGCACTAAAGATGGAAAGTTAGAGACAAATGATAAATGCAATGACCACTTTTTAATTCGTGAGATAACTGTAGTATATCATTAATCTCATATATCTTAATATAAAGACATACATTTCTGTAAGTTTATTTTTACAGATAAATCTGTTGGTTTCCAGAGACATGGATATCGAAAATCTGACAAAACTACTTGGAAAAGAACTGCAGAAAGGCGATGATATCGTTCCTATAGAGGAAGCACTTAAAGGAAAATCGACCATATGTAAGTTATTAGTTCGTGTATTATATCATGGTACTTATTTGTTATCACAAATAATATCTTGTTCGGAAGGATATTGAAATGATTCTACATCGAATTATTTTAGAGTCTGTTATTTGTTACACAGGTCTATACTTTTCTGCCCATTGGTGTCCGCCATGCAAAAAGTTTACTCCAGTCTTGGCTGGTGTTTACGGAGAAAAGAAAGATGAAGATGTTGAAATCGTGTTTATTAGCTCTGACGGAGATGAAGCCGACTTCAACAAATACTTCAAAGAAATGCCCTGGTGTGCAGTGCCATTTAAAATGTTACAGACGATTAAGGTTGGTACTGAATGATGACTAGATCTGAGGATAAGTTGAAGCTACATATAAGTCTCAGTGTCATACTATTGAGAGGAAATGAAGTTCCGTAAAATCAAAATCATGATGCAAAATTACGAGTTGTCAATTTGTTAACCAAGAACTCCTCCATTACAAATTACCATCAATATTATCATATGCACGTGTAATACCAACATTCTAGGGCCGCCAGAAATACTACGCCTACTGCAATACCCAATACATATCTTTTGTTATTTTGTAATGACAAGATATGCATTGTGACGTCACCAGAGAAAGATATAGAGGACATAACCAATCTAAATCTTGTATCATATTATTTTCACGAATATTTGCAAAAGTATAAAGACATTTGATAAAGATAATCTTACATTATTTTCCACTTCCAAAGTCACAAATTTCTTGTTTCTCCTCATTTAAGATACTTAATATATTTATCATTTTCATTATTTGGTCGTTCAAATAAAGATATTTGAAGAATGTTTTTTATATTTTTAAAGGACGAGGTCAAAAAACTTGCCCTTCACCCAACGATAATTCTGACCAAATTTAGACAAAAAAATCTCTAAGTACAGAAGTAGAATTCCAATTTAATCAAAACAGATATTCAAAATCGATTTTATGTCTATTCTTTTATTAGCTCACCTGGCCCAAAAGGGAAAGGGAACATTATTTGTTTAAATGGTGTGGCCAGGCCCCCAAGGGCCTGAGGGAGAGGGGGCGGGGCCCAAAAGAAGTCATTTGGCAAGTCCTTTAAAATCCTACTCCTCCTGTAGGAATGATTGTATTTTACCCAAATTTGTTCAGAAGCTTCTTTTGATAAAGGGAAATCAATTTTGTATAAGCGGTGAATCTTGGGCTAAGCTGTTTAGATCCCAATCCCATAACTATGTATAGCATTGCTTCGCATAAAGAGATGAACACAATTGTAATGTAAGAAATGTCCCTGGGGCTAGCCCTACTCCAAGGGATTCAGTTTCATGGTTATATCTGTGGAACAGCCGAGATCCTAACCCCTGAACCATATATGGTAATGCTGGGGATCAAGGGATAAACACATTCAAAATTCACATTCACATATTTTTTCCTATAGTTGAAGTACTGGCCCTTGGGTGTAGCCCAACCCCTCTGGACTTAATTCTTGTTTTTATATCGTTGTTGAAATCCCAACCCCATAACCATATATGTATAAAATTGCTTGGCGTCAAGAGATAAACACATTTATGTAAGAATTGGCACTCGGGTGTGGCACACATCAAAAGACATTATTTCTGGGTCATATTTTTTTTTCTATAGTTGAAATACCAACCCGATCACCATAGAAACTTTTACTGGGAATCAAAAGAGAAAGATCGAAATGATATAAAAATTTAATGAATGGTCTTGCCCCATCAAACGGGTTTTAATTTGGAAATATTTGAAATATCCATCCTATAGGCTTGTATAACATTGCTGGGCTGTAAGGTCCAGGTGAGCAATAAGGCCCTATGGACCTCTTGTTAACTTCAAAATTCGAGTCTAAGTCATAAGTCATTTATGTGCAATTATGAACTCTTTTGTAGCCTACAATAAGCGAGATGTACCATGTAAGCGGCATTCCTAAACTAGTTTTCCTCAAACAAGATGGTAGTGTTGACGAAGAAGGAAGAAAACACGTACAGCAAGAGAAACATCTTCATTTCAAATGAAAACAAGTGGATTTAAATCATTTGGCATGGATTCAAAGATCGGTCACGTGGACAAATCGCCAACATTATCAATATATTTATTTATATATATATAACCATGATACTGATTTCAGAAGGAAAAGCAATATATTATTGCAATCAGTGCATTTTGCAATATAGCTTCAGTTAAATTGTTTCTCAGTGATAAATTGTTAAGTTGATTCTTTCTCAGTGTAACGTGTTAACAGCATCGATTAAAATGTGATCCATCTGAAAAATGTTTGTAAATGTGTTGTTTTATATCACTGCTTCTCACCCGAACTTCTCTGTCGATACACTACAGTATACGATAGTAACGTATCATAGAGGAGCGAAAGTTTAAGTCTAACTCTAATTAGATTGGTATTTTCCATACCCGTACATGAAAAACTGTGTGTATCAAACATCAATAAGAGGTCCATTGACCTTGAGAAGCAAAATTGAATATAATGATTAAAGGGTAGTTATGAAGTGTTATGAAACAGAAATTGTGACACTGAATATAGTAAGCCAGTGACAATACATGCATACCATCAAATCTGTCATCCTATACTAATAATTCTTACAAAGTTATGCTAAAAAATGCAAGGGTGAGTGGAGAATGTATAATTCACAATTTTGGTTCATCTTAAGTCAGGGAAATTTCTGCGAAATTTCATTGAAATCGGATCATGAGTTTTTGAGAAGAAGTCGAAAATGTTAAATTGTTTACGGGCACACAACGCATGATGCCGGATGAAAGTGTATGTTAGTCCAGTCACATGTTTTAATCAGGCAAAATTGAAATCATTCCTGTTGTAATTCAAAGATTGAATGTTTATTAATTATGTGCCAAAGGTCCAAAAGAATCGAAATGTGGGAAAGTTGTTTAATTCATTGTCAAACATTGCCAATTTTCGGCGATTTCATATAGCGCGTACGGTCCTCCATACAAGCAAAACAGAGCACATCCGGTTGCGACGATGCTTGTACCTGACGCATAAAAATGACAGAATCCCGGCAAACACGTGGTAAGTGTAAATATGCCCTTTTGTTGTGTTTGTTTGGTAGTTATTATTCTAAAAAGACGAATATTGCTTTCAAATTGCTAATTGAAAAAAATCGTCTGCTACGGCCTAGTATTGTCGCTTGAGCACTATGTCAAAAGAAAATAACACTACCTGTACGTAAAGTCGTTGTTCTAATGAACATTAATGCATAAACACAAAATTGAATGACATTTTAATTAAACTGGATCAAAATATATTTAATATAAGTCGTTTTGATGACGCAACACTTCGAAATATCGAAACAGGTGTAGTAGTTTCAAAGGGAGTTAATCCAGATGAAATAAGAGCAGTAGGTGACTAGATCATATCACCAATGAAAGAACAGAAAATACGTGACTTCATCTTCAAGAAGTCTCTTCAAATTACAAGCATGGATACCAGAGTGGGGGTAAAGATCGACAACGACATCGTGCAAGTGGATCCCCAGCTTCGGTTTCGGTGGCTTATAGCGGCAGCAAAGATGATTACAGGATTAGAGGCTTCCACGATCTTCTCATACGAACTCAGCAGAGTACCATCCTCATTGTTCGATGATGATGGATTCCCAAGAGGAGCGAATAAACCACAACTTGCAGACGCGATATGTGAAATGGGCATCTGTGGTGTAGAGGAAACTGCTGTCTGCTCAGTTATTCGTCCTCGATAGTGGGTCGTTACTTCAACGCATTCCGTGGTCAAGAGGAGATACGTTATCTGCAATTTGTCAGAGTTACCTGGAATATGTTCGTAGAAGATACAATGAATCCATGATCGTGTTTGAGGGATATGGAAAAGGAAACAAACCATCTACGAAAAAAGTCACACATCTGAAGCGCTCAAAAGGTGTTGCAAGCCAGAGGGTACATTTCACAGACGACATGCCTTGTCGAATAAAGAAAGAATGTTTTCTTTCAAACGAAGAAAATAAACAAGATTTTCTGAACTTCTTGGAGAGAAGTTTGCTGGAATTGGAGTTGAAAGAATTCACTCAGAAGGCGATGCAGACAAATTAATAGTGCTTACTGGTGTTAGGCGTTCTTTCTCAAAAAATGTAGTCGTCATCGGCGAAGATACAGATCTTCTTGTCCTTCTGTTATACCACGCTGATACCAACAAAGGACGTCAAAGGGTAAAACCAAAATCTGGAACATCAAACAAACAAGGCGAGTTTTGGGCCAGCAACTGTCCAAAGTCTTACCCGTTATTGAAAAAGCTGCCGCACTGCAGAAGATATCATTTTGCCCATATCTTCTGTCTTTATACTATGTGTTTTAAAGAAACAATGTTTGCGAGGAAAAATTTACTAAGTCTGGCGAGGAACTGATCAAAGCGCTTCATGGTGGACGTGTCGATAGTCATAATTATAGTGAATATCTGGATTGCACGCGATATCGTCGCTTTATTCAAAAGACAGCTACATCTACAACAAGTGTGCATGTACGCTCGATTCCGCCAACAATAGATGCCGTAACCTTCCATACATAAAGCGTGTACCTGCAGGTACAAGAATGGGTCCACGGACAGAGCTCAATCAAACCAGAGGAATGGAGATGGCAATTGAAAGGTGATAGATTGACAACAATCCGCTCATCACTTCCACCTGCCCCACAGTATTTGCTCAAGGTCATTCGGTGTACCTGTAAACAAGGTTGTGATACAAAAAGATGCGCATGGCGCAAACACGGCCTTGATTGTTCCGTCAGCTGTACAGAATGCCTAGGAGTTAGTTGTTCCAATTCAATTGTACTGGATGACAATGGAATAGATACAGATGCTTCATAGACAATGTTATATCTACATTACGTAGATTAGAACAAACACTGGCGTATAATATATAATACTTACATCGTTCAACTTCACCTCAAAGTTTGTGAGCAAACAATTGCAGTGCTTGATCAAGCAGGATCTGTTTACTGCAAAAAGTACAGTGTATTCATTTCTGTGGAGCATGAAAGAGGTAAAATGGACTTTGTATAATTCTTAGCAATTTTTACTCATAATTTGCTTGAACACAACAGGCGATTGCTGTTAGTTTTTTTTTAATGGACCACATTATTTGTATTGGAGGCCTAAATGGAGATAAACTGTTGTGCCAACTTTCTAACAATTGTTATGTCATCTGTACAAATATAAAAGAGCTAGCGCTGTTAAAGTATTATGAGGTTGGAACATTGACAAGGAGTATGAACAATGTCTCGGTTGATATTTTCATATCTGTATTGCTCAGTGGACGGTGTCGTCTTTGGAGACGATTTTTCACCTTTTCCCCTTCTCCAACTCGTTGGGACTTTTTGTGCATTTAAGCAGTGTATCATAGAAAAAAATACGCTTTAAGAAATTATTTTGCATTTTGTCAGATTATTCCTTATTGTAACGGTATACTATATATACTAGCCTTTAACGTGAAATGTATGAAAAAGTACTTCTTAAATACAAAAAGAAATTACTAACACGTTAACATAATTATAATAAAAAGAAAACCAGCGCAAAATTCGAACAAAGAACACGAAGAATCCTGGGAAAAGGAGAATAAAACCAGGGTCTGTATTCATGAAACCGTTCTCATGTTCAAGCATGATTTTTTATGTCTTGTTAAATTTAAAAATAAGTAAATAAGACTGATTTTGCCAATGATTTGAAATAAATTATGAAAGGAATTCAAATCAGCGTTATATTCAATGTTTATATTTGATATTTGTATTATTTTCTGATTTAGGCGAATTATAGAAAAAGTCTGCTTGAGCACAAAAATGAATACGGACCCAGGTGTTCCGAAAGTGTAAGCATCTTCTGCTTATCAACGACATCCGCTTTGTGAAAAGCTTGGTCAATCTACTGCAAGCCTGGTAATGTCACATTGAGTGACAATAGTTCAGTCATTTCAACATGATATCGTATAAAATGTTCAATTACAAGTAGAATGGGAATTTACTTATTTCATTGATCTAGGAGAAGCTGACCATTAATTAATTTCGTCAACGAGCGATGTATCAACCATTACGGCCCCTCGTCTGACGAGCGTGGGGAATAGTCGTGTTGAGTGACGTTTACGTATTCCGGATTCTGTTATCCCGCTTTTCAAACACACTCATAGTATAGTCTTCCCCCAAAAGCAGACACACATTTCCGGTTTGAAAAGTCAGGCGGTATGGACGCGTCAATTGAATTTGAAGAGAAATTACGGGAGTGTGCATGCACTGGAGATATCGAATCTATCAGAAAACTGTTAGAGATACAGAATACAGATGTCAATGCACAAAATCGAATGAATGGATGGTAGGACTTATTTAAACTGGCTATGTCGGAAAAACGTCTAACATAAGCGTTTGATGTAGCCAACAAAATATTTTAATGTAAAATTAATTATAATTCGTCATTGTCTTTGTTAACAATCGAACCCATTTGGCTGAATTCTGACAACGGTAGCCGATAGTTGAAATTTGACTACAGTACTTTACCATAGAAATCTGACTATTAGCCTATTGTAGGCTAGTTATTGTATTATAGTAGTATGATTACAGTAGAAAGCTGACTACAGTAAGCTTTCTTTTTCATATATTTAGCTACCGTTCTGGAGAAAAATATAAATTGTAGCTTATTCTGTAAATCTGATTTGTGTATAGCTTTGTTAACAGTGTGCTGTCACTGTGACAGAATTTCATTATTTCAGCGATTTCTGTACAATATGTTAACAAATGAACAAGCTTCTTTTGCTATTTCCTTACAATATATACACAACCAGTAACCTTGATATGAGAAGGACAATCATATCAAAACCATATCTCTCATTTCACTTCATAATGCATGACTGATGTGTGTTTTTGTACTGTCATTATGCTGAAATGTCAGGACAACGTACTCTATTATGACCCACAAATTCACAGTATACTGACACCAGGCTTATTATGTCATTCATCGCTGAATCAAATACAGGGAGCTCAAGCATAGAGTACAGTGTAGATGTCTTTGGTTTATTATGACTTTGGGGAAAACTCCATAATCTTCCTCACTTCCTGAAAATCAGTAGAGACATTGGGAAGGAAAATAGACCGTTTTGAGGTCTAGAAAAGATAAAGATACTCAGTTAAGTTGTGTCTCAAGTTCTTGCAATAGTCAATCAAGGCAGCAGGTACAATTTGTCATCCAACCTCCAGGTGTTAATATTCAGAGCATGCATGAATAAGTTAATATTCCTTAATCCTAACCTTGTATATTGAAAAAGTGAAATGGTCTGTTTTAGTCACTGGAACAACCAGATAACCTTAGGAAAAGGTAATGAAAAGGGCATGATCCATATTAGTTACAATTCCAAGCATAAAAGCTCTCATGATCTAAAAATGAATCGCACAACTTTGTTTGAATATTGAATTTAGAAGATTAAGAATGCATATCATGCACTTCTTCTTGTCATGGTAGATATTATGAAAATATCTGTCTACTTTACAGGACTGCACTACACTGGGCATCTAAGCGTAATCAACGGACAGTTGTAGCCTATTTACTCACCAAGGGAGCTAACCCCAACCTACCCAACAAAGAAGGGGAATACCCAGCTAATCTTTCAAGTGATGCTGATATCAGAGAAATGCTTGGAGGTAAAAGAACTACCTGGACACATGTTTACTTCAACAGATGCAGAAGCTGATTTTCAAAATTTGACCTTACTGACTATATTGTCTTGATAAAATGTCAAGTGTCAAAATCAATTCTGAGGATAAACTGCTTACTGCATTTTTTATGAAATGTTATTTAATGTTAAGGACATAAATTATGTACCAGGAACAGCTGTTGTGATATAATTCTAATTGATAATCATTTGCATTTAAAATTTATAATTGACATGAAAGACATTTTATGATTTTGCTGTATTTTCAAAAATATTGTGATTAATTTACAAGTACTACAAAACATTTGGTATTTTAGCTTTGTTTTATATGCCTTGTTTTTTTCTATCACCTTGGTACAAGGGACAGTTCTCTTGTATAATATCAAGGACAATTCTCCAACCTAAATATTCATAATTAATGTCTATATGTAAATTATTATTTATCTTTTGTAGCTAGATTTCAAGAAGGTAACAAAGTAAAAGCATTGTCTCAAAACCTTAATTATGGAAAAAAAGAATTTCCACAGCATTTCTTATAATTATTGCAGGATTACGAATTGATGTTAACTAGCATATGTCAAGTCAGACAACATGTTTTGAATCATCAAATTTTCTTCCTGTAATTAGCAGGTGATACAGCAGAGGTAAAGCAATCTAAATTGCCAATCACCCCAGGATATTTGGCTAATCCACCCTTCCCTTACACACAACCTGGCTACGGAGGTGGTACATCAGCTGGTCAAACAACTTCCACTGTAGAATCAGCATCAAGACCCCACCAACACAACAGTTTGGATGAAAATGGTACAGAATTTTACTTTTAGTCGTGGAGGTAGTTTTTGACTGATCCTTACTTATAATTGATGGCGAAATCTTATGATTCTCCTGGAACCAAATTATATGCTATCAATAAGACATTGGTTTTATGTCAGGACGTTCTGGTCAGTGTTACTGTATTCTACTTTATACATTCATATATACCATATGTTTTTAGTATATTCAACAGTGATGGAAGAACTGTTGTGATTTTGCATGTGCATTAATTCACTGGAAATACTTTTTTGGCAATTTATTTATCATCGATTTGATTTGTTGTAACAGATAAATCTATTTATGAAAATTCATAAAATTGCTATGAAATCCATTGGAATTTGGAAATATCTTCCTGTGCAGAGTAGTTATTTGGGTGTAAGTTATCTTGATTAATTAATTGTAACATTAATATCAAACACATATTCAACAACAAACTATTCAAGTTTCACTACTCTGCATTGTCATTCAATGCCGCAGTATAATTAAGAATGCATGGTCAGGGCTCAAAAAGTAAAACTGAATTTTGCCAGGAGACATAAAAACAAAAGTGGCTCACCGAAGGCTTGCCACGTCTGTCTTCCTCCCTCTCAATAAAGAACAGCATATATTTTCAGATACTGACCTTGTATCCTCTATAAATACTTTTCAGGTTGATAAAATTGATTGCCTTTGATGTAGCAGTTGTTGGTCTATGTATATGTATAAACAACACCATTATCATGTGTCTGATAAACATAATTCCTGCTCTCTGGTATTTTTTCTACAATGTGAACTTTTGTGTGAAAAAGTGTATAAACAAAATGTAAACTTTGCATTTGAATTAATCATATTCAAAGCAAAGAAATTACTGACATCACATTGAATGGGGGAATGTTTACAATTCAATTCCCCTCCTATCTTTTGTTCAATTTTTTTTCACAACAGAGGGGGGTTTGGATTAAGTATTGCACAGCACCATTTAATTACATTTGTCACCAGTGCAATGTGATTTTGAATAAAAATTATTAATTAACATTATTATGCTAATCAGGATAAGCCAAATTGAAAATTTGAAACTACAGTACTATCAGTTAAAGCTTGGCTTTCAGTGTCATGTTCGTCTTCAAGTAGCATCATGCTAATTGTAGAAGATTGGTTACTATGTATCTTTACAAACTTTGTGATAAGCCTAGGGGGCCAACATACAAATTTAAACTTAAAATCCGAGTGATGGTTTATTGTAGGACAGTGAAATAACATTTGTTTGTAATACAACTGAACAGCAGTAGATATTGTTAGGCTTATCACTAACTAGGCCTGTGTTTATTGCTAGATAATGTTAAGCAAACAAAGGACACAAACAGTGAAAGTTTGTTGACTTACACCATTGTGTAACAAGTGATATTGAACATGTATATCTATACATTATTTTAGCTGTGGTTTACTGTTTTCTGTTTCAGAAATTGTGCTGAAGATAAGACTGGCAAATTCAGATGAGCGAGACTTTCTTGAAGTGGAACTTGAAAGGTCAAATCTGGGTTTTGAATCTTTACTGAATCTCATGTGCAGAGAACTTGGTGTTGATCGAAGATCGGTACAAAAAATCAGGAAACTACCTGATACAATTGTAAGAAAGGACAAAGACGTTCGCCGAATGCGGGATTTCCAAGAATTGGAGTTAGTGCTGACCAATAGAGCAATGAGCAGTTCATCTCGGAACTACAGTGGCCTTTCAGGACCTGGAATGAACAATGGAGTACGCAATGAACAAATATTATATTGATATCATTGTTAAATTTCTATATAACAGTTTATGATGATGCCCAATGGAAAGCTGACGAAGTTTTAAACAGTCTCACAAGAAATGATCTGATCTGAGAGTAACATGTTCAAAAACTTGTGATTTATGGCATTTAAAATCATTTATATTTTCTTCTTTCATAGATTAATTTAGACTTATATGAAAATATTGAAACAGCCCATATAAATGTAGTTTTGACTCATTAATCTGAATTGATGTCAAAGGGTGTTGAAATAATCACAAGGTTTATCATATCAAATAGGAAACAGGTGTGCATTGTTTCTGTCTTAATCTTATTAATTTTAATAAGTGAAGTCATTAACTTTTAAAACATATGATAAGAAAAATATGTCCCTTTGAATCAAAAGTGTCATGAAATCAAATACATGTATTTGCATTAATCATTTTGTGCCATAATGTGAAAATAAAACTGCTTGTATTTGCTTAAACAAATGATTTTATTTCTGTAAAATAAGAAAAAAAAACAATATCTTTTTCTGCTTAGCTATTTAATAGAATGATAAATTGTATTACAAAGTATCTTTTTATCATTTTCACTCTGACTTATAATGTAACATTAGTAAAGATTTGTTATGCTAAATTTTCTAACAATATATATTTTAGAACTTTTCCAATAAAATTGAATTGATCTGTCCCCAGGATTCTATTTTTGTTTTGGGCACCATTCATTGAGTTTCATCAATGGTTTATATTGAACTTGATATAAACAAAACATTCAAACTTTTATGTTAAGCATTGTTGTAATTAACTGCATGCTTCCAATAGGTATTCTTTCTTTTATGACATCACAACAGAATTGCATTATGACATCAGAGAAAACAAAGACTGAAGTGATGGTACTGTTTATTAGATTTCTAATTTTTCAAATATTTCAAATAAGTCATGGTTTTGATACATTGAATTTTCAATTTTTCCAAATGATGAAACATTTATGAAGCTAAACTTTGAAATATTATGTCTGTCTATAATCTTTTTTTTTTAAGAAATATAAATCCATATCAACACGGTATTATAATGTACTATATGTACCTATCTTTATGACATATAGAAGGTTTTAAATGTTAACATATATTTTTATCCAAATTTCAGTAAAAGGTTGGAGGTTAAGGCTACATGCATGTATATATTAGTTAATGTATTAGTTAACTGAAATTAAGATGAATTTTTCATCACCAAGAAGGATGACAGCAAATATGAAGCATGGTAGTTGAACAATTAATCCTTGGTCTTGTAGATTTTTTTTTTTTTTTTTTATTTTAATTATTTTTAATGTTAACTTTATTTAACATTTCAGACTCCAAATTTAGCAGTGTGGTGCATTTGATATATCAGTTATGATAAAAAGATGTATGTTTACAGTATTGTATTAAAAAGGTCTTTTGATTTTTTGGATCATAATCTCTTTTGATAAGAGCTATCTCATGAAATTATCTAGATTCTATAAATTGTGATATGCATTATTATTCATTTATTTGCATAGAGTTGATATTAACTAACTGTTTATACATCTTGTATGATTTTCATATATAAAATTGTTTGAATAACAACTTGTGTAAATTGATCATTTTACAGTACGCTGAAGCAAACTTGAATTTAATTCATGTTTATTTTCTTTAAATGTTGTAATGCATAAAATATACTTAAAGAACCCTTCTGGACTATTTCACATGTTTTGAGTAGTGAGGGTCTTATTGCCTCTGTTCAAAGTAATATTCTTTCCTTGCCAGCCCCTATTGACAATTTGCAGATACATCACTGTAAATATTTTCCTTAGGCCTCATGTCTATGGTTGACCTCTTTTGTTATAATGTTTTTAGAGACAGTTTCTTTCTTCTCTTAAGACTAGATTTAACTACAGTTTATATATGATGACTAATTTTTAAATAGTTATACATTTTGTTTTCTGAACACTTTATTTCGTACAGTTCTTTACCAATTCATTTTCTGCATTAATTTCTTACATTTTTTACATCAACACTGTTGGCCTTTTACACCTTGAAATTTATTAGTCAGAAGTTAGAATTAACTTGTGTTTGTGTGTGAAATGGTTGTGAAAATGAACATTTTGTCATGGTGGGGAATATTGCGAGAAGCATATTTGTGATTACTGGACAGCATGTCATGGCATTTTGCATAAATTTACAGAATATAATGGCATTTGTGTTATCACTTATCAAACATTTTTTTCATGGCAGAGAACATGTAATGTTTTCAAATATTTCAGAAGTGGAGGGAAGTTTAATAGAAAGAAACATTCTTATGACTAATTATAGGTTTCATGGTAAGAGACATGTAATAGATCTTTGATTAGAGAATGTCTTTTCTGTAGGAGAGGCGATGCAGTGTTTTGTGGTAGGGGACACAGTATGTGGTATGAAGGAATATGTATTATGACTATACAATTTTTGGTGGGAGGGGACATGTATTACGTCTTGACAATGTATGGTGAGAGAGGAAATGTGTTATGGGTTGAAATGTATGGTGGGAGGGAATATGCATTATGACTTTACAATGTATGGTGGGAGGGGACATGTATTATGACTTGACAATATATGGTGGGAGGTGACATGTGTTATGGGTTGAAAATGTATGGTGGGAGGGGGACATTTATTATGGGTTGAAAATATATGATGAGAGAGGACATGTGTTATGGATTGAAATGTATGGTGGGAGGAGATATGTATTATGACTTGACAATGTATGGTTGGAGGGGACGTGTTATGACTTGACAATGTATGATGGGAGGGGCATATTTATTATGGGTTGAAAATATATGATGAGAGAGGACATGTGTTATGAGTTGAAATGTATGGTGGGAGGAGATATGTATTATGACTTGACAATGTATGGTGGGAGGGGACGTGTATTATGACTTGACAATATATGGTGGGAGGTGACATGTATTATGGGTTGAAAATGTATGGTGGGAGGGTGACATTTATTATGGGTTGAAAATATATGATGAGAGAGGACATGTGTTATGGATTGAAATGTATGGTGGGAGGAGATATGTATTATGACTTGACAATGTATGGTGGGAGGGGACGTGTATTATGACTTGACAATATATGGTGGGAGGTGACATGTGTTATGGGTTGAAAATGTATGGTGGGAGGGGGACATTTATTATGGGTTGAAAATATATGATGAGAGAGGACATGTGTTATGAGTTGAAATGTATGGTGGGAGGGGACATGTATTATGACTTGACAATGTATGGTGGGAGGGGGACATGTATTATGGGTTGAAAATGTATGGTGGGAGGGGCATATTTATTATGGCTTGAAAATATATGATGAGAGAGGACATGTGTTATGGATTGAAATGTATGGTGTGAGGAGATATGTATTATGACTTGACAATGTATGGTTGGAGGGGACGTGTTATGACTTGACAATGTAGGATGGGAGGGGCATATTTATTATGGCTTGAAAATATATGATGAGAGAGGACATGTGTTATGAGTTGAAATGTATGGTGGGAGGGGACATGTATTATGACTTGACAATGTATGGTGGGAGGGGACATGTGTTATGGGTTGAAAATGTTTGGCGGGAGGGGATATGTATTATGACTTGACAATGTATGGTGGGAGGGGGACATGTATTATGGGTTGAAAATGTATGGTGGGAGGGGGACTATTTAGACTGATTGATAAGAACGTATTCCATGTAGGGTTGGAACAGACAAGGATTGTTATTATGTTATTACTATAATGAAGAAGAGGACAAGTACATTTTTGACAAGACAATGTGTTATGTTGTCAAAGTTTGTTTCTTTCTTCATGGTCTTGTAAATAATCTCATTAAGTTATGAAATGTGATGTGCTACACTATTTCAAAAAGTATTTTGTCACGTTCATTTGTTTAAAGTATGTTAATTTGTATATGCTATATATTTTTTGCTGTTTTCAGTTTTCCTGTCATTGTAAAATTTTGTTGATGCAGTCTTTATTATATGCAATATGAAGAATTATGATACTGACTTCCAGAAGTTATTTTACATTGACAGAAATATTTTAGGATGTTTGAGAAATCCAAATTGAAATCAAAATCAATATTCTTTATTTATTTTTGACGTCATTTAAAACGTTTCGTTCTCTTTACTGTCTTCTTTCAGATATTTAATCTGACAGAAAATTTACATAGTTCAAACATGAAGAAATACCTTCCAGAAATGCTTATCAGTGATAGCATTTAAAGGTCATACATACAAACATTTGCTACCAGTTTTATTTGCCATCTCATTGGTTGTTTTGGATGTTTGCAGGATTGTATCATTCTGTGATCAGCCAAAGTCATTTTGAAGTTGGGTCTTTTTATAGTAAGCAGTGGCTACCTCACTCTAACTTGGGTGGGAGGTGCACTGCGAACTTTCTACAGTGAATGGGTTTAAAAGTTTTTATGAGGACACATCCATGTCAGCACAGTATTGTCCTTAATCCCAGCCCTGCACCTGTGGTCAGTCCATGGTCTATTGTCAGCCATGAGTAATTCGTCTTATGACTTATTCTTAGAAAGTACTAGATGGATATTTTTTTCAATTTTAAATTAAGATTCATCTTGGTCCAGTTGACTTTCAGCTTTGGATTGATCAAAAAAGCAAAATTAGCGGACAGTCATCTTTGATTTGTGACAATGGTAGTAGTTTATTGCTATTTCCTGAAGACTGGATGGTTCTTTTCCATATCTTTCAAATTTCATATGTTGGTTTCATTTAGTTGATAGTTGTGCCATTTTGATTTTTTTTTACTGATTAGAAAAAATAAAATTGCTGACAGGCACAGAAAGAAGAGAAAAGAAGAGGGAAAAGTCAACAGAACAAATGAAGATCAAAGCACCAAGATTCACCTGTGTTCTCATCACATATATTTATTTGCTTAATTCACTAAATTAAAATATTTGAGAGTGTGAATGTATACATCAACTATTGTTTTGTTTTTTATGTGTATTTCTGTTGCTTTGTTGTTGCACTTGTATATCCCTGCTGCTATGCTAAATCCTACTACACCTGATTATGTGTGCAATGTCACAAGTGAACTGTAGTATAATAAATGATGAATTTGACCTTTGTGTTGACCAGCCATAGTTATTATTTCCTTAAGATTATAAGCTGCCTATATTTTACTTTCAATGCACAGGACTAAACAGTATCGTGGACGTTTTGAATCAGAGACATACATCAGTGTTGAAATATCCTCTGGAAACAAAGGCATACCCGAGTAGATAAGTTTTTTTCACTGTTTATCGATTAACACCCAACCCTCCTCACTTTTATTTTATCTGAGATATAACACTTAATATAATTTTAGGAACATTTACAAAATACAAAAAAATTACAAAAATTAAATAATTTTAAAACAACATAGAGTTACCCCCTGCCATTTATGTCAATATCCAAGATGGTTGCCAACTGGTCTTATATGTTGGTTTTTTTTCTAATTCAAAAATCAAACGTGCACAACTTAGGATCAAAGGAAACCTCCAAATGGAATTTTTGCAATGATCCATCCACTACTTCTCAGGAAATAGTGATAGCAAACTTTCATTGTCAAAATCTCAGGTGAATATAAGGTTAAGAGGGAAAAGAAGGACCAATCGGGAAATTTTTTAGCATTAGATATTGTTATGGAGGGGTCAGATATTACACTTATTACACTGTATGGTCCAAACACTGACTCGCCACTTTTTTATGATACTTTAATTAATACATTAGATGAATTTGGGAATGACAAATATATTGTTTGTGGTGATTTTAATTTAGTTCTTAATCCGGATCTTGATTATGATAGTAGTTATAAAAATATTAATAATTCAAAGGCCAGAGAAAAGGTTTTAGAAATCATTGAAAATTATTCTTTAGTAGATATTTATAGGGAAGTAAATCCAGATAGTAAAAGATACACATGGAGGAAAAAAAATCCTCAGAAGCAATCAAGGTTAGATTTTTTTCTTATCTCTGAAAACTTATTATCTAGTGTAAATAAGTCTTGCATTGAGCCGAGTTACAGATCAGACCACTCTTTTCCATTTCTTAATCTAAAATTTAATGAATTTAAACGTGGTAGAGGATTTTGGAAATTCAATTCTTCTTTATTGTATGATGAAGATTATTTAAAACTAATAAAACAGACCATCTTGGAAATAAAAACACAATATTGTCTTCCTATTTATAATCATAATAATATAGAGAATATCCCAGATACAGACTTACAGTTCATGATTGATGACCAGCTTTTTCTAGAAACTTTATTGATGGAAATCAGGGGCAAAACAATTTCATATTCATCTCACAGAAAAAAACAACAAAATATGGCTGAAAAAAGTATAAGAAATGAAATACAAAACATTGAAGATCAAGACCATGTAGATACAGAGAAATTAGAGCATTTGAACAAGGAATTAGAAAAAATAAGATTAGATAGGATTAAAGGTAGCATTGTTAGATCTAGAGCGAGATGGCAAGAGGAAGGAGAAAAACCAACAAAATATTTTTTCAATCTAGAAAACAGAAATTTTACCTCCAAAATTATACCCAAGTTAGAAACAGAGGATAAGGGCACATTAACTGGACAAGATGAAATTCTTGAAGAAGTACGGTCATTTTACAAAAAATTATATGATGATAATAGAAGTGTAGAAGATGTCAATTTAAATGATCTCTTAAATAGTTGTAATGTTTTGAAATTAGACAACGCTGTTTCAGAAAGTTTAGAAGGGCAAATTACTTTGGAGGAAGCAACAATTACTTTGAAGTGTATGAAAAATAATAAAAGCCCAGGTACGGATGGTTTTACTGTCGAGTTTTTTAAATGTTTTTGGAAATATCTTGGGGGGTTCATTTTAAGGTCTATTAATTTGGGTTATGAAAAAGGGAGGTTATCGGTAACACAAAGGCAGGGGGTTATAGTATGTATTCCAAAGGGAGATAAGTCTAGACAATTTCTTAAGAATTGGCGACCAATTACATTGTTGAATATAGTATATAAAATTGCATCAGGAACCATAGCTAGAAGAATTAAGAAAGTTTTAGACACATTAATTAGTGAGGATCAGTCAGGTTTTATCTCAGGTCGTTATATTGGGGAGAACACAAGATTAATATATGACATTATGCAACATGTAGAGGAAAAAAATATTCCCGGAATGCTGTTAATGATAGATTTTGAGAAAGCATTTGATTCCGTTTCATGGAAATTTATTGACAAGGTTTTCAAATTCTTTAATTTTGGTCCAGATATTCGTAAATGGATAAAAGTTTTTCATACTAATGTCAGTGCTTTTGTTAATCAAGGTGGTAATGTATCTTCATCCATCAATATAAGAAGGGGCTGTCGACAAGGTGATCCAATCGCGCCATATATCTTTATTCTCTGTGTTGAAATTTTGGCCATTAAACTAAAACATAACAAAAACATTAAGGGTATAAACATCAGTAATATTCCAATTCTTATCTCACAATATGCAGACGACACCTCTCTTATATTAGATGGCTCTGAAATATCATTAAAAGAATCTATTTTAGAATTGAATGCTTTCGCAAAATTCTCTGGTTTGAATCTAAATATTGACAAAACACAAGTGATCTGGATAGGAAGTAAAAAATATAGTGAAGATACTTTGTTACCTGACTTGAAATTACAGTGGGGAAAGGTCAAATTCACGCTTCTTGGAATTGAATTCAGTGTCAATCTTCATGAAATTCCAAAATTAAACTATGATAAAAAATTAATTAAATTGAAATCTATCATTAAGATGTGGAATAGGAGATCACTGACTCCAATTGGGAAAATTCATCTTATTAAATCTTTAATGATATCACAGTTTAACCATTTATTTATGTCTTTGCCAAACCCAGACAACCAGTTCTTGAATAAGCTCAATTCCATCCTTTTTAGCTTTTTATGGAACAGTAAAACTGACAAGGTAAAGAGAGATATTGTTACCCAGAATTTTGATAACGGTGGACTTAAAATGGTAGATATAAAGTTGTTTATAGATAGTCTGAAATTAGGCTGGATTAGAAGATTACACCAGAAATCTGCTAAATGGCAAGCAATTCTTCAAACATATATTGACCTACATATGCTATCTTCCTGTGGAAGTGATTACATTCAGAAATGTTGTAATATCTGTAGAAATAATTTCTGGAGTGATGTTTTCAAAGCCCTGTTGAGGTTCAGTGAAAGGGTGGGGGTAGAATATGTTAAGAAAAATATTTGGAAAACTCCTTTATGGTATAATAAAGATTTGTTGATAGGGAAGACAAGTATATTCTACAAGACATGGTATGATAAGGGAGTGATGATAGTTAATGATTTATTCAAAGATTTTTCTACTGGCACTTTCTACACTTTTCAAGATTTTAAGCAAATTTATAATGTAAATTCAAATTTCCTTGAATACCATGGTGTAGTCTCTGTGGTTAAGTCATATTTAGCTAGATCTGACTTTGTAAGAACATGTACCTCTCAAGTTTTTCCAACCATTCCAAGTAGTATTGAGTGTTTTGTAAAAAAAGGAAATGGGTCAAAAGATATATATAATCTTTTAGTAAAAAACGATATAATTTCTACTGGGAGGAAAAGATGGGAAGAAATATTAGAATTTGATGTTCTAAATTGGAGGGATATTTATAAAAATTGTTTTCGTGCAACAAAAAATACAAAACTTCAATGGTTTCAGTACAGAGTGGTTCAACACATCTTAACAACAAATTTATACATGTTTAAAATTCGACTACTGAATAACCCACACTGTACATTCTGTAACTTAGAAAAGGAGACAATTATTCATATTATGTGGGAATGTCCAGAAGTTCAAAAATTTTTAGAAAGTGTAGAAGTTTTGCTGGAGGCTCTTTTTATTCCATTTTCCTTCAATAAAATAAGTTTTCTGTTTGGTTTCATTGCTAATAAAAATCAGTTAATCAGTAGCAAACTTGACAATGAAATCTTAATTATCATTAAATATTACATATATAAGGCAAGATGTCAACACAAAGCCTTAAGTGTATATAGTCTTATTTATTCAGTCAGGGAATTTTATACCTTTCAGAAATATATTGCCAATAGTAAAGGTGAACAGGCACAGTTAAGTTTTAATGAGGAATGGAGAAAATGGAGAAAATTATTGGAATTGGCCAATTCTTAACTTTAAATACATTTACTGTCATGTATGTTTTACCGTATTTTAGTATTCTCTGTCTTTACAGTATAGCAGGCCCCTTGCTTACCCTTATAGTATTTATTTATTTATTTATTTACCAGGTATTTTTCTTTATACTCGAGTCCCTATTGTTTCGCTGATTATTGCAATTTTTACTAACCCAGATCACCTCTCCCCCCTCCTCTCTCTCTCTCTCTCTCTCTCTCTCTCTCTCTCTCTTTTTCTCTCCTCTTTATCTTTATGTGTAGTATTGATGTATGTGTAGGAGTGGGTGTGTAAGGGTAGTGTTGTGATGTTAGTAAGGGTGTTGATGAAAATGCCAGGCGATGATGGTGGTGATGATGATGATGATGATGATGATGATGATGATGATACAACTTAATCAAGATTATGGTGATGTGTGAGTGAGCATATCGTATGTTGTATGTTTGATGATGTTTTGTTGATGTAATTGTTATGTACATTAAAAACTCTTGAAAAATAAAAAAATAAAAAAAAAAAAAAAATCTCAGGTGACTGTCAGCAGTCTCGTTTTATGAAGTCAAAAAATAGAAAGGGAAACGACATGAAATTTGATAGAAATCAGTCAAGTGCTTCTAAAATAGCGATAACAAAAATTGTTTACAGACAGATGGACCGACGAGAAACTTTGATATACCACAAGAAAGGGTGATTTGAATAGCCCACCGTTTTGGGGTTTGCCCTCCCATTAGCATGATTATTTTCCTAATTCTGAACTTAAAACAACATTTTTGTAAAATCTTAAATTTTATTTAACAACATCTGCAACAGTACATATAAATAAAAGTTGCTGCATACATACATAATGGTCAGGCTAACATACTGTCTTACAACAAAACACACAAAGCAGTGTGACATACCAAGAATCATTTACACTGCTGTTTGGATTGTGATAACTTACAGACATGAAATATATTTGCTACAGTTGTCAGTTTATGTAACACCATTCATCTGAATACTCTGATAGTATCTTCAAAACTATTGGGCAAAGATAACAAAGGTAACAGTAGATTATCACTTAATCTTCAGGAATCAAAATCATATACCCTCACCATACTGAATCATATTTTGCAGAGGATTTTTCAGACATTACACAACTACAGTATTAAGCTGTCAATACTTTTTTAAAAATCATTTTTTCACAGATTCAACAAGATAAAAATAAAGTTTACAGAAGAATCAAGCCTGAAAAAAATGAAGTGTCTAATCTCGGAAAAATCTAAGAGAAACATGACTTTACAGTGACATGTATGTATTTAGTATAAACTATCAAAAAGCAATGAGAGAGTATTTTCTGTGCTACCATGCAATGTGAGGACATACATGACCATATCAACCACACAGTAAATGACTTTATGTCCATCTCCCAAAGTTGCATATGGTTAACAGAACTTTGATATTAATTGACAACAGACAACTTTCCACATATAGGTCTGATGTTGATCTGGATGTTTGGTTGTGATAGAATATAAGAACGGATTTTAACACAGATTTTAAAATACATGTTTTAGCAAATACACTTAAATACTTAAAGCAGATCTTGATGATAGTACATGTACATTATTGTCATTTCCCACCAGGGGAATTATCTTTAAATACCACTCTGAAACTCAAACAAGTGTGATGCCCCAGTCTTCCAAATAAACATTATTCAGTGTAAAAATTAATAAAAATGTTCTAAAACTACCTTTTGTGTTACACTGATATACCTAGGACCTTCTCAAGCCTATTCTTTCAAATACCAAGTTTACTGTAATGTTTGTTTTCCTCATTTACATATTATAGGAAAGTACTATTGATCCTAATTACACTTCAAATATACTGACTGACATGTTTTCCTAATGCTATTGAAACTGAAGAAATGATATAGAAATGTCTATTGATAAATGCGTAACTAAATGAAATCATACTTCACCCAATTTTCAAACAGCAATTTTTTCATAACAACACCTTCTCACTGACTGATACATAAAAGAAGTACTCTTTCAAATTTCCTAAAAGGTCAAAAAAAAATATATCTATTTAACACTTTTCATTAACAAACAAAAGATTATCAATGAGTTGATTCTATATGTTAAAACTTCTTTTAGACATCTTATGCAACTCTTGTTTTAATCTCATCATTTTTTCAGGAGTTTCTGAATCTTTCTTGGAGGTTCCCATCGCAGACATGAAGAGTCCACCGTGAGAACTGGACGTTTGTACTGAGCACTCTTTAAATGTTCCTCAACAAGCTTTGGTGTGACACAGATAACATGTTGTCCCTTCCAGTACTTCACCATATTCAAGGATTGCAGTGTACCGATAATGTCATGCTGTGTGATGCTGGTCATTTGACTGTAATAAGATACAAAATTCTTAGTGTTTAAATAATTCCATATCTGATTGAATTTCAAATTATTTTATTAAATTACTAAATTGAATTATACTAAAATCTAATAAGTATTCAAGTAAGCTGAAAAAAGAAAACAAAGTTGAAAAAAACTCACAAATTTTACTGATTTTATACTGTTCTTTGCTGAAAAAAATTGTTGCAAGAAATTAAGTTAGAAGAAATGAAGTTATAAATCATAATATAGAGGTATTTAGAGAAGAAATGAGAATGCCTATCTAAATCTTAAGTTAATATAAGTTATTTTCATCAATAAAATTTAGGTATATCTATATTTATATATATACATATTTTTTTTACATATCTGTCAAACTACAGTGTTTACCTCAGATCGCGTATAGACAAAGTTCCTCGAAAATCTCGTAGAATTTCAAGGAGGACCCAAGACCAGTAGCTCCTGTAGCTCAACTTGCCCAAATCTGAAAGAGGCTTCTCTGGGGATCCGACTGTGCTTTCCAGTTTTGATAGCTCATAACCTATCAAGGAATGCAATACATTAGAAGGAATCAGAGCTGTCATCCCAAGGATAACAAAAAAAATAGGTTCTTATTCTTAACAATTAATAAGTAGCCTCCCTTTTTTCAAAACAAAGAAGCATCATTTGGCAATGACTATATTTCAATAACGACTATATTTCAACCAAACAAGAATCTAATGTTTTAGATACAATGGCATCCAAGTCAAGTTTAAGGTTAGGTGGTAAAATACTACCATTTTTACAGACTAAAACATTTTAACCAATCAGAGACTGCTGTTTTGACAATTCTTATGCATAACACCAGAGAGTATTTAGGATATGTGCACAATATACAACAAAGGGGCATAACTCTGAAAGTAATACCCTACGAGTAATATCTTGGAGGAGTTCAAGCAGATAGATGGACAGAAAAGCTGATCCGAGTTGACCTTCTAACTTTTCTACATGTGTGTGATTAACAATGCATATGGAATGACAAACAATATATTATCAAATATATACCAGTACAAATGAAATGGATATCTTAGAAATGGCATTTAGGAAATGTCGTGGTGAAAGAAACTTCCAATTTTGCCTTTGAATTATCTAGGTCATATAAAGTAATAAACCATCCTTTTTTAGGACAAGAGATCCTTGAGGGATCTTGGCATTTTCCATTTGATTTTCATTTCCTCTATAAAAGTTGTATTTTTCAAATTCTTTTCTCTTCTTTCCTCTTAATTATATGAAATTTGAGAAGTAGCAATAGTAATCTTTAACTGTCCAATGAGAGATGGTCACATTCCCAAAATCAAAAGAGCACAACTAGGGACCAATAGGAACCTACATACAAAATATGAGCCTGTACATTCTATCAGATCATTTTCTGAAAATTCATGTTATTGAACCAAAGAATTTTCTGGCTGTAGGCATTGAGTATTTATATGCTGACCTAAACAACAACAAATGAAAAAGAATCCCATAATTATCACTTGTCATTTAGCCCTGACTATGCATTACTACCAATAAATCACTCACTAAATGCAATGAGGAATTTGCCATATCCTTTTCTCTGGAATGGTGGCAGTGTAAGAATGCAAGCAATATTGTTACCATCTGGAGATTCTTTTTCCTGTGAAAGCAGCAAAAAAAAATCTTTAACAGCACGAAATATAAATACAAAATTTGTTTAAAAAGAACTATAAATGCCAAAAAAGTTTTCATTACACCTGCACTTTCTGCCAAAGTTAATTAACTCTCTTTGAAATATTTTGAAATCAATTAAATCCTATCTGAAATTACAGGCCAGTTAGGATTTCTTCAGTATTCTTAGAATATTTATTTTCTTCAGCAAATTGTCATGCACAAAACACATCATACATTATTTATATATTTTGTAATGAAGAGCTCTTTCGAAAGTGAGATGCAATATCAAAATATTAAGCTGGCATGTATCCTTCACAGTCATTGCAATACAAAACCCAAACCATTCAGGATATATTTCTGTGGAATTAATAACTGGCAGTTCTGTTGATTTTATACAGTTTCTTTCATTTCATAGAATCGATAAATGTGTTACAATGTTCAAATTTAGTGGTAGTCAAATAATATGAAGCAACATTTTTTGGAAGTAGAAATTCATTTCAATGGGTCTCTGTGTGTGGAACTAAAAATTACCTTTGAGAAATAACCAACAAGATGAC
The DNA here is from genome assembly GCF_031769215.1 of Ylistrum balloti. Classification (NCBI taxonomy): domain Eukaryota; kingdom Metazoa; phylum Mollusca; class Bivalvia; order Pectinida; family Pectinidae; genus Ylistrum; species Ylistrum balloti. The sequence goes on from NW_026782179.1 coordinate 1,311,335, forward strand.
ATCCGTATCGGTCCACTTCTGTGAGGATGTAGAACATGAAGGGCTCAACATCGAAATATAGTGTTTTATGGTCCAGGAATAATTTAGCAAGGAGGCACAGATTCTGACAATATATCTACAATAGAAAAACTGGAATTCAGAAATATTCCTTTATTTTTATTTTCAATAACTTCAACACTTATATAATACTTTGTCATAAATAAAAGTGAGATATTTTTAGATGCTACTTATAGGGATGAGGACAATGAAAACAACTTAATGACTTACCAGGCATAATTATGCACTGAGAAAGCTATAGAAATATCCTGTCCTAACTTTCAGAAAGTTTAAGGATTCTAGATTAAATAAAACATGTGATATTCAATATGTCAACAGTGAAAGTTGTTCTCCATCAACTTGTAGCAAGAATTAAAAGTAAAATCATATCTAAGTTGATGTCCAGAGACAGTGTACTGTCTGTGGGATGTAATGAAGTTATGGTGTAAGTAAATAAACATCACCAATTACACAAGGGTACCGTTTATACCTTGCTGTCTTTTCCATCAACTTCAAACACAGATATGGTTCCTTTTCTGTATATCTCCTTGCCTGGTGGATGTCGATGAATGCATTGACTCTAAAAAGAAAAATAAAGTAAATTATTTAATGCTTGACTGAATTTATAGAATTTAACCATATGCTTTTATTTAATAGGCTCATGTCTTTAAGAAATAGTGTTATTCTACTTTCATCTTAAAAACACAAAAATGAAAGATTTCTTTCATTAATAATTCTTATAATAAAACCCTGATCTGTCATAAAATCTACATGTGTTATAATCAAGTGGTGCATTGGACTAACTTTCTTAAATGCTTGGAGGAACAATTTAATGATCCCATGCTGAAGTGCTTGGAAGCTTTCAGAAGTCCTGACTATCAGAACAAAAAGAATCTTGGGCTAACAAGTGTGATTAACACAAGCTAAAAGCTTGTTTCGTAATTGTTATAAAATAACTAAAGTTGATATTCTGATATTTCTATTTTGAAATTTCAAAACAAATAAAATTAAGAGATTATTTCAGGAAATTAAATGTAATTAGATAAATCTCTTACCTGGTGATATCTATAGGACTTTTCCAGTCTCATATACTTCAGACAATATTCACACAACCAAAGCTTAGACTGTTTGCCATATTCTTCAGGATAGGGAGAGAAGTACCAAGCATCTATCTCATATCGACCAATCTGAATCTTGTCTATGTATTTCACTTTTGTGATCTGTTAATAAAGAAAGATCAGAGGATAATTTTATACACAAAGGTCTTATTAAATCACCATATAAAATATTTCTGAACTAGTATACTGTAACATATTTTATCTTTTGATATCTAACATTTCAGACCTTATTTAATTTATGTAAAATCTTTTTAGTGAAACAGTATTTCAAGTGTATACATGTAATTGCAAAATTAGCACTCCTCTAAACTGTGAGATCAAATGCTTATTTCCATATCTGTAGCTGTCACTTTATGACAAATAGTCATCAAACAAAGAAATAATCATTTTTAAAGGGCTACCTCCCTTGTCTAGTCAAATTTAACATAGGTTGATAGGTTTTTCTTTTAAAACACATTTTTCATATTTCATTTTCTGCACATCATCGTTCAAATAAAACAAAACTATAACAAATGAAATATTACTTTGAAAACTATACTCACAAAATTCATGGATTCAAAGAATTGATGAGACTTTATGGCACTAAGTCTGAGATTTTATTTTCATTTTAAATATCAATATTTCAACTGTCCAATAAACCAAATTCTTTCTATGGAGAACTTATATGAGAAATTTTCATTTTTTGATAAAAAGTAAAATGTTACTTACAGCTTCATGTTCTTTCTCCAGTGCAGCAGTAGTTGGATCCATTTCAGCATAGGTCTATTTCAATTAAAAGAATATTTTCTATATCAAATCTTGATGTACTTAAGTTATTTTTAATCCAGTGCCATGCTTTAAGACATAATAAACTTATATCTTCTAATCTGTTGTTGAACTCTATGTCAACTGACTACCATATTCATCATGCCTCTATTCCTAACCAAATACAAACTTACAGTATTTGGATAGTGAACTGCACTTATAAAATAACATCAAAATTTCAGTAAGGTTTCCTAACAGTAACAAAGTATTTATTTACAAGTTGAAATAAAAACACTTGGTTTGCTTGGGGATAATATTTACTTTACAATACAGAATGTCAACATCACAGTGACATATCTACATGGGAGTCTCAAGTCCTGTGTTCAGTGAATTTTGATGAACTCATAGAATGTCTGGGAATACTTAAACTTGACATTGTGGGACCCATTGTTTTAGTAAGTTGAAAAGGATTCATGAAAATAAATTTGAGATTGATCACTTCTCAAAGCATTGCTATCTACACACAATAAATCACATTAAATTTGACAATTAATTAACAAGCAGCTAGTCTTCTCTAATTTTGCTGGTAAAATAATCAATCTGGACTGGCACAACTCTTTAGAATCCTTGAAATTGTTTGCAGAAATGTTTGGTGCCAGAAAGATGAATGATAAATTTGAGATGACGTATTGTTCTGTAAAATTGTTAATTTTTGTGAGATTTTTTTACACATTGGTTTTGTGAGTACTCTTAATCCAGAAAGTCACACATCAACAAATGCTAAAATAAGAACATGTACATAAGTATACCTATCCACTTAAGAAATCGTCCATGAATTAGCATTTTTACCTTTCTTCCTTTTTTTTTAAAACCAACAAAAACAAGCTCCCCAAAAACATATTATTCTATAATATAACTTCACTAAAAGGCAGCTCATGCCATATCAGCTAAAATTGAAAATAAAATACAGTACCTTCTGAACATGATTGATCTCATCATGTTTACGTTTCTGATTTCGTGTGATCTTTCTGTCAGTGCCATCGCTAAGATCTGTCATTATGATCGAGACATCTTTCATTTTGTTGTTATGCGGATCCTCTATCTTAGTAATCAGGTCAAATTTGTCGATTTCCACCCATTCATCTAAACGTCTGTTAACTGTTTAAATAAAACATATAACTAATAACTGATTATAATTGACATTTCTACTGATTTACAAACAAACAAAAATAAAACAAAAATAAATGTGTTTATACTTGAAGCAGCCTTATATAGAAAGATGTCTGTTTCCATTAACTTTAACAGCATTAACTTCAGTAAAATCCTTAGCTGTTTTGTGAAATATTGAACAGATGCATTTACAATATTTCTTAAGATAACTTTTTAGTCTGTTTGTCATCATTTGAAGGCAAGTGTATTTTTAACAGTACAGTGTAAACGAAATTAGTGACATTGTACCTTGATACACGACTGAATATCACAGAAGAAAACCTGAACCACTAAGAAGAAACAAAACATATCAGAAAATCTAGGTTTCTTTCTAATTTTCTAAAATTTTATCTTGATCATTAAGTTTACCAGAATTAACAAGATGCACATATACTCAGAATATCAGGTTTATAAAGTATATTTTCTCTCAAGAAAGGTCATTCTGGAATCACCTGAAGAGGTATATATCATACATGATACATGGACTTAAAAACTTTGAATAATTGTCATTAAATATATCAAACTCTGCTCCTTACATCCTTCATAGTGGACATAAAATTCATGCTTCCCACCAGTCTGTTCATTGGCACGAGTCTGAATAATCTCTGCAGCATCTGAAAATGAAATGAAAAAAATGAAAACTTCAGAGTGCTTTGCCTGGCAAACCTCTGCCATTTTAACTACCAAAGACGCGATAAAATTAAGACAGTTCAACAGATCAATGCTACTACTTATATTTATACTGTCCTACCAGTGCAGACACAAGAATGCGTTCTGCCAATAGATATAAGTAATGATAACCATAAAATCAGACCGTGCTGTATGATGTCACAATTAATGAGAATATATAGGCATCAAATATCATATAAAATGAAACAGATCGGATCACATACTTTTAAATGTATACACGTAATCGATAACAGGCATTAAATATGGCAATAGACGTATCGTTTCTGATCGAAAATCCAATTTTTCCATCGCAATGTCTGTAAAATTTGTAAAATTCTCGTGCGTGACTGACTGACTAATCTAAATCATTCATACTAACGACATACTGTATAAAAATAAATAAAGTGCATACGCCATGTTCCATCGGATCGTTGGACTAAGTAGTGTTCGCCAATATCCGGCAGTATATCGGAGCTAATATTTCTGTCTTTTGTTTCTTCATCTTTATGCGAATCTTGGTACGGCATCTGAATGGAAACGCGGGGGTTTTGGTGTAATAGAGAGCCGTTTAAATCCGATTCCGATATTCCTTTCTTCGCATCCAAATCGGCCATTTTAAATAATAAACACAGTTACTATAACGCTTGAGTATACGACTCGCCAGCTCAAACATTCTAAAGACTGCAAGCGCGTCTAGGCGTGTGTAGTATTAAAATACGCTAACGGTTTCATTAATCCGTGTTGACTCAGAACAGACTACAAACTACCGCGTATAGCAAGCAAAGTTGCCATTAATTCGTAAAGAAATTTTGATCCAATAATAAAGAAGTATTACAAAGATATCTTATTAATTTTATAAGAAGTTTGCACAAAAGACACACAACTGAATAAATACAAATTCAAATAAGAAACAGTCGAGTCAAACAATTGATTAAATTTCACTATACAGCTGTTTCGTCCTTCTGGGATGCGAAGGGACCAAATGTTAAAACTTGAGGCGATTGAAGAAAATCCAAAGTGAAAAAAAAAATCATAAATTCATTTGATATCAGAGGGATCCACCATCGTAGGTGTCTGAAAATATGCATTGGTTTATTCAATGAAATGTGACAGAATTTAATGGTATATGGTAGACTTCTAGTTTCCCACTAGAGGAAATTTCCCTTTAGCTCAGTTGTAAAACGTCCGACGAGAGACCTGGAGGTCACGGGTTTGATCCCATGTGGTTGAAGTACACTATTCTCTTTCCTGTAACACAAATATGATAATAGTCGAATTAGATACAGACCTGCAGTTTATCAAAGTCCATGTCTCTGTAAGCAATTAAGTTATATGAGGTTGACGGAACAGCAAAAACGATGTCCATTTAATCACTTGATATTTATCGGAAAGGAAAAACAATAAACATAAGGGTTTTTTTTTTGTTTTACATCACCCTTCTTCCACTTTAAATGTGAAAAAATCTTACTTTGAAAATAACAAGATGTTTTTCACATTTAATTTTTTTTTAATTTGTCATTTTAAGATATCAAGGCATTACACTTCAAAACCACACGTTCATACTCGTACAGCTATTTATTTGTGATTGTGATTTTATTATAAACATGACGTTAATATATCAATATGATGACATCAGTCACCTCAGTACGTCATTATCATACAGATATCACTATCAATATGATGACATCAGTCACCTCAGTACGTCATTATCATACAGATACCACTATCAATATGATGACATCAGTCACCTCGGTACGTCATTATCATACAGATATCACTATCAATATGATGACATCAGTCACCTCAGTACGTCATTATCATACAAATATCACTATCAATATGATGACATCAGTCACCTCGGTACGTCATTATCATACAGATATCACTATCAATATGATGACATCAGTCACCTCGGTACGTCATTACCATACAGATATCACTATCAATATGATGACATCAGTCACCTCGGTACGTCATTATCATACAGATATCACTATCAATATGATGACATCAGTCACCTCGGTACGTCATTATCATACAGATATCACTATCAATATGATGACATCAGTCACCTCGGTACGTCATTATCATACAGATATCACTATCAATATGATGACATCAGTCACCTCAGTACGTCATTATCATACAGATATCACTATCAATATGATGACATCAGTCACCTCAGTACGTCATTTTCATACAGATATCACTATCAATATGATGACATCAGTCACCTCAGTACGTCATTTTCATACAGATATCACTATCAATATGATGACATCAGTCACCTCAGTACGTCATTGTCATACAGATATCGCTATCAATATGATGACATCAGTCACCTCAGTACGTCATTTTCATACAGATATCACTATCAATATGATGACATCAGTCACCTCAGTACGTCATTTTCATACAGATATCACTATCAATATGATGACATCAGTCACCTCAGTACGTCATTGTCATACAGATATCACTATCAATATGATGACATCAGTCACCTCAGTATGTCATTTTCATACAGATATCACAATGAATATGTGGTGAGATTTTCCTCTCTCTTATCACTCAGCATCTTTTTTGTAAGAAGCATACAGACAGACTTTTTATTGCCATTATTATCATTTCTAAGAGGAGTTGATAATTTATCTAAAAAAGTCACTGCCAGGATATTTAACTGAATCAATATTTTATACAGGCAGACAATATTGCACCTTCACGTCTTCAATACATTTTGTAACAAAATCATGATATTTGGAAACAAACAATAAAGAGTTACATTATTTATTTCCCTTCCCTTTCCTCAAGTCATTCAAATATAGAGTGAACAGTGGAGGAGAGTGGTCTACATTATGGTTCAATTGCAAACTTATTTACAGAAGACAAAAAGAGATTCTGAGATGAGAAAGTTATCCTGTCTTGCCTGTTTAACAGGATTAGTCCATCGTTATGTATATCGCATAGAGTCTGGGAGGTGTTGCCTATATACATCTGTACGAGCATTACATTAAATCATTTTGTGTACTTTATCGCTAGCTACAGTGATGTTTATGTGCCTATAACTACCATTATAATCTTCCAAAGAGCCTAAAACTAGATTGAAATCCCCATAAGCTATTACATTTTTCATTTCCAACTCTGTCTATGTACGTATGAATAAAACTCTGCACAATCCTGTTTCGGACCATATATAGCAATTAAAGTTAGCCTAGACCCATCAATATCTATGTCAAGTGCAAGACGGTTCACATATATATCTATCTTTTCTTTCCTATGGGAACGTTTAAAGGTCGTCTCAGTGACCTCACACATTTTATTTTTTTTAGCGACACGAAGCTGGCGGTGTTTAATGCTCGTCAGTTTGCCCGTTGATTCCGTTTTTGTATGCCTTGTTCTTGTGTAAGAACATGACATCACTCACTTGGATTAACCAAGGTTTACATGGCGTGTGTCTTCGAAGCAAGAGACGCTTACTTTTCCGGAACACATTATCTTATACACCTTGTACATTTTCAGGAGTCTCATTGTCAACATATCTTTTGTTCTTATTTTGCCTCAGTTTTATTGAATTTCAGTTTGGATTATGATTAATTGTCATGTTGGCATTTTCTTGTTTTATTTTTTTCATACACTTCAAAGTAATTATTCAAAAGGATGGCCACAACATGTGAGTTGTATATATAAGAACTAAAGTAACCTTGGTAACCACACTCATTCTTAATAATATTCTCCTGTTCTGCTGTAAAGCGAGTGTCTTGCAGACAATACATAGTCATTTTATCTTTGATAAAAATATATTTATTTCCTTTTGATTTGATCTCCCAGGCCCTGATACTTTGCCAATAGTAAAAAAGTCATTAATATAATATCGAGTTCAGTGTAGTAGTTTATTTATGATGTAACTCTCAAGACAATTGATGTTTTCATCAGTATACTGATTGTTTCTCAAGGAAGTAAAAGTCAACTTGCTGAAATGCTATTCTCGGTGCTTATATCCAGGCATTCCTGGTCATACCTTATATTCCAATGATGTGGAACAGGTTTATGCTTTTGGTGTATTTAGAATCTTAAGCTTCCTGTCGGTATTTAAAGGAATGAAATCGCGTATTGTTTCGTGACATTAGCAAGAGGTTCGATATAATTTTACATGTCAATGTACTATTGCAAATATATCTTAATTTGGATGAAATGATAAACGTTTACAGCGGTATGCAAAACTTGTTTACAAAGCCATGAACAGAAAGCTGTCAAACATGGTAAATGTTCAGAATGGCCAATGAAAAGGAGGGGATACTCAAGGACTCGATGTTCAGAATGGCCAATGAAAAGGAGGGGATACTCAAGGACTCGATGTTCAGAATGGCCAATGAAAAGGAGGGGATACTCAAGGACTCGATGTTCAGAATGGCCAATGAAAAGGAGGGGATACTCAAGGACTCGACTTTGAGCTCGACACTATTTATTTGAAATTGAAAACATAATGCAATTAGCAAATTATTTGCCGATAATGTACCTAATGTATATGCAAATACTGAAGATGATGATCTTGAACAGAAAAAATAGCCACCAAAATTGGTCAGACCTATGGCTCTTCCAGTTCAACCCATCTAAAGACCGAAATAGTTAACAATAATCAATAATAAAGTAAAAATAATGCTGTTTTTGGTTACAACTCAACAATGAAACTTGATGTGTCGGTGCGAATGTTTAATTAGGTGCACTCGTACTTTTTCGGTCTATGTTACCTGTTCACCAGTGCAGATGTCCAAGTTAAATAATAACCGTGAACGAGAATGCCGACTCTTTGGCGCTGATGGCCTAAACGTGCTAGAACAGAACACATTATATACATAATTTTAATCTTAATATAATATGGATGTCCAAATTGTAGCAAATGAAAAAGCATTTCATTTTATGCTGATTCTGAAGTAGAACTGGAGTTATAGCTGAAGAATTGATGGTAAAGATTACGATTTAAATATGCCTGTAGAAAAATCAGATCTATATTGAAATCATTGGTTAAGACTTTAAAATAAAAATATAACAATGAACACGAAATAAAAATAATTGTAGAGCTGAATTTGACTGAATGCAAAACTCTTCTCAATCATAAATCTATTAAGTCATAGTCATGTATAAATTTGAATTACTTATCCCATTTAAATATTTGTATCTTCATTATGACAAAATTATTCGTAGTTTCTTGAATGTAAATCATTCACACCATTAGTATCTGTATATGGGAGCGAGGTAAAATTAAACTGACATAGTTTTAAGAACACAAAGGTAACATTCCATACAAAACAGATTTACAGACATAGAGAGGTCTTAAAACATACAGGTTATGATTGAGCACGTAGGAAACAGCGTGTGTGGTTAGCAGGAAGTCAGCGAGCATCTAAATGTAATGCACAATTTACAGCATTGTGTACTATTATTGGGGCGTTAACTGGATGAGCATTACTTTCCTTATAATTTAATACGACTTCGTGTCTCGTGTTACCGAAATTAATCTGTTAAAATCCGACGCGGATGTTATGTATTATTGCAGCGGGATGGCATAAGCTGTTGTACTATGTAAAGGCATTACGGCATGTAGTAAGATAACGTGTGATTTATGTAACTGTCATAACAGAATGTGAAATTAAAAGACACTGACCTACATTATAACGACCTTTTTTGGATTATAATTTAACCCTATTTAGATGCGTGCGTTCTTTCTCAGATATACGACTTAGCTTTTTTTTATCCGATAAACATTTTTTACAGTCTTCATGGGTTAATGGGTTTTCACTGGGTTTTATTCAAGAACACTTACGAAGTTTCAATCAAACAGAAAATGACATTCTTTATACAGAGAGGTTTTCTATTATAGAAGTAGGTGCATTATTTTTGACCCTAATTCGACTGCACTTCAAAGGTTGCTGATTCATGCATGCAAAAACTTCTTTAGTTACATGACCGTCCATGTTTCAAAAAATAGGTCAGGGCATTCATTTCGTAGTCTTGGTTATTCTTCTCTCAACCTATCAGAAAAGGGGTTAAGTTACAGATATCAAAGATCATGATAAATATAGACTTAACTGATTATGTCATTGTCATTGGTACCAGTCACTACTGCACGCTTAGCTGGTCTTGACATACGATATCACGTTGCACATGTACCCACAGTTTACACACTATGGGAACAGTGCAGTGGTGTTATGAGTGTTAAGGTAAAACTGCTACGAACTTAGAACGCTTTTAACCGCAACAAATTCTTGTTTACTCCCAATATCTTTTCAGCGTTTACTTCCTGCATTACAGAAGAGTACTTTCCATCAAATGTGTCTAGTAGTTAGTACTTCAGCACACGCCGATTTGTTGTCATACAGGTAAGGAGACACCTAACAGCTGTTTAAATGTTGACGTCCACCCTTATTTGTGAAGTTATTTTGTATCACGTAGGTGGTTTTACACCTGCTTTATGTTCAAATGCATTAGGATATTGCTAAAAATACACCGTCCTCGTTGTCACTAGATTCTGATTTTCCTCATCCACCTCCTCTGATCAAAGCTGGTGTCCCTTAGCATTGCTGTCAAAATTTACATGGACGAAACAAAAGTATATGTTCAAAATCTATCTAGGGATGTGCACTTATAGTTCTATTATATTTTGTAATTTTCATATATCTTACAAATTTAGAAGAATGTTAAATGTTTGTGTTAAATCTGAATTGTTCCACTATTTGAAAGAATTATAGTGTCGCATACAGGTTATGGCTAACATTGGGGACTAAACGTTCACAGCAATGCCTACCATCTGCAATCCTAAAACAAATATATAAAAGACACACCAATAAATGGCACATTGGTCTTCAGTCTCCCGTTTGTAATATTTATATGTGTAATATTGTTGAATATTGAATGAGATATTGTTTTAAACTTGTCAATAATTATCCAATGTTGATACGAGTGCAAACAACACCATTTTGCTGTTATTGAGAATTAACATTAAATCTAAGCAGATTCGGAATGACATATTTCACGTATTTAACGTTAATGTTCAGGGAGTCAGTATTTTAACAAGTCATTGAATTACTCTGATTATAATCATCATTGGTGTCTCTTTGAAGTTTTGAATTCATATGGCATATAAGTTTTGAAAGTATTAAGAAAAACATAGTTAAAACTAAAAATTGACAGGATAAAATGATTTTCCATAGTTTATTTACTTTCAAATCTGATAACTCATTATGAAGAAAATGTAAAGTTTCGCAGTTTAAATGGTAAAACCGCTATTGATTTCAGTTTGATCGTTAATTAAATTTTGAATTCCAATGTAAAATTCAACCAAAAGCAAAGACGAAGCGCTTCTGGATGGAATCCTGTAAATTGTAAACATGGGGTGAATTTTTAGAGTGATTCATACATAACCATACATAATGGGTTTACTGTCAACCGATACTCTCACAAAGACGCATATATATTGACGTCACAAAGTCACCTTCTAGCTAATCTAACACACTGGTTTACCATAACACACTTACAATGGTCATGAAGACCTGTCAATGCAGTTACCACCTGTCAACCGCAGGCTGATACTTAATATACTGAACATCATCTCATATGTTGAGGCATACACATACTGACCTGTATTTGAACATTAACGTGTCATGCAGACATCCTAATTTGTTATTTCAAATAAAACGTTTATTGTGTAATTTTCAGCGCACCCTTATTCTCATGCTTTCCATTTATTTGAAAATAAGAAATCTTGCCAAACAGGATGTTTTGCAAAACTTGTTACGAAAGAAACCCTTAGAATCTACAAAATGTGCAATTTTGATATTAAGTTAACAATGCTTTCACCTTGTGTGGAATATGCTATGTCTGTCTACTTTACCTGTCGGCTAGTGACACAGATGTTTGAATACCACAGTGATGTAAATGGGATATGTATGTAAGTACGATTTACATATTTGAAATCGTTATCACTCTTAAGAATAGTATCGTCCGCTGAAACAAAATTTTACATTGAGGTGAATGATCTGTGAGCTTGAGGTTAACGTTTTGATTTTTTCATTTGATGAATAAGGGGTCATCGTTCTGAAGATAACATCCCACTATCGGGTAGTGATGCACTTGTGAAACTGTGACTTTATATACAGTTTTGTCCATTCGATCACCTTTTCAGTTTCAGAAATAATGGTGATAAATATAAATCAAAGTATACAGTGACAATTTGATTTCACGGAGGCACATTTGCATGTAAATGAGCATTTTATCAACATCATCGTACCAAGCTTCTGTTTTATTCTTTTACATTTCTCAAAGCTCACAGACCACATATAGTACGAAGACAGAGGGGTAATATACTGCAAGTCCATCAACCTGTATATATCAGAGAGTGGATCGCCTATCACCAACACAACATGGAAATTCTACGTATACCTGTTGGAGATAAAACACTGTCGCATAAGGTGTTTGAGGGAAATAAATTCCCAGATATTTGTCCTGGAAATGTGGCTGACCACTTAGAGAAGATCAGGAACATGGCATACCGTCATGATGATGTTTTCATTATGTCCTACCCTAGAAGTGGTAAGTTTGTAAAATGTTAACATTAATTACTAAAACAGTAGGACTACAAAATAAAACATTACATTGCATAGAAAAGTTAAGATATAAAATATCTTGAGTTTCCGTTTCATATGAAATTTAAGAAATGTCGGTTTAAGAAAAAAATGTTAATATCCAAAATGTAAAAAATGTGACTGCTTTCTTAAAATGTTTCCAAAACGTGATGTAATTTTTTTTAATCTATTGAAATGCCAAGTAATTGTGTACTGTCATACTAGTTAAAACATTCAGGAATATTACCAACAGTTGTGACGTTATAATGGAATTTTGTGATGCTATAGATACTGGGATATCACAGGAGTTATAGCAATGATTTTGGGGTAGTCAAAAAGAAACACCGGAGAATACTAACCAGAGTGAAATTTTACGTAATGGAAACGGAGTATCTAGCAGAAATACATGTAAAAGTAAACTCAGTTTTACTTAAATGTACGCTACGTGAACTACAATAATGGATGTATAGTTTACGTATGTATGCTTTTAAATATTCTGTAAAGGTTAGTAATTCTATTTAGTAATCTAGGATATGCTAATGTGATGTTTATATGCATCATTGTTAAGGCAATTAAATCATCTCGGTACATGAACGTTTGGATAAGATACAAAAGAATCATTCAAACGAATATTTTTTTCTGTATCGTTAATGCAAAGATTTAAATTATATCTTGATTTGATAGAATGTGTAACAACGATGAAAGATTTAACATGTTTTACTATGGCAAGGGTAACATTTGAAATACCTTGAAATAATTCGCTATTATGTGTCAAAACTAGTGAAAATTGACCTGCTTTCAAAGATATGTATACATTGGATGATACATATCATGTATATATACATATATAGATATGAGTTTGGACAGGGGCACGAATCTTCCTTCTTTAATTGTGCCCAATGTATACACGTTGTGTAGGGCGGGGGATGTATTCGTTAGTGACGTAGTAGTTAAAGTAAAACGTATGCAAAAGGGCCCAGTTTGACACTTCAAATTTAACAAGTGTCCCTTGACAAACCTTTGTCATTACCGTCATGCAAATGTGCAGAATTCCAATAATATGTTTAAAATTTATGTTTATAAATTATGTAAAATGACAGTTAGCTGTTTCGTTAATATTGAGACAACTAGACGTTTAAAAGACTAACAAATTCGAGAAGAATAAATGTCAGGTTCATAGTAAATGCAAATTTGTATGATCTTATCTATCAGAATTCGTTATCAATGGGTTAGTACAATTTGAAAGACATTTAACTTTTTATTTATTTTGTTTGGTTGTTTATTTTCCGTTCTATGGTAAAATTTCTACAGTCGTGTTCCCTATATATCTTGTTAATTGTATTAGTACCCATTAATGTGGAATTCATTTTCCCATCGATTTTATACATTAATCGTAAATTACATTTTTACACAGGAACGCATTGGCTACGAGAAATTGTCTTCATGTTGATGAAAGGCAGAGCGGAATATATCATCGACGACAACATCGACTTTCCTATCGAACTTTTGGACATGGATACAATAGAGAAGGAGGCGTCACCAAGGATTTTCTATTCTCATATGCCATTTCAGTATTTGCCTCGAGATCATTTAGCGAGAAATGGAAAAGTAATCGGTTGTGTCCGTAATCCGAAGGATGTTATGGCGTCAGCTTTCCATTACTTCAATAACGTTGCATTTGAAGTGGAGTGGGATACTTACTTCAATGTTTTATTGGAAGGAAATGGTGGGTAATCAATAGATATAATTGATTTTAATCAATCTACAAACTTATTCATTTGAATATGTAAACTGTAACTACAATATATTTCGCTGTAATAAGTCATACTGCTACGGATTGAGATGTATTTTAATAAATTCAGTAAACCTCATGATAATGTGGGCTCTTACATATCCCAATTTGTATGGTGGTCTGTTTCACCACCGACTTGACAAAAAAAGAGATCATTATGTCTGATCTAAAGTTGTTCTGTGAAGTAAGTGTGAAATTATTTATTTTTATACAAACTTACATTATGACTGACAAAATCAAAAAGGGAGTTCATTCCACGAATTCAATGGTTGTTTATTCCAAGATTTAGCCAAAATACCGTAAACTTTACCATTAACTTATTTAAACAATGACTCAGTTCATAACAATGTACGTGCACCCGTCGTTCTTTTAACATACCTAGATCACTGTTAAGTCTTAGAAAAAATGAAACATTATAAGTATTAACTTTATCAATAACGAAAGCGTTCATGATATATTGTCTTATATTGTGGAACTAACTACATTTATATTCGGGAACGAAAATTCCTGATTTGGCTTTACTATACCTAATTGGTAATTAATTATCACGGGTGCTGTTCACTGGGATGTCTTGAAAAAAGATTGCTAAATTCCTATTGTAATAAATGAATATTAACGATATAACTATTGCATTTGAAATTGTCTAAAGCTGTTTATTCGTTATCATTAGTTTATATTGTTTTTGTATAATCACATGGAAACTACGGAATCAAGTAACCAAATATAGTATTTTTAGGTGAAAACCGCCAAAAATTTATGATTTTACTGTAGCTTCTCTTAAAATGCCTGGTCTAATGCGTATATAGTAGCTGTATAAATGAAAGTCCATAAACAGTTTATGGATAACACCAGGAGTTTGATCTGAATTTCTAATGTTCACCATTTTGTCAGGACTACACTACTTAATTAGATTATGCATTTATGATAATATTTGTGTGTGGTTTGGTTACAAACAAAACTACTACAAGGTTTACTGTATATTAAGCGGAGTAATAGTATTTTCAACTTTTAAACTGCGTATGATTCATTGGTAATAACGAGACATTGGATTGATATAATGACAATCTCGTTGTCAAACTTTCGATAAGTATTACAGAGCTGAATGCTAAAACAGTCGCTGAATAGTTTGCCCAATCAAGATTTGTTGTATAATAATAATTGTTTACGATATCAATACTTTATAACAAATGCTTACTTTTTGTTCAGCTCCATACGGCTGTTGGTTTGCATGGAGAGACCAGTGGGGGAGAATGTTAGAACAACAAAGAGAACATCCACCTCTCACAATTACCTACGAGGATACAAGCAGGGTAACATAACATATCCAACCATCTATAAACATACGTTTTATGACGATATTTATCTGACATGAATTGCTATGCTTTTATTTATAAATCATGAATATTGAAGTTAAATGGATAGTAACGTTTTTTCAATTGAGAGAGAGGTTGAGATAAATTATTGAAATGCATGTCCGTATTCGGATACAAAATTAGGATAAAAGAGGGATCTTCTTAAACATGGAAAAATTAAAAATGCATATATATATCTCCATTAGTCTTGTGTGCAGTAGAGGTTTAGTGTAGGTAGTGGTAGTTGTAGCTGCAGCAGCAGAAGTGGTGGCGGTAGCGGCGACGATGGTATTGGTAGTAGTGGTGGTGGTAGTGGTGTTGGCGGCGGCGGTGGTAGTAGAAGTAGTAGTAATAGTACAGGTGGTGGTGGTGGTGGTGGTGGTGGTGGTAATAGTAGCAGCAGCAGAAGTGGTGGTGGTCGTGATGTTCGCGGTGGCGGCGGCGGGGGCGACGATGGTACTAGTAGTGAAGTAGTAGTAGTGGTTGTAGCAATGGTAGCAGTAGCGGCGACGGCGGCAGCGGCGGCGGAGTTAGTAGAAGTGACGGTTGTGGTAGTTGTTGTGTGGTGGTAGCATCAGCATCAACAGCAACAGCGGTAGCAGATGAAGTAGCAGCAGCATTTGTGGTAGGTGGTGGAAGTAACAGTGGTTGTGGTAGTGATGGCGATGGTAGTAGCAGCAGCAGTAGTAGTAGTAGAAATCCCACTAGCATTGTAAAATTCAAGCTTTTTTATGGCAGAATTTGGAAGGGCAAGTGCGCAGAATCTCTGAATATCTCGGTTTGTCCTACTCCGACGACTTGATAGAGGATATCACACATGCATGCAAGTTCAACAACATGAAGTTAGCAAAAACACGAACAAAATCAAATATGATGAAAAGGATAAAAGATGCAGTTCAGGATTTGGAAACCGCCACAATAGAAGATGTCAACAGGAACAGAGGTGGACACAACACAGTAATTCGAAAAGGTATGTAAAAAGCGACATTGTAGAGGGACATTGTCATAAAAATCCTGTAGGTCCACATCCTTGTACACGTACTTCGTCATCGCCATTTGCAATACCACTAAGATTAAAGGGATGCAATGTATGTTCGATAAGGGAATTAAAAGGAACATCGGCCAAAATCGTCTGTAAAAGTATTTATGTTTTTGTTTTCCAGTCGAGGATCTTGTGCCGTTTATTAATAACTTGGTCGTGAAGTCGGTAGGGCGGTAACATAAATACATGACAGACCCATGAATAATTACTACTATGTCTTTAACATCAATAACATTTGCACATTTGCAGTATCCCTGTTAAAACCGTAAGCAAATGATTGATAGAAAACAAACAAATAAATAGCACCTTTCATTAACACAATTGTTATAACAGAAACCCAAAGGTACATGTTTAGTAGGAAAGTCAAACAAACTCAAAATAGAAATGGAAAGTGAAAAAATACAGATGCATTACCATAATAATTCATGAAAAATTGTCAAAGTTGGATATTTTGAGCAATACCATTTGGAATTGAATCGACAGCTTTATTCACAAGCACGCAAATTTTGCAGTAACCTTCACTTTGATACCAATTGCACGATATTTATTGCCTTGGTGTTCTTACATTTGACTCAATTTGTCTCTTAACGTATTGCTCCATATTTTTTTTATTGCAAAATAAAGTTTCGTGACGTTTTCATTTTTAGGGACAGTTGGAGACTGGAAAACCCTTTTTACGACGGAGCAGAAACAAAAGTTCAACACAGTGTACAAAAATAAGACTTTGGCAGGCAGTCAATTAGATTTTGATGGCTATTTTGAGGACGATTTTATGGAAAGCTATGTGGAACCCTCAAATCCGTAGAAGATCTTTAGTGAGATTAAGTGATTAACAATGCAGGTTTTCCTTTTTTCAATTTATACGGTTTTGTCAAATGCTTGAAGCAGACTGGATACAGAAGTCTTAATTATCAATCTCTTTGCTGGACACTGAAAAATTGAACTACTTAAGTATATATTCAGAATATATTCTGCCTCATGGGTCACAAATACATTTGTTTTTATATCAATCAGGACGCCATTAGATTGTGAAAATAATCAGCGAAAATAGAAAACAAACCTGTGTCCGATTCCAAACCCTTGTATATCCTTGATGCTGATAGTTATGATATTACACTTGGCAACAACACTACATCATTTTCTATAAGCCACTATACGTAGCATCCTGCTGATTTATACAGAACTCTTCTATGTATCATTCTAAAGAAGACATAAAGTGTACACAGCGGACAATTAGTGAAAATTGCACTTACATGAACTTCGTTTCATTAACTGCCTACCGTACAGAAAAAACTTCGGATTTCATCGTTCGATTCGGGATAACCTCTAGCCATGAAAAAACAGCATCTTGACTACAGAAATGATTCATATGTCAGTAGCTGTATGTGATAAAGCATAACTTTAATGTAACATAAATATACATGTAAATATGCTTATCAGATTTAAAATGTGACATGACACCTTAAGTATGTCAAAGCAGACAACACGTTGAATGAAGCATTAGCTTTCATCTCTGAATCTTCGTGATGCTTAATAAATTGCTTAGATGCATTATCTCGAAACCGATACTTGACAAGGTTGTTCATGCTTGTCAGTGTTAACGTCATGCTAGAGGTGAGTATTAGGAATCGTGTTTTTTTTTAATTCAAACACAACTCAATAAGTTATAAAAGGTATAATGGATATTTCATAGCCTGAGACTACGTTGCTATGAGTTCATTGTGTAGTTATACATGCGTGGAGAATATTAAGTATGAGTAGAAACAGTCCCTCACCGTGGTGTAGCTTTGTTACAGTTATCATTACGTTAACAAATCAAAACATACATTAGTAAAACGAATATACTCTTAATTAGCTACAATGCGGTTTGTGAAGGGAGTAGAATTTCCCACCCAAATATTAACGGTGTCCCAACTTTGTTCTTAGGGACTCAAAATTTTAAAAGTACAATTTTCCAGCATCTTTACATCGTAAACTGTATACTTACACGAGGAAATGTATGAGTAGAGGGCATGTTCGTTAGCTATGATTTTTCCCATGCATTCGAATCTTCATGATGAAATTGTATCAAGCATAATTTCTGCTTATTTTGACAAATTTCTTATGATTTATCATTCTTATTGTAATTTCGTTTTTTCTATCGGCAAGAAAGGACAAAATGTTACAAAGCATGAAAAGTTTATAGCATGCTTCAAGAGTATGTTTAACCTGGTGTTTCTATAAATATATATTGATCTGGAACATTTGCTTAACATAACAGACGGCATTGACTCTGTCAATGCAAAATAAACTGCCGTGAAATCGATCAAATAGTTTACAATATTTCACTTATAAAAATGTCTTGTACGGATTCTGGAAATTTCTGCGAACAAGGAGGTGCAGATTTTGAAAATTTCCTTCGAGATGCAACTTAGATGAGAAGCTACCACATTTCTACCGAGAGATAATGAACATTTCTATCGATGTGTCCCAATTTTTTAAAACTTGTCTAACTTTACTGTGATTTATTTCCCCCGTATTGTATTATGGTTGTTGATAACGTTCGAAATATCAAGACCAAATTGTTAGTTGTTTTTTAAAATAATAAAGCATGTTGATATCGTCTCTTTGTAACGTTTCAATTAGGCATTGGAATGACGTCACTCATTCGCATCAAAATGAAAACTTAAGATAACGAGTTGAGAAGACAAATGTACAGTTGAAAAGTACGTTGTATGCAGTAATTACTAAAACAATTGATCGTAAGTAATTTATGAAACGCGTTTCATTTTAGCTCACTTATTCAACCTTCTTGGATGCGTTTCATAAATAACATAAATTCCTGTAAGGTCTTATATATATTGAGTATAATATCCATATTTAAATGTCACGTTCCTGTAACCGTCGAAAATTTTCTTCAAACATACATCGACGCCCAAAAATTGACAGAAGCTGTAGTTATACATTTGTGATAGCATTACAGGGATTTAATAAAAAAAATGGAAAAAGATATGTTGCGTATCTAGTTTTCCGATATAAATATATGACAAGGGAGGTAATCAAAATATAACAACTAATTTCATATCAAAATTACTGTTTGAGTTGCATGCATTTTATAAATATACATAGATTATAAGTAACAATAAAAGTCAATAAAACTGCATCCTAACACGAAATATTGACACGTGCATTGTATGGGAAACATAGTTCGCCATTTTCGTCGGGCGGACCAGAGATCACCTTTCTCTCTCTTTTCTTCTTAAACACGTTCTATAATTGGAATGATTACAAAATTATCTGTGTTTTCCGAAGTTACATTTCCATTTACCATTTTTCATCCTTTTGATTGTTTTACGGTAATCCTCTTCCAACCATACGCATCTGCCTCAACAATAATAGAGAATAATACTTGACCTAAATATGATTTGATTTGCTGAGTCTTACTATTTAGTCTAATGACTATTTTTAACTACTCAAAGCTCTATCCTACTGTTAATAAAACGGTTTTTAATGTTAAAACGAAAGGATATCACTTTATCAAATACCATTTCGCTAAATTTTTCAAATAAACCACTCCAAGGTAAGTTTATCTGACGGAATGTTGTTCATAATTTGGTTAGTTTGTGTCTTTAGTAATGGGAATCAAAAGCCTTGCTTTTGGCTTCTTCGATACTTCATGGGTTACAATCACTTTCGCTCTCTACATCCCTGGCACGTGACATGGCAAAGTTGAAGGTTTCGTGTGCGACACGTATGGACAAGACTTAAAAAAACTAGTTTGTTCCCTTGATGTACATCAAACGAATCTCGAGGTCGCATAACAGTATATTGTAATGGCTTTGAAGCCTGGAGTCGCTCCTTTGTACTCTTCAAAAGGAGAGGATCAGCCTGTGACTGATCAGCTTTTTTCTCCTTGGACCAATAAAATTACTTCGCCTTTGACTTCAATTTTGTCATGACATGTTCCAGGGGTGCAGAGAGCGAAAGTGGTCGTAACATCTAGAGTATCGAGGATGGGCTTTTGTCATTCTCTATAAGCACCGCTCTAGAGATATGTAGGTAAATACATCGGTAAAATATTTTTATCATTATATTACAATTAGTTTTTACTTGCTTAAAAGTGTCTATCATTCCCACAATGCTTCATCATCCATGAGACAAAATCTTAAGACTGTGATGTTAGGTTTAGGTTATGGAATGACAGAAAACTCACAACACAGGGCTTCAAGAGATGCAAGTTGATGAAAATGATGGGAAGTCATAGCGATATCATTACCCGATATGGAGTTGGGCGTGTTTGATACACAATAGTATACTTGTTGCTTAAATGTTTATTTACCCTGCACTTATTTGGGAACGAGACATTACTTTCTCGGAGTAACCCAGATTTACGTGTCGGTTGTCGTCGATGGAGCAGAAGACGGTTACTCTTCCGGAACACCTTGTCTTAGTATCCTTACATCTTTCAGGAGTCTCGTGTAATATTGAATTTGAGTTTGGATTATGATTGTTTTGATATGGTTTTCTGCACACGCACAGACTGCAATGTTTTTGCCTTCATCGATTGATACAGAGGATCTTGAATCAATGAAGCTCGTCACAATGTTTTATTCTAATCAAATGGGAACTCACGTAAGATCCTATTAATGTATGGGCAGCAAATCTATAAGAAAATTTATTCTTTATTTGGTGTGCCACTATTATCTCTGACCTGACCTACTTGTACAAGCTCGCCACAACAACATTTCAAGGACAATTGTAAAATATGACGAATTTAGAAAAAGGATTAAAGAAACATTTCTACATGTTCATGCCATTGCATTTGTTCTGCCTCGTGTAAATTTTTGAAAGAATGTAGATAATCATTGAAGGGGTTAAGGGGAAATCTTAAACAAGCATTGATAAATACTTAAATAAACAACAGATTACTCAAATAACAAAGATTAGAAACCATTTAGGTATTTATTTAAAAACAGACACGTGACACGTTATGAAATCAATTTCCATGGACGATTGTAATACGCAGTTCATTTGACATGAAGTAAGAGAAGTAGATATCGAAGACGAGAACTTTCTGAAAGACATAACCAGTGTGTTAGGTAACTGAAACTGAAAACGTTAAATATTGGGACCAGATTAGGCATTGAGTTTAGAGTATAGCAGATGAACAGCACACCATGTGTCAAAATATCCCATGTTAAAGCTGAGTGTTAATATATAACAAAGGAGTTGACGATAGGAATTAGGAATTACAAAGATCATGCCAAACCTGAGGATGATCCAAACAGCTTTAGTGATGTAACTCTGTACCAGGTCATTTTTAAAAAGTACTTGAAATGACTAAGAGAGTAGCGCAAAATATTTCTTGTAACACCTTCCCATAGAGGCAACATTTGGTGTTACTCTACAGATTGTTTACTCATTATAACACCGAAAAAGATACATATGCAGCCTTAATAACAAAACATGTGATATTGTTAAGTATAACGGTTTACTTTATAAGTTAAATGAAAGATAACAGCACAGAAAAGCATGTTTTTGTAAACCTTAGTGTTTATGAGAGACACAGGAAAAAGTGTAATAAGAGACATAGGAAGAAGTGTTTTATGTGTTATACACAGGAAGAAGTGTTTTATGTGAGATATAGGAAGAAGTGTTTTATATGTTAGACACAGGAAGAAGTGTTTTATATGTTAGACACAGGAGGAAGTGTTTTATATGTTAGACACAGGAGGAAGTGTTTTATGTGTTAGACACAGGAAGACGCGTTTTATGTGAAATATAGGAAGAAGTGTTTTATGTGTTAGACACAGGAAGAAGCGTTTATATGAGACATAGGAAGAAGTGTTTTATATGTTAGACACAGGAGGAAGTGTTTTATGTGTTAGACACAGGAAGACGCGTTTTATGTGAGATATAGGAAGAAGTGTTTTATGTGTTAGACACAGGAAGAAGCGTTTATATGAGACATAGGAAGAAGTGTTTTATATGTTAGACACAGGAGGAAGTGTTTTATGTGTTAGACACAGGAAGAAGTGTTTTATGTGTTAGACACAGGAAGAAGTGTTTTATGTGTTAGACACAGGAGGAAGTGTTTTATATGTTAGACACAGAGGAAGTGTTTTATGTGTTAGACACAGGAGGAAGTGTTTTATATGTTAGACACAGGAGGAAGTGTTTTATGTGAG
This sequence comes from Ylistrum balloti, assembly GCF_031769215.1. Taxonomy (NCBI): domain Eukaryota; kingdom Metazoa; phylum Mollusca; class Bivalvia; order Pectinida; family Pectinidae; genus Ylistrum; species Ylistrum balloti. The sequence continues at coordinate 1,334,082 of NW_026782179.1, forward strand.
ATATAGGAAGAAGTGTTTTATATGTTAGACACAGGAAGAAGTGTTTTATATGTTATACACAGGAAGAAGTGTTTTATATGTTAGACACAGGAGGAAGTGTTTTATGTGAGATATAGGAAGAAGTGTTTTACATGTTAGACACAGGAAGAAGTGTTTTATATGTTATACACAGGAAGAAGTGTTTTATATGTTAGACACAGGAGGAAGTGTTTTATGTGAGATATAGGAAGAAGTGTTTTATATGTTATACACAGGAAGAAGTGTTTATGTGAGATATAGGAAGAAGTGTTTTATGTGTTAGACACAGGAAGAAGTGTTTTATGTGAGATATAGGAAGAAGTGTTTTATATGTTAGACACAGGAAGAAGCGTTTATATGAGACATAGGAAGAAGTGTTTAGGAGAGACGTAGGAAGAAGTGTTATATGCGAGATATAAGAAGGAGTTTTTATGCGAAGTCACTGTGTATTATCGGAACTATAGTTTTCTGGATATAGATATTGCGAAACGACATCTATCTGCCATTACGAAAACACAGGTTAAGGAAATTCATTTTATTGCTTGTCTTTACATGATGCAAACGTTTATAAAATATCCATAGAAACGACAAAATATTAAGTGTGTTATTATAATGCCACATATTAATTATGTTATACAAGTAATATAAATGTTGAATAACGTGAGGGATGACCCTGCCAGCTTGGTGACAATAGCCCTTAAAAAATGTGATGCCCGATAAATATGAAGGTTGTGACCGAACGTCTTTGATGTACGGATCAAAGCGAACGTATTGCATGGAATTTAGTTAAATTGCTTATGAAGTGCAAAAGAAGTACTTATTTTTTTATTAATATTAAATTGGTTATGGTCATGCTCTCACTATGCACAATGGCGATATACAGTTCCCTTTCCCTGTTGTTTCAAATTTCTAAATCGACAAAAAAAATCATGATCCGAAGCTGGCTAAGCCATTTTTTGCAGTCGCCTTTAATTCGTACACACTGGCTTATAGCAACAACTAATGGCTATAAAAACGACCTGGTGTGATACTAGGGTAAGCTTTGTGTCTCATATTGCATATAATTCCGTCAAAGGTGACCTTTTATTTAATTCGGAGTTACCACGATCATGTTGTATGATATTTATATATGGACCGTTTAGCACATCTAGCGATTAGTCGTGCCCATGGATATTTCATAACTAAATGCAAACCGTGTAGGCAAGTAATCGCACCTCTGGAAAGTAATGATATGAATTGTCTTACCCTGTGTCTCTGCCGAGGGAGAGTGCTGTCGCTTTGGAGTAGCTATATACGGTAAACCGTGCAGTGCTAATGATACACGGTGCTTTTGGAAAGGGGAATAAATGGTTTGTCTGCAAAAATATGGCTTGAATTCATGAATTCTTTATCAGATTATACTGAAAAAATGAAATGAGTGCCATTTAGGTCAATTCAATTATTAATATATACCAACAAACGCATATGAAATATGTTAAGTCGAAGCATAGAATTTTACATGATACACAGTAATGTTGCGTCATATTTTCTGAAGTAAAATTAGAATTGAGTGTTTTTAAAAGAAAGCGATTAAGTTTGTACGAACATCTACGAGAGATGAACCATATCTACAACAGATGTTGGCGCCATGTCGAACAATGATTTAAACTGTACATACCGTACATGCAAAGAATCAGTTAAAAATCGTGTCGTGTGATTCACTAAATATGGTGCTTTCACAGAAATTTTAATGTTCAACCTTAAAACAAGCAAAATATATTTCGAAGCGTTGTAAGGTTATGCAATATAAATTTACCGAAAATTTTGACGTATCAAATCAAAATACTCGAGCTATATATAAAAGAAAGACTGCGTGTTATGTATCGGAGCTTGATACACAAAAATAATTTGACTTTCGTGTATAATCTACAGGCGCGTACAATAGCTAAGAAAATATGGTGGACACCTTACTACCGTTTGTTCACATCTCAATATCACCTCTAATTTCGGTAAAGTCTACTCCAAACTCCAAGTACAGAATCAGGGATGCTTGTTATAGAATTGAGTACGAAATGCTAAATTTAATGAATGAAAAAAACTATATTTGGAAGTTCAAAATATGCAGGTTGATGAAAATTATGAGAAAGTTTCAAGGTCGTCATAGTGATCTCATTGAGATAAAAACATGGGAAAGTTTTACGGCTGTTATAGCCATATCAAGAAGAAATATTCCAATTCTTTGTGCTATATGAACTGGACGTGTTTGATGCTCGTTTGTTTGTTTAATAGTTCCGCTTTTGTGTACATTGTTCTCCTTTGAGAACGTGACATTACTTATATGTAGTGAATGGTCGTATCATGTAAACGGACAAGTGTAGTTGACTGTTTAATCTTTAATTATAATCTTGTATAATCTTTCTATATATCAAATATGCCAATTGGTGATGTAGATATATTTTTTCAGATATACATTTATCAATCACATTGTCTAATTACCGCTAGATTACCAATTAACTTCTAATGAATGATTATAATTGCCCATAAGTTACCAAGCCATGAGATAACACTTAAAAGTCTGAGTCTGTCAGTAACATCTGTTTTGAAAAAAATCAACAACATGAATTAGGTTGATTACATCACAGCAGAATCGCTAAATGAAATTGTTCGAAAGTAAATACGATGTTTGCAGAAGCTGCTGCTACTGTGCTTTGAATGTTTAAGGTATGAGTACCCAAAATGGAACGCCTCTTATAGTCAGGCCATTTATAGAAATAAATGACTGTAAAAGTTCACCAAATTTCTTATTAATCTCAGTCATTTATCTATCAAAAATATGATTTGCAACAATACTTTTTCTTGTTTAGTCGTATGGTACCACTTTCCGGGATTTGTTTATAATTTCATTTTTTAACATCTTAAAGAGAGATGATGAGCAACATAGAAGACCTGAACTGTTCTTTAAAAAGGCCATGATAATTCATAAATACGTAATTTCTCGTTAGAATGCTTAATATTCACTTGAACGACAAAATAAAAATTCTACGTCAAATGCTTGAGAAGTGTTTCATTTTGGGTAGCGTTAAGTTATATTTGCAAACAGGTTAATCAGTTTTTTCTGAGGGTTCCCTGCCAGTCAAACAGGGTGTCGTCGAGGTTACCCTACAACTGACAACATCTTCTCTATATTATATTCGAATTAATGAAAACTCGAAAGAAGAATAATTCATATTGAGTCTTCATTTACTTCAAAAAGGCCTTTGACATCGTCTAGCTTTTAGCATTATGACATAGACTATCAATAAATAATGTTGAAGAAAATATGCATAAGATTATTAATGGCATGTATAGCGAAATTAACTCAAAATAATAAATAATAGAGAAACTTCAAACTTCTCCAGGTGTGAGAACGGGGAAGCCAAGGTGAGAGTTTATCATCTTTTCTTTTCTTCATTTTTCTTTGTGATTTACAATGTTTCTTATCAACGATAAATGTTAATTATCTTACTACATCTTCTTCCATTAAACTGACTTAATCGGAGGTTGGAGAAATAAACCAAGGGAAGAACGAATCTGCCAAAAATGCAATAAAAGAGACACTGGAGAAGAATTCAGTACAGATTGAAAGAAGAAGTTGCTTATCATTGAAATTAATAATCAGAAAGTAATTTCATTCAGTATTTTCATGATATCTATAAGTGTATTATAAATCTGCCATGTCTGTTCCCGTGAGTAATTATTGAGTGATATTTAATCAATGTACATTACATCTAAACGATACTTACTTATCTTTGTTACCATGAGCACTACATTACTTTTACCGTATATCTAATTAAATTGTTAATCTCTGTATACCATTGTTAAGGTGTTGCGATAATAATTAAATGTTAAATGTACATGATGCATCTTGGTATGTAGTTCCTATATATCTACAATAATTTAAGGACAAATTACACTGTATATGTGTGCTCTGACCCCTATCATAGGGTAATTCACTCATCTGAACAAGTCCCTGTGGACTAATGTAACATTAACTGCGATATATGACGCGATGAAAACAACAAGCATAATGACGTTATTCATGTCCGTGTAACGTAAATGTGTTTACAGCAAAATGGGAGCAAACTGTCTTCAAAATTCTGGTGGGGATATTAAACATCTTTTAAAATACAAGACAGTCTCGAGTACCTGTATGGTAAAAGTTCACGAGCGGATACAAGCGTAAGGGCATGTAACGATGTTTCTGTGTGACATGCACTAATCATAGCATGCTACACAGACCCTTTCTCCAGTAACATTTTACAAGCCCACGTGCTTTTGAGGAACCAAAAGCAATGTCCAGAACTATGTAACTGATTATTCTGAGCGTTACCCTCTTTTTAGCCATCGACATCAGATGGGTCGTTGTTTAAATCCGTTGTATCCGTTGTTCGTCCGTCTGTCGTAACAATTATTGTTATCTGGAGAGGTACTGGAAGGATCTATTTAAACTTTCACTTGTAGGGACCTCAAGTGTGCATTGTCTCATTTTTGGACCGATCGGAAAAACAACGTGGACGAAAGGCGGCCATCTTGGATTTTTACTATAAAAGTACTGGATAGATTTCTCACAAATTGCAGATGTAGGCTCATCTCTGTCTCTTGTGCCCGTTTAATTTTCAGTCTGATTCGTAAAAATAATGGTCTACGATGTCTTCAATTTTTGTTATCGCCATTTCTTGAGAAGTACTGGATGGATTTGTCTCAAATTTCATTGATAGGTTCTCTTTGATCCCTTTTGATTTTGAGGTTTGTCTGAAAAACAAAATACTGAAAGGCGACCATCTTTTATTTGACAATTGAAGATTATTATTCTTTTTCTTAATATTGTTTGATCTTTATATTTATTTGTTCTTTGAAAGTAGGATATTTTCCATAATTTTCTGTTTTTGCTCTTAAAACTAATAATCCTGAACATTTGTTAATTGTCAAATCAAAGATTGTCGCCTGGATGCCATTTTGTTATTCTGATAAGTCCTAAAATCGTAAGGGCACAACTACTGACTAAGGAGAACCTACATATGAAATTGGAGAAAGATCTATCCAGTACTTCTCAAGAAATAGTGATAACAAAAATTGTTTACGCACGCATAGGTGAAGGGCAAGGACGAAGGGCGAATGGAATAGCACACCATGTGATGATGGAGGCATAAAAATCAAGAAGAGATTAACTGAAGATCAAACAATGGTTACCAGAGAGATCACTTTGGGATCTCCTTTACTAGTCCATATCAATCATTTACTTCTGGTTCTCTGCACTCCAAATGCCCTGCCCCTCATTCTCTGATGATACAACCTTGTTTAATCCAGGTATTTGGATTCTCATTATGTATATGGATCATTTTATGACAATTTCCTATTTTCACAGGTATAATATTCACTTACAGGTATAATACTGAAGTTTCATTTTGGATGACTGCGATGAAGTTGTCCTTCTATCTGCATGAGTTCTAGAGTAAATTTAACCTGAACCTTTTGGCAATAAAAACATTTTATGGACCAGCAGTGAAAATTTCACACTTTATGTTTTCCCATCAACTACATAATGTTGATAACTATAAGTGACATCATGCCAAATACACGGGTTCTTAATCAAACATACTTATTTACACATCACAACAAATGAAGGTAAAATGTTTTATCTAACAAAGAAAACATGTTTTTTATATACATTGACAAAGTATGACCGACATACTTCAAACATTTTTCAAGAACAAAATAAAACAACTTGCATAAATTCTATTCCATGTTCTTTATTTCTGGTATTCAAATCAGTGAATGTTACGTATAAATAATGTGCAAACGCTTTTTTCAGCTGAAGAAACCATAAAACCTGTTTATGGTATAATATTTACATATGAATGTCTCCTGTGTCAACTATGAGAATGTTAATACCAATATAATCAAAATAATTTTAAAATGCAATTTGATATGAAAATGAAAATATAATACATATGGTGAAATGATAGCCAATGAAAATATTTAAAGCTTAAAATGTTCTTTACAATTAAAGAATGTTAATATAGCATTCAATTAACATATTGACTTCTTAATAAGCCAACAGACATCTATGTTAATTTCTATATACAACAAGACAATATGTCCATCTTTTTTACTTTCTCACTGTTCGTTATATTTTAAAAGCATTTGCATTGTGAACTTGTTAGACAGGGCGTATAAAAGGTTTTTTTTTCTGATTAAAAGCAATTGTTTGGTGTCTGAACATCTTTTTATTTCACAGTTTTTATAAGATATAGGTAACAATCAATAAATGTGATTACTGATTTTAAGAAAAAGAAATGTATATTACCAAGCATGCAGGAAAGTTTATCACATTTATGAATCAGTGGATTCCTGTCATCATACCTAAATACCTTTCAAAAATTGTTTTCTTTAGAAAAAAAAATGTTGCAACAAAAATATCTTGACATTTCATTTCCACTCTTGGCTCAGATATTCCAATTCCTTATCCCTGTCCCTGTTCAGAGATTTTGTTACCTTATCTAAAAAAGGCCATGGTCTTATTTTCAGCAACTTTGACCCTAGCTAACAAAAAATTCACTGTATCAGGAAAAACAAGTAGTCTTCACTAGGCATCTACTCGTACTAAAACGAGGATTGTTATCTCGATATGTTTTTTAATGATAATTCCAAAATATTTGGTAGGATCATTTACTCCATTATGCATTCAAATATTGCGGAATTCTCAATGCCGATTTTTTAAATCAAGGTTGCCACGTAGGGATATCTTTATCCAGCTGTAAACAAGGACTGCAGATATTTGGTCCTCTGTAAATGTCACTTATGCAGAGTAAATATCAATTCTACCATTTCCCATATAAATTGTATACCATGAATACAAATAGATTCATCCTTTGTACACATCCTACTTGTTTAATGTAAAACTCCTTGAAAAAATAAAAATAAAAAATCTGAGCCATAGGATTAGCAGTAATTCTGGCTAGTGTCCAAAATCCTAGGAGTAATACTTATGTTGATGCATACTCTCGGGTGTAAAATGACTTATTTCACACCGTAGAGCCATCGGAAATCTGGTCTTTCTAGAACTAAATGACACACACATTGCAACACAAATGTTCCTATGATGGTTAATATCCTGGAATACTTAAGAATCAGTTTGGTGGTGGAGGTGGGGGAGATACCAACATTTGGTTTAATCCTCCCAAATTGTTCATGTCAAATCCTCCTGGAGGAGGAGGAGGCGGTAAAGGGTTGTATCCTCCTGGTTGACTAGGTGGAGGAGGAGGTGGGGCCACCGGGTTGGGTGCATGGCCTCCCTGCTGCTGCCAGGGCGCTAGCTGTGAGGGAGGTGGAGGAGGTGCTGTTGTAGCCCAGGGGGATGGCGTTCCTGCAGATGTTGCAGGAGGGGGTGGAGGCACTCCTGTATCTGAAAAAGATTTGATCATTTAGTAACCAACTTTTGAACAACACTTTCATTTCAAATTGCAACAATAACATTTCTAACAATTCTAGAATTATCTTCCATTTGATTTCATTTCTTTGATACACTTTTACACAAGATATCATAGTCAAAATACAAATAATGGAAATGCAAGACCTCACTTACTCTGTGGTGGCTGCATCCAGGAGATAGAAGTTGGGGGTTGACTGCTTGGAGGCGGAGGTGGAGGGGCTGATAGCAGTGGAGGAGGAACTCCTTAAACAGAAAACAACAGCATTCTGTTATCAACCAGGTATGCTATAATACACTTCATGATAATGTGATAACCATGTGATAAGTTAATACCTAGTTCCTTACAGGCCCTGATGTTTGACCGTATTATATCTTTTCTCTGGGTACATAAATTCTATGTCTATAGTCAATATAACTATTGATTGAACAAAAATATTTTCTTCTCAGATCTATCCTGCAAAGGATTTAGTCAGTTTCTATGCAGCAGGAAATTCACCTAGACAAAATAGCAGAGGTCTGCTACAAGTAAGCACTATTTACCCATTACTGCTGTTGTGTTGGAACTGCTTGGTGTAGGTGCTGCAGTAACAGACTGCTGCCATGGTGGTGGCACTGGTCCTGCAGAAGAATTAAATTGTGATGGGGGTGGAGGACCAACAGGTGCTGGCATTTGCCCTGGTGGCATTTGCGTAGGAGGCATGGACCCCATGGAAATACCCATCCCAGCTGGGGGCTGCCGATGCATGAACTGCTGCTGCTGTTGTTGCTGGACTGGCTGCTGGTTCTGCTGTGACACAGGCTGGTTCATTCTCATCATAGGGGGTGGACCAGGTCTTGGCATTGTGTTCTGCTGCCATGGAGGATTTACTCCCTGTACACAAAGAATTTATGATATCATCAAACAAAATCAATAAATAATAATTCACTCATTGTAACAATTTACATATATAATGTCTCCTCACTTCTTGTGATGATTAAACTGTATATCAGTAGTAAGCACTGTACAGATAATGACAAAACTCCTAGTTAAATATCTAGCTACCTGTTAAAGGTGAAATATATTTCATTTCTTATATACATAAAGAAAATGACATCAACATCTTTCTCCTTTCACAAAAATGTCACTGTATTGGGTCCAATAAACATTACAATACCCCTCTCCTTCTAGTCTCCTCCCTTAAAAATTCCTTCTGTGCAGTATTGTAAAATTATCAATTGTTAATAGTGTTTTTTTTCTCTTTTACTTTTGCTGTCATTGGTGCTCTTAATCCACACATTTTTATCACATACCTACTGTGTGTAATAACACCTATTATATATGTTTACGTCATTTCACATGTTATATAGTCAAGCAGAGGCTGATCAAATGTTCCCATTAAAAATAAAGAATGAGAATATCGTTTTACCATTGGGTTTGGAGGAGGGTGGTTCAACTGGTGCCGGAAAGGTTGAGGTGGCTGTGGAGGGGTGGGCTTCTGTTGTGATGGGGGCGGTCCTTCTCCAAGTTCTGCCATCAAGGACATGTACTAAAGAAAAATTTAATTACGTTAATACAAAAATCCTTTAAGTAAATCCAAAAGAGTTGCTTACTTTAGAACAAATTAGAACCCCTAATTTCATTCATTCATCAAATCACTTAAAATACCGAATGTAACCTTTATAAATCTTGGCATTGCCAGACTACCAATCCCTAGTTAAACCATGATTTATACTTAACAAAAGATGTTTGATGGAAATCCTTTAAGGAATGAAGCCATCAGAATATGCACAGAAATAAACGAAACTTATTTCAGATGTCTTTGAATTTATTGTTTTATCAAAAACCCTCATCGAATGAATATGTTAGAGCATTGACCAAAATAACAAGTGACATTGACCCTTCAACATTGAAACTGTTACTTCTTTCAGATATTACAGTCACTTTAAGGTGAGTGGCGTTTGATAAAGTTTGTTTTAACATAACGGTTTTCAAAATATTGGCAAAAATGTATGTTACTCATATTATATTAGCTATTTTTGACAAATTGAGAAATGTACTTTATAACCTATAACGCCAAATTAAATTCTGCTGTCAAATGATCTACGAAAATATGCTCTTACCTCACTGTCCATCTTTGCCTTGTCTACCTGAGTGATGGCAGGAGTGGGTGTTGTCATTCTTAGTGTGTCACCAGGTCTGAAACAGAAAGTCACTTCGTGCTAATAAAAAAATCACTCAGCCTTATATAATTTTATTATTATTGCTCATAATTAAATGAAATTTGAAAATCATTTAATAACAATAATAATATTTAACTTGCCTAACCAAACATGGTTGCCTGTTAGCCATTTTTTGGTCTTTCCAATCAGTTACAAGATCAAAAGGGCAAAACTAGGGACCAGCTCAACCAGTGCTTTTCAATGAATAGTGATAACAAACCTTCACTGTAAAAATCCAATTGGCTGCTCGTTTGCATATTTTAATATTCTGTTCATTCCTAAAATCAAATGGGCATGACTAGGAACCAAAAGGAACCTACACATGAAATCTGAGAGAGATCCATCCTGTACCTTTTAATCCAGCACTTTTCAATAAATAGCAATAAAAAATTTGTTTATGCATCACTGACCATGGACATAAGGCAATCTGAAAAGCCCACCATCATCAGAAAGAAAATACCAGTATTCTGCATCTTCCACAGTCATAACAAAAAGGTATCATAAAACAACAATTTTGAAAACCAAGAACACAAAGTGTTCCAGAAAGAGTATGATAATGCCAAGGGTTACCATCAGAACCTGTTGCTAAGGCTATAAAACTCACCGTTTTGCCTTACAATCCTGAGCTATATGACCAGTGCCACCACACACAGAACAGATGATTGTGTTTGTGATAATTGTTTGGGCTTGCTGCAACTGCTTAAGTTTCCTGAAAAATAAGAAACACAATACTACTGACTTTCCTGCTTAAAAAATGACCAATGTTGTCTCTTGTAGAACTGATCACCTTTTTCATATTTAGAGCTTCATGTTTCAAAAAGATGAATCATTAGGTATACATTCCAGAAAAGATATGAAAGCAGATTGTGATTTTGCTACAAAGGCCTTTCAAGAGACTTTAGAATTTTACACCATTATCAAAAACCTGCTAGAAATCCTTTAACTTAATCTTATTTTTTTAAAACATAACTTAAAAGTAGGACTGCATTGATGATCTAAATAATCACTAGCAAATACATTATGGTGCCTAATTGTTGTTAATCTATTAAAAATATCATGTGCATTACTTATGACAGCATAATGTTTCTGAAATAGGCCAAAATATTACCGGTAAGAAAGTAAACATGAATAATGTTAACTATGAGGAGGCTTTATGCGGAGGCAGACCAAGCGTTACCACTTATGCAAAGTCAGCCATGTAAATCTTTCAAGGGTGTTTTAATTTTATATTACTGATGTTGTGGACTTTTAGTGTTGACTTCGCTAGTTTTGGACTTATGTATGCAAATGAATATGATAGGTGTATAGTCCACTGTACCTACTAGTAAATGATTATTGTGACCTGTAATTTGTCTTTTGTTTTTTTTTTTTTTTTTTGTTTCACACTATAGAGAGTTTATTTAAAGAACAATTCTGTTACAATTCTTGAAAGATTTTTTCCCATTTGTTTGTTTCCCATCAAGTTTATTGAATGTACTTACCACCCACCTTGTTCTAAAATTAACATGGAAACTAACATGGACACATGTTATGAATGATGATAGCCTTGAAGGGTAATAGTCAAGTTTAACTCATGTTTTTTTTGTCTTTTTATCTATTGAATTTATAAAGGTGTATCTACCACAAATCTGTTCCTTTCTATGGCAGTATTTCTTATTGCCAGAAATGACCTACTGACAAAGGTTCAAGTCAAAGGCTTTGTAACAATCACTTAATCATTGTAGCCTTTCATTGAATGACTACTTCCTACAGGCTCTGTAGAATTCATATGTCACTAGTGATAAGTCTTATGAAGGTGGTTTACAAGTTAACTACAAGGAAATTGGACTTACGCCAAGCCATCATTTTCCCTGAGCGTGCCATTGAGTAGAGCTAATTCACGTAGCTGTTGGCGTCGGAGATCATTCTGTCCTTCTGGAACCTCTATACCTTGGGTGATGATCTCCTTTATCTGTAGAACAAAGATGAAATATCAAGGTAATTGTCCCGAAAGTAATAGTAAATTCAACACCAATGCACAGAAGCCTGAGGATTTGGAATCTTACTTCGTAATACATTGAAAACTTCTAGTAAACAATTTAAACTAATGAAAATTATCTAGATACCTAAACACATACTCAAAAAAAGATTTATGCTCATCAGACAAACAGAAATATCTTATCTAAAATATCTGTTGATGGTTACTGGGATTTTAGTTAAGTAGAAAAATGAAGTATAGAAAGAGAAGCAAAAATCTCTGTACAATTACTTCTATTCCAAACATAAAAAGAGTTATGTATTATCAAACCTTTTCAACAGCCTTTTTCACATTTTCTGGATTGTTTGCAGTGACATAAGCATGTAAAGGTTCATCCTCTCCAGGAAGAGGTTGTCCATCTTTACGCCCGATCTTTCCCTCCTTCACAGACCCCTTTCCTCGAATAATAATCTTGGCTCCTGTCTAAATTTGAAAAAAGAAAAAAAAATAAAGCATTGTAAGTGATCTTTTTAAACGGAATCTGATAATGACTTTTAAATAATTTGAACAGTTTCTATATATGATCTTTTTTTCTTTGACTTACAATCATGAGACAATATAATATGATGGCTCAATGGCTGGTGTATTACTATACCTCTTTTTCGAGATTCTTAAGAGTATTTCCTCGAGGTCCTATCAGAAGACCGACAAAGTTAATCTCTGGATTCTCTTCCTGGGGTATCATGACTTTATCATTGACTCTTATCACTGGTGGCCTGAAAACATGAATGCCATGACAGTTTTAAGACAAGAATTCATAGTTTCATTCCATTAAAATTCCATAACATATACCAGATCTGATAAAGCTATTGTTAACAAAATCCATCTACTGTAAACCAGTTTTCTAATATTGCTACGAACTTTCACGATTTCATCATTACAATGTAAATGAATTCACTTTGCAAATTCTGAACTATCATAGTAACATTTGAAGGCGTCATATGGTCTTTATTAAAACCCTGTCGGAAGACCATTTTTCAGTCATTCATTCTACAACAAATAAGCTTATACATCAGGTGAGGGACGAAGGTCAGTTAATGATGTTCACCGATGAGAACGACTTCTGACACTTCATTTACCATGAATGTGGTACAATGTGCCAATGAATAATTCAACCAGCCTTATTAACTTCATAGTTATTTGAAGAAGGTTGATCAAGGATATCTAAAAACTTAAACTGGTATGGTTTTATATACAGGTGTCCTAATAATTGAAATCTAAACAGGCTACTCACTAACAACTTCACCCGAGATTTACCAAATATAGACTACAGATTAAGAATGGAACACTCAAGGAAAGAAAATTGTCTTCAACACTGCTATCAGTAACAGATTTATGAAGCACACTTAGGATGTATGACTTGTAAGAATACAAATAGACTCAAGATCAATTGCACGAAAGGTGAATTAGTATGTAATGTTATTCAAAAATAAAGTTTAACTATGAAAATTGGCCTTTACTATCTTTGTTTCAATTATCTGTGACTAATTTTTATAATCACCCTAGGTATGCTTCTATCACACAATCTGCATCTGCATGTATGTACCCTAACAATACCAATAAACTGAATGTTGGGTTAGGAATCGGCACCAAGCCCATCATTAATCCATAGTCACTTCAAGAAAACAAACATACAATATAAATTAACTTAATATTGGAATCAATATCCTTTATAGACATTTTTATAAAGGAGATGCTATCTAAATTATGTTATTTGTAACATACTTGTAATCCGCAGGAGGTTTGTATTCATCATTGAGGTCCATAGCTTCCTGAACAAACTTGTGACGTTCTTCCTCCAGTTTTTTTCTGGTTCTGTACTCACGAGTGTTTAACCTCTTTCCCTCATTGTTATAGATTGGCTCAGGTGATGGAGACCTAGAAAAAACAAACAGTTGACTAATATTACTCATCTGTGAGGGTATGAAACATTTTCTTTACCTATGTACCTCACTGGTAGCCAAAAATCTACCTAAATAACTTTGATTTGAAACCCTCAACACTGGCAAAATAATTGAGATGACGCTTTAAAAAATTGTGGCTTTCAATGATGTTTTATACAAAAAAAAACTTGCTAAAAAAATCCTCTGAATTAAATTCTATCCCAATAAGATAGATCCGACATCAACCATTTAGAAACTCATTGTTCTTCCAACATATTGGTACAATATCACACTTTTATCTGGTTGCATCCTGAATTACAATCATTTTGTTGAGATTGATACATCGTACTATGATTTCGCTTTTATATTTTTAACACCAACACTAATTTGACCACATGCCTTTTATTCTTCCTAAGTAACTATCTCAAACAGTAGAATCCACTTCCAATACTGTTTGGAAAAGAATTTCACACATGGAAAATATTCTGTACATGATTCTTATGTAACATTAAAAACAATTTATGTGTCGATAATATTCTTTTTGGAGCTTTTCTCATGATATTATTGTTTTTTAATTCAAATTTGAAACTATGTTTTTGACACTAAACCAAAAAATGAAAAATTTGACTCATTGTTATCTGGTTTAGATTCATGATCAAATTGTTCTTGACTAGCCAAAAGAAATCATTTTTACATGGAAGAATAACTTTATTAATTTTTGCTTTTAAATTTGCTTCATATTCTTGACTGCTTAAAGTTGAGATGTTTCAAAATTTTCAAGGTCTATACCAATGTGTGGTTGCTCCAAATTGGATTTACGATAAGAAAAATTTCATACACCAAATTATTTTATGTAAACAGGTAAAACTCAAACTAGAAAAAATCTTTTTACCGATGGGCTTCATATGTGTTGCTGTAAAGACACTGCCATCCCACGATGTACTCTCACACTATATTTATATTTATATATAAGTCCATACAAGCGACAGTATTTTCATGATGTTAAGTCTTTATGATGATTTTGTATAACTCATGTCATACTCTTATCACTTATGTTAATGAGAATTACTGGTAGTGGATGAGAAATAAGTGACATAATATTTCCCTAATAACATCACAACACTGCAAAGTTAAAATAACAATGAAAAAAAAACCCCAGATATTATATATCTGTACAATGAAATCTTTGAAACAAGCAATGTGAATAATTAGTTTAAGAAATTTACCACAACCGTTGTAGTTCACAGCTTTAATTATTTTTTTCAACATCTTCATAAAACCTTATATTTTTAAAAGAAATCTTCAAAAACAGATTTTCAAGACATTAGACCTTTTTTCAGTTTCAAAACATTTTTCTCACATACAAAATGTCTGATGACCATATCCTCATCACTTCATTTAAAAAAATCTACATTTATGTATCTCATCAATCAAAACATAATCAATTTCTTTCAGTCAAGTTACAGAAATATAATCACTATATATTTGTTCCTGTATTGCTTTAGATATATTTTTGTGCAAACAACAATATAAGCCTGTATATGCTATTGAACAGTATTGTTGGTATATTGGTTTGCTATCAACACAAGAATTGCATAGTGAAAATCGATCAATGATTCTTTTCATATATAAAGCTGAATGTCTATACATATATGGTAAAGAATACATAATGAAGAGATAATACAATTGACATAATGGATTAAATACACTTGACATACAGGATTAAAATGGTTACAACCAAAGCGTACACATTAAAAAAGATCTAAACAGTTAAACTATCAGTCTGAAAGGATCAAAAACACAATTAGCATATCAAAATCTGTAATACAATCGTTAATCATTAAAAAGCTGTTCTACAAAATATTCACATAGTAATACAGAACAAAATTCCAGTACATATACATTTATGCATGGCTACATTGTTTTTTCTGAAATATCAAGATTAAATTAAAACTGAAACCAGTCATGATAAAATACAAGTGCCAATTACAATATCTCTCCTTCTAGAAAACACAAATAGCAAAAAACCTGGTGTTCCTTTTTTTTGCCGGGTTTCTAAGTTTACATTTCTAGCTCAATATAGTTTTCAACCACAGGAGATATAAAGATAAAGTACTGACTAGTCTAAGGCATAATATAGGTGTAATGCTACAAAATGCAATTACCATGATACTTTTACCAAATGTTTGAATTTCTATTGATCATGATCTCTCAATAGCTACACCAGTGTGGAATTAAAATGTCAAAAATTAATAGAGAAATATGAATATCTGATGTTGCCTGGATTCATTAAAAAATTAATGAATAACACTTTGACAAACTTAAATCAGCATTGTTTGAAATTCGAAGTCTCCAGGTAATAGTGAATTTATGGCTAAATTTAAACACCAGGTCTACAGCTATTGTGAGCTTCAAAGAGACCTTAACCTTCAGGTGTTCATTTGTAGGTTGTGACTGTAACCTTCCAATATTCAGCCTGGAATTCACAGGAGCAGTCACTTTACCTTCCTACATTTGTATCAATTTTGTTCCAGTTTCCAAACATCATCAATGTGCATTCAAATTGGTGCCCTATAGAATATGATCAATAAGGTTATATACGATCCAGTATCTAATAATATGCAATTGATTGTGTCTTAAACTGATCTTGACCTTTCACCTCAGCTGCAAACATAAAAGGCAGCAAATTTTAATTTTAACCATGGGTAAATATCAGCAAATGAGAGATTTTGGAGAAATATTGCAGATTCTGAAAGGGTCTAGTTAAAACATGTACATCAATTTGATGAAAAATGATGGAAAAATAGAAAATGCATTATCCAGAAATCACCTGTAAAGTATCAGGATACAGATTCTAGCTGCCTCATAAAACACCTGGGCTGTTTTCATCATGTCCATATCACTTGTTTGGCTAGAATTATTTGTTTAAGAGAGAAGTAATGACCTACTCATCTTAATCTTTCTTGACAAAAAGAATTTTGAGGCCTGTATTATCATGTGCAGATCTGTCTGGATTTAACCATGAATTGTCACATTTAAATTATAGAAATACAAGTCTGATCCAGTGATTGCATAACACACTGTTTCCTAGTATTAAATTCATACATAAAGAATACTTTATTTATATCATACAGGTTGTAGATAAGTTTGTTGTCAAAAAATAAAAAAGAAAAGAAAAAACATTGCAAATATCAATAAAATATTAATGCGTTTTTAGTATAAGTAAAAAGTTGGTAATGTTAGAATTACAAACATGTCTTTCTACACCCTATGTACTAATAGTCTAGTATAAAATCGATGAACAGAAAAAATACAGCAAGAGGCCCATGGGTCTGAACGGTCACCTAAGGTCTTCAGGTCTTTGGACAGTTTTTGAACCTGTCCATCAATCCCAGCTTTGGGGCAGATAGAACAGCACTGATATTAGCATATTTACAAAGTTTGTATTGTTTCTAATTATGAATTCAATTCAATTAAATAGAACTGATATAACTACCTTTTGTATAAGTTTAGTATAACCCCCTGTGACCTTCATTGAACATCAAGGTCATTCATTTGAATAAACATGACAGCCCTCATATCAGCATGCTACAGGCCCAATATTATGACCTTGAGTAATTTTGTTATTTAGAATAAGTCATTTTAAGATTATTAATACATCTGACCCCTGTGACCTTGAAATAAGGAGAAGATCATTCATTTGAACAAACTTTGTTGCAAGTTATCCTGGAATGTTACTGGTCCAATATCATGACCCTGGACCATTTGATTATGGAAAAGAAGTTGCTTAAAAGATTTTGATCACATTTGGCCCCTGTGACCTTGAAAATAGGTCAAGGTCATTCATTTGAAAAAAAAAAACTTTTAGCCCTTTATACAGCATGCTACTGGCCCAATATCATGACCCTGGAACATTTGGTTATTGGGAAAAAAATCGAAAATGCAAATTTAAATTGTTCACGACACACACTGGACGACACCGGACAAAGGCGATCGCAATAGGTCACTAGAGACTTTGTCTCAGGTGACCTGAAAATTCCTATGAAAACAGAAATTTTAAGTTACTGCTATAACTTAACTAATCAACATGTCTTTCAGTCCCCCTTTTTTACAAAATATACACAATACCATATGAAAGCCACATTTTCTACATAGTTTTCTTACCTTATACCTAAATATTTTTTTTGCAAATCATTATGGAAAGAAACTTTTTATACAAAACATAAATGTATTTTTCTTAATCTGCAATAACAAAAAAAAATCTTTAAAAATATCTATTTCTTCCAATGTGATACCTATAAATAGTTCAACAACTAATTAAACAAATTTACAGAACTGACACACATGTATTGTTTCTTAAACTTCACCTATTTGTTGAACTTGTTCTTTTAAGCAAGAATTCAATGAATTGCAATAACTGATATCATCTTCAACCTTTGACAAAATAAAAAGTCACTTTTCAAAACAGAAAATGTTTGCTGGTCCTAGACAGGATGAAATCACTTTCTTATAGCAAAATAAGGATGTAAAATTATTGCATCATGCAATTTGATTACAACAATTATTGTTTCTCTATAATTATATAGTTTAAAGTGTTGTCCACTGTCCATCTTACAAATCTGAACATGGAAAATGAGAGTATAAATAACCCTTGGACTTTTGAGATGTAGCTAAGCAGTTCAGGTTGCTACAAATACTTTGATACCTTGGATACCATACACTTGTCAAATACATGTATAAATGGATTAGATTAAAATCAAATTGCAAAACTTACCTTGATACTGTAACGATAGCCATCAAAGGAGAGCAGATTTGGAGACATCAACACCTCAGACTTTCTAACTTGAATTATTTTTGAAAATTTGCATTACTTTAGTCTCACATAATATTGATTCATATCATGTTTCTTCAATTATGTTGAAATGTTTCATGAATGATGATAATTAACAAAGGTTTCCTCTATCAAGATTACTCTAACAGGAAAACTACTGCTTATTCAAGTTACAAGGCATTCATTTACCTGGTAAACATAAACTTAAATTTGAAAATGGAATTGGTAAAATCTAAGCAGTCCATGGAAAACTATATTTCTCACATTTCGTAATCAGAATTTTGGAAGAGATCTGGATATAAATGTGTAATGAAATTGCCTGCAAAATGTTGTATAACTTGATCCGAGGACTTTGAAATTGAAGCTCACACTAAAGATATTAAAAATTGTTCTTCCTGACTAATGTAGTACATACCTTGCCATCAGAATCACCGGGTCTTCAGAGTGTCTTAAATAAAAACATAAATGTTTTATACCATACCTTTCTGTAGACCTATACTAGGGAAGTCCATCTGATGGTCCAACTTTCTTACTAGTTCCCTATCATAATGGTACTTACCTGTAATATCTATACCAATTATATCACCATCAGGTCAAGATTGTGTTTTTTTTTTTTTTTTCTTTTTTCTCTGAGCATGTTTAACTTTAGATATTCAATTTAATTTTGAAAACACTGTGTAGTTGTGATGGATTCTGAAAGGAAGGGGTTATTTTCTAATCCTATCCTACACTGAAAAATGTAATATTATGTAACATGATCAGGGATCACATCTTAGGATTCGCTACACCTGCGGAGAATACTTGTAGTTAGGTTTGATGGTTTGTCTTTGTGCTGTGTTTGTATACACAGGTCTGCACCTCCATTGTCTTTGAAAAGAATAATTTATTATCAGGGAGAAAATGTTGGATTAGACAATAAACATCTAGTTACACTATACCTGTATGTAGGGTTAGAAATGGCACAAGTTATATACCAAGAATTCTTATACAACATATTCATATTATCAATTCATAAGATTTCTATTTTCTTGTTAAGAAAACATCAAAATTTAATTTCTTGTTCTTGATATTTTGTACACCTCCCACCATCCCCAACCCTCCAAGAAAACTTTTTAAAGTTAAAATAAATATCAGCACCTTGCGTAACTTTTTTAATATTCACTTTCATGATCCTCTATTTTTCACCCTATGAAACATCTAACAAAAGTTTAATTTCTCAAATGTCATTACATGTATTTATCAAAATGCATTTATCCATTTTTACCAATTTAAATGGCAACATCACTCCAATAATTGAATTTTTTGCATAGTCTTTGAAATGAAATGGTTTGAGCTTAATCAAAATACTGTGGCTTCTTTTATTCAAAATAGATGATTCTTACAAACTAATATTTGGAATAGTTTTTTTTTTCTAACTTAGAAATAAGGTTCGTTTTGGTACATGTATCATATTATTAACAGTAAAACCCAAATTCCTAACATTCTGCCACACTCGATTAGTTATTTTTCCCTTTTCTTAAACAAATATCAAAAGTATACTATCATTTTTTTTTCTATTTCAAAGAAAAAACACTATGAATAAATATTCTTGGCAAAATTAAAATCGAAAAAGTTTTGTTCCTTTTTTTCAGCTGTACATCATTTTCTTTATAAGTATAAATTTTGGTGATCTTCATCAATTTAATATGATATTATCTGCATCTTGTGCCATTTCGCCCTAACATCGACTTTGGACATCTATGGTGACCGCTCTCCTGTTTTGCAAAGAAGATTGGTTATTCGGTTACAGGACAAAACTGGTCTGATGTGGCGAACCAAACCTGTCTTCTGGATTGGGTGGTATCCCCAGGTCCCCTGTCCGCAGCCTGCGACTAATCTCTTCAATTTGGAGGTGCACTGGAATGCAAGCGGTTAGATTAACAATATATATTGACACAACCAGATATTTCCAAATCACACTTCAGCCACCAGCTTATTTACATAGATAAGATTATCTAAGGGCCAGAATATGTTCCTTGTTTTTCTACACATTTATTTACAACAGCATTATTCATATAAAGCTCAGAAAAAATAACTTTTTTAAGATATGGGATTCCTTATTATTTATTTCTTATTTGTTTATATTTCAAATTATAAAATTTTTAAATGTGTCCAGAAATTCTAACATACAGTATGCTTGATATGACATTATTTACTGGTATCTGTTTAGATTGTGTTTTGTATTGAATTGCAAATCTGAAAACTATAAAGACAAATTCTCTAATTACAGTAAATTAAGTTCATTATTCCTAGTAAGATTGATGAGATTTTAAAATTAAGAGTTTACATACATTTACAGTTATTGATAACATAACTTTGCACTTGACATTCTAATTATCCTTCAGTAAAGGGATTAAAGTAAGTATATAGCTTAGTGGTTTTATATAGTGATAAGTCAATTCAATAAGATGACTGATCGATGACAAATTCTTAATGTATTTACCTGGTCCTCAACTCTTCTCAAATATTTCTACACATGTCTGTTCATGTATCAGAGATTTAGTAATATTGCAAATTTTACAAATTCAATCACCTTACTTTCCCTGACAAATATTTCAATTTTTCAGAAGACATTTTCCGAGCCCTCAGCAGGAAAAAACAAAACACAATAAAATAGGTACCATCTATAATGTATAACTTTATGAGAAGTAACTTAAAGATGTATAAAGATCTGGTGACCAAAATTTCTGAAATTTAGCAGTTGTTCTGGTTAAGATTTTTTGAAAGATTTCAAAAAGTACCTTAAAAGCTATAAATCAATATGTTGTGGGCTTAAGATGTTTATATTATATTTTCAATCAGTTTTGAAGACTTTACGCTTTGAAAAATAAATATCTGGGGATATTTTTCATAATAAAAAATGAGGTTGCTGTGCTTTGTCTTTTTCAGAATTTTCACCTAAATAGCTCTTTTTCCAAGATCAAGAAACAAGCTTAATATTTATTTTCAGGTCCTAAAGATCAAAGAAATTGAGTCAACCATGTCGGAGTTCAAAAAGGTGAGATCTTGGATTTGGATGTAAAATCTAATTGAAATCTACTAAAGACTTTCAGAGTTATACCAATGAGCATTATCTTTCTGAAGGAAAAAGCAATGAAACTTTTGACATATCTCACTAAAATTTCTAGACTGTCACATAAAGCACCATATTTCAGAATATAGATACAACTATAGACAAAAAGTATATATATAAACAAGGCAGCCTAAATTATTACATTGGTAATTGTTTATATTCAGTAATGTCCTACTTCCAGTTAAACATGTCCTTTACACACTTGAACAGCCTTATACAGTAATTCTTTTATCTGATTTCTATGAAAATTCTCTTGAATTCACTAAGGTAATTCAGTCCTTTTTCTTTCATTTCATTGAACAGAAAGATAAAATCCTGTGTACTGTGTGTTGTGTACCTGGCGCTATAAAGCATTTCCATCTGAGATGACTGATCATAATCATAATGGAAATATTAGGTTGAAAATCTGCCCCTTTCTTAAAATCTGTTTGTTCTGTGCAAACATAAAAACTGTTAACTTGTAAGACATTAAATACTGAACAATTCAGACTATGATTATCAAAACTTCAATGTTGTTTTATGATCATCCCAAAAACTTTCTTGCCTAAATATCATGGTGTCAAATTGCAAATTGAGTGAAATATTATTCTTCACAGTTCATGCTGCTACCTGATCTATTGCAAGACATGGCAACACCAGCTGATATATCCATTCTCTACACAATTATACAAATTGATGAATTGTCAAGTTCTAATTCCTTGATAATGAAACTGAAAAATATCAATCAACAATATTATTCACATAAAACACCATGAATCAATTCATCCCTTTCAACTGATTCCTGTTTACAAATACTTGTTAAGTACAGTATTCTGATCAAATTTTTAATATCCTTCAACCCAATCCTTTAATCTAAAGTACATACCCCCAGTACATAGAGATTAAAGGAATTCAAACCATATATATTATTGCTACATTTTTAAATGTATAGTATCAGTAATTTTTATTATACTTTATGAAGTATTTATGACAATTTATGGAACACTCATTCCTAAGCTGATGGCATGTACATGTGATCAGGACCAAAACCTCTACAAATAAACTGAACAATATAACATTAGATCTGCTTCTGGAATCGGAGGAAACTAATGATTTTGTTATCAAAATGAGCAATTTGAAAAATAAATCAAATATTGCAATAAAATTAATATAGGATAAATTTGAAATTCATTATCTAAAAAGATGGATTTATGTACAGTAAATTTTCCAAAACTTTCAAATTCATGAATAATACAAAAACTGAAATAATCAATGGATGTATAGGTTTGATCAAAGGTTTAGGTACACTAATGAACAGAGCACAAGCATTTTGAAGTTAAAGAGATGTTTTGACAGATTTAATTCACAATATGAACAACATCAACAACAAGAAATGTTACAAATATCCACAAAACTTCCTGTCCTACAAAATTAAATGTTTGGGTAACATTAACCTGAAATGTTTGTATTAAAAGCTGAAACCAGATTTCTTGTTAATATGTACACTTATGTTTTGATAAATTGATATATATATATCATATACATTACAAACAGGAGATTTACACAATGATATGAATTGCATCAAGAACATGCTCTGAAAAGGAAGGGAAATTTTCATTACAGATTTGATCTTCACTACACTTACCACACATTATTTGGAGCGAAGCATGCTAAACTGTTAAAAGCTTACATGAAATCTTACATGAAGTGTAGCTTTAAATGTGTTCTTCTCAACACTATCCTTTGTTGAAATTGAAATTCATACATAAATATAAAGCATTTTGGTGTTGGATTTGCTAGATTGAGTTGATATTTGTTTTCAATGCAACACTTACAAAGATACTGTTTTTCTTGGCTGGTGCTCATACCAGTTGGAATTACTGTTGGCATGCCTGGAATTACGGTCTTGTCTACTTCTGTATCTGTTGCCCATCGGCTCTTCCTCTTCCTTTTCCTATCTGATTCGCTACTACCCGATCCATTGGACCAACCTCCTGTCCCTATAAACAAATAACCATATTTTAATGCATTTCAGGTTTCAGGACAAAAATCAGAACATTCTATATGTATAAATATAATCAACAATTCTTCATTGATATACTTCTGAATATTACTATCACAAACTATTTCCTAAATACAAGCCACATTTCTAATTAAACTAGCTACCTAAAGAATTTGGCCAAAGACAATATTTCTCTAATTTAAGTCATGCTTGTAACATACTGTCTCATTTTATTTGGCCAAGGGATCTCTGGTCTGTAGATTCATCAGTTATACCTTATAGTTTAAACAGTGTAAAAAAGTGATGAGGTATATTATACCATTTTAACACTGAAAATAATCAGTGTTTCATAAATAAAGTCATAGATCAGTGACCATTTACTGTTTTGTGGTTTTAAATTTGAGTTGTGATGTTTGACAGGATAATGTTGGGAATAGAAATAAACCATAAGTCAGTAGATGATTACTCTTACCACTGCATTGAAGTCAAATTGTGTATATGTCATCTAAAGGTATTTTCAAAGTTAATATATAAGCATTCAGTATCTGATTTCACTGCCAGCTCAGTGTCCGACTAAATGAAATCTGACAATTTAATGTCTGGTGACAGTTTTATGGTATCATATATGGTGAATCATACACCATATTAAAAACAAAATTTATCTGTTGATTCAGACCACTCTCAGTGAGATAAGTGGAACGATTTGGAGTCCATCACAAGTTTCTTGAAATTGGGTCATTTTGCTAGGCAGATATAGTTACAAACCTTCATTAGTTTATGATAGGGAGGTCGGCGACGGTCATTTACAGGCTTATTACGTTCTGTTGGAGCAAAAAACCCCATTTTTTCGGGTTTTTCACACTAAAATTAAAATATCAAATAAGCGTAGTTGGGGGATAGAAATATATCAAAATAAAGTTTAAGACTTCTATTTTCTTATTTTGGTAATTATTTTGTAATAAGATATAAATTCCTACCATTGCATGGAGTTCGAAGTGAAGTCGTTTCCAAAAATTCGGCCGCCATGTTGATTTATGTGTCAACAAGTGTGCCAAGTTCAGAATTAAATCCGCTGGCTATTACTGGACCAATTTTTACCATTAATGGCTTAAAATTTAGGAAATATAGTCTAGTTTTTGAAACTGAGTGATCTCTTTTGAAAAAGTATAGGGATCACACTGTAAAAAATATAAATTTGCAAAACAGTGTTTTTTTACCGTGATATCACTTCGCCGCGAACAGGGATCACTCGGATTATGGTAGCCTGGACCTTCATCTAGCGATTGGTAACCAAGGTTTCAACAAAATAACAAGAGCAGCCAGCGGAAATCATTGGATATTTGAATGACTTTTGCCACAATGTTTTGTTCGTATGAGTTATCGAACTTTGCTGCTGCTGCAGGCCGGGTGCAAATCCTCCCGACCCGGTAAACAAAATTGACCAATGGGACATCAGTATGTCCATTCGGAACATTTTGGGGTTTTTATGTTAAATATCAAAGGAAACATTCGATTTTCTTTAGGATTTATATAAAAGTATGTTTTAGAACAAAAGAAAAAACGGGGAGGGGGGGGGAATAGTTGCTGTGGTTAAGAAAATATGTTTGGGGGTATAACAAAAACATTTTCTGAACACAGAACCATACTTTACTTTTCTTAATCTTTTAAGTCACAAATACAAATTATTTTCCATGAAATAAATGAATGAACATTTGATGAGAAAACAATTTTCTCTGTAAAATATCATGATTATACTCCCTCTCAACTAGCCCATTCTTCTTAACTCAGAAAGTTGATTTTGGTCTATATCTTGGTTGTTAAATTCCTTCTGAATGTAAGAACTGCCCTTCTTTATCAATGCAAGGGGGTATTGTTGAAGTGAAAGAAAGTTGTTTTATTTATTTTGTTGAAATTCTTTATATTTTTAATTGTTTTGCTAATTTATGACACTTTTTAAAATCTCTTTTATTTATTTAAGTTTTATTTTACCTTATTTTGGTTTCTTTTTAAGTTGTCAAATTTTTCAGAGGAAGAATAATAATTGTGATTTATTTTATTTAATTTTTAATCTAAATAAATCTTTTTCTAAAAAAAAAAATTATTTTGATTTATTTTCTTTTTAGTTTTTTTACACGCTCTGATATACTGATTTTCATTTTATTTTTGGTAAGTGTGATAAGTTTTATTTACAATCCAATACACTTTTTTATTTGCAGTTTGATAAGTATGTGATGATTGTTTTTACTTTTTTTTCAATACTATCAATGAATTAATTAGATAACAATTTTTATGACCGTTAAATTTTAACATTGATGTTAAAAATAACTTATGCTAGATAATGACAGATTTACCTATTTTTTGTGCTTTTATCTTAATCTTAAGGATAAACTTATAAAGACAAGAATAACCGTGTTTCAACTCTTAAGGCTTATAAAAGGTGAACTAATATCAACAGGAACATTTTTTCTCAAATGATATTGTTTGTAGGAGTAAAAAAAAAAATTGGGGGGGGGGTTCACCTTCTGAGAATGTTTGATTTTGGGGTAGGGCTAGGTTTTTATAGAAATACTTGGTGCTGTTAATAGATAGAGGTACAAATATGTGCTAGTTGCATTCTACATATTTCTATCTTTAAAATGATACCTTATACACCATACAATAGTTTATATTCTTCTCGCATTTCATGATTAAACACAAATTTCAGGTTTTATCCAAAATTTTCAAAACGTAGAAAAACAACCTTAAATGTTGCAAAAAATTGTTGTTTTGAGTTAAAACTTGATCATTTGTATGTAGAAATAAGCATTCTTATATAAATTGTCATTTTATTACCACCTGGGAGTAGTTGAAGATCTTTTTGTCCTGAAAAAATGTTATTTTTCGTCTTTTCGGGGCTAAAAATATACCTCTTTGGCAGCTGTATTTTGGAGCTGTTGCTTTCAAAAAAATTTTTTAGGGGAAATATTACATATTTTCTGATAAAACATACAAAGATCAACAAGAAACACCATATAAAAAAAATTCCAGATTTTTTTTGAGCTTTCTGCATCAAAAAAGTCATTTTTTCTGAAATTTTCGATTTCGTCTCAAAAAGGGGCTGCGCAGGGTATTTGATATCAAAATATTAAAAAAAATAATGATCTTAAACCCTAACTGGAATTTTTTTTCAAGAAAATGCATTGTGATCTGTAAAAATAAGGAGATTTGGATAAATTGGGTGATTACTTTTTAAGATAAAGTTCTTCAAAAGTGGTAGTCTAGCAAAGAGGGGTGCCGACACATTTCTCAAAAAAACTAAGTCCAAACGAATAATTCCTCATGTTCAGCTGCCAATTTCTTTTTTATCTGTCCCCACCTAAACTAAGTAAATGTTTCTTTTTGAAGCTTAAGGGGAACTTGGCACCCTACAACAATCAGACAATACATATCATAACCACATTTTCAGATATAAGGCCTCAAACATGCCTCTTTTAGGGACTATTTGCTAAAAACAGA
The DNA here is from genome assembly GCF_031769215.1 of Ylistrum balloti. NCBI lineage: Eukaryota > Metazoa > Mollusca > Bivalvia > Pectinida > Pectinidae > Ylistrum > Ylistrum balloti. Next base: position 1,361,068 of record NW_026782179.1, read on the forward strand.
AAAAGGGTCGCTTTTCGAGGTACAAAAATTGATGTAACTTTTGAACCGCTCAACCGATTTCCAAAATTTTTGCACCAAAATTCCTCTTTCTTTGAGTTTTGTCCAAAAAACATGTTTTAAAATGTTTTCTAGGTGGTTCATTTTTTGAGCTGACCTCCCTATTTATGAGTGTATTGACAGACAATGCTACCAGTTCCCATGTTTAGAGCAATTGTCATAGGTGAACAGATTTACCTGTGTTCTATTTTTAGCCATACTACAAGCAGATGATAAACAACGGAGGAGATAAGTTTGTGATTTTTACAAAAAGCAAGACAACTCAATCAATAGCTTTTGTGTGAGAATGTGAAATGTTGCATTGGTTATTGGGCCGTGTCATAAATATACCATTTGACTATGAGTGGTTGTGCCCAACCTGATATACTAGTGACACTAAAGCATACTCGAGTATTCATGCCCCATAATATGTGAGGAATATCGTTCAAGCACGCCAACTTCAAATTTTAAACTATTGGACAATTCATAAATTTCCCATTCAGTCAAACATGTGATTAATACATTGCGGGTTCCACATTTAGCTGAAAAACATGCAATGCGGAACACAAGACCAAACAAAAAATCGTTATGAAATGTTTTCCTGATAAAGAGACAAAATCTCCAGATGCAATATGATGATAAACACTTATTTGACATATAATTACCTAAATCTGCAGGCCTCTTCCCCTGTGGTGTAAACATGTTCCCAAAATTATGCTGCTATGTCGAACGCTAACTTGTTAGCCTACCAGCATAGAAAATGGCGGACGTATCGCCGACGTCAAGTTGTACCAAAATCGGCGAAGTCAAAATAGATGCATAGGAAACTGAGCACAAGGACAAACTATTTTGAAGATGACACAATTTATTCATACAAATATTCATCAAATATACTTTTTTCACTCTTTAGTAACACATTCATCTCTAAACATAATTATCAAAATACCGTATATGCCGTTCCAATATATAATGTATTTCTCAGCTGTCTAATACATTCTAGAAACTTTGTTGCGTTTATTACACCAATTGCTAATAATCTCTAAACTATTTTTTAAAATAGTTTTGCTTTCTTATTTCATGTATATGCCAGTTCTCTTTTTCATCATAATTAACTTTTTCGCTGATAAATAGAGGGTCTAAACAGTAATACTTTAACTTGAAATAACGAAAGAGAAAAAAAAATAGTCTCTAAACGTTGACACTGACTGAGGAAGCCGAATGATGCAAAACACGTGAAATCTGTTTGTCGGAAAAGGAAAAAAGCGATTATGGTGAAGGAACAATTCCGAGAAGCCGACGTGGCTAAGAAAATGTAATTTGATAGTGATTTATGCGCTTGACGCACTTGCTCGGTCTTTCATATATGACAACATCATCTTTTCATTTAGTTCACCTGTCTTCTGAATCTAAAGCACAGGGGCATGGAAATCAAAGGAAGCATATTGTCGCAGTCGCTTTGGCTTCTGATATACTATATGATCAGTTGAATATCTGAAAAACTAGAAATGGAGTAAAATGTTATGTATCGCAGAATGTTTGAAATACAGTTTAAATGTTTGCTACAGTAGCACATTGGTTACTAATGTACTGTACAGGTTAGGCACAGCCCCTCATATGGATAATAGTCTTGTATTTGAGAGATAGTTATCGCTTTGAGTAACTAGTTAGTTCCTCAAATGCTATACTGAATCGATGACCTAGGACATGTAAATAGAGGGAATGAGACACATTCTCTATGTTCTAGTAACTCTTTTACGTTTAAAAAATGAGACGACTCCTTCAGGTTTTGAGTAATGGATATAGGTGCAAATTGGTGTTACTTCAACCAGTTGCTGAGGGATTTTTATTTTTCCTATATTTCTAATTTTGTTGTAGCTAAGGCCATTTATATATATCAAACTTACATTGTTTCAAGCTATATGACATGTCGTTTGTTTTTTCCCCACTATGAACATTGTCAGATATGTACTGGAAAACAGTGTAGGAAACAATACTAGCTGCTGGCGCAAAATTATGTGATTTTGATGTATATGCAGACAGGAATGAATTGAGGATGTGGGGGTCAGGAGCCCACAGCTCATGGGCTGAAATCTGTGTAGGGGGTGTATATTGCCTTTTCAGAATCATTGGTAACAGCATGTTGGATCATTTTTGCATTGAATGAGCAAAATTTTATGATAGAAAATTTGACCAAAATAATTATCAATAACGTCATTCTAAGCATTTCATGGAACCAGGTCTATCAAGGTTATTTTATTATATTTTGGTTTTTTTCCCTTCTCAACAGAAGCCATGTGACCTTTGGATTGTTAAATTCTCATCAAATGCAGCAGATGTCCCATTTACATGTTGTCAGTAAAACTCTGTACAACCAAGATGGCAGCCGGAAACCTGTTCCACATGGTGTACTTGATCATAAGATGGTGAGTGGAAATCCCTAAACAGGTGTATCCACACTTTTACTTGTCTTTTCTCTCATATTAAGATCACCCTATGAGGTCAAAGGTTTTATTTATTCATTACCTTAGACAGGCAAACCACCCTTTTTACTTGTGTGAGATTTCTTTGTCACATCTTAGGGATTGGATTCACAACCTCCAGTCCCCTCACCACATATGGTAAAAATGGAACCAGCCTGGGGGAAAAAATCTTTTGATTTTTTATTAGACATGTAAGAAAATATGAAATTTCACTGTTATGCTCCCTGATGCATTTGTAAAGCAGACCATTGAATCACTCCAGGAAAACCCCATGACTTTAAATAAATTGAGCAATTAATGATTTTGCTTAATTGAGTCATTATTAGTGTAAGTAACCACTATGTTGTAAATTATTTCAGGGCACAAGTGAGAAAGATAATAACTGTGATACATGTGGAAAAGGATTGGCAGATTGCACTGGACATTTTGGTTACATTGACCTTGAGCTGCCTTGCTTCCATATTGGATATTTCAGGGCAATCATCAATGTTTTACAGATGATATGCAAGGTAAATAACATCCTCTGAGAAATGGAAGACAGTTAGAAAATCATACAGTTAAAAATTCAAACATTTAGGAATTTCATACAATTAGAATTCAAACAATTAGAAATTCAGACAATTAGAAATTCATTTTTTGAGAAATTCATACAATTAGGAATTCATACAATTACAAATTCTGACAGAAATTTGTACAATTAGAAATTCATTTTATGAGAAATTCTGACAATTAGGAATTCATTCAATTAGAAATTCAGACAGAAATATATACAATTATAAATATGTACAATCAGAAATTCAAACAATTAGAAATTCTGACATTTAGGAATTCAGACAATTTAACTTTCATCTTGAGATTAAAAAGTTAATATCTTTTGGTAGGATTGGGTGTCAGTTTTCAAAATGTAATGTGTTAAAAACACTTAAATATAGATCAAGAAAATCACTTATCCGTAACAAAGAACAAAGACTGAAATATATAATCATGAAATATACAGGAGTGCAGTGGAATTCTGCTTCAATCAGAGAACAAGACACACTTCCTGGAAAGCATCAAACGACCGCTCACCTACCTTCAATGCAAGGCCATGAAGAAAAAGATTTATGATAAATGCAGGAAAGTGTCCATTTGTCCATCCTGTGGTGCATACAATGGTAAGGAATACAATGACTATTTGTATCATTTCCAACGATATTTGGAAGTAAATTCCAAGTGTTTATAAAAGGAGACAGTTTATAATGTGATAATGTTACATGTTATTCCAGGATTACTGGATTTGTTTAGGTCTATTCCAGAAAAACATCTATCCCACGCCAGGATTCTAGGTTTTGTTTAGGTTAAGGTCTATTTCAGAAAAAACATCTATCCCACACCAGGATTCTAGGTTTTGTTTAGGTCTATTCCAGAAAAACATCTATCACACACCATGATTCTAGGTTTTGTTTAGGTCTATTCCAATAAAACATCTATCACACACCAGGATTCTAGGTTTTGTTTAAGTTAAGGTCTATTCCAGAAAAACATCTATCCCACACCAGGATTCTAGGTTTTGTTTAGGTCTATTCCAGAAAAACATCTATTCCACACCAGGATTCTAGGTTTTGTTTAGGTCTATTCCAGAAAAACATCTATTCCACACCAGGATTCCAGGTTTTGTTTAAGTTAAGGTCTATTCCAGAAAAAACATCTATTTCACACCAGGATTCTAGGTTTTGTTTAAGTTAAGGTCTATTCCAGAAAAACATCTATTCCACACCAGGATTCTTGGTTTTGTTTAGGTCTATTCCAGAAAAACATCTATTCCACACCAGGATTCCAGGTTTTGTTTAAGTTAAGGTCTATTCGAGTAAAACATCTATCCCACCAGGATTCTAGGTTTTGTTTAGGTCTATTCCAGTAAAACATCTATTCCACACCAGGATTCTAGGTTTTGTTTAGGTCTATTTCAGTAAAACATCTATTCCACACCAGGATTCTAGGTTTTGTTTAGGTCTATTCCAATAAAACATCTATTCCACACCAGGATTCTAGGTTTTGTTTAGGTCTATTCCAATAAAACATCTATCACACACCAGGATTCCAGGTTTTGTTCAGAGATGCCGCCCTTAAGGTGTAAAATAAAATTGATAGTTTGCTTAGAAGTAATAGGCTTGAAACCAAACCATGGATGTTTTACTGTAACAGCCTTAATTTGAGAAAATGTATGATGAAATTGCGAACAATATGTGCCAAGACTGTACTTTATATTATATAATCTTTTAAAATAATGTTTGAATACAAAATATTGAGATCCTGATAATAAGAAAATACAAACATATTATAAAATGAAAGATAACAAACTAGGAGGAATACTATTTTCTGTGGTGATAAAGCTCTGGCTAGATTTTTATAAGCTTATTTTCTCAGCCCCATTGTTTACACTTATTCAGTGGTCATAGTTTGAAACTATGGTATCCTTTATATGAGATCATGCCTAGAAGTTATTCAATCTTTTACTACTGATAATTTTATAGGTATGGTGAAGAAGTGTGGGTTGTTGAAGATCATCCACGATAAATACAAAACTGGACATAAGGGCAATGAAATCATCCGTTCCGACTTCCTATCATCTTTTCAAGATGCAGTGGAGCATGATAGGGAGATTGAGCCTCTTTTGAGCAAGACTCAGGTACAGAAAATACAACATGCTTGATTATTTCATATATTTATTTATTTATGCAGGATTTTAACAATTGCATTCTTCAAGAAAAAAAACACTGGTATTGTGTCAAAAATTTAATTTCTATATATTTTCATGGATATGTAGATTTTTTAAAAGAAACATAAGCTCTGAAATGAAATCTTTGAAATGGCATTGAAAAATCAAAAGCAACATAATTGTAAACTAATGCGTTTTTGTTTTTGGTGCTGTTAAAGGTTATACTAAATCCAGTCATGGTGCTGAAGCTGTTCCAGAGAATCTCTGATGAGGTCAGTATTATCTTATAGTAATAAGTACATTTGCAGAGTCTTTGTTTTGTTCAGTGCCATGTTCAGAAGGACCAAATGCTTATTGGCCAACAGAAGATGGGGATGTTCTTTTAGGAAGTACCATTTAATTTAAATCTATACAGCTGATTTTCTTATACCATATAATAGAACATTTTACCAGGGATTGCAAATGAAAACTTTATTTGCAAAAAAATGTTAAATTCAGAAATTTAAACAGATTGTACTGTAAATAAATTACATGAATTGTCCTTATACCTCTACCATTTTGTTCTGTGTTATCAGTTTGCCTTTCAATCTGTGTGCTATTTGACTTATATCTGCCAATCTTTACATCATTTCCTCCAGAAATTGTTGTTAATTGCTTTAGGACATGCCACTGCTGATGATGAATTCAGATATTGCTCGACCTGAAGACCTCATCCTTACAAGAGTTCTGGTACCACCTATTTGTATTCGGCCATCAGTACTCTCTGACCTCAAGTCTGGAACGTAAGAATATATTTCCTATTATTATTTAAAAGCTACTCCAGAAAGGACCCTCACAGGTGTAGAATTTGGGCTCCTGGTACTAGTAACCTGAATTGAAATGTGATAATCTTAGCAAGTTCTTTGGTAGTTTCTGTATATGGTAGAATGATTTTCCACTCAACATTAGTGCCATGTTAATAAGATTTAGGTTGGGTTTTTGATCAATTTACTTACATTGAAAACATAAATTATTCCAGGCATTATCCACTGTAATGAACTATTATTGAGATGTTTGTTTGTTTTTGAAGAAAGATATCCAGAGTTTGATAACAAGTTACACTTGTCTTGTTGTTAATGTGTTGCAGTAATGAAGATGACATCACTATGAAACTGACTGAAATATTGTTCCTGAATGACGTAATTCAAAAACACAAGGCTACAGGAGCAAAGATGTATATGATTATGGTAAATTTATTCAATTTTTACACACCTAATCTCATTGAGAACTATCAGTACTTTAGCCATAGTTTTTAAACGAAACATTTCCTCACAATTTTAAACAAGTAGTTAACAACATAAAAAAAGGCTGTGTTGCCATCTGTTATTAGTGAAGTGACTTTTTGATTTTGCTTATCATATTTTCCGGATTACACAGGGACTTTTTCCTCGGCGGTCGGGCAGTCATACCTGTTAATTTGAAAAACAATAATATATTCTTGACTTTCATGGTTTCTTTACAACAGTAAGAAAGCATAGCAGATGGTTATAGTTGACTATTGCACCCCACGATTGATGGGATAAGGGCCACCACAGGGGCAACAGCAATAATGCTTTACAATGCCTATTTTCACAATAACAGAAACTTATATAAGAGATCAGGACATGTTTCTTAACATATACCTCAACTCTATATAACAAAAAATTCATCACTAGGTCATGGAGTGAAGAGGTCAAATTCAAGAACTGTCGCCATGTTTGTTTACTATGTTGGTGGCTTTAATGCAGCTTACAAAAATATATTATGGGATTATAGGAACTTCATCAACATACAATAGCCTTTGTTAATATTAAATAGTACAAACATTGGTGGAGAGGTTGTAATACTGTATGTAATATCAGGCCCTACCTGTGCTTTAGCAATCATTGAAGGCCCCAAACAAGTTTGATATTTTATGTCTGGTACATGACCAGCATGATTTAAAAAACATCCATAAAATAAAGGATTACTTTTGCAAAATGTATAGATGATCAGACGATCTTGATAAATTGCCTTCGATTATCTGTTATCGTTATATCAAATGTCAACAATAGTGGTCACCATATCATAAGAAAGGATGCAGCTTATATTCTGGTGGCTTATATGTGGATAAAATAAAAAAAAAATGCTAAAAATTTGCCCTGCAGCTTATATACTGGTGCAGCTTATAACCCCGGAAAAAATGTTAAGTTGTTTACTTAAAATAAAAAAAGTAAATGATATGATACAATTTTATATATTATTTTACAGGAAGACTGGGATTACCTACAATTACAAGTGGCATTGCTGTACAACAGTGAGACATCAGGCATACCCATACACATGCAGGTCTGAACTCATGTACATAGAGCTTAAATAAACATGTAAAATATTGATGAATAAGTCTGTATTTTTGAGGTTGGTGATGATTTTCCAGAGGGCTTTTTAAGTAATATGTGCTGTGTACATGTAGTATGGTCATTATGCACTCACTTGTTACAAATGTAAATGCAACAATTTTGCAGAACTTCAGACTTGGTCAAAGTTCATTGTAAATTAAAGCAGACATCTTGCTGTTTATCCTTTTAGAAGATCTGTGAAAACAACAAATATAAAAATTTTCCTATATGTTAATGGGGTAACTGAATATGTTTATCACATGACATTTTGTCCTTTTTTCAGCCGAAAAAGTCTACAAGGGGTTTTGTACAGAGACTGAAAGGGAAACAAGGTCGTTTCCGTGGAAATCTTTCAGGCAAACGAGTTGATTTCTCCGGGAGAACTGTTATTTCCCCCGACCCCAATATGAGAATAGATCAGGTTTGTTCCAATGTCATGCCATAATACACTTGGTCTGTGTGGTTTGTTTGGCAGTCAAATATAAATGTGAGTGACTGTGTTTGGATGTGATCACTTTCCTTGTAAATGAGAGCAATGCATGACATCTGGCTGCTTTCACTACATACGTACTTTCAAAACCTTAATATATCTAGATGGAAAACTAGAAATACTGATTTTAATAAAAGCAATATTAATTTGCTTCTTAATATTCTGACCAATATAATTGAGATTTTCTTGAAAAAGCTGAAGTCTAAGATAATTGAATGAATTTAAAGAAAAAATAAGTACAAGTTTTCTTCTTTTAGGTTTTGAAAAAGTTATTATTTAAGCACACCAAAACATAAACATAGGTTTCTTAATATGATTAACCATTCACTCTTTTACCTTATAGTTCATCTTTGATTGATTGGTATTGATTTGATACACATTGTAATCTCGTTTATGATGATTTTGTTCGATATTATTTGATAATGATAATATGTAAGATAATTTTAATAACCTTGATGATTTATGGTAGGTTGCTGTGCCTGTACATGTTGCTAAAGTATTGACATACCCAGAGCGTGTCAACAAAGCCAACATAAAGATGCTGCGTAAACTGGTGAAGAATGGGTGTGATGTTCATCCAGGAGCCAACTTTATACAGCAGAGAAACCACATTAAAAGGTAGATATTGTCTCAGAATAATCAATCAAGCATTTTTGTTAGTTGCCACTGTGATATTTTCCTAAAAAAAAGATGTATTTTGACATAATTCCGATCAGAACATGGTACATCAGTAAAGGTTTTGTTTACCGACACTTTTGATGTTTTACAGGTTAAACATATTCAATCTGTAATACCCCTTAACATGTATTTTTTTTCAGATTTTTAAAATATGGCAATAGAGAAAAAGTAGCAAAGGAACTCAAATATGGTGACATTGTTGAACGGCATCTGATAGATGGTGATATTGTACTGTTTAACCGACAACCCTCACTACACAAACTCAGTATACAGGCTTTTTACGTAAGTCATATTTTTGAGATTAAAACATGTGCTTTGTCATCATTAAAAGAACATGATCATGGTTCACATTTATCTGGCACTTAATAGTACAAATTCTTGTCCCGCTTCATCTCTCTTTTTCTCCAGTTAGGAATTCAGTGATGAAATTTTTCCTAGTGATCCTCTGTTGTTTTCAGTTACATCCTGATCATTTTTTGTGAATTTCATTGGTATGATTTTCATTTGTTGTAAATTTACTTTGAAGTTTTTATTTGTTTTTAGAATAATAACCTGATTAATATGCTATGTATAAAGGAATAGATAAAGAAATATTTATATGATAAATAAATAGTGTAGTTATGCTTTGTATAAGCAATGTGGTTTTTTATAGATGATTCTGTGTTTATTTGTTGTTAGGCAAAAGTCATGCCTCATCGGACATTTCGCTTCAATGAGTGCTGTTGCAACCCCTTCAATGCTGACTTTGATGGTGATGAAATGAACCTGCACTTGCCACAGACAGAGGAAGCCAAGGCAGAAGCAATAACTTTGATGGGGGTGAGCATTAATAGACATGTCAGGTTATAAATTATTACTCATCTGTTTGTAACTTCATGAAAAAAAAGCTTCTTCCCTAAAACGGTAAAACTGAAATTCTTGTGGATTTTTTTATTTTTGTTGATGTTGATGATACTTTTAATCCACAAATTCATTTGTTCGTGAACTGTTAAGATTAATATGAATAAATTTATCAAGCTGTATTTGTCCATGTTTTTTTTTTAAACTATGAAAATAAATTATTTCAAATCAATTCCATGATTTGTGTGTATTCTTCCATATTTTAATTTAAAACAAGTTTGAAGGCGTAATATTTCATGCTCATAAAAGAAGTGTGGCATTTAACAAAAATCAATGATCTTGAAAGATTATGTTATTATTGTATACCTAAAACAATATTTGTCATTCATGGTTGATTGAATATAGATATAAGGTGATGTTTTCTGTGTATTTCAGTCTAAAGCTAACATCATAACACCAAGAAATGGTGAACCATTGATAGCTGCCATACAGGATTTCATCACAGGTAAATTAGTTTCTACCTCTCAAATGGATTTTTTTTTAATTATTCAGTATTCAAAAATAGTATTGGGAAAGTTCATGTTTATTGATTGAGTTAACTTTCAATTGGTATATTAGGTGTGAGACTAGAGAAGCAAGATTCTAGCAAGATATATGAAACTTTGGAGGGAGGATGTGTTTCAGAAGTTACAATAACCAAGTTTTCTTTCATGACAATAAAATATTTCTCAACTAAACCGTGAAGCTGGTTATTGAACTCCATTCTGCAGGTGCCTTCCTTATTACCCAAAAAGATGTGTTCTTTGATCGGGCTCGGACCTGCCAGTTGATCTCGGCAATGTTGTCTGGGACAGACAGTAACATGGAGATTAATTTACCTCCACCATGTATCATCAAGGTCAGTAAAAAGTTAATTATTTACTGTCACCATGTATCATCAAGGTCAGTAAACGTTAATATTATTTACCTCCACCATGTATCATCAAGGTCAGTAAAAAGTTAATTATTTACTGTCACCATGTATCATCAAGGTCAGTAAACGTTAATATTATTTACCTCCACCATGTATCATCAAGGTCAGTAAAAAGTTAATTATTTACTGTCACCATGTATCATCAAGGTCAGTAAAAAGTTAATTATTTACTGTCACCATGTATCATCAAGGTCAGTAAACGTTAATATTATTTACCTCCACCATGTATCATCAAGGTCAGTAAACGTTAATTATTTACTGTCACCATGTATCATCAAGGTCAGTGAAGCATGTTGGTAGATTTACATTTTTACCTCCTCATGTCTTATACTGTTCAATGAAGAATATAATTTGTACATTCCAATGCCTCCTAAAGATCAGTGAAGCTTGCTGATAAATTACTTCCTAGTGTTTGTAGGTTTTCATGTTGTCAATAACTTTACCTCTCTGTGTTTTTTAACATTACTTAAATTCAGTGATAGATTTACCTACTTGTGCTTCATGAATATCTCAGAAATTGTCTCATAGATTTCCCTTTCAGTTAGGCAAATGGTAGCTGATTTATATGCATTGGCCCTGAAAATCATATGTGTTATGATCAAATGTTAAGTTGGAAAATAGGCCAAAAATTGGTATTCATTTTTACCATCACTACTTTTGACAGCCTTGTAAATTATGGACTGGCAAACAGATATTTGGTGTGCTGTTACGTCCAAATAAAAAGTGTCCAGTGAGGGCGAATCTTCGGACACGTGGGAAAAACTACTCTACGGGAGAGGATCTTTGTTACAACGACTCATGTGAGTAGTCCTTTATGAGTGAATGAATAATTAATATATCAAGTAATAAAAGCATAAAATCTGAAAATTACTTCCACATTGCCAAAGAAATGTAACACAACACATAATATTAAACTTCTGTCACTGTTTATCATTGTATATAAATTTTGCCTTCATTAGGCCACCATCATCAGCATTACTGTCAGTCAGTAAACATTTTTTGTTATCACTATTTTTTGAGAAACACTGGATGGTTCTTTCTCAAATTTCATATGAAGCTTCCACTTGGTCCCTTGTTGTGTCGGTTTGAGTCTGATAAGAAATACAAACAGGCCGACAGGAAGCCATTTTGAATTGCAAAAATGAAAGTTTGTTATCCATATTTCTAGAGAAGAGCTAGATAGATCTTTCTCAAATTACATATGTAGGTTTGTGTTTGTCCTTATTTGTGCCTGTTTGATTTTGGAACTGATAGAAAGATGGTTGACGGGCATCGAAAGATTATTATCACTATATCTGCAAAGGAATGTTCAATTTTGTATTGTTAAGAGCAAAAACAGAGGAGAGAAGAGAAAAAAAGGGAAAGATCCAACTTTTAAAGAATAAATAAAGATCAAATAATGGTGGGCACCAAGATCCCTCTGGGATCTCATGTTATGATTAACATAATCCTTAAAATGGAAATTGTTTCCCCTACCCAAGTGGAAATATTTTCTTTTAATTTCTGAAGTAAGTAAAGTAAAGAGATCACAGGTTTAGTAGGGTTTCAGACTTGCAAAATTCAATAACAATAGAAAAATGCATTGTTCTCATTAATATTTTGGGCACTTGCAGATTGATGAAATATTCATTTAGGTTCATACTTGTACTGTTTATACAACTGTAATACTGTTATTACAGTTGTGGTGATACGCAACAGTGAACTTTTGTGTGGGTCAATGGACAAAGGAACGCTGGGCTCAGGCTCAAAGAACAACATCTTCTATGTGATCCTTAGAGACTATGGTGAACAGTATGCTGCCGACACGTTGGTACGCTTGGCCAGACTTTGTCCAGCATTCCTCAGTAAGTAATTGCTTGTCACTCAGCCCAGAGTAAATGGAACTAAAAGTTCTCATTTCATATCAGGCAACATCTATAGAATTGTTCTAAATTCTTAGACCTTCAAAGATAACAAGTGTCAGGTGGAGAAGGAAACATATTTTGAAAAATTTTAACATGAAAACTGGGACAAATTCCTGAAAAAACTAAACCATGAAACATTACATAATAATTAAGTATTAACAGTTTAAGGCAGTGATGAAGATTGAAATAATTTTCCATTTTCTTTCTTAAACTTAAAAAACCATTGTAATAAATATCTCCATACCACATGTTATTGGATAATAATTCAGTATCTTAGTTCATTGCACCTTAAAGAGTCTGTTGTACAATCATACAGACTACAATGAAATTAACCGATATTTACGACAGGTAATCGAGGTTTTTCCATTGGTATTGGTGACGTAACACCAGGCGTTGGATTGGTCAAGGCCAAGAACCTACTTCTGGAGGATGGGTCAGTAGTTAACACTTTTGGTCCAATCATCTGCAAGTTGTTTAATACTATTGATTTCTTCACACGCCAATGGAACGCTATCATTGATGAGACAAAACCTAGTAATAGGAAGAGTCTTTTAGGTTGAATTTAGATGGAAAAATTCTTCAGAGGTCTAATGTCTCAATTTTGATATGTATTTATTATCTTCTTATGAATTCCATGATGCAGGATGTTTTGAAGGCACATTTTTTTCATTATATTTGAAAATTTCATATTTATAAAAGATCATGATTTATTACTCCTGTCTTGAAATACAAAGTATTATGAGAATTTTTAGGTTCCTATAGATCAATATGGCTTAGGAAATTCAGGTTTATCTCTGATATTTACACAAAAATGCCTGAATGATTTATATTTGGCACAGATATTCAAAGTGTGACAGCTACATTCGTGACCTGGATGAAGGAAGGCTACAGACCCAGCCTGGTTGCAGTGAGGAGGAAACTTTAGAGGTAACAGGATGAGTTTAGAGGGGTGAGGTAGGCCAGGAAGGTAGGGAATGAAATTAATTCCCAAGATTTCCTGAATTATGGGTAAAAGGATGGATGAGTATTGACATTTAATGTTTATGCAAGATACAGTTAAAAATGTCTTAAAATTTGAATATACCAGAATATTTTGCATAAATGAATTATTAAGGGTTGATTCAGACAAACCTAGTAATTACCTTATATATATATATAGTCATACTGAACTGGTTAAGTTGATGAACATGACATTTTGATGGTGATGTACTTGATGCTAAATGTGTATCATTTGATAGCCATGATTGTTCGGTGTTTCAGGCTTGTATTCTGAAGGAGCTGTCTGTGATCCGAGACCATGCTGGAAAGGCATGTCTGAGGGAGCTACACAAAAGTAACAGTCCCCTGACTATGGCTATCTGTGGTTCTAAGGGTAAGGGCAGAATATTTGTGTTGGCAAAAGTTTTGTTTTACATGTATTGTGTATTAAAAAGTGTTGATGGTGTATAGTGTTACCTATGTCTGTCACAGTGCATTCTGTTCCAAATCAATGTCATATCTAGAGAAACTCTCAACAGATTGGTTCAAATTTATCCATTAGTATCATAACTTCAGCTGATTATCAGTCAAAGTTAAAAGGTTCAATGTCAGATTGTGTATCAGAAAGAGAGCATTCACAGCTTACAGACATGCTCTAGTTTTATATATGATATTCAAACGATCTGAAAAAAAGCTGTGTTTTATCGACAAAAGTCACTGGGTAATGCTGGCAAAGGCTTATGGCCTATGGATAATCTACACCTGTTTTGATGGAAATCTCCTCACATTTGCTGAGTTTGGTAGGTATAGTACAGCTGTATGAATATCATGAGGTTGTGGCATCAGTCACCTAGGTAAGGTAACTTGTGGTTGATGTGAGTTCATGCTATCAGATATATAGACCTTATTAGTTTTGTTTAAATAATTTTCACATTCATGTTGTTTTTGTTTAATTTGATTCCATTTCATTAAAATTCATACAAGCTGATGTGTTGGAAACTACTGGTTTTATTCCACAGTAATGTAAGCACATATTTAGTAAAAATACCATCCCTGTCTTTTCTTGCTCAAAAGCATGTAATACAAGCAAATTCTGTTTCATGATTCAGCAGTAAGCCCCACCTCTTGACTAAAGTTGGAGGTAATGTGTTGTTTCCTCAGGCTTATTGCAGGATAAGACATATGTAAAAAAAAAATCTAAGGTGATATATAATACAAAAACCAGAGGAGGCTGTAGTTTTTTTACACCACCAGACTTTAATTTTGATTAAATTTTATAGGATCATTCATCAACATATCACAGATGATATCCTGTGTAGGACAGCAGGCCATAAGTGGAAAGAGGACACCTAATGGCTTTGAAGATCGCGCTCTCCCACACTTTGAAAAGCATGGTAGGTCAGATTCATTATCCTTAAATTATCCTTAATAAAGAGTTATCAGTATATCTTTAAAGACTGTAAAGTACTTTGCTCTTGGGTATGTAGAGATAAAATGTAACACTTATTCTACCACTGTTGATGACATGTCAGTCAGTTGAGAGTGTTTGCCTACATAACCTCAGGGTAAGATCTGAGGTGCTTGGCTTGACTCTTCCTACCTGTGGTAGTTTGTGTTTCTCAGGAAGCTGAGAATTGTCAGACTGTCGGTAATGGATTGGTTGTGTCCTTTGTCCTAATGGATTGGTTGTGTCCTTTGTCCTAATTGCTCATGATGGCACGAGATGGGCCTCCCTTTCAGCCTGAAAATGACTTAGGCTGTTCACAGGTGATAAACCAACAATCAAACTGTTGAAGACTTTCATTACCCATATAAGGCATAATTAGAATACATTGATCTTCAGCTAAAGGTCGAAGGTCAGTAGGATGCTATCACTGTAAATTATCACAGTTAATAATATTCAATTAAAAAAAAATAGTCACCTACCAATACATTAATGATTTCCACAATTGATGATATTATCAAGGGCTTCCGTATTATGAATGCTTATAATTGCTAAAAGTCATGAAATTTGCATGAACACGTATGAAAATATTAAAAAGATTGTCTCATATTATTATACACTGGACAACATGATATGCATAGTTTATCTTGAGAATTGGTATTTTTACTTAGACAAGGACCTTGTATATATATTAACAGCATTGATTATATATTTATCATTGTGATATTTTATAGTTCAAACTTGTGAAAAAGTCGAGATGCTATTGAATTTATTCTAATACGTGGTAAACAAAACTTATTACTTATAAACTTATTTGAGGAATGCTGTGCAAAAAGGCTAAATAATTTCACATGGTGTGTATTTTCTAGAAGAATTATGTACAGTTACAAAGATATCTTTAACCCTTTGTCAATCTTTTTAATAATGTATGCTTATGATTTATGTCTTTCTTATTTACACTAACCTAATTACAGGTATACAAATCCTTAAATCAGAGATACATTTCTGAATGTTAACAGTTATTAGTGTTAAACATTAAATTCAGCCAAAGATCCGGCAGCAAGGGGATTTGTAGAGAACAGCTTCTACACTGGTCTGACTCCAACAGAGTTTTTCTTTCATACCATGGCTGGTCGGGAGGGCCTGGTGGACACAGCAGTCAAGACAGCCGAGACTGGTTACATGCAGCGACGACTGGTAAAGGTAAGTTCACAGCTGTGATTATTTCTTAGTACGGATGTTCCAGCATTTGAATCGTGGTGAATATACCAGGTAGTGGCGATGGACGGACTTGTATTAAACAAAAATAGTTATAACCAACTTAGTAATTTTAATTGCTTTAATTGCTATGTTTAAAGAAAAGCTTTTACATTTAAGGAGATGTGCATTACATTTGTGGAGAAGCCTGCTGGAAAAATCTCTATTAATTTTGATTTAATTAAGTTAGCAAGAGATGAACTAAATGTAGAAAAAAATTGCAAAATAAAGATATTTAAGCTTGGTGTAGATAAGTGTCAGGAATTCTCCTGAAACGTGGCAGGTTATCACAATATGAGAAGATGGAGCCAAGAAATTTAAACCAAGAGAAATAAGGAAGATAAAACTTAAATTCTTCTTCACTATATGGAATATGTTTTTAATTGTGAGTCTAATTTTTGCTATATTCTGAATGAATAATGCAATTGTGAAGTACATCCTCACTCACAGGTTTATGCTGTTCATACTTGTATGTCTTCATAGCATTAGTCACAATTCAAATATACACAAATGGACTGAGATATGAGTGATCATGTTAACTGACTTTTGTTGTCATATAGCTGCATGTAATTGCTATTATGCTTGTTAATGATTCCATATTGTTCAAACAATCTCCAGTATTTGTCTTTACTGACCAGAGGATCAGGAATAAATGCTATCATGAAAATTACATCATTAGGTTATGCAAAATGCTGTAATATAGTTGTGGTGAAAATTACATGTTATACGAAATTGGATTTTCTTATGAATAACTTAGGGAGACTTGTAATGAGGAGTTATTGTGAAACACCTTACAAAATTATACAGGCAATTTCATAACACTTGGAAGAATTATTTATATTTAATTATGTGTTTACTAGTCACTTGAAGACCTGTGTTCACACTATGATCTGACGGTTCGAAGTTCTACAGGAGACATCGTCCAGTTCTTATATGGTGGGGACAGTCTTGACCCTGCATGTATGGAAGGCAAGGACACACCAATAGACTTCAAGCGTGTGTTTGATCATGTCAGGGTCAGTATTGATCTTCGTTTGTTTTTCAGTAATGCTCTGTTTATATATCAAAACAGGTATTGAATTAACTCCTATGACTCAAAAAACATTACTTGTCCTGTTTGAAATTACTTTAATAATAATAAGTTCTGTTTATTGGAAAACCTCTTCACTCGGTGGTAATTTTTTTCGTAAATGCCAAGGCTCTCACACCCCATTTTGGGACTGGGGCCTGGGGCCCTTTGAATTTGGAAAAATAATGGTGTTTTCCTTAGAATTGGGAAAACTTGGGGTCTAAATTGGGAAAAAAGATACTATTTTGCATTGGGAATTCGGCCCCAAATCTGGCAGATCGAGAACCCTGAATGCTCACAGTCAGTAACATACCTTTTGATTTTCACTTCAATTTTTGCTGTCATTTTGTTATTGATATATTGATAAAAGGGCAATATTTAAACTGCAGCAAAAGTTTTCCTGGATACATGATCTTATATCTTAAGGTCAAAATATATTGCCTAATTCGTTTCAAATATAATTTTCCGTATGGAATGTTCTAAAAAACCATTTTCACTCTGTCATTTCATTTATATGTAACAAGCATACATTAATTGATTAAACATTTGAGACAAAAGGGTTTTTTCCAAGGGAGGACACATTTAACACAGTTAAAAAAATTCAAAAGATGATTGATAATAATAATATTTCAATCACCTTCTGACAGGCGAACACTAGGAGAACTTGTCATGGAGAGAAGTCACTCAGCGGTCAAAACATGATCCAACTGGTCGAGCAGAAATTGGCAACAGACATGTTAAAGACTTGTAGTGCAGAATTCAAGAATGACCTCATGTAAGTAAAATATATGTGCAATATGTATATCACTTTGATAAAGTTAGTTTAGACTCCTTGTGTAGTTTGTCTTTTTGAAGAATTTGGTCGCCTCTATTACACAAATGCAGCAGCATTTGTACCAGCATTGGTTTGGAATAAGATTTTGATACAAATATGAATGATACAAGAAGAAAATGTTCCAATTAAAACGATCAACATTTGGTTAAAATTGGTGACATTTAAGTCAGTCAAGGGTTACGCTTGTTGACCGTTGCCATTTATAAGCTTTAAATTTCATCCATGGAAGAGAGTTGATATTGACCTAAGCTCTGATTTTTAGTCCTATTGCTTACCAGAGTAGTATGTTGTGACGATACTGACATTTTGTACAGGGACTTTATGAAGAAGATGGCTCATAGCATTGACAAGACTAGAGAAAAGTTTGGTGTTATTGATCAACAGGGGATGCAGCTGCCAGGAGGTAATGATGCAAAGCAGTACATTTTCATAAGTGACAAATATGGATTTGCACTTGGTTTTTAAAGTACAAGAATAGACATTTAAGATGCAGAAATGAAATAGATTCTATAAATTGAATATCATGATGTAGGAATTGTCTTTCCTGCTGTTTCAAATAGCAGTAAAGTTCTTAGATGGAAGATCTATAATGTCGCAGTGTCTACCCAACATATATTTACTAAATGACTGTAACTGATTAAACCGCAGAAGTGTACTTCATTTCCAATGGATTTTGTTGTCCTGATAACAACTGATGAGCGGTCACATTGCTTTGACAATATCTTCACAGTAAAGAATATCACTGTTTAAAGCTTTTGAGAATCCCTAATTTCAGTGTATATTTATTATAAAAATTTAGTGCCAGGATAATTTAAAAACACACAACTTTAATTTATAGTATTGCTTATAGAAAATGTCTTTTGACATTTCTTCTTTGTTTTAACAGTGTTGTTTGAGATGGAGAGAGTGACAGAAACGCAACTTGACCACTTTCTATCCTGTTGCAAGCATAAGTTTATGAGAGCCCAAATAGAACCAGGTAGGATTTTACTGATGATTGGTGAGTGATATCAATTAACAGAACAGTGTGTAGACCTTTCGAATGTTCTCATTATATTGTATTTGTTTGTTAATTCTGTCATGTCTATGCAATACTGTCTTATACCATGTAATACAACTGTGTTTTTGCATCAGTGGATGGTTGTAGAATAGCTGAATGTCTCATGATAATTTCATCTTTGTCAAGGTATGTTTAAGAGGAACATATTTTTCATATGTTGGTATGAAGCAGGATGGTTTGAGTATTTCACTATCTTGGTATGAAAATGTTAAACTTTAGGAGAGATTCAGGTTTTACCTGAAAATATTAATGTTGAAAAATTCTCTGTCCTTCATCCATGAAAAGTACTTTACAGTTCATTCTTGAGGCATTTCAAATTCAAACACTGCATAATTCTTAATTTGATCATTTTGGCTGTTAGCAAAGAGAGATTTGATTTGGGTTGTGGGTGGAGAGTCTTTGTATTTTGGGCAGATTCACTCATTAGAGAGATGTATTGTTTAAGTTGTGTTAGTGATTATATCAGCTTAAGAATAATGTGTAGTGGCCAGTTTGGCTTTGACACCATCTTAGGTTTCTCTTGGTATTACAGGGACAGCAGTTGGAGCGGTATGTGCACAGAGTATTGGGGAGCCAGGCACACAGATGACACTGAAAACGTTCCACTTTGCCGGTGTTGCTTCTATGAGTATCCTTTACAATACAGACTTTCCTTTATTCTTGATTTTAGAACAAATTCAAGTTTTGTGTTCTTCGAAGAATTAAATGTTGATTACAGTAGATGAATTTGACCTTGACCTTTAAACAGACATCACACAGGGTGTGCCGAGGATAAAAGAAATCATCAACGCCTCCAAGATCATCAGTACGCCTATCATCACTGCACAGCTGGAAGTGGAGAATGATGCTGAATTTGCACGTGTTGTGAAAGGACGCATTGAAAAGACTACATTGGGAGAGGTTTGTAGATCATTGCTTACATCCTGTACAAGTACAGACAACATTGTGGATCCAAGCTTGATGAAAGATAATTTTTAAAGTTTTGAGAAAGAGAAATTTTGACTGTAAAATAGCCTTTTGAAGAATTCTTACTTCTAACCAGTGTTGCCTAGCCTGAGAAAACAAGCTCAGAATAACTACAAACATTGAAGAAATATTGCAACAAGTGATTGCATAGAATAGAACATTCAAAAGAATCCATATTTCAATACAGAACATACTTGTCAAACTATTTCTCTAAGAAATAAAGACTCAGTTTGTTGACAGTTGTTTTGATTTTGACAATTATGAATATGCATTATCTCCCTTGGTCGTTCTTAATAAATATTAAAACTAAAGTGATCAGGACAACCTTACAGACTTTCCAGACTTGTGGTACAATTTTTTTTCCTTTTAACAGGTTTCAGAATATATGGAAGAAGTCTTTTTGCCAGATGACTGCTTCATGTTGATCAAATTGGATTTAGAAAGGATACGTCTGCTCAAGGTAAATTACAAACCACAGAAGATGCATACAATAATAGTAAAAAACCGACATAAAAAATTTGCTGTTTCTCTGCTACCCCAAATCCTGCCACATGTCATCAGTGTTTATATCATCAGTTGAAATAAGCTATTAAGTTTTAATTTTGAAGAAAATGAGATATATTGTTGTTAATGAATTGGATTTACCATATGAAAAAATAAGTGCAAAACTACAGCACACAATTTCCACTTCTCAAAATTCTGTACATGGAAAATTTTTGCTGTTTGATTATGATATTGATGAAACAAGTCAAAGAATTTTTTTCATTGTGCCGAGTTTCTGTTGGGGTAAAAGGAAATTTTCTTGACAAGTTTCATAAATTTTCCATGAAATGGAAACGATTGAAAGGTTCTTATCACATTGCTTAAATAATTTAAAAAGAATTCATGAAAATTATAAGAGATGTATAAAACCTAAATTGGCCCATTCTTGAGTCATATCCCTTTCTCTGTAATCACAATGCATATAATAGCACGAAGTTGAAGGGTGGTTGGTTGGGTGGCGCAGTGGTAACACTTCTAGACTTCCAGGGTTTAATTCATGGAATGTATGTGAAAAGGTAAGGGGTCACCTGACTGACCATGTGGGTTTTCCCTGGGTACTCTAGTTTCCTCCCACAGTAAGACCCCTTGTAAGCTTCCATCCAGGCCAACAAGAGTGATTAATATAAGTTGGAAAAACTTGTTTTTCTATTTTTATAAAATAAATAAAGTGTAAAAACAATGGAAACCTTCAGCTCTATATTACTATACTATACTAAAATATATGTTACTACACATGTTGCTTTGAAATCAGCATAATATATATCATCTCTATCCACCAGCTTGAAGTCCATGCTGACAGTATCAAGTTTGCCATTTGTAGCTCTAAGCTCAAGGTGAAACCTCAGGTATGTGCATCAATGTGACAATCATAAGAACAAATGTATCAAATAAAATGTATTTTTTCTTTGAGAAATATGTATGTCTCTTTCAATATTTTGTTTCAGTTCAAACGGTTAGTGTTTAAAAAGCTTGCTTTAAACAATATGTAATGATGTGTAGATTGTGTAAGGTTTGAACTTTGGTTACATTTTACTTACCTAAATTTGATGTGAAGAATATTCAAATTTTACTGATCAATCATTCAATGGATGATGTGTTCTTGATAGTATTTTATCTTAATAGTATTTTTTGCTCTGTCTAGATTTCATGTTTGATTTTAAGAACATTTGGCATTAACAGTTGATTGTATTTGACCTTGGTGACTTTTGATCCCATTACAGCACATTCAGATCCATAGTGAGGCTGTCATCACCGTTCAGCCGAACGAAACATCCAAGAGCTCCATGTACTATGTTCTCCAGACACTGAAAAAGGAGTTGCCAGATGTGATGATCAAGGTAACTCACTTATTGTAATAAAACATGGTTCATTCATAGACACTGTGTAATTTATAAGGCAGTATCATATAATGTTAAATTTCATGGACTTCAGAAAATTGTAAGAAAATTTCAAGGAAGTATGACCAAAAGCAGACAACCTTGAACAATCAAGAAGTCTAGGAACTGAGTTACTGGGGATAACATATGTGTC
Source organism: Ylistrum balloti (assembly GCF_031769215.1). Classification (NCBI taxonomy): domain Eukaryota; kingdom Metazoa; phylum Mollusca; class Bivalvia; order Pectinida; family Pectinidae; genus Ylistrum; species Ylistrum balloti. The sequence continues at coordinate 1,383,245 of NW_026782179.1, forward strand.
ACACAGTTACATCTAGTTAATATTTGGTAAGAGCTTCATTTCCTGTTAAAATATCTGTGCTTTGTTTTGACTAGGGCATACCATCAGTAACTAGAGCTGTGATACATATAGACGACGGAGAGGGTGATAAATACAAACTATTAGTGGAGGGGGACAATCTGCGGGCTGTGATAGCAACCCCTGGTGTTAAGGGTACTCATGTGTCCTCCAACAACACATTGGAGGTAGAAAAAACACTTGGCATTGAAGCTGCTCGCACTACCATCATGAACGAGATCAACTACACTATGTCAAGTCACGGCATGAGTATCGACATCCGCCATGTCATGCTCTTAGCTGACCTTATGACCTTTAAGGTAAGTATCTGCAGTCATAAGGCTGTCATGGTATACAGCTTTGATTTTATGATATTTGTGGCTTGTATGTATGATCATCGTTATAAATTGTTTGTAGGTGATATAAAGGTTATGCAATGCTGTAATTATGACCTTCAGGGCATTAACCTTGAACTTGATGACCATCAAACATTCTAAATTTTTGTAACATTGATTTTATCAAATTTATTCAGTTATATTTATCGTTAAATTTTCCAATATATAATGTAATGGAAAGCATGGTTTTGCTGACATTCTTTTCTTATCCAAACATAGCAAAATCTCAGTGTTTAATGATGTCTTTTTCTATAGGGTGAAGTTTTAGGGATTACTAGATTTGGGTTGGCTAAGATGAAGGAGAGCGTCCTCATGCTGGCTTCGGTAATATCTGGTTTTTATATGTCAATAATATCTTTGTACAAAATTTCTTTCTTTGTACATTGTCAAGAAACATTTTTAATTTATTAATAAATCTATTTACTATTTGAAAAACTGTTTGGTGTGAAGTTGAAAATTTCAGAGTTATTCTCATTTTTATTTCAACAATGTAATCTTTTTGGTACAATTCATTTTTATTCCCTGAAGACCAAAAAATGTAAAATATAGTACATATACACGTATCTTATCATGCTGCTGTTATATTCTAGTTTGAGAAGACAGCAGACCATTTATTTGAAGCTGCCTATCATGGACAGAAAGACACAATCAATGGTGAGTTATCTCCCTTCCGCAATACAATAAATATTATCAGGTAAAGAGCAGTGCACCTCTGTGTTATGGAATTGGTTATTATTGATCAGAGAAAAAAACAAATTGCTTATTCTGCGTCAACATTAGTTATTCTTGAATATATGTAAGGGAAGAAATTTAATTATTTTTTAAACTGCTGTATTCCCCTGAATCAGATACTATTACAATATATGAATTACATTTAAATGTTGATTAAATGCAGTCCATAATATATGATTTCCTCTATTTTATTATTTATACAATTTCTGTAATAACATATGATGTGATGTAGTAAAGAATTTATTGTCAGGAAACATGCAAGCTTATCTCATTATCTAGACCGGTCCTGTAGAATGATGATTTAATATCATGTTTATCTAGATACATAAAGACATGTAAGGTTTAGTCACTAGGTACTGATATATAGAAAAATAATGACATGTTATCAATAGATAAAAGTTATTTCATGCTTTATAATCAATTGACTTTGATATCATCCATACAGGTGTGAGTGAATGCATTATCATGGGAATCCCAATGGGTATTGGAACAGGACTATTCAAGCTACTACACAAATATCCTTTACTTAACTGAACAGTAACATGCATTGTCGGTATAACAATATATTTTGGGAAATTTTGGTAAAATAATTTAAAAGAAAATAATTTTAAAAAACGGAAACAAACACAAAAATCAGCAGTATCTGGATTATCTTTGTATTGAAGTGCTTAAAAGTATTCTAAATCAAAATATTTCTTCCCGTTGATTGTAGTGTAACTTTGTTTTGCCATATCAGCCAGTATTGAAAAACTAAGATAATTGTCAAATGATTTTTTAAAGATAAAAACTCATTACTGTCAGTGGTCAGTAATTATTTCAGCTGAATAAGGAGAATTAGGTGTTTAAGTAGCAGGTTCACAGTGACCATGAAAATTACTTCTTGAAGATCTAATCAAGTATAGTTTAATTACTTGGTAGTTCCTGTGCATGAGTTTGAAAAATATTTAATCTCAAAACCTCAGTTAATTGTGCCTTAACCCTACCTACAGCAGAGAAAAATCTTAAACCTCGGCGGCGCCCCCTTGTATTTGACAGAACAGAATTTCACCTTCCAATGGTATCCTGATATTGTCTTGAAAAAGAACTGTAGATGAATATGACAGCCAAAGTGACAAGTTTGATTGTAGTAAGAGAGAGTGCTATGGAGATGTGAAGTATTTATATTGTTAAAAGTCCTGTTTGGAAGAGTATGGAGTGTGGATGCTGTTTAAGGTGTACAAGGCTGTGAATATGAAATGCGTTTCCCTCTTCACATGGTAAGTTTCAGATATATATATGCCGAGTCAAAGCTACATTTTGATAAAGGTTAAGGGTGTATGCTATATCAAACTTTATTTGTTATATGATTTTCTGGTCTATATGTGTTTACATCACAGGTCTGTTTTAACAATTACTGGACCTATGTGGTGTGTATCTGGTGTATATGATATGGAAAGCTTGTGATGAATATCCTGTGTTGTTTCATCACAGATCTGTTTCAATGACGAGTAAAGATGTATAAGTTGATATAAGAAAGTACTGTGAGACATGCTCCTTTGAGTCATGTAGGTATGCTCTATTAAAGTCCTGTTCCATCAATTAGACATTTATATTTATTGTTAAGTCTTTGAATGCGGTAATGAATGGAGGACGATTGTTGTGAAGAGATGGAAATAAAACAAAATTAATGAAAAAGTATACCTTTGTTGTTCATTACACTATTTTATATATTGACCCTTTAGAACAGATTTACCAGGAGTAATATATTTGATATCACTGACTTTATTTTGGCTGAAATAAAAGGTCACAAATAAATGACACTCAACCATTCAGCATTATTCAATTTCAGCCAATTTTATTGACAAAAACAGTCAATAGGATTGGACATCAGACTGAGCCTACCTCTGTTTAAGATGACAACTGGTGGTAAGAAACAGATATATATTGAGATAAGGGGAAGTAACCCTATAATGTATATAAAAACAGACCAGCTCAATATTCATGTTAATATCACATATGCCAATCAATATAAAAAAATCAGTTGTTTCAGATTTCATGTATCAATTTAGTAGACTTGTATGTTGTAGAATGAATGTTACTTATGTTTGGGGACAAGTATATCTATTTCAAGAAATATCAACAGAAATAAGCTCACAAACTAATTTGCCTACAACACAAATGGGTAACAATTTTGTTTGTTCGAAGGGGATCTGTCTTTGGTTTCATAGTGAATGAGTGGTCAAGTTATTTCTCTTGTGTAATCTGGGATTGTTAATTTTGGTCAGAAATGTCCTTATGGGAAGCAGAACCAATTTAGTGTAAATGAAGGATCTAGACCCTTTGGGAATTGGGGAAAATTCAGCAATTTGGAAAAAAATCTGCCTTCTTTTGTAGGATTGATGGTATTTCCACCAAATTTGGTCAGAAAAGTCCTTGTGGGAAAGATATTATTTTATATAAATGAAGGTACTTTGCCCCTGGGGCCCCAGCAAATTCTTTTACGTTATTCTTTATTAGGAATGACAGATACTAATAGTGGGAAGGGGAACCAGTTTTGTTTATAAATTAGGGCCTTAGCCTCATGAGGCCAGAGAGATGGTGTCCAAAATAGGAAATATATCAAACTCTTTTAAAATACTTCTGTAAGAATTATTTTATCCAAATTTGGTCAGCAGCATCGATTTTTGAAGGGAACGTGTGTCTGACCTCCCTTGGGGCAGAGGGGCAGGGCCCAATAAGGGAAATAGAGGAATTGCTTCAAAATACTGTTTGGATCCGTTGGGGAAGCAGATACAGTTTTGTGTAAATGGACGGTTGATATAACAATACAATAATGAATAAAAATGTTTCAAGTGAAGGATGAAATGTCCAGGTTAGCGATACAGGCCCCATGGGCCTCTGTACAAATCAGAATTAGTGTTCAGTGGAATGTCGATGGAGGAGGGATAGCACAGGATTTCAGTTGTGGTGTTTTTCCTCAGAAATATTTGTTGATATGATAACAGAATATGTTAGAAGTGCTATTCACACAATTACATATCGTATTCTGTTGTGATGAATAAGAGAGAATAGCATTCATAAACAATTGTATGTTTTTTCTAATATGTTGAATTAAAGCATAACGCAAGAAATTGTCATAATTCAATATTTAATAGATTTATAAAACTGAAACAAAACAATAGCGTTACATGAACCATTTGATGGTGCACAGAAATCCGAGATGAGGCATATAATCACTAAATTTGCATAAAGAGACAAAATGAATAGATATATCATTTAAAATTGAATAATTATTTCTGTTGCTATGAATCTAAACAACAAAACAAACAAACAAAAACAAGAAAGAAAGAAAATCTGTTCTTTGTAATTATGATCTATCTGCAATTAGACCATTTTAATATATTTGAAACACATTCACCTTAAAGTTTATAATTCCAATGCAAATTAATTATTTGAGTTAGAAGTAGCATACTGTTTTGTCACATGAATACACAGTTCAGTTTTTGGTGTTTGTGTGAGCTCCGTATAACCGCGAGTCGTGCTGAATATACCAAAGTAATGAGATCTTGAACACGTATAATGAAATTTTCCCTTTTTCTTTATTTCATTATCTTATTTTTCAAACCTTTTAAGTTTATGAAAAATGGCATGTTAGGAGACAGAATTATTGTATCGTAAGATTATCACAAGCAAAAAGATAATTTCCTGGTAGTGTTTCAGTTTTTAAATATAACATTGATATTTGTTCAACTGAAAGTCATATTTACAACTACCAATTAAAGATTAGAAATTGTCTTCAGCTTCCTTATGTCTTTATCGTCTGTACTTAGTAACGACGTGTTTAAAACGGAGAAACGTTCGACCTTTCTGGTTCTTTGTAAAAAAAAATATGTCATATTGGCTGCTGGTCGATTGTCTTTCAAAACGTTGAAAATAGTTTCACAAAACTACAAACATCTCAACTTACTGTGTATTCTTGTGTACATCCTTTGTAATTGACAAAGCTTAGGGCTATTCACTTTTAGATAGAAAGCATTTGTTTCACATCGGGATTAGGGCAAATTATTTTTCGCGGTGGTTTGAAAAGCCACTTTGTTGAACTAAAATGTAAACTGGAAACACAAGATATAATTTGAAATATTATTTTTGAATCCTCAGGGAAGACACGTGTGAACAAACAGAATCATTACTCCCGTCAGCAATGAAAAACTCGTCTTGGATCCCTGTAAAACAAAACAAAGCAAAGTCCCGCTAAAATGCGTAGCTTATTACAGAATATATATATATATATATATAAACCAGGAAAGTATTGTCGAAGTGAGGGATGTTTGCACTTACAGTAATTTTGTTCCAATATTTTAAGAAAATCTCCATGACTTGAATAGTCACAACCACCCCCAGCCCTGAAAATCGTTTTTTGAAATGATGTGATGTGCTGTGATATAATGATTTAAGAAAATCTTTTGCGATCAAATATTATCAAAAAGTAAATCTTTGATACATACCTTGTTCCTGGAGTAATCTGGAGGTCCTGGAATTGGTGTCGTAGTCTGTGTTATATTGTTCACATCAGACGTAGCTGTGGGTGATTGGGTTGTAGATGTTGTCGATCTGGCGGTCATTGATGAGGAGGATGTTGAAGATTTACCTGTTGAAGCATGTATAGATGTAGTAATAGTTGAAGTTCGAGCAGTCGTAGTTATTATAACTGGAGTTGTAGTTGTTATAACTGGAGTTGTAGTTGTTATAACTGGAGTTGTAGTTGTTATAACTGGAGTTGTAGTTGTTATAACTGGAGTTGTAGTTGAAACTGAAGCAGTAGTTTTAGACGAAGATGTTGGAGGGATGGATGTGAACGGAGAGGACAAGGACACGGTAGACGACGTGATGGGAGGTTTAGGAACTGTAGTTGTAGATGTACTCGTTGGTTGTTTAGATGAAGTTATAGTTGAACCATAATCTGTTGTAGATTTTGTTGTTGCTGAAGCTGAAGTTGAAGTCGAGGATAATTGAGTGGTGACTATGGTGGGAGATGACGTGGTCAGGACTGAATTGCTGGTAGATCCAGGTGTAAATGTGGTGGAAACTACTGGAACAAGTGTCGATGAGACTGTACTTGTTGGAGATGAAAGAGTTGAAGATAAAGTAGATTTAGGTGTAGTTGTAGTTGGTGATGACACGGACGCTGATGGCGGCGATGAAGTTGTCTCTGAAGTAAATGTTGAGGATGAAGTTGATGGCGATTTCGTAACAGATTCAGTTGTAGAGGGTGAAGCGTGCGAAGAATCTGATGTTGAGGGCGTGAAAGTCACTGAAGAATATGATGTTGAGGGCGTTGAAGTCACTGAAGAATCTGATGTTGAGGGCGTTGAAGTCACTGAAGAATCTGATGTTGAGGGCGTTGAAGTCACTGAAGAATCTGATGTTGAGGGCGTTGAAGTCACTGAAGAATCTGATGTTGAGGGCGTTGAAGTCTCTGAAAAATCTGATGTTGAGGGCGTTGAAGTCTCTGAAGAATCTGATGTTGAGGACGTTGAAGAATCTGATGTTGAGGGCGTTGAAGTCACTGAAGAATCTGATGTTGAGGGCGTTGAAGTCACTGAAGAATCTGATCTTGAGGACGTTGAAGTCTCTGAAGAATCTGATGTTGAGGACGTTGAAGTCTCTGAAGAATCTGATGTTGAGGACGGAAACGTCTGATGTCGAGGAATCTGATGTTGAGGACGGAAACGTGAAGTCTCTGAAGAATCTGATGTTGAGGACGGAAACGTGCTCGAGGAATCTGATGTTGAGGACGGAAACGTGCTCGAGGAATCTGATGTTGAGGACGGAAACGTGCTCGAGGAATCTGATGTTGAGGACGGAAACGTGCTCGAGGAATCTGATGTTGAAGAATGTGAAGTAAGTGGATGATTTGTTGTAGGTGTGTCAAAAGAATCTGATGTTGAGGACATTAAACTGACAGAATAATCGGACGTATGCGCTGATGTACCTGTTGTTGTTGAAATAGTTAATTCTGTTATTGTATCAGAATTACTTGTTAACGTTGTTGTCGCCGTTGATGTTCTAAAACCTAAAACATGAATTATAAAATAATATCAACAAATAAACGATATCCTAATCCGCACTCCGAATGGATTAAAGGATAATGAAATATAGACAAAAGAATGTTTCACACGAAATCCATTGAAAAATACAAGAAAAATAAAAACATATGTCTCGGAAGGGTAAGCGTCTTCTACTTCCTCGGTCCATTGCAAGTAGTGCCACATTCTCAAAAGGAAAAGATTAGCAACAATGGAAATATCGGGTATATATGCAGGTATCTAACTTCATAACGCACAAGGTAATGAGATATTTCCTAATAAGGTCATGTTGACCTTAACACTTTCCCACAAAAGAGATTATTTAATGACATTACTGTCAATTGCTCAAGAGGGAAGTGCATTTCTTATTACACACATGTTCCATGCTTTAAGGAACAGCAGCGAATCTTGGAAAATACTTTTTACAGGGAAATGTGTTGCAAATAATTAATATGTTAAGATAACAAAGGAAGAAGTGTTTGTGGTCTTTGGTGCACATAACCCATTTGAAACAAAACCTTTTATCAAATGAAGAAATAACCAGTTTGATAGTAAATGTAGTGTTTTCTATTTTAATTGGAAGGTGTAAGTAAACCTTGTAAATATTTCATTTGGTACTTTCGGCGCCATAATCTATTAAAACGCTCTGGTATCTGTTTTATTAACAAGGTGATCATAACTGTGTTACTCCAGGGATTGCCGATGCTAGTCATATAGGTCAAGACCTCCGGGTTTTTGGTTCTTCAGAAGAAGTCTGTTGAGTAAAATGACACTTTTTGCACAAGTTATTTTAGTTTAAGTCGATTTCATTTAGTTTCCACAGACTCCGAAATGCTGCTTTTCAGCAGGATATATATCGTCCAAATATTGTTTAGGCTTTTAAGCGCATTAAAAGCCATGATATATTTCAGAAATCACAAGCACTTTTTATCTTGCAAGCTGAAAAATATTTTTATCGAAAAAATGGAGAACCTACCAAAGATAAGAAGTAGACATGCAACTACTGCAAATAAATGAGACGGCCATGCCATACTGGGAATGCTGGTTTTCGAATACATCTGAAATGAAAACAAAGTTTGATAAATATTTTGTTTCGTTGTACTGCATAAAATACAACATGCGTGTGTTTCCGTTATATTAATTGTGGTCTTTTGTTGGCCTGTAGATATATATATTGTTTTGATCTCCGTGTTTGATATTTCATTTTACGTTATACATAACAATGCTCTTCAAAACAAAACCATTTTTCTTAGAAGGAAATAAAAAAATAATGTTATAATCATTTGTCATGCGAAATTTCTCTGAAGAGAACAAAATTTCGAAAACACCTTTTTTTCGTATTTCAATTTAGATATGATGAATAATATTCTCTGGTTGGATACACAGGACGCAATATATCCGAAAATGATGTGAAATAAATATTTCAGAAAATCGATTCCAACGAATCGATTCTTTCGCCAAATTTCAGTGAAACAAATATTTAAGAAAATCGATTCCAACGAATCGATTCTTTAGCCAAAATTCAGTAAAAAGTTCGCAAGTCGTCTCCGCAAAGCTTTAAAAGAATTGTCTATCTGTTGTGGTATTGAAATGGTATCCATTTTATGATAAATAAACAATTATGTTGTAAATAACGCAAAAGTGATGTATCTTCAAAACTGAGAGTGAAATTTTCTTTTATTGAACAAGTATAAGAAACAATACGATATCTCTCTATCACTGCATGTATTATTACATAGAATTATCTGTTTTAAACTGGATAAATGCCTCGTCAAATCTATACAAAAATGTTATTGTTGCAGCCATCAATTTTAATTAGAAAATGTTGAATTAATCTCTTTTAACAAGTAGCCATAAGCAAGACACTAAGTGATTAATAATACAACACTGTACATCCGCATTGTCTTTTTTGTTTCAAACTTGAACTAGCGAAGCGTCATGACTCACCTGTGTACCTGCTGGTATTTCAATACTAGGCTGGGTGATTATCAGTGTTCCTGTGGATGGTTGGAGTACTAGTGGTGCTTTGACTGATTATCACAATGCCGTCTATCAACCACTTAGAATGAAGAGGCCCTCCTTTATAGGCCCCCGAGGTGTAGGGGGATGTGACAGAACCGCAATTTATGACAATAAATTGACACAATAATATGTTGTAAATTGTGTGTTTAAGATATGTATAAATATGACCGCTGTATCTTCTAGAGTGTATTAATGGTATGCCTTTAACCACAAACATGGCGTCGTGATTTTACACGACATTTCTGTTGAAAAAAAATTGAAATTTGCAATTGATGTACATGTATTTACTACATCTAATGGTTGTAGATTCGGTTGGATCTGTCCTGAGGAGAACTTAGTGATTCTTGTCAACAAAAATACGGATTTTCCGAAATTGGGAGGAAATTACTACGCCAGCAAAATAACACTTTAATATATTGAAAGAGCGAGGCACATTAATAGCATAAGTTGATGAAACCTGATTTTTAAAACTCACTGAAAACAAAAACTGGTATTCAAAGAAAATAAAAGAGAAGCGTATTTACATCGAAAACAAAGCGAAACTTGTATAATTCTATAATAATTAGACTGGTAGGAATTTGCTTTAATAAATGAAACCGTAATGATCTCTCCGAGAAAAGTTACCAAGAAAAGACATATTCCCATTATAACCATAACATATTGTCAAGTCCTAGACACTTCAGCATATCTGAAAAGACTGAGCTTGTTGTCTGTGTTTTTCAAAGTTTGACGATCAAAGATGAAGTAGTTTAAACAGATATAACGTGTCGACTGTGAGTGAAGTGTTTACATGGAGTTTTACTTCTTATCAGTATTGGATATGATACAAGTAGCTCTGTTCCTGTTCAGAATTGACTGGAAACGTAAATTGGATTTTTTTTCATCTTCTTTACAAACCCAGTTTTTATATTGATAATATTAAATTACTTGCGTCTGGTATTGTCGATGAAGCATAGATCGCCTTGCCTTTCGGTGAACACCTGATCTCTTTTTCAAGAATATCTGTGTAAATCTTTCACTCGTTCATATTTTAAGTCGTTAAAAAATGTGGTGGTTGATTTAATGTGCTTAACCCTCTCTGTCACAAGAACTTCATTTCAATTTCAAAACAGAAAAAGATGTTTTTATTTGAAATGAAGAAAGAGAGTTTTTTCAGGAAACAGATCTATAGGAGAATAAAAATACTATAACATCATTACTTGGACAGGTATAACAGTTTCCCAAATTTTAAAACATTTTGTATATTTTCCCAAACATTTCAGTGTGATTTCATTTTCACATCACGTTCTGCTACAGACGCACATTTATGCTATCATGAATCTTTATTTCTCCCTTTCGGAGATATCATAATTAACATTGGAAAATGGAATATATATGATAAAATTAATGCATGTTTAATATTTAATATTTGGGTTATGGAAAAGGTATGATTAATAGGGCATACGCCAAATGTTCTGATTGACAAAGTATCACTTTGCGTTGGAAACGCTGAGTCATTCTTTGAAAAACGATTCACAGATCAGAGGACTTTGTACCAGCTGGCTCCTAGAAAGTGAAAGTGGAAAAAGTACCATGCAAATGTTATGTTGAAATCGTGTTTTTGAAAAACACGAAGTGGATAAAAAAATGAATAAAAATTATTATTTACAACAGTAAGAATAAAATATCTTTGATGTTGTGTTGCCATGGTTTCCGTTTTTTAAAATTTTGTTTCAAGAAAGCGAATTTCCTATTTAGCCACTGACAATTTCAACAATGTACTTGTTTTCTCTATTTGATCATCACACTTCACAAAAGCTAAATCTGATAATCTAATGTAAAGCTTTTAATCATAATGTTTGAATTATTGTTTCTTTTTTTTTAATTTTAATCCTAAAATTTTAGTTGTTTGTATTTAAATGTAAAATATTTATTTAAAAATAATCCTTTAATCGTCCTTGTCAATTATCTCATTTAAAAGGACAAATAACAGAATAAGTAAGAGTATTTTCAAACATCCTATTGTCGAGTTCATTTGAGGACAGGACTATCCTTTATAATTGACTTCTTCAAGGTATGATTTAGGGTGTAGATGTACATGGGCCTTGATAAAGGTCAGACGCACCAGGCGATAAGGGCCCTTCTAGCTCCCTTATATACTTTAAAATGTACCGTACAAATAAAACATTGGTGTTGCTATGTACATGGAAACTTAGAGACCAATAATTCAGTAAGTAAGTGCTTCAAGCGTACTCAAATATTTCCAAAATGATAATTTCATTTTACCACAAGAAACGCACAGGAATTAATTATATACTGTTTTATATGAAAATATATGTTTAGACGTGTTACATGGGTAGAAACTCTGCATCACCTATTTAAACATTGTAAATAATCTTGAAATGTTATGAAATATGCTTCCCCACAAACTTAGTGTCATTAAACTGTAATTATGATTTATTCCGGGACATAACCTCGACAGAGAAATCAGTTAAAAGTATCATAAACATTTATTTTTGTAGTTTTTTTTTTCATCCATCTGGAAATGAAGGGTTGATCTCTAGGAATTTATGCTCTGTAATTAGGCATAAACCATACGTTGACAGAAACCTAGTGTTATGGTTTCGTCATTAGTACTTCTTATTCTATTCAACATTGTTATCTTTCAGCTCACCTTGAATAAAGTGAACGGCAGCTTCAATTATAGAATTGTGTCTCGTCTCCATTACATTAACATATAAGTAGACAGTGTTAATACATAAGTGTTAATACATGAGTGTTGATAAACGAATGTTAATACAGGAGTGTTAATACAGGAGTGTTAATATAGGAGTGTTAATATACGGGTGTTAATACAGGAGTGTTGATACAGGAGTGTTAATATACGGGTGTTAATACATGAGTGTTAATACAGGAGTGTTAATATACGAGTGTTAATATACGGGTGTTAATACAGGAGTGTTAATAAACGAATGTTAATACAGGAGTGTTAATACAGGAGTGTTAATATAGGAGTGTTAATATACGGGTGTTAATACAGGAGTGTTAATACAGGAGTGTTAATATACGGGTGTTAATACATGAGTGTTAATACAGGAGTGTTAATATACGAGTGTTAATATACGAGTGTTAATACAGGAGTGTTAATATACGGGTGTTAATACATGAGTGTTAATACAGGATTGTAGATATACGAATATTACTACATGAGTGTTAATATACAAGTGTTAATATACGAGTGTTAATACATGAGTGGTAATACAGGAGTGTTAATACATGAGTGGTAATACAGGAGTGGTAATACAGGAGTGCTAATACATGAGTGGTAATACAGGAGTGTTAATACAGGAGTGGTAATACAGGAGTGTTAATATACGAGTGTTAATACAGGAGTGGTAATACAGGAGTGTTAATACATGAGTGGTAATATGGGAGTGTTAATATACGGGTGTTAATACAGGAGTGTTGATACAGGAGTGTTAATATACGGGTGTTAATACATGAGTGTTAATACAGGAGTGTTAATATACGAGTGTTAATATACGGGTGTTAATACAGGAGTGTTAATAAACGAATGTTAATACAGGAGTGTTAATACAGGAGTGTTAATATAGGAGTGTTAATATACGGGTGTTAATACAGGAGTGTTAATACAGGAGTGTTAATATACGGGTGTTAATACATGAGTGTTAATACAGGAGTGTTAATATACGAGTGTTAATATACGAGTGTTAATACAGGAGTGTTAATATACGGGTGTTAATACATGAGTGTTAATACAGGATTGTAGATATACGAATATTACTACATGAGTGTTAATATACAAGTGTTAATATACGAGTGTTAATACATGAGTGGTAATACAGGAGTGTTAATACATGAGTGTTAATATACGTGTGGTAATACAGGAGTGTTAATACAGGAGTGGTAATACAGGAGTGTTAATATACGAGTGTTAATACAGGAGTGGTAATACAGGAGTGTTAATACATGAGTGGTAATACAGGAGTGTTAATATACGAGTGTTAATACATGAATGTTAATATACGAGTGTTAATGTACGGACAGTGTCTTCGGTAAATTGCCTTTGTAATAACAACAAATTGACTGAAAACGTATATTTGTGGAATTATTTTATTTTGCAAATTCACAAAACAGGTACACATAGAACTTTTTCATAAACACGAATAATAAAATTAAACTGTGTAGTGAGTTACCATACAGCAGGCACATCTGTACGATACGATATCATTTAAATTGTAAAGACATAACAGTCACAAATGATACTCTGCAGACAGATTTGCACACGGTGGCTCAGTTGATAACATTATTAGTTTCCCAACATATGTTTGCTTCAATAAATATGAACATTTTTTGTGTTATTAGTAAGAAAGGAATGTTAACATAATACCATCTATCATAATATTATTATTCAGGAGTTAATTAAAGTGCTACGCAGGTTAATCAGTGGACTTTAGTGTACAATGCGTGTGCAGGGGATATTATGGCACAAAAAAGAATAGCGATCTCACCTCCATCAAATTTATCAAAGTAAGATGTAATCATGTTTGCAAATAAATTATTTTTTCTATGATTTTTGTTTGTGGTTCCAGATGTCTTTTCCTCTGTTGCAATATCGCCTGTTTTTGTTTTCAGTGATCGATTAAGTATTGTCATTGGATGGTAATGCTGTCTTATTGTTTTTATTAATCACAAATTAACAAAGCTGTATATATATATCAAGATAAAATATCCAGACAATTGATATTCAAAAATATAATTTGAAATATTCAAATATAAAAAATGACGATTTATGCTTTAAGTTCTTCTACTTAACAATAAACACAATTAAAGTAGTTTCCGTTATTGTAAACGACATAACAAATAACACATTTTGTTGACTACGGAACATTAGGTATAGATGTAACACTACCATAATGTATATAATGGAATGAAAGGCAACATTAGGTTGATAAAATATTGGAGTTACGCTGTCAAAGTTGACAAATATTCAGAGAAACATGAAATATATTCCATTAAAGTACTTCTCTGCGAAGACTTACAACGTTTCTCCACCATACTTTTATACCTGATGATGAAACAATCGAATAATTTTACCATAAAATATAAACAGATTCAGCACACTATCCACCAAAATAAGGCTTTTTTAAAAACATCATTTGCATTTAAATGGAATCTTTATTCTTGTTTTGATTTACATATTTCAGAATGTTGCAAAAACAAAATATTTTAACACATTATTAAATCTTCATTAAACCAATGTAACGGCTGTATCATACTAAGGACCATCGAACTTCATATAGCATTAGGAAAGCATAATGGTGTCCATTAAATTTCTATATTCAAAACTTTTATCCATACCTTTATATGTATCTACAATGATGTATTTATCTTACACGTTTCTTATTAAGGAACTATTACCGACGTAGGTTAGAATGAACATGCACATTTTTAAGCAAAAAGAATGGAAAATGACCAAACACAAATCATGATTAATCATACGGTATAATAAATTTCTATTGTTTTATTGAATATTTTAATTAACGTTGCATTTGATTGGATACTGCAAATAACTCGCACTTGAGCTTGAACCGAATTGCTCCCGAAATATTTGTAAAATCTTTCTTTAAAAACATTAGGTGTTGTTTTGATTGAATGTTTTAATTTTCGGTGATAAATGAAAATCAAATACATCTAACAATATAATAAATACTATCTAAACATTTGTTTCACTCAAAACGAAACTCGTAAAATCACTTCGAGTGATATTCGGTATCACCTTTCACAAAAGCAAATCAGTAGTGTTTTTATCTTCTAAGTGTATTGCTTTATTCATGAAACTAATTGTGAAACTATTATGATCAATCGAAAAACTCTCGTATCATAGACAATACAGTGTTAAGTTAGAGCAAGGAAGCTTTATAAGTTGACATTGCATCAATACAAATAGAAATTACAATGAATAAAAAATACAACGCATAGCAATTTCACAAAGAATATCATACATTCACAATAATAAAGCCTTAATATGGCCACATATTTGCTTTATAATAACAATAATATACGACCTTTTGAAAATTAAATACGATACAGAATATGTCTGATAAAATGGGGATATCTCACGTAGGTGTTTTGTTATTTATAACTCTATTTTACAGCAACAGAAAACAAATTATCTTTCTTTTTTCCTTTTCAAAATGCAATGCCTTCGTTAGACTCGTGCGTGATCAGTGCTACATCACAGTGCTGAAAATAATCACAATAAAAATATAGCGTGAAATATTGTTAAAAAAAACATGTTCTGTATTCCAACAAATAATTTTCTTTTTACACATGACACCGGACTTCATAGACAACAATTACTTTCTGTCCCTAATTTATTGATAGGCGTTCAATCTATACTCATTGGAGCTGCTTTTTTATACAACATGCAAGTTTCACGTCTATTATCATATTTCCAAGGAAGAAATATTAATTTCTCGTTCTTGTTGAGATGTTCTCATCCTCGATAACTTAATTAGTTAGGTGTGCAGTTAGCATTTAATATATTCAGGGTAATACACTAATTACACATCTATATAGTATATTTGTACATAGTAGGTGGAATAAACCCTTTCAAAAAAAATACAAAAAAAATACAAATGCTTCATATGTATATTTGTATATAGTTTCAATTTGAAAGTACCCCATACCTTCAGGAAAACATAAGGGGGTATCTTAGTTAGCACTGTAAAGTCCTCGTGTGGTAAATTCACTAATGCATATTTTTGTTGTTTTTCCTTTTTCGCTAAAAAGTAAAATCAACGCTTAGAGATTTATTAGATATTGTCCTAATCTATGAACGGATAATCACCCTATCTACTTTGCCAAAACGTACTTATCGTGCTAATTAAAACTGAGAGCGATATATGAAGGTACGTAAATGCATTATAATAAAAAAAATAAGCTGCAATGCGAATGTATATGTAGATATTCATAAAAAAGCAAAATATGAAATATTCTTCCTCATTCTCCACACGAAGATGCACACATTTATATATAACTTTGTGTGTTAAAATGTAGACTATGCAATTACACATTTACACTGGAATGTATAGGCCTGCGTACGTACGACATAAACAAGGGCTACATCAAAATGACCAGAATATAATGTAATGCGTTTGTTAATCTACAGTAAACTTCAGCAATTGTAACTAATTATGACTGTTTTACAGGACTAGAATATTGCATAACATATTATCAGGTTAGCTATCTACCTAAATACGTAAGACAAATACTGTATTTATAAACTTCTCAAGTTCTTATTTCTAATTCTTTAATCCTTATTAGAAAGAAAATATCCAAACTATTCCAAAATATTGAAGTCTAGGGCTAGTGCACATCCAAATCTACGTTTTGAGATTTTCCTCAGTCGCTGTCAGGTTTCATAATTTTTATACCAGAATCATAACTGATGAGTCCAGAGAGAACGGAACAGTTGTTTGACATAGTTTGATTCATTATTTGATTTTAATGTATCTAATTTCATGTGTTCCTAAAGGTGACATTAATTTCTGTGTCTTTTGTACAGTCTTTAGAAATAATAATTGCTCAAAAGCATCATTGTGTTGGTTACTCTCACCATATGTTTTATGAATTACATTTGTGATTCGTGATTTAAAGTGAAAAGCAATAGTAATAAATAAATAATAAAAAAAACTTTCATCAACTCAACATCTCATCTTTCAAAGCTTCTCGCATTCTTAACTATTCTGATTTTCATATAAAACGTAATTCGAAATCAAAATGTTTTCCCACATTTGAGTAATATGTATCTGAAAACGTTCACAGCCCATCCTGAAAATTAGCAATATTACATTATCAACATTATATATCTATAACATCCGATGTTAATTCCTTCAGAGCTTACCTTGAAGTAAATCACAGATCAATATATTCTTTGATATCTATATCATTCAGATGCATATATGAATCAAGTAAGATATTCTATTAAGATCAAATCTCTTTTTGTCTACTCTTACCTTATCGTTAATAGTATTTAAAACACATTTTCATACTGTTGATAATTATCCGTTTTGTTATCATTAGAATTTCTCTACAAAAAAGGCATTTATTTTCATATCTGTTTGAAGAGGAACTAGATACAAATATTCATTCTGAAGTGTATCTAATTATCATAAGGGATTTGAAACAATGAACTGCAAATAAAAATCTAACAAATAACGAAATTTAAAAGTAAAATTATTTATATCATAGTTATTGCACGTGTACAACTGCCGATTGCATAAATGTTCTTCAACATAGTAGTAAAGACAGAATTTTACTGTTATTCAGTTTGAAATCCTCGTTTTCTTCGATCTGATCGGCGTTGACGTATTCAAGGATAGTTATGTACGGCTACTATAAGGCAGTTCCTGTAAACGGGTGTTACTATTGGAATGGATTTTCTGGTATAAAGGGCAGATGAAGATGACTCGTTTCTCTCGTCATATTAATCCCAATATTGATCATAACTGAAACCTCATGAGGTGAGGCGAACAGAACGGACTACTTTATCCATTCCCAGTGAAAATCCTGATCGTGCTAGAGGCTTTTCTGTGGTGACTTTTTTTTACAACTATTTTCACTTTGTAGCTTATTCCAGTACAACGCATAAGGCAAATGCCCTTCAAACTGCTTGTTCCTCGATCTTCTTCCTTTTCTTCACAAATTCTTCGGCATCCTTATCCCACGTTCTAGCTGCTAACACATCCAAGGCCCCGCTTTCTGCACCCAAAAGCAAATGTAATACAAGGATTAAATAATATAGTGGTATACTAGTCCCATCAGGCTTCTTAGAAGCAAAATGTGCTATATAATAATGCTCGTTTTCCTAACTGTGGTGTGTTTAGCAACTTTTTTTCCGGATAAATACTTTGTATTTAATTATTGATAACTGTACCTTGACCATAGTCTTGAAATTTAATTTGGGTCACCAGTTTTCAGTGCGTTATTGACCGAGTTTGCTAATCATGACAGTTTTTTTTTATTTGTCAAAGAGCGATTTGAAGATCGTTTTTCGCTGATAACATTTCTTAATGTTTCCGGACTAACCTTTGTGCTTGGGTTGCATCATGGGCAGTGATATAATGCTTAAAGCGTCGAATCCTGATATCTCCTCGTCCACTCCCGGCAACTCTGACAGACTTACGTACACCTCCCCGGCAAAATCATTCTGGAATACATAGTCATGGTCCATCACAGTCATCAGTAGGATGGCTCCAGCATGACGGCACTGCTCAGGCGTTATATCACTGAAACAGAGACGTAATGACTAATTACATTTTTTTCAGCAAATCCGTTTAAAATTTTGTGGGTGAGACTAAAACCTAATGTAGTTTGATCTTTAACACGATTACTTTTATATTTCGCTGATATGCAATATATTTCGTGAATGTTATTCAGTGATGTAGTTACTTAATCAATAAATGAAACAAATTTGATGCCTCAAATGCCGATGACTGTTCCGTATTTCTAGGAGGATTTACATATTTTTGCACAAAAATAAAACTAAGGACAGATGAAATATTGGCATTTGAAAGAAATTAGGAAAATCAATATCAAATAAGTCACCATTACTGTAATAAATACAAAATCAACAGTAAAAAGCAACACTGTTGATAACGTGTGTGCTACCGTAAGATATATGGACTTTTAAAACAATCATTTGAGTATTAAGGAATTTTATGAATTAATTGAATATCAAAGAATCTATGAACTTAGCGTAAAATCCTTCTGATTGACAAGAATTACGAATAATACAAGAAATTGATATTAGGAAAATTTCAGCTTTCAATTCTATTGAAACGGTTTGCCTTAAAACACAATGTAGTAATCAAATATACGTCTTATCAAATTTTACCAAAATGATGTACATGTACTTACAATTCAAACGTCTCCTCAAATATTGGATTCAATGTCTTTTTGACAATATTCGTTTTCTGTATAGTAACATTTGGAAACACGTGTTCTGGGCACAACTGGAGTAGCACAAAGGGATCACTAAGACCTGAAAAAAAGAAAGGAGATAGACATTAATCCTTCTCCATAAATATAAAGATCAAGCAGAATGTGCAGAAGTAAAATAGCAACTTCTTCCCAATAATATATTATGATAAAATGACAATTACGATTTCTTATATATACAGATTATAACTCAAAGTTTGGTATCTTTTATCAAATACTTTAATAATGAGCTAGATAGATGATTATATATGTTCAATTGCTTGTTTAGGAATACTAAGAACTGTTGCGTCCATTATGAATGTATCATTTTGATTTATTACTGAAATGAAACTTTGTATAGCAGATGTAAAAATTAAAAGTAGTTCAAGTTTGCACCAAACACCTACTTGACAGTGACACATGAGAGAATTTTATCAAAACCACTTACCATTTGCATCCAGCGGTATAACATCTTTTGCATTTAGAACTAGATGGACAAATACAAGATGAATATTTATAAATACATCCGCCACAAATATCTATGTCGTAGGTTTTTAATTCAATTCTAAAGATTTTACAGAAGGAAAGTGCATATAATTATAAAGAAAAAGACAATTCATATGAATGAAACCCACTAATATGTATAACTGGTATTGGGTTAGAGAAATATCAGTATTTGTAAGAAATAAGTAGACATTTCTGAACTGTTAAGTACAAACATTGTTTTAATATTTATTTTGAAATGCTTAATAGAATCCCAACTTTAAATACAGCATTGATAATGCAAACCAAATAATCAAATATGTATAGATTTCTTCTCGGTGTTTTCCACCAATACCTGACTAAATACACATACCTTCCACAAGAAGAGACTGTGAGTCTTGTCTATAACACATCCTCACGTTGAGGACACCGAACTCCTTACTTGTCCATTCTTTCTGTTGAGGGAAACATTTATCTTGGTTAGTACCAAACGATCATTCATCGTATGTCTCCCTGCGTACTTTATAATAAATATGTATTTTTGATATCTTTTTTTTAATTCTAAAAGAAATTTACTTACCTGTTGTTGTAATTTCTCGTCGAAGAAAACCTCTATCAACGGAAATGTGTTGAGCTTGTGTAGGCCAAGCAATCCTTTCAGGTCCTGAAACAGAAAGTGCTCATTTGACAGGATTTTAAATGAGCTATATAATCTTAGATTACTGAACATTTCTGTACCTTATCATTTGTTGTAAAACAGGATTAATCAATTGTTCGGATTAATGAATCCTTTTAAAGGAGTTCCTTTACCTTGTATTGTTCCGATTGAATTTTCGGCATTTGTAGACCTTTTTCATTTGCGTAGAAGAAGTCGACCAGCAGTTCTAATGCGTCATACATCCTCTTATACAGGATAGGCTGTCGCTAAAAGATAAAAATATATTTTAGGAATACATAATTGTTGTATGACTTAAATTTAGGTCAATCAACAATACAAAAATAGCTCGATAAACAAATACAGAAATATTGCAATTACAACGTCAAAAGAAAAAATGAAAATGCTACACCATGTAAGCATGTAAGAGTCACTTCCCTTTCAATACTAAACACATTTTCCCTTAAAATTAGAATTACCGGTTCCTCTTTCAAAATCGTCTCCTTGAATTCCGCCAGGACTTCTTCCCAGAGTGATAACAGAATTCGGTCAAAGTTAGTCTTCAGCAGATTTTTATTCATAGTCAGCAAGTTGCTGTCGAGATACGTAAGTAGGTCTCCAATTGCCTAGAACATCGATACAAGTGACATGTTCATAGTAATTATGAATATCTTTTATCAACAAAAGTGAAAACATAACGATCGACAACTTTCGCTATAACTTCAGATACAAAAATATTATCTGCCAGAATTATATATTGATATGCTTGACTAAAAAGCATCGCGACGATAAAAAAAACTTCGTATTGAAATCAATTATGGCGTACTAACGTCATCGGCGGGGACAGATTCTGGTGCCCAGTTTAGGTGGAATACATCTTTTTTGATATCTGGTCTCATCTGTCAAGAGAACAAATACATGCATATTAATAGAGCATTGTTCTTTTTTCGTTTCCAAACGTGGTGTAATCTCTGATTTAATTAATAACGTCATCTATTTGTCTCTCAAAGCCGATATTACCAAAAGGATGTTATTTACAACTTTTGTATCCCCTTAGCATTTTTCTTTGTGTTGTATTTAAGACAAAATACGTGTTAGTTTTCTGTTGATAATCTACTCCAATGATATGACATCAGTTTCGTCTGTATCATTGATTTTAAAGAAATCTCATCATCAATGCGACTGTTGGTGTTATGATTTAAACAGAATCATACAGTGAACGGAAGGCCATGGTTTATCAATATAAGAAGTACGTTTACTTTTGATGTAAGTATGTAGATATACATGTGAAAAAACAAATGTTATAAATACTTTTTAACGCGATGTTGTTCATTTTCTAATTCCACTTAATTCGTCCCAGCATTTATGTATTGCCACGTCTATAAGAAGCTCGTGCGACTTTATATCTACATTTTCTGTGATATGATTGAGCCCGAACAAGTGAAATGCAACCTAGCTTTAGTGCATGCAGTTACAATGTTGGTCATACTGTCTGTCTGATGACAAAAAGTGTGCGAAAGCAGTTTAATATCGGAACCAACAGTTGAGATATATAGAAAAAACAACAAGAGCAGTTGTAACTTCATCTATGATTCAATCCTTTTTGTGTTTTAGTGGTACATTATTGTATTGAGACACGAACATGGATAATCATGCATGCATACTGTATACTGGAATTGTCTGAAACATTTTTTCACTCTCCTGGAGATGGGTGAGATAGTTGAATGTCAAATAGAAGGCAAAGGAGATTAAGCTAGCAAAAACGAGTCTTGCCGACGTTTGTAAACTGAATTTTGCTCCCGACGGCGGATATTCCCTTATCTCACTAACAAAGGGATGACCAATTATTGTTCACTTATCCTTGTAGGCCTTATTGGGTATGTGTTTTTGTTGCTTCAGTAATTCGCATCGTTGTCGTGACATTATATATACGGAAGTATTACTTAATTGACTAGATGACTTTGACGTCATACCATTTTTTGACAGGGGATTCACCCCGTCCAAGACCTAGGTTGAGGCAAGGAAATCTCAGACCTCAAACCTCAAATATATGGAAGTTTTAATTTGCTTTCGTGTTGTGTACTTGTCCATCTAAGATACATTAGGTGTATATGCAAAATATATAATCATCATTCCAGTATCCTAGCAAATCAAAACTTGTAAAAATAATAATACCAGTATCAAATGGCCATTGTTCCCTCAACCTGGCTAAACATATACTTGTACCTTCCATTTCTAGTACCTCTCTGTTGAAATATATGGCCTATTGTTTCCTTTAACATTTACCTTGTCCGCCACTCTGTCGACCACCGTCTTGATTTTCCTCACCATACTTTCGTCTGCCTCCTTGACAATCGTGTTAAGATTGAACTTGTAGCCTTTCCCTGATCCATTGCTCGCCTCAACTGCCCTCTGTATATCTGAGAATCTCAACATCTCTGGAATGGGTTTCAAGGCCCGGCGTACTTGTTCTATGTTGTTTATTGTAATGCATAGCTGTACCAAATAAAATGGAGAAACTGACCTTGTGAAAATAGGAAATAGCACAATCAACACTCATTAATAATGCGATATGTTTATTAAATACCTAATGAAGTATTTTTTTCAGTTAACTGATGACGATAGAATGCAATCTTTTAATTTGTAGAGATAATTTTTTTTTAAATTCAAGAAATTTGTTGTTCTCATTTTGTTCTTATTATAAAAGTGATATTGATTGGATACCATCTAATTGTTATCAATACGACTTACACAACTTATACACTCATTTGTTGATTATCAAAGGAATTCATATATTAAGTGGGGAAATTTCTACTTTTGTCATCTTCTTATCACAGAAAGCAAATATTTTAAAATAGAGAAAGGTTAATTAATGTATCATGTCAGTATTCATCAATATGTGTGACGGGAATAGACTTAGTGAATGCAGGTAGCTTGGTGGGTCAATTTGTGGGAAACATCCTTCCAGATTGTGAAATCAAAAGACCTAACATTGGTTTGCCCTTTTTAAAAATAATTCCCATTTTTCGCAAATCAAAAATATATATTGTTTTCTGGTCATAAATTCTTTCTTATGTGGGGTGTTACTTGCCTGTTCCGTGACATCAAACTGTCCGACCTCATCATAGTAACCTTCATCTTTCAGTTTCTGGTGTATCATGTCGGCGTACATGACAGCACCTTTGCTTATGTCCTTTAATTGATGAGAAGATAATTATTTTTACTTCAAATAAAGCTCAAGCAAACTTGTTGGATTAATACCCTTCGTGTAAATGTAACTGGAAGCAAAGTCCACTTTTTATCGATTAAAAAAAAAATATTTCAGCGGCAAATCTTTTGCAAATTTGGAAATAAAAAAAATACTATAACAACAGCATATTTTGAAACATTCTGTTAATTATTTTACTGTACCAAACAGTGTAGCCTTGAACTATCTTCTCTCAGCTTACGCCACAATCAAACTTGATATCCTAAGTCACATTCACTTATTTTCTTATTAACGAATTCGATGTTTCAACCCCCAGAGCTATTACGCAGAATGGAAAATTTTCTTTAGCTGCCGGTTAAAATCCCTCGGGGAAATATTCTCCTTAAGAAGACTGATAGCACGTGAGGTTCAACAAATATCTAATCTAACGTTTATACCGCGTGTCTTCGGTACCTACCTCTGCTAGTTTTTGAACCAATGGATAAGCGTCTATAAGATCTGGCCAATTCAGCTGCTTCCAAAATTCGGTCATCTGTAAAATGTTAGTGCCGATGGAACATTAAATAACATTTTCGCGTTTGATACATCAATATATGCTTCTTCCTCAGATGTCTAATGGTACAAAGAAAATGCTCACCAGCCATCTAAGAAATATTTTATATTGATTCAAAGGGAAAATATTTTTTTTATCGAAGTTATTACCTGAATTAACAATTATATACAGCAAGGTATCTACATCAGTTTACACAGTATTACCAATCATTATACGGCTAATGATCCAATACAGCGGATCTTATTATTCCATTTTGTTAGAGAAAGCAAGAATTCAGACTACCTTAGTTATATACAGCTCCAAGCTGACATCATAGCATTGCAGAAAACATTCCATAGATGCAGTTTATTACAACCTCTTACTGATTTTGATAATTATTGATAAGTATTGATATTGTGTTCATTGTTTATTAGTAGTTCAAAGTCATTACAGAAATTGAGAACATAATCATTTTCAAGGTGTATTTTACCTGTGAAAAGCAACAACAGACGTCGACAGCTGAAGTACTGTACTTCGTGCCCTCCGTTACCTCAGCTACCTATAAAGTCAGAATTTCATTAAGAATATATATCATATTACGATTGGTAGATTGTTTAATGTTCAACCTTCTATTCACAATATTCCCTTTGGTATACAACATATTCTGTTTATCGCGTAGATGTATTACATAGAAACAAAATTGAAGAAGAATGACATATCTTGAAACGAGACAACTCCGGTTTCCATTTTACGGTGTCTAGCCTCAAATCGTCCCGCCGAGTAATCTCTGTATCTCTTATTGCCGTTTCTCAACACCATAATGGTGAAGTGCAATAGCTACCTAACCCTGCCAATATCCTCTCGATAAACATATCTCTAACACTCATTTTTTCATGTTATTCTACTTGTATAAAAGGCATTCTTCATTCATTTAATGAACATACCCATTGTTCTATTTAACACACACCAGATGTTTGACCTAAATTCTATTACACATTTCCATTTTCCATACAGTAAATACAATATCACTGCTGACATTAAGTAAGAGGACGGATTTTTTTTATTACACAATCCTTATTTGATGGATAATACAGTGATATTGTATTTACTGTATGGAAAATGGATAAACTGACCTTGTCAAGTTCCACTGCTTTCATGATCCTCTGAAGCGACTTCTTTCTAGCAACTTCGATCCAATTAGCCACAACAAACCGGAACCATTGATAATAATGTATAATCTGAAGACTTCTTTGATCTCTGAAAAACAGTTTTTACGAGGATAATGATAAGAACTACTGCAAAATCCAATCTTATTTCACGTTTTTTCACAATGTTCCTTAAAATGCCATTATCTAGGAATTGCATGAAATTTGAAACGATTTCCTATGAAGGACTTGCGACAACAACTGACGCTATGATTTCAGTTTAATTTTCTGACTAAGAGGCCTGCTTTTTTATTGTCTGGAATATTGCACAAAAGACACACAAGTGAATAGCGCCTTTACGATAAAATTGAATTAGATAGAGAGACAAGTAATTAAACTGCAGCATACAGCTGTTTCGACCTTCTAGGACTCAACAGTGATGCTAAGAGCAAATCTCTGGGATGAATAGTCCAGTCCAGACCGTGGAATACAGAAAGTGATCGAAATAGATGACAGATTTAGATTGGGGAAAAGGTGCACAAGCCTCATCATTCTGTCAAAAGTTGTTTCTTTTCATTTATATCTGATAATAATGCAAGTTCCAAGTTCTTTAATATTCAGAGGGATATACATATTCTTATAAATGGAGATCGGGGAGAGTGGTGGGGTGGGGGGAAGGGAGGAAAAGAAAATAAACACCAACAATTATCAACGTCTCATCATAGTTTAAATGAGTGCACAGTATAAATAAACGATTCACTTGTAAACCATTGCAAAACACAATTATATTGTTAAAAACACACATGTTAATACAAACGATAGCTTGGCATCTGAAGGATCATTAGAGATATGGTACTGCTAATGAATCAGTAACGGAAAATACCGTCATGTCAAATTACATTTGAAATAAAAAATGAAATACTTCCAAAAACAAATTATATGAGCATTACGTGAGTGAATTAACTCTTTTTGGAGGTTATTTATTGTCCCAGTAAGATATAAACAAAGCGGGTGTTTTTCTGTGCACCATTTGATTAGCCAACTAATTAATTAAAGACTGTGTTTTTCTCAACTCAGAATAATCTCATTTGTACAACATTTTTGTTTTTGCCAATGGGCCATTTAAATATGAAAGGCAAGTTGTTTTCCTCGGCTAACTCACATTCACAAAATTAGATTATTACATTTTAAGGATCCCTCGACAGTTTTAAAACACATGACAACCATGATGAAAAAATAGTATTAGCTTCATGGAAGTTGGGAAATTACTCTTATTTGTGTAAAAACATAAGTGTAATTTTCATAAACGATTGGAATAAGAACACTCATTGTAATGAAAATTGATAGAAAGCTTTTTTCATAACACTAGTAATATATTTAAAACATTACCCATTAGGCAAATTTTCCCGAAAATTGCAGAATTCTTGCAAAGCCAAGTATAGCTCAAACAAGCAGGTTCCCATTATCAGGTTTGAATCTCTCGTTGACGATTCCTCTGATCGGCTTTCAACTCTGCTCAGTGTTTGTTTTAAATCCTTATTGAATTCTTCACCGAGCTAAATAAAATATTAACAAGAAAAAATGTCAAGGTTACCTTAAAGCTGATGATTCTATTATATCTGTTCTTTTTTCAGGTTTAACATATTAGACTACTTTCTGCCAAAATAAAGAAATATACTTCAAGAACATAGATCAAATCTAAACTCATTTATAATCTCCACTTTTTTACCTGAATATAGATATGGATATATTATCGACAAATATTATCAAAATGTTTATTTTAGCAGTATCAGTATGTTATTCAGTAACATGTATACTTCAACCTCTCTCTCTCTCTCTCTCTCTCTCTCTCTCTCTCTCTCTCTCTCTCTCTCTCTCTCTCTCTCTCTCTCTCTCTCTCTCTTAAATTACGTCATAAAAACTTCAACATGAATTGGTAGGTCGTATAATACCGGATTACATTAATATTTAGTAAATATATCTCTTTATTTCAAAGTGAAATCAATATTTGATTTATTGAAAAGTAAAATGTCTTCGGTTATGTTCAGCTCTCGTTTTGTTCCGTATATAGATCACACAGCTTGTGAGTCCATTGTATTATATGGCATTTCAATACTCGTTCACTTCGACATAGCGATGTAAAGATACGTATCAGACATGATTAGTATAAGTTCAATAGAAAAACAAATAAAGTGTTAATAGGTGAAGAGGTTTAATAAAACAGTTACGAAAAATAATTCACAATTTTACCTATTAATTTGAAATTTGTATCATCAGTAACAAAGATAGATCACTTCAAGTGTTTGCCACCAATAAAGCTAAAGAAGTATTTAGCAAGCATAGAAATATGATAAACTGTGAAAGATGATGAAAGTGCAAGAATATTATGTAGAAAAGTTTATTTATATGAAAAAAACAATATTGATCGGAAGTGAAACACGATAATTGAATTTAAACATGTACGCATAATAAAATAGTTCATAAAACAACCAACGAGTTTGAAAACATTAGCAAATATGAAATGTAAAATTGCAGTTGTTGAATTGTCATGATCATGATAATAATGGATTTATAATAAGAATAAGATATCCAGGTTGTTTTAAAACTATCGAATATTTTCATATTCCTGATGTTAAGGATGTGTATCATTAAAACTAACATCTTCGATATATTTTCATATTGCAATCAATTATAATTCAATATAAACAATACTCATCAAAGGCTTAAATATCTATATCTAGCTGCACCCCATAACCACACAAGAGATATACCGTATGCCAAGTGCTTTTAAGGATATTATGTTTTAGCTTTATCTAAAATAAAATAACAAATATACATTACAATATGTTATATGTTTACAATTTTGATTTCTCGGCACTTGAGTTCAAGTAATATGTCTCTTTATAAAAAAATCGTAAGACAATGGAAACGAGATAATTTCTAACATTGTCACAAGTGCAATAAAACACCTTCTTAACAGTGAAGATTTTCAACATTCGGAAATATGTTCTCATCGTAAGCAGTGGTACCTACCTGGAAGCTCAAAACTACTTGTCTACTGTGAAAATTTACATTGTCAGAAATGTAATACAATAAAAAAAAGCTTCAAAACATTAACATAAAATGCATGCACAGACCTCTTCCTGTAGGCCTTTGAATACATCTGTTGAAAGCTGTGAAATAAGACAATAACAGCTGGTCGTTATATTTTGCTATGGAAAACAGATTACTCTCGTTAATCCATTTAACAAAATCTTGTTCCAAAAAATCCAAAAAATGTAATTTTTCGATTTTTTTTCCTGCTTCAAAAACCAGCCAGTTTGTTGTAAAGAGGTTTCATATTATTAACAGAAAACAGAAACACACAACAATAAACAATATATAGCGACATTCGCTCTAAGATCTATTCATTGGTTGATAGATGGCTATAAAATACACTTGTAATATTTCAATATCTGAAAACACAGCAAATACTGTAACAAATCTAATTAAAATATGTTTTTTCTCTTTAGTCTATCAATTAATATCGAAAAATAACTTCAGCTGTAATTTGTATCCTTGTAACTCAAGTGAAAAAATGCCATTTTATATAATTCGAAGTATCCTGTGTTTCCAGACAATAGAGAAATCAACCAAAGTTTTAGTATCAATATTTTAACTTCCTAAAATCAAACAGAAGTACAAAATAATAATTCTCAATATCTGCCATCACATATTGTTTAGTCATTTGTTTACATAGTACTATTGGACCAGGATAAAATCATATTAATGAAGAACTATTGCATAATTATCCTATTAAATAATAACTAGGTTTAGCAACTGTCAAGCGGGACTCCATTCAACGAAATGTACACATATTGCACGAACGAACCCATATGTCCATGCACTAAAAACAAGCAACACAGGGCAGAACTGAGCAATATTGTCGAGCTTTCAAAACCAAACACATACAAACTAACGTTTCTAAATTAAGTAGCTTTGTTACCACGTTGAGGAAAATTTCATAGTTTGCCATACACTATAATATATTAAGATCTTTAAGATTTTTAGAATTTCATATATCCTGTTTTTAATTTGAATGTTTTCCTTTTCATATTCAAAGTTATTTACTATTCAATGTTCTAAAGGGTATCTTGATAAAAGAATGCACGTGTCTTTTTATTGTGAGCGATAGTAATGTATTGGGTAACATTTAGTTTCAATTGTTAAAACAATATATCTAAGGTTAACGTTTAAGTATATGTAGACATCAACAACTAGGAAGGAAATGAAACTTACCCATTTTTCCAGTTGACGATATGTGGTTGCGCAGTAATGTACTTTAAAAATCCTTGAATAAGAAAATTATCAAGCATATCAGGCTTCAAATATCAATAGTTATATATATAAATGATATTGGTATCGATTATCATAATCAAAACCATTAATTTTATTTACCCTTGTAAATACTTTCAAAATGCCAGAAAAAATATATCAATGTCAAGTGATCATTCCTCTCTTGGTAAGAGAGGCATAACGCTGCTAAATAGGCCAACATCAACCTCAACTTAACTGACACCTTGATATTATTATCATCTTTCAAATCAAACATTTACACGTTTCTACTCAAATAAACAACCTTAATGGATTTTTTATGGAGGAACCAGCCATATAGCCGTCCTGGAAAGAGATTATTGTAATGGTTGTACATATTAGTTACAAAGATAAGGCTTGACGGGCGGTGAAATTTGCTTATTGCGCCTATGTAGTTAATTACACACGGTGGACAAATCAACACTGACTCTACTCCATACACACCTATCTAAACGAATGGGCAAATATCAAAATGTCACATCGAGAAAGTGTCTGATAAGCTTTACTTCGAAAGCGGTGGACCTATAGAATGTGTCGGTTACGATGGAATAATCAATTTGAAATGCTTTCTTTCTACAAAGATAAAGTAGACTCATCTGAAAACAGTAACGGCAGTTTGTCGTTGTTCCCGCTGTTTAAACGAGTATACTTGCGCTTTTCCCCTTAATTATAGAATCAGTAACAAGACTGTCTTAACGTATTATGATTTAAAACAATCGCGTTGAAATGTAAAAAGAAAAATGTTCTAAAGGAGGAAACGTTTTGATATTTATCATGATATGACTTTCATATTCAAAATATGTGGGTCAATTTTCACACAGAATGTGTATAACACCATCTCTAGATTGTAAACGTTTGATAGACATTGATTTATTGTACTATAATATCTATCGGTGTTGTTTTGAAACAATGCTTTAGAGTAACGCATAAAAAAATCTATTAACTTGTTAGCCCTGACAGTTATATTGGATCGCCTAATAACGATAGCGATGAGAGTATATGTACAGGACAAAATACCAAAGGTGCCTATATATCTCAATTGCCTTTTACATGTAGTGCTAGTATATTAGTATGCGATAAATTTTCACACCAAGGTATGAGCGATATGAATAGAACACCAAATAACAAATTTGAATAATGCTTTTTAACTGGAAATGGTATATTTACTGTTCATATAGCAGGTTGTAGGTCGACAATGCAGATATCAAATCGGCGTTCAAGAGGTTTGTTAGTTCGATCAATCGCTGTATGATGTCCTCTTCATGGTCACTTGTCTGAAACGGAGAAATTGGTTGTAATTGTTTACCTACATACGATAAATCCAATTTTAATTTACGTATTCATTCTATCTTCGCTCCTTTGTTTAAAGTTTCACATCAATACATACAGGATGTACGGGCCATATTTGAACGTATTGCAAGCGATGACCCAAAATGATAAAAAAAAAAAAAAAAAAAACGTGAGCTGCACACAAGAAAACAATGTGAATATCTTGAGATTCAGCTGCTCTTACTCGAGGTCCTCCCATTTGTTTTGGTTCTATTCAAATGCCGATTATCCTGTCTTTTGCTGATGTAATCTGTATTTGTGTGAGAGGCAACCTGATTTTTCGGTTATAATTTACGTATTTCCCCAAGAACAGCCACGGTCAACTTTGAGGATGGTGTTTCCTCGTATAAGCCAAACCTGACTGAACCTGACGCGCAATAGGGGTAAATGTCTCGCCCTTGGACACAACCATGTCATCACAGAACAATTCGTGGTCTCTGCTTCCTCAGAAGCACAAATAGCCTGGGTAGGGATTGTGCCGGAACTGAGGTTACAAAATCCGATGGTTTTTTTTCATCATTCTTAAACTGTTGTCGATGGTAAGTGGTAATGACTTTATATATTTATTGGTAATCATTTTAATATATAGAACATCATTTGCCTACCTTTGAGCTGGCATGTCTCAAGTGACTTATCCTGTCATACCATTCTTGAGTGCCTCTCTGCAATGCAAAGGTTATTTTGACACATTGGAAAATAAGTTCAACACAACCAGTAGGAGAGAAAGTGTGACATTTCAATCACGGCCGCCTCCTTCATCAGACAAATGACGTACCTCAGTGAACATAGAATTATAGTACAGCCGAAAAAATTGGTCGATTTGTTACCATCTACGTATGCCTGTGCTAGTACCCTCCACACTGGTAATTTGCTTGATGAAGGTGACTGTGTAGTCTACTTTGTTATTACCAACATGATGAAAATGTTCCAAAATATAATATTGACATATTTTAAAACAGGAAAGTAAGTAGTGTGCATTTTTATATTGCGATTTATCCTTTAAGTTTTAGCAACAACTATCTAAAAGATTGCTATTGGGATATTGATATCTAAAAATGAAAACAGCGAAAAATAAATAAATAATTTGAAACTTTACTTGAAAGTCAATATCTTGCAAAAGCACAAACGATTTTGGATGTTGTACAGTTTCAAGATTAGCTAATTTGCAAACTTGACTACTGCAGGGAATATTTCGCGTAAATTCGAATATATGCGAATATATGTGGTTCCCTTCAAGTGCTTTTACAGTATCCTCCAGAACATATCAATTATTGTTTTCCTCATAAACTTAACTTGTTAAATAGTTTGTATGCGGCATCATTTGGAACATCGTGTATCAAAAATGTCACAATTAATGGAATAGTGAAAATACACGATTGGAATTGCACCAATCATAGTTTTTGAAAAATAAGATGATATTGAAATAACACAGGATTTTAGTAAGACGTCAATTAGAATCAATTTAATCTGTCAAGGACAATTCAGTTTTAATAGTACCTTTATTGCGACCTTGACCTCTGGATGAAGTTCTTTTTCGAACGGACAAACTCGTCTGAATACATCTATGCTGTACACATTTGCCAGGCACCTGTCATCACAAAAAGGATTAGTCATATTGTTACACACTCCACCAGTTACCTCCTGCGTGTTTGTCGTGTGCTATTAAGCTACAAATGTATATGTTATTATATAAGGCAGATATTTTTGTGAATATTTCGATAATTACGAGATATTGATCATACATATACATGTATTATCTCCTCTTTTATATCAATATTCAGAACTTTAAAATAGTGAAGATCCGTGTCTATAGAGTCAACACGTCAGGAGATATGCCGCTTTGATGGAAACGTTTTGTTGAAATTGAAAATTGAGAAAAACATTTATCTCTAAACTGGACATTGTCTTCAATTTTACTTCAAAGATGCTATGTAGCCAATAAAACTGTGTCTGAGATATCCCTGTTTATAAAAGTATGCGTTTCCTTACACGCCCCTAAAGACATAGTGAACAGTGAACATTTGGAAACCCGGGAACAATTTTACTGTTACTTGCTGAATATTAAATATCTGTATACAGTAATAAAACGTTTGACAAGAACATAACTGGATATGATTGAGATAACAGACTGATCCTTACATACCACATTCAGTCGCATTTGTAACAGGATCTATTATATGCCACTCATAGATAAATCTCTTAAATGCGTTTCATGAGAAAGCGGAATGGACCTTGTGAAGACATTAAAGGAAATGAGGGCCTAAACGGCTTTTACTGCAGTTGTTATACATATTTTTCATCAAATGTTATCTCCATTTATCCAAAGCTTTTAACACTAGATATGACATTTACCTCAGAACACTTAATATAAACAAGAATCAAGCGACTCTATAAAGTTCTAAATAATGTGTTTCCTTTTGGTATTCCATCTTAATTGATATGATTTACAACTGATATTCACTCACTGCATCATGGCTTCGAGGCGACAAATGCTTTGTTTGCTGGTCGTCGGGAACACCTCTCGTTGTTTACTGAGCAGACTAAGGCAGTATTGATTGAATTGTTTGAAGGACTCAGCAAGACATTCTTCCTGTAAGATTTAACGTTATAATCATTAAGGTGTTTGGTAATCCTAATCAAGCATGATAAAATACAGATTATGTTTTCATTATCATATCTTAACAGAAATGTTACTTCCATTTGGCAGGACAACAAGATAATAGAAACACGCTACATTGATATAATACAATAGATGATTCTCTTCCTCATAATTACGTTTCCAAGTGAGTTATTTAATGCATTTAATGAATATTAGGAGGAAATTGGAGACGATGCTTTTTAATTATTTACTAATC
This sequence comes from Ylistrum balloti, assembly GCF_031769215.1. Taxonomy (NCBI): domain Eukaryota; kingdom Metazoa; phylum Mollusca; class Bivalvia; order Pectinida; family Pectinidae; genus Ylistrum; species Ylistrum balloti. Next base: position 1,417,039 of record NW_026782179.1, read on the forward strand.
TAGTTGAGGTCCGCAAATATTGCTGTTTATGACGAGTTAACCTGACATTTTTAGATAGAGCAAGTCAATTTTTTCCTATTTTCCTAAAGACAGTCTTCAAGGTAAGAACACGGGATTAGAAGTGGCTTAATCATCCAGGCTTATCTTAAATGACATGGAAAAGGAAACAAGTATGCGGGAGGCCAATCAACGGACTTTTTCACAGAACGCAAGGGAAATATGTTCATAAAAAACTGTCTGCAAGGAAAGCCAACCGAATTAGTGGTGGCTAGATTTAGGCTGCTTGTCTAACCTGACAGGCACGAGGGAAATATATTCTTCAACATATTGGAAGGACAGATGACGACCCCAATTAGTGGTGGGCGTACTAACAAGATTGTCTAGTCTTAAGAGCCACAGAAAACATAAACAAGACTCACCATGTCATCATTACGTCAATGAATTTAACTTGACAAGTCAAAAGAAATCTAATAACATATTGAAAATATAAAACACATCAGATTGATGTATGACAGCTACTGTCTCCTGACAGTCATTCTGAAAATATATTCTCCTGTAATTTATCATAATTATAATGTAAACCTAAAGGATTTTAGAACATGGAATTATTGGTCTTTTGATATCGGTTTCAACAAAACCCACGTGAGATCACGACATCATCTAATGATAGAGCTAGTGAACAAACCTCTTCTCGGGAAAATGAATCTGGTGTCCATAACCGATCGAGTTCTCCAAGCAGCTTTAGAAGAATTCTGTAGTCGAAATGATGTTCCATGTGTTTCCGACTATAAGCTATCCATTTACTATAAACCGTAAAATACAATATTAAACATTGCATGATTTTTTTTAAAGTTATGCTTACATCTCCAAGCCAAAAGTGCTAATTAAATTACGATTTTTCTAGTTTTATTCAAATTCTGTTTGAACAATATTGAGCTAAACGTGTAGGTGAGTTCTTGTTTCTCTTATGTTCACAGTTTCTTATAGACCTTGTAAAAGTTAAGCAATTTCATTATCATTTTAGAATGTGTGATAACGTATTGATTGATGTGGTGGACGTCGATAAAGCAATATATTCGCTTAATCTTATGTTTTTATTCTTCTTTCTGGTGGATGACGTGTACATGGACATCGTGCCTATCATTAGAGTGTATCTTGAGTTTGGATTACGCTTTTGTTAGCTAGTCACTTTACGCCTGATTTTAGGTCGCGGATAAATAATAGACATAAATGCAGACAATTGTACACTTCTTAAATTCTAAATGTAATAATATGCAGTAAATAAAAGCCAACATTAAATATCAGACAACAATTTTGATCTATCCAAATAACGTGTTTATTTTGTTATTTAAATTATATATCGAACCATACCAAATTACATATTACGATTTTCGATGATGTGAATAGTGGTAAGGTTAACTTCAGTAAGGACGTGCATGCGTGGCGCGGCACTTCAGTACATACCACATTGCCTGCTGAGCATCTGTGACGTCACCCTGAATTGCATGCTGATGGAGAATTGTCATTGCCGCTTTCGGCAGTTCTCCTCTCCATTTTGATGGAGAATCCTGAATAATACAATGAGAATAAAAAAAGATATATTGACCATTCATTTTAAGTCAAAAAAGTTAAACTTACATCAGTTACATTTTGTTTGATTTTATTATTTATTTTTTGTTTTTTGTTTTTTGTTTTTTTTTTTGTTTTTTTTTTTTTTTTTTTTTTCTGGGGGGGGGGGTGGGGGTGGGGGGGTCAGAATAACGTACGTCCATTTTTCTGACTTCGTGTTGCACAAACACAGACATAAGATCTTCATGTTGTCGAACATCTGTCCAGTTATCGTCCTCTGGAATTCCACGGTCCTCTCGCGTGGCAAGACTTAGCTTGAGTTTTATCTCGCCCTGTATGTTTGACCGAGCAGTTCGACCCTCCAGAGGGAACCACCTCTCCTGTCCTATGGAAGGGATATCCTGAAAATTAATCATTGTCAAACCTAAAATAGAATCAATTCAAATTTTGAAGCGTCAGAATTATTGATGTAATACAAAAATGTGATATTTTCTTTATCTTTAAAACTCAAATGTTTTTCCACATGAAGACTACTTAATATATAGGTTATTGTAAACTCACCTACTATAAAGCGAGGGTAAGGAAAGACATTCAGGACAACAAATCTTTCTAAAGTATTTGATATTTTTCATATGATTTGAAAAGTAAAAAGGGACATGCGCAATTCATGCAGACACGTTCAGAAACCAAATCATAACAAAATAGTATGGATTAAAGAGCCAATATTTCAGTCGTTATAAATATATATGATCATTTTCAGGCCTTGCAATCACCGGAAGGAATTATAAAAACGTGTTAGGGATGAATTAGGAACACGTGTAGTGAGTGATATGAACCTTTGAACACGTGTTGTGAATGATAAGAAGTGCAAACACGTGTAGTGAATGATTTGAAAGTAAAAACGTGTAGTGAATTATAAGGATGTATGTATCAAAAACATGTTGCATTATAAGCATGTATAAACACATGTAACGAATTAAAAAGGATGTGTAAACACGTGCAATGAATGAAAAGGATGCATAAACAGGTGAAATGAATGATAAGGAAATATAATCACGTGTAGTGAATGATTTGGAAGTATACAAACGTGTAGTGAATCATAAGGAACAATGAACAGGTGTATTGAACTATAAGGAACTGTGAACAGTTGTACTGAATTATAAGGAACTATGGACAGGTGTATTAACTATAATGAACTATGAACATGTGTATTGAACTATACGGAACTATGGACAGGTGTATTGAATTATAAGGAACTATGAACAGGTGTACTGAATTATAAGGAACTATGGACAGGTGTATCAACTATACGGTACTTTGAACATGTGTATTGAACTATACGGAACTATGGACAGGTGTAGTGAATAATAAGGAAATATAAACACGTGTAATGAATGATATTGACCTGATCACGTGGCTTAGATAAAGTAAGTTTCCAAATAAAATCATAACATTCCGTTTACCTCTCTTTTTCAGTTCTATAAGGCGAAACACAAGGAAAAACTAAAGCGATATAATTAGCCCGTATGGATTGACGTGGCAAACCCGTGATAATGGTAATGTTTAAACGGATCTAGGCATTACTATTAGCTTTGTTTGTTTGGTTTGTTTATTTACTTGTGTCCTTGCTAACTTTCCCCATCCTACTACCGAACAGTAGAATGATGACGTAATGACACACACAACAACACTACACTTACTTGAAGGGGAATTGTTACACAACCCAAAAAATCGTCGACGCTTCCACTGCTCTTAGTCGTCCTCGCTGACTGAGCCACTTGCTTGAAGTACCGACCCAACCCTGAGAAACCTTTCACTTCATTTAGTTTCTTGGCTGCTTCAATCACAGAAAATTCGTCGTCATGGTCCCTGAGGAATGCAAATTTTCCAAAATAGAACGTTACATGAATAAATGGATATTTGTTATAATATGGAAATAAACAGGCTTAGGAAAAAATCACCAGTATGAAGAGAATGCTGGTTGGAAAATAGGAAAAACTCTTATTGTAAATTATTTATGTTATTGTTATATAATAACATAGATTGTTCAACGGACATTCTGTTTGACTAAAGGGTTCTCTTTTATCAATTTGACGTCATAACTAATTACTATCAGATTGTCAGATTGTCATGACAATCTGCTGGAAAGAACGAAACAAACTCCATCGCACACTTGTCTTGTTTTTTTAGAACGTGTCAGTGATACTAGGTCATGCATTGTTGGTTTAGAAAAAAGGGGTGAACTAGTAGAACTGAAGATGAGAAGGTTAATTAAAAATATAATTCAATATATTATTTCTATTAGACGTAGAACTTAATGTTGTGATAGTATTAAAAATGAAATTCGTATAATGATATGATCAAAACATGTTTCATTTGATAATAAATTATATCCTGAAGAAATTGCCTTGCAATAGATTATAAGGAACCAGTTCAAAATTGGCTTCAATACGCAAGCAGAGGCCCCGAAACTTCTCTTAGGGTGGCTGCGTATCAGTAGGTAAATTCTAGAATTGTAGATTAACCAATTAAATGCTGGTAAGTAAATTACACTGCGGTGATTTTATTGAATCACTATAGAGTAATGTATCGACTAGGAGGAGTAAATGTACTTTCGATGTCTCCGTCCGTTTTATATATATTGTCACATTGTTACCAATTGCTTTTTCCAATTTACCTGTTTTGTGATTAGGATAATAAAAAACAAAAAAAATAAAATTAAAGAAGGAATAATTTATCCTAGTGATACAGGTGAGAAGCAATATGGTTACAAATTCTTCTAAAATTTGTCTTGCTAATCGGAAGACTGTCTGATCAACACATATTTACGTATAAAAACAATCAGACAGTCTAATTAGAATGTCTCCAGAGCCCTTGTCAAGTAGACCTCCAGGGTCATAACTTCCAATATAGGCCCCATCACCTTTAATACGAATAAGTCCGAAAAGATTTATGTTAGATACAAAATAACAATGATGTCGAATTGCCACAGTCATTTCCGAAAATTGATAATCTTATCCTTGCTAAACCGGTATGTTTTGATGAATGCATAGTTCTCAAATGTTTAAAATTTGGACAACATCATAACATGGATGCAATGAAAATTATCTTTAATATATAAACAAATGAAGAATACTACAGTCAATGAAAGGTCCTTAAGCTAATATTGCTTCCAATATCATGGTCCTACTCTTCTTTTACAGTGATCGATTCAACCAAGGGTGTGACGTAAGTGTTGGATATCCTCAAGGCCATGACGATAAGAAAACACAGAAGCTATGTACCGATCACTCTCGCTGGTTGTGTTTTCAAGCGCCGCGACGACTTCAATCGCCACAAAGTCATCATCATTAGAGAGTGGAGGACCACTAGTCTATAAATGTCCGCCCTGTGTTCGTTTTGTTCCCTTGTGACATTTGCCTGGCGCCTCAGGAGACTATCAACTAGTAATCTTACAATATATTACCTCCTGGGTTTCCCTTGTCGTTCACAAAATTGAATTTCAGCTTTCCTTAGTAATTAACGTATAAACGTTAATGTTTTTTTAGTTTTTTTTATCAATTTCGACGAAAATAATTAGAAAAAAAAAGAAAAATAAAGTCGAATTACCGCAAGAGTAAAAGACGACATCATTCCTAAGATTTTCGTGACATAAAAATGTCCCTTTGGAGAACTAGCTGTATTCTTAATTAAAGTAAGAAAGCGCATCTCCTTCAAAAATAAGTTAGATTACCTTTAAATATTTTATTATCATGCCGTTCTTATTGAAAGTTTAATAGTTGTCACCAGGGAAAAGTGAGTGTATTCATTGCACCGGTTCCCGCATTTAAGAAGAAAACCCTAGAGTTGCTGACAACCATCTAGAGATTGTTAAATAAGACATTTTCGGCTCTCAAAATCAGAATATATTTTAACTAAATTTATTATATAAACCCCGAGAGATATTTATTTAGTGCAAGGAAACATAATACCTTAAAAATCTTAAGACGGATTATACGTATTTTTTCATTGTAACTACCGGCATCAAATCATAGCAATTATTTGATTATAGAACTGATGATTCATTCTCCTAACACATTTAAACGCCTTCCACGCGGTCCCTATGGGGAGAAAGTGTGCTACATGTGCGGTATAACAGACGTGTTTCGTCAACACCATCACAGGGAAAACACGAGCCACCTGTGATAATCATGGTTGTCATATATCACTCACATCGCTTTTGTAACGACGTGGTTGTTGCCATTCCTAGACACGACCTCAGCTTTAAATAAACACTTTATACGTTAAAGATGCATCTTCACGTCCTCGAACTATTTAATAAAACCGTCAGGTAAGTTTCTGTTTCCTCTATTGAATATATCTTCTATCTTTAGACAGATATGCTTTATTCTAATACTTTCTTTTACAATTGCATCAAATAATAAGATGTTATCCATTATGTTACAAGATGTTTCTTATATTTTGCTTTATTTCACTTTTAGTCTGTGTCTTATGGCTTTTGTATGATTGTTTTTTATGTATATATTGTTCATTTGTTTAGATAATAAGTTTTTTTATAAATCAAACTTTTTAATTATATGTCTTTTAAATGGAAACTGTGAACGCATTTTCATTAAAAAGATCATGTAAAGTTTTGAACAATTGATATCGACAAGGTTTCTGATAGACCAATCCTTTTCTATCAGAGCTTACCTAAGTGCAAATACATTGATCATTTGTCTGATGTTGGCAGACAGTGTAGTCATTAAAACCTAACACTGGCCATTCAATATTTTCTGATGTTTCAAAATATGCAATAATTGACATTTTAAGAATTTATCTGAAAGTCTTGCAATGAGTAACTAACGAAGCCTATTTGTTTTAAGTGACATCTCCCCTAGGATCTAGCATTACAAGTACAGGTAAACTTGGTCAGGCTTAAGTCTAATGAACAACCTCTGATGAGACAGCTTCGTTGGCTGATAAAAAAACGTGTAATTAGTTCTACTGCAACATGTGTCATTGCAACATTACAGGCTTCGTTTTATAACTAATCCTTATCTAGAGACTATATCTAACACACAGTATTTCTGTTGGTGATCCAAGGTACAGAATCAGCGTCATCAGGAACACGACTGAAGAACGGGCCAGAAACAATGACCAAAACTCCTCCGTATCTTCTATTGATCTTATTAAAACACGAAGTATGTAAAAATATAAATAATTATTCCAACATCACTTGCCACTATCACATTCAAATTCATTTTCAAGTCGATAAGATAATTATTAACTAATTCCATTACGTAAGGAGTAAGGCTGAGAAGCAATGTCTCGGACTGAGACCAAATAAGAAAATCATGGTGGTAATCAATATAAGTAAATTCGGTTGTCATTTATCAATGATAGGATTAACCATTCTATCGCTGAATGCTGTTAACTGCAACTATGTATATGAAGTACTCATTCAATCTATCGTTGAATGCAGTATATGTTAATTTATATCAAGTTCATATTAGATTTATCATTAAATGCTGTTTACGACAACTATTTACATGTATCTCATATTTAAATCAGTTATTGTCAACTATTAAGGTAAAGTTTACATTTAATCTATCATTAAATACGATTAATATCAACTACTGTTAATAGGTTTAAGATTATTAGACAGTACAGCCGTTGCAAACTATTCACATCAAAGGTAAATAAGTCATTTTTATCGTACCTTATACTCGTCTCTGTAATTAATATCAACCTCTTAGAAAATTAGCTTACTAGTTGTTAATGACATTTAAATTTCCTTCGGAACTTGTATGAATCGATCTGTAGCGAGCTTCTGGATTACTACGTACACCATACTTTCATTATAACCATTTCAAACGAAATTGTTTTCTATTTCATCTCATTGCTCAAGTTTTTGTCAATGGACATGTGTGCAATACTCCAATATATTGTGTAATGCTTAAAGATACATAATCGCATTAGAAAAGATTTTTCCTAAGCTCGATCTTCATTGAAATGATGTAACGTAGCTTCGATCATGCTGTAAAAATGTCCGTCTTCAGCTCTATTCTAGAAAAAAGTCCCAAGCCCCAGAGGAAATGTGTTTCTGCCTATCTGTTTATATTTCATTTCATGTACACAAAACTTTACTTATATATAACGAATTCAAGATATAATAAATGTAGCGGCACCTGTACAAGATGAAAACACGGCATAATCTTCTGAAAAATGGTTTCAATTTATTTTCTAATTCCTTTTTGAGTAGGCGTCCTAGGCGTTAAATTAATTACGCCTTGAAATTTTCTTTTGTTAATGTGCTACTGCTGCTGTCTATCAACGGCTCCAACCCGTGGCGGTTCTTCTTGTCATCAGGTGTGGGGCGTTAGGTTTATTTTGTCGCTCTCTTCAAATTCCCACTTTTTTATATGAAAATGAATATATATTTAATACTTTATCTATTCAGCTTTGTGTGCTGAAGCAGTAGTATATTCATCCTAGTGTTTTTTGTGATATTCAGTGTGTTAGGTGACACTATGGTATATTCAGCTATGTGTTATGACCATGTGATATATTCTCCCTCTTGTGTTGACGTGGTATATTCAGAATAATGTTTTATACATCTTTCTCATATTAAAAACATTATATATTTTGGAGTTGTCTTTGCATTGCTTGTATTAATGAGAAAAACCCAATTCATTAAGCATTTTCATCGCGTTACGATGGTTTAACTTATATTATGCTAACAGACTTATCAACTTTGATCATGTCATTGAGATTATGATTTTAAACATTTTCGTTTCTACTCACCAGATATCCAGATGAAGTCGATCCGAATGAACATCTTCCAAGTCACTGCAAAATATATAGATAAATAAAAAAATTACATAAAAACTACAGAGATATGATAAACTAACTTCTTTAAAGGAAATATTTGCGTGTACTGTTTTGCTATTTTATATGAACTTCCTCCGTTGATACAATGATATGTATTAATGATTTTTTTGGTATCCTTGTAAACCAAGGCGATTAATATACTCGATTAGAACATATATGCGTATTTATTTGCTAGGGCACGAAAGAAGACTTGCTGACAAGAAATTTTCTACCTAATTATGATCACGTATTTAAAGACATATTTGAATTTCTCTCTGCCTATAGGAAAGTGTTAAAGGAAAATCTCTATGTGTCGATATGGAAAAAAAAGTTTTTCTATTACCATTAAGGACATGTCAAAATCGAGTGTTGAAGACCATAGCATGTTAGCAACAGATCGTCTGTTGTAGCAAATGACCCATCACATTGACCAGAAATGTATCATCTACTTAAGAGACCATTCAAGCTCAGACAATATTTTATTGACACGTAAATATAGCAGCTCTTCGCTTGTGTTTAGCCTATTAGTGACAAACTATAACCTTGACAAAGATGTATAGGAATCTTTCCTTACTCTAACGACCTTTGTTTAATTACGTATACTCATTGTTATCAGTTATCTCTGGAGATTCAAGAGTTAGTTAAATACGGTAATTAGATATTTCTAATTATGTTCCATTTTCTTCAGGGAATTAATGTGAATTAATTTTTAAAGTAGAACAATGACATTTATTTCTCAAAAGGCACTAACACCACATACGAAAGTCATCAGTATAAATGGCGATTTTCACCTTTTTCACACATAAGCATCACATCTTAGACCGTTAAGAAATGCAGGTAGAAACCTTTTAGCCTGGTTAAATCGAATTTGTTCTGCTCGTGCCGTTATTGCATAAATAGCGATACGTATATTGAAAATTGTGTTTTTGCATTATTTTGTTTCATTCAAGAGTCATTATGGTTGCTTTTTTAATATACAATTTGAAAATCAGATTTTACCCTTTGATTTCAATATGTAGTAATAAAAAAAATGCAAACACGTCATCATTATCATATTTTAAACTCAGATTCAATAAAACTGGGTAAACTATGAACAAAAGAAATATTTACTTGGAGAGTCATGAAAAAGTACAGGGAGAATAAGAGCAAATGTTCCGGAAGAGTATGCGCCATCTGCGTCATCGATGACACTCGCTACGCAAACCTTGGTCAATTCAAGTAAGTAATGTCATGTTTTCAAATGAAAACAAGGTAAGGGAACAACGAAACCAACTGGCAAACTAACAAACTCAGTCTTTCTTTAAATCTGTTGTAACACTTCATAAATTTACTTACAACCGGAACCTTTCATTCCACACGGGGTGTAGAGAGTTCTGGACAACATTAGTGCTCCGAATATATTTTGCTGGAATGACATCACGAGCCGATTTATCTCGTTTCTTTTTACTTCCAGGCATCGACAGCTTTCTGCTAATGCTTCCTTTCTTTTCCTTAGCTTTTGCTTGTTCGTCCTCGTCTGAGAAAACATCTCCATCTGCCAGCCGTCCGGGCCAAATTCCCAACATGCAATAGGGGTCACTGAATCCTAAAAAGAAAGAATATGTGTGATTGATATTTTTGTACTCTAGTGGTAAAATACAAGTAACTTTTCTATCAAACGTTTATAACGTTATATTTTCTGTCCATGTTTTACTAATAGAAATATCTAGCTTTTCTCATCGACTAATGTAGCTCACTTCAGCTTCATTAGGGCATGAAGATAAAGCGTATGATGTATTAAACAATTTTATATATAAAATGAAATATCGAAATAGTGCAAAAGTCATACAGAGTATCTAATTTGATGTTTATATGATTGATATGAAAATGAAATCTGGTTTATCTGTGTCTATCCTGCTACAAATAAATCCTGCTCAATATGAGTCGCCCCATATGATCATACAATGAAATATCACAGATGATCTGTATCTCTTTGAGTCGCTAGAGAAAATGCATTAATGCTTTCATGTGTTATGGACACGATTCCTTACACACATCCTGTTATTTGATCATAAGTTATTTTACTGTATACTAATGTGATATTTACACAATGACGATGTAATTACTCATTTCTAAATCAGCAGTAAAACTTGTTTGACGTCAAATATTTAGAGTCTATATTTGTTTTTCAATACATTTATTGATATACATCAGTAAATCCTCCTGCAGATTAAAAATAGCTCATAAACTATTGTTCCTCTAAATGTATATAAGTCGATTTGTAGAGGGAGGAATAAAAAATACCCGTATCCTCTTGTAATCCTATGATTTACTCTCTCGGTATATCGACAACAATCGCATCCAAAATGAACAGGGTGTTTATGCCTTTGATGATAGCATATTACAGATACAAGATGCAGTTGACAAATTCTTCAACTACCGTCATTGATCACATTCAAAAGATGTCGGAGACGTGTAAGTCATCAGCGACAATACCTGCATCAGTAAAAATGAAAGGAATGGTTTAGGAGAGAAAACATTTCACAGAAGCAATTAGCCAAACGGTCCAGCGGTAAGGGAAGTAAAATAATGCAGATCTGGAACCGGGAACGGAAATGGTGTGTACTTGGGAACATCTTCAGTGTGACCCACTCGGAAATGTCAAATGCTTCAAATTGATTGAATTTTAGATAGGTTAACAACAGAAAAGAAGAAGAGCCTGTGAACATTCCATTAAATGGTTATGCTTGAAGCATGTGAGCAGGTGCTACAATATACTGATTGAAATGAATCTAATCCCAAGGACACATACAGCTGTTTACTGTGAATAGTTTTGAAAATGTTTAAATGAAATCTTAAAGCCCGCAGCTCTTTTACAGAATTCAATTAAATACATTTTAAATTTTAGGTGTAATGTTTCTGCGTTTGTGAATTGCCATGATGAGATTTATAAAACACTTATGACGAACTACACTTGTGACAAATGATATAATAATATCACCACTGCGCCTGTGAAATATCTTGTAATGTCATTGTTTTAAAGTGCTACATTCACACAGTGATTAAGAAACAAAATCATTTCAATTTCATTGGGAATTCAATATACAGGGTAACTCCAATATACTGTTTGACCTTTTTTAAAAGCATGTGGGAGTGAGCTTATCCTCGTGTCATCTTAGTAAAAGTGTTGACTTATTATTATACCAGCTAAAAGAGTGGTTAAGGAAATTAATACTAGTTCCAATCTTGCATTCCAATCGCAAAAGTAATGTAGGTTTATGTGATATTGGTGACTATTGAGTAAAATGTTGTTTACACTAACAATGATTTTTGAGAGAAAGTCATTGTTGTGTCGTCTTCAATTTCAGTGTATGCCCTCGTCATTTGGAGTAAGCTAATTCTACTGTCTTCCTCCAGTTTCTTGTGTGGGATTAAGAATTTTATCATCTTTTCAAAAAATAATGTTTGGGGGTCAGCGTATTTTCATGTTGTCTTTAACTGTAATGTGTTAAAATAAATTGATGGTCATATACTTATATTTCTTAGTGTAAGCTCATAGTCATGTCTTAACTTAGTTAGTTTACTAACTTATGGTCTTGTCTTAACTGTTATATGTTAGAGTAAGCTGAGGGTCGTGTCTATGATGTGTTACAGTAAACTTATGGTCGTACCGTAACTATGATGTTTCGAGTAAGCTTATGGTCATGTACTAATCAAAATATGTTAAAGTAACCTTACTGTCATGCCTTAACTATAGTGTGATAAAGTAAGCTTATTTCTTGTCTTTATTAATTAAGATTTATCTTCTTTGTACATACACAGGATTCTCTATCCATGTCATGGTCTTCAGGTTCTTTCCATGGTTACAAGTTCATACTAAAGTTAGTATGTCTAGACATCCCGGCATATATCACAATAAATATACAGTGACTTTCCGGGCTAGAAACCTATTCCCAAGGACCTTCAGTCCTAAAGGACGAACTACAATTTGTGTAATTAGACCGCCTATTATTTGATATTCAAACGTAAATAGGGCCTGTCATTTATTTAAATCAGCACTGCGGCTCCGTGGAGCAAGTATACCATACTATCAAGGATGTGTTGAGAGTACGAGACAACCTGGACCCGAATTCGACGTCGATATCTTTATCTAATGCCAGTTGGCGGCGTGGCACAACTGTGCACGCGTCGACATCGGATGTGTCACCTTCCGAGTTCAAGACCATGCATAAGACTATTTACGGTAGTACGAATTCTTAGTACGATAGTAATAGCACGACAAGGCTATCAAACAACGAGAGGGCTAATATAGGCTTTGCCTGTTGCCCAATTCCTTTTGTACATACGATCCGTACAATAAAATATTCTGAAAAAAATCAAACAACGAATCGTACCAAAATCTGTTAATGGAGATGTGGGCTTTATACTATTCTCGTGGCCCGTAGCGCAACACCAGTATTGTCGGACGAAATTTCGTTATTCAGCCAAATCTTGCCTTTCATCAAAACTGTGCATGGTTGAGCAAGGCGGCTAATTTACATCTTTGCTCTCTAGTACCTGACGTCTGAGTGACGGTTGTGCAGTTATGTGTCACGTTATGTGCCAGGTTCATCCACAACACAGAGAAGAGCTAGAAGCGTATGAAAGGGATATCATTGACTTGGCAAGTCGATACAATGGTAAATGGTTTTATGAATACCGTAAAATGAATTAGGCACAAGCAGCAGCTTATCTTGAATATAAAATGTTAAAGTGGATTGGTCAGTCAGAAATAACACTTTGTTCTGTGGAATTTTCTCTTATCATAAAGCCAGTACATGTTCTGTGTGTGACAGCAACCAGCACCAAAAGAGTGTCTGCCCTAGAGCGGACATTGCGTGCTCACATCTTCACAACGCATCAGAGACCAGCAACAGCCGTGCTACTGTTGTGCCAGGTAGGGCAAAAGTGCAACACAATGGCAAAGAAATCTGTAACAATTTCAACACAGCTCACGGCTGTACAAGAAACAATTTTTTAAAACATCTTCATCTGGGTTTACTATGCAAAGGAGAACATATCGAACAAAGTCTTTTACAAAAATAAAATAAAACTCACTGGAGACGGGACTAAGCAAATAATTCTGCCTTTGACTCCCGTGCAATGTAGAGCAGAAAATTCATCGCAATAGACAATTGGTAGATTACCTAGTGCAAAGTTTCAAATAAGGATTCAAAACGGGGCTTCGAGCTCTATACTTTACGAATGCAAAAACCTATGGTCAGCAGTGAAACGACCAGATACTACAAGAACATTTAAAGATGTGTTATTGCGAAATCATAGGATAAACTCTATTGGTATAGCAGAAGAAAAATACTCAGGTAAGAAAGTGGATCTATCTACGCCACACGTCAACGAAACGCATCCTAGCCTCAATGATCTGGAAAGGCCGAGTTTTCCTTGTCCTATGTAACAATCGATCATGCTTTAGACATCTTTAAAACTTGGCAAAGGTAGTTGGCTCTGTAAAACAGACATTCAGGACGCTTTCAAATTAGTTCCAATATGAAAGAATCTGTGGCCATTCTATGGTGTTAAATGGGATGATTACTTCCTCTGTAAAAGGTTCGTTACCGCCGAAAAAATTTGACACTTAATTTACCGTTATTTGTTGGATTTTAAGAACACAAAGTCTACGAAAATCAAAATATCCTGTATTATGCACTAGAAGGCCTGCCTCATCATGCTATAGCGCTATTTACATCGACAATATGCATTTAACCTAAAGTTTAAGGAGCCACTCCTTGTTTGAATAAATCGTGACTTATAGTATGTGTGAAAAATTTCATTTCTTTTTTTATTCGCGCGAGTTAGCATTAAGTGGCCGCATCGCAGTCGGCTCCTGTCATGCTCGCTATTACATTGTTTAGAATAGCAATAAATTCAAGGCATCATATTTCTGAGTTTGTTGAGTATAAATGATGTGTGAGAGTAATCACGTGGTCAAGTCTTAACTAGAATGGGTTAGAGTACGATCATTGTATTGTCATATTTAACTATACCGTGTTGAAGAACGCTCATTGTCTAATATACTGTGTTACAGTAAGCTTACTGTTATGTCGTATTTTAATACAGGCAAATATGTTGCTTCAGCAATCATGTGTATAAGCAAGTTAATTATCATACTATCTTCAGATATAATGTTTAAAAGCGAGTTTATTTTCAAACTGACTTCAGATATAATGTTTGGAAGCAAGTTTACTGTCATGCTATCTTCAGATATAATGTGTGGAGGCAATTAATTGTCATACTATCTTCAGATATAATGTTTGGAAGCGAGTTTGTAGTCATGCTATCTTCAGATATAATGTTTGGAGGCAAGTAATTGTCATGCTATCTTCAAATATATTGTGTGGAGGCAAGTAATTGCCATGCAATCTTCAGATATAATGTTTGGAGGCAAGTTTATTGTCATGCTATCTTCAGATATATTGTGTGGAGGCAAGTAATTACCATGCTATCTTCAGATATAATGTTTGGAGGCAAGTAATTGTCATGTTATCTTCGGATATAATGTGTGGGAGTGAGTTTATTGTCATATTGTCTTCAGTTATTTAGAACATTTTCTTCTAGTTAGTTACGACCATAGGTATTGTCCTTAATGTATATATGTTTATATTACAGCCGAACATGTTGGTCGGTTCCTTACCATCTCTTACAATATGTACGTCTGCAATAGTACGCTCTATACTGGCCATTTGTCTCATGAAGGTGACCGTGTAGTCATCGAAACGTCACACTCTAATCTTCAACTTGTTGTGTTATAAGAATTTCTATTATTCTGTCTTAAGTTATGACGTGTGAAATCAAGTTTATCGTCATACCGTCTGCAAGAAAGGTCGTTTTCGCACACATAGATTTGTTTTCCTACATTTATTGATATGGTGTCTTCAATAATAGTAAGCCGTAATTAGATTTCGGTTATTCCGTTTTAGAAAATGGGTTTTAGGGGTAAGCATCATGGAAGACTGGTTTTCCTGACTATTGATAATTACTACAACACAAATTATTCTTTATGTTTTTACTTCATGTACTGGTTTGAGCTACTGAAATGGTCAATTGTTCGTTACTGATTTGGTTAATGGTTAATACTGATTTGGTTATTGGTGAATTAAACAATCTTTGGAATGTAGGCTAGACCCACACATCCTTTATAGATTTATCTACCTGAAACTGAAGATGAATGATCTAGTTATAATGACTTGCAAGACGTATAATTTAGAACCTTCACTCATACTAATTAATTTTAAAAAAAGTTTAATGTACGCTTACCATCCGCATCTTTTGCTTCTAAGTCTTTGGCTTTGATAACTGTTATGTTGACGATGACAATAGGAGGCTAAAACAGGAATATATAACATAAAATGAATCTTTGAATATATTTACCAGTGTTCTTTTCATGAGTTCATAAGTGATTTGTTTATAAACTTTAATCAATTACTACTACTAAAAACGATCCAAGTCAATTGAAGACAAACCTATTGTAGTGTAATAATTGGTCGGATCTAATTATCTCAGGAAAACAGAAGTTGGGCACACATTTTGCAAAAACACTGAACTCAATAATACATGGAAACTGATAACCTACAACATATAAGAAAATCTAGAATTCAATAAAAATACTTTTAATGAAATTAAAGGTACCATGAACTTATGGATATTCCTGTCCAGAAATCAATTTATGTATGACCACAAATTGTTACCTTTTCCTCTGTAGCCCTAGCCAGAAGATGGGCGTGGTCCTCTGGACTGATGCCAAACGCTTCCTGTGCATACTGATACAAGTCTTGTATAAAAGGGGAGTGTCCTCCTGCTGTTGTTCCGATCTTGTGTTTGATGGTATACAGGACCTCGATGTATAGGAGCTCGAACTGAAATGATAAAAGGTCGAAAATAATATACGGCGAGGGAACGACAGTAAAGATTGTTCAACAGACAAACAAATGGATAATACAATTTGATGCAAATTTAGATAAGATACAGCAGAGCCAAAACAATAAATTAAGCTGTATCATATTCCTGTCCCGTCCTTCTAGGACTCGTCAGCGATGCTAAGAGCCTTAATGTCAAACCTAGGAGAGGACTAAGGAAAGTCCAAAGCGATCGAAAGAAATGTCAAAGTCTGTAGGGGAAGGCGCTCTTTCCCCATAATTCAATAGAATGAGTCATCTTTGTGTATTCAGAAAAACGTCAAGTACATGTGTATATTTTGAACATTGCCACTATTCGAATGAATTACGTGGCATGCAGGTTATGGCAACGATTAATAAAGCAAGACTTAGGGATTTCAAACAAGTTCAATTTCACGTACACGCCAAGAATTCATGTAGGTGTCGGTGAGAAATACGGTTCTAAGCTCATCAAGGAGATTGACATTGGGACATTTTAAGATTGTACAAAAGACTCACAAGTGAATAGCACCTTTTTAATACAAATTTAGATAAAATAGTGTTAAGTCAAACAATAAATAAAACTGCATCGTACACCTGTTTCGTCTATCTTGGGCTCATCAATGATGTTAAGGGCCTAACGTTTGAAGCCTAGGAGTCAACTGAAGATGTCCAAATCTTAGATCTAGTATTGGATGAAATCGGAAAGAATCAGTGTTATCATTACACAATATTAGAAAAAATAAAAACTATGAATGAAGGGAGCTAAAACACAAACATTGATATAGAAACATTGTAAACCGTACACATGGAAGGATTGTCATAAAACTGTGTTTTAGGTAACACCTCACCGATTGTATGGAAACTTTGTCGAGGGAAAACTCGTTATGAAGTGTAATTATAATTGGCTCTAAGAAATAAAAAGATAATATTTAATGGGGTTTTTTTTCATTTAATACCATAAACGTTGTAAATTTTACGACAAAACATCTTTATTTTGCTTGATATTTTATATGAGAGAAATATATATCTGTAACGGAAAACCATTAATTTTTTTCTTTTTATCACTATTTTCAAAGGGAAACCAAAAAGAAAAAAGTCAAAATAAATTAAACCGAGGTTCAAGAATTTCAGGAAACTTGATAGCGTTCTTTGGTGTCGGATGCTTCAACGTTACGCGTGGCTACAAGCTGATTTTGAATAGGCTGTGTTTACTTGGTATTCTACCATCTACCATTTATGGTAAGAATCACTTGCAAATCTAATTAGAAAAAAGCCGATATACACATAGAAAGCATTTGATACGATTATTTAACTTCGCATCATTAGCGACCGCATAAAATAGACGAATTCCAAAAGTTACTAGAAAACACCGTTCTGAGACGTAAATCGATATTATTATTACAATAATAGGGAGTTATACAACTAAGATATAAAATAAACCTTAATACGTCGTCTCCTTCAATATTATGAAACTTGAAGCAGCAAATCTTTGCAGTTTGTAGTTTACTACTATCAAATATATTCAATTTTGTAATTGGATTAAGAAGTCACCAGAACGCAAAGCACTTTTGCAACCCACTTTATTTTCTCAAATAACCATTGCCGATTAATTATAGAAGGGATAATTAAAATCTCCACAGTAACTATTGTACTCCAAAACATAGTGCATTTGACATCACCTTCACTCTGCAGTAACAACCATGCCATATGTAAATATTATTCAAATGCAAGGAAGCGTAGGCATTTAAAGAGTTTGTCAATAAGCTATTGTAAATATACCATATTTGGTAATGCTCGAACGGGAACTGGAATTTATTTTTGAGCGAAGTACCCCTTCAGAGAGCATAACGTTAAAACATATCTCCGATTCGGAAGGATAAGAGGATAAGGTAAAAAAGTAATATTCCATGAAATTCCTGCAGTCTTTTTTAAGCTTTTCTTCTAATCCAATAAAATCATTCTCCTATTCTTCATCATTAACCGATCCGTTTAATTTGCGTTTGTGCCAATGACTATAAATTTGAAATCCAACAAATTCTTATGAGGGTTTCAGAAAAGTACAAGACCGTGTGATTTGTGATATCCCCGTGTAAACTGCTTGTAGTATCAACTACATTAAAATTTCGCTGTTAGTGTGTTATGTGGTGAACGATTTATATTCAAGTCCTTCCTAATAAAACCAATATGATACAAGGTATAAAAGCGGCAACCTAGTTTCTCGCAGAAATCGTTGACAATTAAAATTATGATTTTCCAGCCTTGGCCGTAAAAAAAAACACATAATAACCATTTCCCCTCTAGCTATTTTGTTCCTGCCAATAATTGAGGTTACTAGGCTTTTTACAACGAACTTGTCTCATATGCAAGTCATAATTATTTCATAAAATTGGTGCCACGTCGAGCTAAGCTTTATATAACTCCGGCCATGCATAATGTATAAGTTTTATGTGCGTGTGGGACATCACGAAAAGCAGATAGACGGCTAAAGGACAAAAAGCTTTCTTCCTTATCTTCCTTTAGAGAACGAATGACATCAGCGAGGAGACAAAAATGGATGATGGTCAATGAAAACCCTTGTATCTAGTGCTTATGTCTCAAATGATACATGTACCCAATGTCCTTAAATGTCCCAAAACATATGAAATTTTCTATTTTCTTCACACGGTGACAATCTTCAATTCTACAAACTGATCTTGAACACTATAGAAATAATTTTACCAAATACAGGCAACATATAACAAATAATACTAGATGTACTAAACTAATTCAGTACTTGGTCTAAAACATAACATAACAGACGATGGATAACGGACACAGATGTCAATATTAGAACATGGGCGCTTCACGACACGGAAGACTGATTTCGCTGAAAAAGAGAGCTAAACATATCATTTGTTTTCTCATGATTGCATCAAATGTCATTGAACATTGTCTTCATTGCTGAGAAATTGCGACAGGGCATAGTGCAGCAAAGCACTAAAGGAATTATAGCGATATTGAATATTTAAGGGACATGTTTTTCCAATAAGAATATGATTCAGGTTGTAAATAGTTTTTATTTTATTATTCATCGCTAAAACAACACACATTAAAGTGATAATTGGAACTGTGCAAAACAAAATCCCTATCGTCGGTAAAACAGTGATGTAAATTGGATATCATTTTACATAGAAATACAATTTCTGTCAATTAGGTTTACCATCACTTGTAAGGAATCTGTGTAATCTGGTTGGAAAGACGAGAGATCAATTCGGTTCATTGTTCGGATGGAAGGTCAATGCAATTTCTGAGATCATATATAGGGACGGAGCGAAAGTAGTGTGAGGGGGAGAAACGGACGTTCGAAAATAAATCACAAATTTACTTTGGTCATTGTACAGCCTTTCAAATAAGAATATAGATGTACATTGCCTTCGGTTGTAGCACCATTCATGTGTTACCGCTGTGGCATTACTTGTTTGAACTGACTGTACTTAGTGTAATCCTGCAATCGATCCATAAATCAGTGTATTTTGTCAATCCTTTCATTTCTATCACGAGGTCATTCCACTCTCGGCCCAGTTCACTATCATTCCCTCTCCGACACAGATGTCCAGTGTAATCACCGCTTATATTACATACACACTGGACACTGATAGGGTTTTCAAAACGCTTCAATGGTGTCCATGTACTACATCACCATTCTTATAGTTAATATCATCGGTATATCTTATTTTCTGCGGTCCACACAGCAACATACATATATAGAAAAATATATAATAAATCAAACATTGAAAACGACATTAAAATAAGTTTTGATCTTTCCACATCTTTATGTATTCATTTCAGCGCATATTACCTATAACCCTTGAAAGCATTTTTTTTTAAATTCCAAAGAAACATTAAACAAGATCATTAAAGGAATTATTTGAAACAAGATAAAACTGTTAATACAATGTGACTTTGGATCATTGTTCGAATCCATGAAATCACATTCACAGAATTTGGAATTGTGGAATTCTCTTAAACCTGAAATATCAGCTTGTAGTACTAACATGCGTTTGTGTATTTTCAAAGATCATACATAAAGTACACTTTAGTAGATGGACAAACATAACATTTTACGAATTTTATCATGATATTAATTATTCTAAAACAATGACGATTTCATATAACATGTGATGAGATGAACGTTGATTTATTGCTATTCAAATCGATAAATTCATTTTTATTACAGTTACTCGTTTCTTTAAAAAAAATATTGTTGTAGGGAATAGCACCTAATGTAATATTCACATCTATATTATATCTCTCTTCGCTTTATGTATAGAAAACATTATAGACAAGTACAAACAATATGCTGCGATGGTAACTAAAACTCCTATAATAGGGTTTACTATTTCACAGAAACTAGTTGTCAGCTTACATTAACCACTCTTGATGGCCCGGATGAAAGCATAAGAGGAGTCTTAGGTGTTATTGTGGGAGGAAACTAGAGTACAAGGGGAAACCCACGTGGTCGGCAGGTGACCCCATACCTATCCACGTCCAGTCGTGGAATCGAACCCCAGTCGCTTAAGTGAAAGATAAGTGTGTTACAACTGTACCACCAGGTAACCCAAATGAATAGTTATAGACATCACTAATGAAACAAAAGATATTCAGTAGAAATTATCTATGTTACTTCGACAACAAACTTTTGTCGTTATACAAAGTTATTTTAAGAGTCTATTTTGTATGACCTTAGCAGCGTATTGACCCAATTCAGAAAAAGCAGATTTCATCACCCACTAGAGGTATCAATTGTCTTTAAATAGAAAGAGGAAGGTTTAGCAAGACCAAGACAGCATCCTGGATATGCCCTTGACCTATTCATCTATTACCAAGCAACATACTTGGATATTCCAGAAATTATTTCATTAAAAAATTCTTCAAAGGTTCATGCCAGTGGTTGTCTGCGGTTTTATAAGTATTCTCTCTTTCACGATGTTCTAGCATTACAAATTATGCACAATATACCATCGATAAACGTTATCAAAAGGGTGAGTTTTCTTTTAATCTAATCAACTTATATATTACCGATCACTTTTATTCGTTGCAAAATAAAATAGCCCCTAAACGGTTTGACATCCATTTCGGAAAACCGAGTAATGATGAATGATACCGACGTTCAATAAAACACATTAACTTTGGAGCATACTTCGGACATAACTGACCATTAAAGAAATGGTTACGTCTTTAAATGACCCTGTAAGACTCTATCACGAACGGTCAAATTATAGTAGAACTTAATGTCCTGACCATTTGATAACATGGTGAATGTGATGGCAGCGTGATGATAGGTATGCCTGCGAGCTTGACCGATCGATGGTCAACGAGCAAGCGAAACAGTATGCTTATAAAGACATCAGTTAAATGGTAATGACCAGTGGTCAATAGCATGCTTATTATTTCTCGATCAAATTTGTCCCTTTCAAGACAGCGTTATGTTTGAGAGGTGAAATATATGTACATTCTGGATGACTTCAGCATACACTGTTGCAGTGCCTTCCTGTGGATTAACTTCGTATTCTAATAACAATACAGCGGTATTCTTCCTCAAATCTTAACCACCATAGCTATCTACAATAAGAATCTGGTCGTGTTGTAGCACTAAATTCTTTACATTAACTTTTTTTGTATTGTACAACAACAGAGAAACAAGTTTTTCCAACTTATATGACTAATTCATGTTGACCCGGAAGGAGACACGCGAAGCGTCTTTCTCTTGAAGGAAACCGGAGTACCCAGGGAAAACGCACGTGGTTGGACAAGTGTCCCCTATATTTTCCCGCGTTGTATCTAACTCTAAATTTGTATTGAAAGGTACTATTCACTTGTGTGTCTTTTGAACAATGCATTAACGTACTTTCACAAGGGTGTTGAAAAGAGCATGCACTTTTGAGCAGGCTACACTAACACTAAAAGCATATATATTCTCTATTTAGATTCCTAGAAAAATATCACATTACCAGAAACATGGCAGACAAGCTGACAACAGTTTATAACATAACTTTAAAAACATTCCATAAAACAACAATCAGTGACAATAGTAGCATCAATGACCATTTCCAACATATCAGTTGTGGTCATGATGGTCAGTTCTTGTGAGGTCAATACTGCACGAATTTTTATTCCATTCTCACAGAAACTAAGCTACTTCAGAACACGATGGTTATGCAGATCTCATGAAGACATTTGCTAAATCATAATCACCAAGGTCCATTGTCAAATCAATTGCTATCCGCGACCATCCCCAACATACAGTCTTGTCTCTTTGAATCCTACCTAATACTCAAATCACTTTCTTGAACAAGCCTTATGCTAATATCACGTGTGCAACAAGCTGCCCTTATAACGCCCATGCGACGAATATTAACGCCTACCTAACCATGTTAGTGTTAAGTGACTACCTCACGACCCTGCTATTGACAAATTGACTATATTTCTCCTGTGTGACTTTACAATAGAAAGCTCAACCTCACGATCTTTTTTTTAATGTAAAGTATTTTTTGGAGGGAATAGAGAGTTATTTGTCTGCCTCCTATAAGTCTAATTGATGTTTAGTCTGACCTAGTCACTTGTGACTCTCTGGTTCTTCTGAGGGAAAAGATCAATCTGCCTCGATCTATTTAGATCAGCTGTAACGTAATCATATCACGGTAAGATCACGTCGCAAAATTTCAAACACAACCATAAAAATGGCGACGTGATAAATATATTGATGAATGCGAGATGGTATCAACTTCATACTGTGTGGGAGAAAGTTATTGGTTATTTCTTACATAGGATGATGTTCTTCCTTTTTCATCTCTGACCACTTCACGTCCATCTGCAATCTAAAGATCAACTTTTATCACTATTAAATATTGCATGTCTTCAATTGCTTGATACTTTGGCATTTGAACATTTCACAAAAATGCATAAATTTTCCATAAACATCTATTGTCCCATGTGAAATACAAAGTCAACCGTATGCAGAATTGATAAATTAAATTATTCAAAATTCCATTTAATGGGAAGCGAATCAATCATTTATGTTGAAGTCTATTGTCCCATAATTTAATGCCATGTTGAAATTTTCTTTTTTAAAATGTCTGTAATTGCAAGCGTGTAGAACGATATAGCGGAATGTTTTCCTCGACAAATAAAAAAGTCGCGTTATCACTCCAAACACAAAATACCATTTAAACGCCAAATTATCTCATATTGAATGTTGTGGAGAAATTAACTGATCGGTAGGGTGATATAAACAAAGGAGATAATCGGAGTGAATGTATGATTAATTAGGTTGTGTAAACAAGTGTCGATTTTATTTCCGATCTTATACAACAAATCGAATCAATGTTACAATCTTTGTTTACTCGTTCAGTGCATTTTCGAGAAAAGTGTAATTTTAATTTTGATGCCGAAGAGTACAAGGCAAGAGAAAATGCTGAGTATGAATTTGATTTTCTTTTCATTTTTCATTTTTCCTAAAAGTGAGTCCAAGATAAAAATTGTAATTTTTCACAATTTTGGATTCAAGACATAATTAAGCATTGTTTTGGTAAGAAATTCGGAAAATAATTATAATGGTTATATAATACTAACGTTAGGGAAAGTTAACAAAACTTGTTCCAGAACTTGATTTTATGTATATAGGTTTGGGGCAAAGTACTAGTAAACCTTATAGAATTGTCAGAACCCGCTAATACAATCAAAGAAACCGGTGGAGGTGGTATTTTATAATGCTTTTTTTATGTCTTGTTTCTCCCTTGAGGTAGTGCACGAAAAATGCTGGAACTAAGATATAACTCGAAGTAATCTGTGAGGTGGTTTGATGTGGAAGTAGTCTCTTGGTGATTCACACAGAAGTATTCACTTCCCCGTGCTTCATTCCCATCCGTATATTTGAGTTTTTGTTCGTCCACCATGAAATTTGAAATCCTATGGCGACAATATGATAGCGAATTATTGGGTCACCCAAGGGCAATTTGTGTGTCAACACAATAAAGTGTTAAAACTTGTATCCCCTCAGTGGTTCATGATAGAAGCAATGCGGTAATTGGAGAGATATGCGAGAGAAAAAATCGGGAAAAGAGATAGGAACTTCGTCAAGTGTTCAGCGTTAAGTGAGCAAACTATCATGGATACCGTATTTATGGCACATTTGTAATAGAAAGAAGAAGGAAATTATAGGCCAAATGTTATGGGTGTAGTTATGTGGGAAGTGCAATAAAGCAAAACTTTTACTCTTCGAAATGGTCTTTAAAATGAAAAAGAGACCCATTTATATCTAGATTGCCTTATCAGTCGCCTCTGTGTGTTTTGATATTGTTTCACTCGCCCTTGTATGACTTTGTCCCATTCCATGAATCTTCATTGATTTATGGAAATTGTAACTCACATAGAAGAGCAAAGCTTAAATCTAAGGACCTCTCTTTAACTTAATGTATTGCTTTCCTATTGGCAATTTTAAGTTAAGGAAAAGTCCTTTTGTTTGGGAAGATTCTTTAAACTAAAGCATTGATGTGTTGATGGCTATTTAGAGGTCGTTGTATTGGCAAAATAATTCTGAGGAGTTTCCTGAAACAAAATTGCTTGGTCACGCAACGATCAGTTTTCTTGTAACACCTTCAATTCACGCTATTAATCAAACCTATGCACTCTGACGACAGTTGTATGGTACTAAAATAAAATCTTTGAAAGTGTATATCATTGGTGTCTGGAATTTGTGTATAGACAATGAGAAAGGTCATTTTTATATCTTGTATCAAATAATATCCGCCAGCTTAGAATTATCCTCGAAATTGCCTTTGTCAACAGTTCTTGAGCGGATCATCGGTAAGCGGTCTACGACCAGACAAGGTCACGTGACGGCTTTGTGACAGGAACAGATACACATATGCAAGTATTGCGACACTACAATGAATCTTTTACGAAGCAACATGTTTCATGTCATAGTGTTTTTCAGAAGAAATGATATCTGAAACCAGAGTATTTAAATGTTTTAATTATTAACCCTTGTTGGTCAAGATAATGCTCACTGTGGAATGAGGAAAACCCAAATGCCCCGAGTAATGCAACGTTATCATATACTTGATCCAAAACTATGCAATCGACTCTCGAACTCCAGTTGTCTTTATTATAATATAGATTTTTTTCTCGTTGTAGAATTAAAACATAACATTGCTATTCCACCATTAATTACCTATTCGATCTATTATTCTATCATGATTTATTATTCTGTAAGTTATAAAAGTGGTTGTGTGTAATAAAATCATAACAAGCCATCTTATTCTAAAGCTATTCTTTCTATAACTTGGAGGAAGGCTCCAGAAAACACGCTTTCTTGTGCTATAAAACCACGAATGAATTTGCCACAACACCACATAACAGCACATGAAATGTCCCTACATGGCCGCGGATGAGCACCATAAACGATCCTACAGGGAAAAACTAAAACAGCATGACTCACTTCAACCTCCTTTGGTATAGTTAACCTAAATAAGAAATAAATACACATAAACATCTCGAACGAGATGTTTGCGCGAGGTCAATTAAATATGTGTTATCGCCGCATTCCAACACTTGTGATCCTACTTAATCTACAAACTGGAATGACGGCAACTTATCAAAATATACATTATATACCTAATGAAAATAAGCGAGAGAAAATACCGATCATGTGGCAAGACATACTTATAAAGAAAATATAAATAGTAATTTTCTGTATTCCTGAAACAAATAATACCAAAATTCTTTAAAATATTAGCACTCTCTTTTGTGATGAAGGGGGGGGGGGGGGGCTTTGCTATGGATTTTCTTTTTCTTTTTCACTTTGATTGAAAGACGGCATGCACGGGTGATGGCGCCACACCATTCACTTCATCTGTTCACATTTTACCGACAACGACCTTTCAATTCCCTGCCACAAAGTCATTAAAGTCAAGAACAGCAGCGCCTATTTATGCAAATTTCGGTTCGTCTCGGTTTCGGAACCGAATTTTGCCTTGGCTAACCACTTTGTTCAATTGCGCGGTTATGCAAGTTTAAGAATAAGGACACGAGACAAAGTTTGTGTTGAAAGGAGTGAGACAAGGTCTTCATATTTGGCCTTATCTTTTGGGGTTCCCTTCCTTAGCTGACACTACAAATATAATATAAAAATGCATAAAATGTAACGAAAGGGCATACTATTTTTAAATACTGATCCCGCTTTCTCATATTAGTTATTATTACACGTTGATCCAGCTAATGAGCAACAGCATGAAAATCGATATTCTGTCGGAACTTTTATTAACGAGCAGTATGTTAACTCGTTTGTCTCCGCCATTAAAGTCTCAATTTTAATGTTGAATGCTGGAAAGTAAATACATATAACAATATCTATAATTGTGAATCTTTCGGAGTAGAAAACCTAAAAGAGAGCAACTATATTTCTGAAGAACTTGAGTGTAGAACGTGAATCAGTTCGTCACTTCTATATTCCCCCACCTTTTGGCGCATCATTTTCAAGTCGACGTGGTTCTTGATATTTTCTTCTCACGAATTTTCTCACAATGCCCCGGTTTTATATAAATATATATTCCATAACTTTCTTTAACAGTAAATAAACAAATTGCTGTCAGCTTCAGTCAAATGCTTTTTTGAATGGCTGTCCCGTATGGAATAACATGACATCGAAATCATTTGAAACGTAGATTACACAAGGTCATGTTTTAATTTGACTCTTGGAAAGATGATATTGTTGAAGATATTGTGATCTAGTGAATCAGTCGATCAGAAAATTGTTCGTTTACGCTTCGGATTTACCTCGTGTTCCATTGGATTCATTATTACACAAAGTAAACAAAATAAACGTATAATCCTTAGATATGTTTGATTCTGGCAGAGAAATTTGCATAAGAAACAAAAAGGATATATCTTAAGCATTGCAATATCACTTTTACTTTGCAATATTAAATCCAAGGAAAAGGTGGTCTTAAAATCAATTTGAGATCAGGTTTGGTGAATTGGCGCCTCCTGTCTACTGTCTGTCCATGAGGATATGAAAAAGTATTAAAGAATTGCTCATTCGTCACAAATGCTTGGCTTAGAACATGTTTCAATACGAGCGTTGAGTCTTGGTAGTTACCACTCCCTGCTTAACGCTCACCGTTGTGGTACTGTTAGGAATGGTTTGTCCATTAACAAGTGTAATGTGACCTGGTAGGGTGTCCTGCTTGGTTCGTGTAGTACAAACTAGACGGCATCATCAAACACAACACAAAAAGCATTCTCTCCACACAGGTTCTCATCTCATACATTGTAAACTGATTTTGCAAATACATAGTTGTTCATAGAACGTTATAAAAAAGTAAAAAAAAACCAAACCAGGGTAATAAACGCGCGTGACACTCTTTTAGCAGATAATCAGAAATATCTGTTAAACACTTATTTTAAATATTTGGATTTAGATTATAACTTAAATCATCTAAATACCAACTGCACTTACAGAAAGAACTCCTATTTCCCATCGATGAAATTGGAATTAAATTTTTTTCTTTAATTTTCCGTGCAAAAATTTGTATAGGGAGACGTCCGAAAGGAAATTGATTTATACTTCCCTAACGCTATCTTGTGCATTTTTCCGGGCACATTTTCTGAAATTTAGTTGGCCTGTTTTGCAATTATACCGAAGTCGTGCGAAACGAAATCCTAATTAATTCTTAGTCGTGTTCTCCGACGTGAAAAAAATAGAGATGTGCTTTCGTATGCAGAAAGCAAACCTTTCACTAATTACACTGACACCGTCTGGGATGTACATACAGTCTGCTAAGATTATACGGCGTCGTTTGCTCTCTTCATATTTGTTAGTCGCAATTTACGGAGAAAGGAGATTAGAAAGTATGTGTTGAAACCGTTTTTTTTCAAACGTACTTGTTCTTTTTAAAGCATATATATGTAACACACTATACATGTTTACTTGGAATTATATCGGAGTTAAAGGGGAGTGTGGGGGGGGGGGGGGTATCTTAAGAATTGTTTAAGTTATTCCGGTACATCTTCATTCCCATTCACTTTAAATATGCTAGCATGCAGTTATTAATTGGATAAACGTCCATATGCAGGTATGACTCATAAATTGGATGTCACATGTAAATTGTTCATAAGAGAGTGATATGAAGAGATTTCATCAAACAAGGTACTAATGATGGGGCGCAAGTACATATTTTTTTATCTCCGATATTTAAAACTGTTGATTCTGTGAAGCATGGGTCTCAACACAATACAGAAAAAAACTTTAAGACCAATATGGTTATATGGGTGAAAATAGTCCTAGATAAAGAAAATAAAGGAATATTTGTGAAAAGTGGTTTCTCACTATCAGGATATGAGCGAAATCTTTTATTTCAATGGAAACAGATTCATAATCACATCGGCTTATTTCTTGTAGGTATACTGGAGTCATGTTCATTAGTAAAGTTCCTTTTTTATTTCGCTAGTTAATGTAAGTTCGATTTATATATTTTTTTACGTAGATTGAAAAAAACCATTTATTTTAGTTATAAAATCAATATTCCTTTCTATGAAATATTTGTTTTGTGGTTTTCTCAAAGTAAGAAAATAAAGAAAAAAATATAACATTTGCGTTCTGTACTTTGGTTCTGCATTTTGTTTAAGCTGTGCTCGAAAGTCAAATCAAATAGCAACGTCATGTTTCTACTCCATGATGTTGATAATATCTTTATTCCAACTCATTATCTAACGGTATCCATGACTACCTCTAAATTCCCCAGCGTACATCTTACTGTATGTTACATCCTTATTTTCTGAAAGTTTCTGTAGTCATTGCAATCGACTGTTGCTCTCATACAAGTGCAATAAGAAAACTTGTAAAACGTTTCTTTTAATGTATGAAAATGTTTATAAATTACGATATTGAGACGTGACATACCTCTTTCTTTGAAGGCTGTTGGGATTTCGGTTTGACTGCGAACTGTGCTTCTGACGGAGGGTGCCTGTCATGACCATCCTAGAAAATATGCAAGCAGGAAAATTAGACTAGAATTTAACACACCAAATCGACAATCATAGAACGAACAATTTCCGATAATCATTAATTTTAAAATCGAAGCTTACTACATCACACAATACATATATAGAACATATATGTCACTATAATGATGCTGAAACAAGCTTATCACCAATGTAGGCGTTATAGAAATTTGATGTCAGGTTTTTGTTTGATATGAACGTTTACTGTTTCGCAGAGAATATTAACTTTTTTATATAACGTCTATCAACATTGAGTCATATGCTATCATATGATTCCCTTACGTCATTTGTCACCGATATTCTGGAGAGTAGATTGGGTTTTTTTTTCAGTCAGTCTCAGACAGAATTACAAAGTATATTTGTCATCTGAAAAGGATGGCACGTTAGACTCACCAATAATTGTCAGTACACAACCTTTCGTGGATATTTATCTTGAAGACATATTTTCGAATTGACTAGATTTTTTTTTAAAGATTAAAGTGAAGAAGTCAAACTCTTTTTAGAGAAACGAGAAACCAAACGTCAAGACAAATGACTTGCGATGTTCAAATACAATGATATTCAGATCACTTTTTTTCGAAATTCGGAAATTTTTTTCTTCCTGGTACATTTATTGGGGATCCCGAGGTTTAAGAAAACTTACCTGTGTCACTTACAACGAATAAGTTCTACATACGAACTATGTAGAAAATTTTGTACATATAACTATACTGCATCAATTATGCCGTTCATCAAAGATTATAACAAAAGACATGGAAGTAAATAGCGCCTTTTAAAACAAATTTAGAGCAAGATACAATACAGACACATGACGAAATAAATTGCATACGTCTGTGACGCTGAGGTTCTTTTTTTTATCCAAATATTGTCAAAATCTAGATGGGAAGGTGTTTTAACCCAATAATTTAATAGAATGAGTCATGTTTCTGATGTATTCAGTCCACTATTCGTATGAATTAAGTCGTGGCATGCAATTTACGACAAAGTCCAAACTCCACCAGCAGTTTCTACCCGCTGTAATCTCGAAGGTTTTGGAATATATGTAAACATGAGGATAATGAATTTGTTTGCAAAATTTGAGACGGTATCTTCAAAAAACATATTAGTAGGAGATAATGATAAAATTTTCACTACGCATAAAGACATCATTATTTAACCTTAAACAGTAATCAAATCAACAATAGACACCTGAACCCAGCATATGAAATGAAACAAGATTTCTACGAAATACAGTGAACTGGCTTTCGATTTGGTCTATTTCTCAAAATGATTAACTAGTACTTTGAAGAGTACCATAAGGAATATCTAAGCCTATATATAAACATAGACGTTTTTAATTTTTATTCCAAATAAGGATTCGAACTAAACTCTAGCCATCAAGAATCTTCTTTAAATCGATGTAGTGAAAATTGGACTCAATTAGTAACATATTCAGTAGATAAACAGGGTTTTAGGTCCCTAAGATATTTTACAGAAAATATCAGATGACCATGTGTAATAGAATTAATACCTGGCAATCAACCATTGCCACAGGTGTAGATATTTCAAAATTAGCATGCTCTAAAACCAATTACTTTGTTTAGATAATTAACAAAAAAAATCATCTGAGCTACCAATCTTTGGTATTCAATAGTTTATCAATAATGATAGATATGATGCCCAGTAAGTTTGACTGATAAGTTAAGTATGTCGGTTATTTAGAAATTACACATGACCGACACAAGAAGTTTATAATCGAGCACTATCATACTACATTTAATACCAAATTATTTGGCATGAAGATTTTGAAAGTGTTTTCCTACTTGAGGGACGGTCTCATAAACTGAAAAAAGTTATAGATGTAGATATGTCTGTTTGTGTTATATTTTTCAAGTATATATTCGCATTTTCTCTTTAACAGCCATGGCATATTTATATCCGGGCTATCTGTTTAAAGCACCTGGTACTGACATCCCAGTGAGACCAGTGAGAGGAAAACATAGTGAGTTTTATAATGAAGAAAAGTCATCTATCACCAAAACAATGCATATTGTGGTGACATGCTATTCCATCACAATGAAGGAACCCCAGGGGTTAGAGATTACATTGGAGACAACGCTAGACTTACCCGACGAGAATACGTATTATATACGGTAAACTCATGTTCATCTTCTGATATTATTGATTCCTAAAGCAAAGCTTTTATGTCTAAGACGATATTGACGTCAGTCGGATTCGGATCTACACTCGATCTCATTGTGAGTGTCCAACTAAATCTGCTGATAGATTTAGGATATTCTTGATGATCACTCGACTCTCGTCTGAAGCCATTTTATTTTATAAAATACCTTTGCAATGTACAAACCACCACCCTCCACACCCATCCATCCCGGAAACCCATGAGAAAGAAAAGTAAATACCAAAATCGAATAAAACGGAAACAAACAAGAAAAAGGATAGGAAATATTCTATGTCTTAAAGCATCAAAAATGATGGGAAGCTGAAAGAGGTAGACTTATTTAGCATTCCAGCATGGTCGATTCATGAATTAATTTGGGAGGCCCCTTAAAGAACTGTCAATTGTTTGACGACCGAAGCCAATCATTGCCTACCTATTTACACATGTACATGTATCTATGTTCTGATAATGAATGTCTTTGGTTCTGAACTCTCGCACGAAATCATTGTCGAAGCAGTTGAATGATAGTTGAAGCTTTGCGGATGCTGAGGTCTAGTGTACTTATAAACGTTTCTGTACTAACACATGTTAGAATTCAAAGAATGATTTAATACGAAAAGAGATATCGAAAACCAAGTTGGCGTGGAATTAATCTATTCGAGCTGACATCTAAAACTATTTTTATTTTAAGAGGTCTGTAATATTCCTTTTTTTTTAATGAGAAATGTTTATTTTAAGTCTAAACCAATGGCATCATCAGTTAGACACCGCGTATAACAAGATGAATCCTATTTGGTTTGAAAGGATGTTACATGGAAATTAAAAACAGAGCATCTCTTGAGAAATCTTTTTAAAATCCGATTTTGAAAACTTAACTTGATTTCTGTTATCCTGTATGATTATGGATTGCATCTGACAGCAAACAAAAAAGATGAAATCACAAATTTTTTTCGTCGTCGGTATAAGCATCAATGTCACATCTAAACGCTACAAGAAAGATTATATCGACCTGAATGAGACATTATCTTCATAAACACGTGCTTTAATTTGTAGAACCCTATCTGAACTCTAATCTCAGTTCGCTTAGACAAGATGATACGGGACGGTACGGATTACAGCAACACATAATTCTAAGAAATAGGGTGATCAGCAGTAATTGATGGGAGCTGTTCCAGGATGAAATCACACAGGGGAATAAGACTGTTCACAAACGTATTAATTATTTATAGCCCAAGAGAAATAAGACTAGTGAAATACAAATCTTCTCATATATCGAAAAAGTTCGGCAATCATCGCTCCGGCAAACATCGGAATCCGTAATCTAACGATTTGTTCCGACATCAGTTTGATGTTACAGTGAACTCTTAGAACTTGTATATTGTTATCATTTTATATATTTGACCATGAAGTGTCAGTACCATTTTAACACTAATCGTACTGTCGAAAAATGTTGATTAAGTCGGTTTTAAACTAAATTGATCTCTATTATATTGTATACATCAGAAATTGCTTGATATTGGAGGTAAAATTTGATAAAATTTTGAGCAGAAATTTACATTAGTTTTTTTAAAAAAAAATTATTGTGATCATTAGAGAATGAGTAAATAATTACAAAATAACGCAAAAAAGAATCCATTTCCTGTCACTTCATTTATCTTAAATTTGCTGAAGTTAAGATTAGAAACGGTAAACGTACGAATAGGAAAACATCAGCCAATCAGCTGTAAAGGACAGATTCAAATGACCTGTATTACTGGAAACCAAGTACGAATGTCTTTATGTAGTTGAGTATTGTGGTTTCGTCTACTTAATGAAGGTCGGTTAGGATATTTTAAACGTATTCAAGTATTGAACAGGAACAGAAATATTAATCAACGGAGGAAAAAAATAGCCTATGGGCAAAATGACCCGTAAAACCAATGAAGAAAAATGCTACAAAAATGTATTAAGTTTTCAAATGTGAGTGAAGGTTGTGTGACAGAGAATATGTAAACACGGAGAAAAAATTCCGTCTAATGCAGCCCACATTTTACTTTCCTTTAATGAGATGTAACAGCAACTATAATTTCTATATCGTCCTAGATTTCACGTGGGTTTTGAGCATGGAATGCAATATTTCCTTTAAATATCACTATGTAATCTACAAAAGTAATAAGTTGGTTTCGTGAGAGCGTAGACCAATAAGTCTCGAACAGTGTCCTTCGCTAATCCAATATATCGCGAATATTACACCATATCTAATTACGTCACAGCCTGATTCAGTCTAATTCTAATCACAACGCAATTTGACCCTTACCGAACTCGGTTACCTTCAAAATGACAATAAACTTTTTTAATTACGTCACTCTTTCGCGTGACCAATTACAATCAAGCACAGAATGCCATCTCATCTCCCTTTGTGGCAATTACGTATTATATCCAAAGCGTTGTAGGTATATTTGTTCAAGGATTATGCAGAAAATAGCATTTTCTCTTTGGAGGCATTGAATCCACCGTAAGTAAAACGTATATACATGGACAGACAGACATTTGCTGTACATAGTAATTTGTTGGAATTTCTGTTTGTTTCTCATATCTATGATAATTGGTCATTCTTTCAAAAGGTGTTCAGCTGATTCTACATTTAATAGCCGGCAATTACATCAGGACCTTTTTAGTGATGATAAGAACACCTTTTCCTAATCTCATGTAGATACAGATCAAAAGTACAAAGATCACGTCTTTTTTCTTGTTATAAATGTTTCGCTTTTCGTAATTGAAAAAAACGCGTGCTGAAAATAAAAGAAAATTGATCGGTAGGATCGCAAGAGGTAAAAAGCCGAGAGTCACGAACATCAGGTCTCGTTAAAGGTGAGAGATCTCGTTAAAGACCAAAATCTATAGTCCCTTTGGATGTGAAGATACGTAGCTGTAACACTTTGGATTTTTCCTTGTTCCGATAAAGTCCATTTTCATGTCTGGTTCTTTATTTTGTGTACGCTACGGTTACGTGTCTAGTAGTTTAACGATGAAATCTTTTCTATATTGCAATGATCCTTTAGGCATTTTGCGTGACTGGCAAATGTATACATTTGTTGAAAAATACATCTGTCTACAGCAAGGTAATTCTTGGCGACAGACAGGGACGCTAGATATGGATACAGATCAAAAACATATGCAATAGGGACTATGGAGTTTATAAATACATGTCCTCTGACAGTGTCATAAATCGTTCGTAAATCTAAATACCTCTCTTAGATATATGATGCCAAAGATTGGGAGCATGAAATAATGGTTTAAAACAAAAAAATGAAAAACAAAACCAAAACAAATGTAAACAAACAGAAACAAAAACAAAATAGAGTTATGAGGTCGATATATGAATTGGCTTGTAATATTTCTTTGAGAAATTTGATGCTCATTAGTTTGCCTGATGGTTCCGTTGTTGTATACCTTGTTCTCATTTAAGAACGTGACATTACTCACTTGAATTGACCAAGCTTTACATGGCGGGTATCGTCGACGAAGCAGAAGACGCTTACTCTTCCGGAACACCTGGTTTTATTCTTTTTCAGGAGTCTCTGTGCCCTAGTTTTATGACATTTCAGTTTGAATTATGATTATGC
This sequence comes from Ylistrum balloti, assembly GCF_031769215.1. Lineage (NCBI taxonomy): Eukaryota > Metazoa > Mollusca > Bivalvia > Pectinida > Pectinidae > Ylistrum > Ylistrum balloti. The sequence continues at coordinate 1,452,174 of NW_026782179.1, forward strand.
TGACATGTTGCTGATTCCTTGATGTTTTCTGATTTTAGTGGTTTGATTGGTCCCTTTACTGATACATTGTAAGATCTGTCTTGTCTTCTTTATTTAGTATCAAAGAGGTTATAGTTATTCACAATTGCATAATCGTTAACAACTGATTGTCAAGATTTTGGACTTGACCAAGTCTATTACCTATATTACGGATATGTACATCATTTCAGCTTCGTAATCATCACTGATAGTGTAGAGAAATATTCTATTATATTGTCGTGGCAATATTTATGTCAACATGACAGGATTTAGGGTTGTCATGTCAGCAGAATATAGAAAACCCTACGAAAACAAATATACCGTTAATGTTCCTGATTCAATGTGACATGTCAGGAGTCACAAAAATGGAAAAAATACTAAAATACTCCTTCTAATATTAGCAAGATAAGAACTGGTGAACGCCGAAATGTTCCGAGTTTGAATATGTGAATAGCCAAACCATCTGTCGGTAAAAACCAAAGGATTTTCTTTCCATCATCACGGGCGATCTGTCGGTCTGTACTGTATAATTGATGACGACAGAGAGGCCCCGGAGATAGTATCAGATGAACTATTCTTTACATGTGATCGATCTGCTCCCCAGCATCCAGTCCAACACTCTTTCCTTCATTCTGTCCCCTCCCGGGAAAACAAGGCAAGGACTACCTCTCATGTAACAGGTTTTTTGTGTTGTGTTTTATCATATCAGAAACTTTTATAAGATATGTCTGCATTTTGGAATATCTCTTTCATCATCCTGGGAAATATATCACAAACCAAATCCAACTGAAGTGTACCATACGATCTCATATTTCCTTTTTATGACTACTGTGTTACTTTTTTTGACAAAACAGAACATAAGAATTCATTCACACTGAAAACTAATGGAATAAAACTCTATTTAGTTTAAAACAATCGCACATTAAGTTGTTCCAACGTATAGTAGCCACTCTTGTTGGTCCAAGTGGAAGGAGACCGGAGCACCCGCAGAAAACCGAAGTGGTCGGACAGGTGAACTCCATACCTTTCCGTGCCGGGAATCCTACCAAGAACTCCTTGTGAAAGACAAGTGCGTTACCACTGGTTTCTTATATTTTTGATGACGCACAGTTCTGCTATAACAAATTTCTTTCGTCTTTATTGATCTTATTTTCATTGCCATTTCAACTTTGTGTTTTGTGTTTAATGTAAAAAATAACAGAAACATTTGATTTGCAATAAACATTCACAAGCCAGCAGTAAAGACTTTCTCGAAGATTTGAACAAAATATATGAAAACATTACAAATCTTCCTTTTCGTGTTGTGATGTGTATAATGGGTAATTTTGTTGATTTGTAACTTATCTACAACAAAACGTTCTTAGTTTTCCGATAAACAAGGGCGAGACAATCTCGGACGTTCTGAATAGTAACATAGAGACAGGGAGCGGAAGAGTAGAGTAGCATAAGAACAGGTTACTGCATATAGAATGTTGATATTTTGTACGACCTAGTATCGCTATTTTTTTTCCTTTCCTGTTTTTAGCGTATTTTGGACAGTGACGATGTCATTTTCTTGTAATTGAAGATATCTCGTTCCATCAACTTTCACTGACGCCGCTTCCAATGTGTATGAATTGCAGATTTCCTGACATAACGCCATACGATACGGTTTTGTGGGATATGCAAGTGAGAGTATTTCTGAAATAGACAAATTCCACAAGGACCAATTTGGTGATATAACATTGACGGCAAACGTCTGGCTGACGTGAAAGGTTCAGTTGAGAGGAGTCGGTTTTTCGAATTCTAATTTTTATGTAGTGCAGCATACTCCTAAAAATGCCTTCAGTGTAGATAAATGTCTCTCTTTAAAAGTCTTTACGAATTATAAGGTTCTGTTATGGAACTCTTTAATGATCTAGAGAGCCATTTGCCTTTTCGAGGCACGTCTCTCTATCATATCAATTGCGTTGGAAAAACAGGGCAGCCAAAAAGGACAAATTTCGATCCAGAAAACGTAATGGAAAAAAACATACATATAGATTTCGCCTTCTGTCTATATATAGTCTGCAAACTATGTTTTGTGCATTTATTTTCTTGAATGTTGTGTTTTGGACATTTTTATATTAAATGAACGCCTACATGCGTTTCTGATCTCGCTCTGTCAAGAAAAACAGGACCAAAAACAACATTAAACGTGTTCCACTCAGCGGAACCAATTCAATTTCGTGGTTATAACACTTTGATCTAAGTAAACACCACGAGGCATCTCCTCAAAACAAGTATAGTGTGTACATTAAGTGCTGAAATGAACAAACAAGATGTTGATATCATAAAACAATTTTAGAGCTCTTATTTATTTCAATATAAAAACAAAACAAAAAAAATCTTATAAGACAAAGTACAGAAACACACTAAGGGGTCAGGGGTCAGGAAATCAATTTTTACTTCAAAAACAATAAGAAAAGTTTATGAATTATGAACACAGAAAAGCGTAGGCAATGTTCATTGTTAACATCACCAGATATTCATAAATTTCCTTTGTATAATGACTATTATCTCGAAAACTATTTACAGCATCGTAAGAAAGACTAAATATTTCATGATGTTATCATCTGTTTCCGAAAATACAGATAATGTTTTTTAAAAACAACACATATATTACCTAGAGTATATACCGACCACGTAACTACAGCCATATATATCACATAAAGTTAATGTCAGGCAGAGTTCGCTTTCTGAGGTCGTCTACAAATGAGTCATGAGACTGTTGGGTACCGCCATGTCTTCTCCGATATGTCAAATAGATAGTATGGTTTTCACTGTTGTATAGTTTTATCTACGTGAACGTCAGCTTTAAATTCATTTCCCGAGAAAAGTTCTTAATAGTCGTCAACTTTCGTTTTTGTCTTCTTCATAACAGCTTGGCGATAGTATCAATTATTGATCTTAACACTGCCAAAAGAGAGTGAAATAAAAATGAAAAAAGTCTTCTTTTTTTTTAAAGAAAATCAAGTAAAATAAAGGACTGTAATAAATTTGAATGATAATTTGAAAAACACAATGGAAAAAAATGGTTCACAAATGGAAAGTATATCCTGTGGTAAATTGATCGAAGTAGACAAACAGACGATAAAATTGTTGATTTGACATTTGCTAGACTGAAGACTGATAAGAAGGAATATTGGCAAAAGCAAGGTATTCTAGGCGACGGTTTAAAAAACATTCTTCAAAAGAAGAGGAGGTCATGTTTAACAAAAGCAACAAAGAAAATACCGATATGTTCAAGGAATCATCATTCAAACACGAAGTCGATGAAACAAGGATAAAGTATTAACAAACGGAAGATCTACATGAAGACTCTCAAAAAGTACAAGACAAATAAGACCAGGTATTCTGGAAGAGTAAGTGTCTTTTGCTTCATCGACAACACCCGCTATGTAAATCTTGCAATTATGGATATTCTACTCGAAATAACAATTTCATTTTCTTCGAATTAGGAGGATAGATAACGAAAAAAACTTACATCTTCAAAGACTTGAAATAAAACAAAACATATGTAAACGGAAGGAGAATTATATCCATGTTTAACATCATTCAAAATTATCATGACTGTATTTGACAGATTCAATTAAACAGGCAATTAGCAGGCCTATTTTTGGGACCCGAAAACAGAATCCATTACAAGCGTGTTACATAACATTTAGCTTGAATATATACATCTATCGAGAGACATTTGACTATATGTGACTTGTCCTCTATGTATTTCAGTATCAAATCAATTTATAATGTAGATTTGCATCAAAAACTTGTGCACTTAAAAAAAATATAGTTTATTTAATCTAGCTATAAAGAAATCGATGACAAGGACATTCGATTTATTTTTATTCATCAGTAAATATGTAAAACTTCTTATTTATCAGTAAATATGTTAAACTTCTTATTTATCAGTAAATATGTAAAACCTATTGTTTATCAGTAAATATGTGAAACCTCTTATTTATCTGTAAATATGTAAAACCTATTATTTATCAGTAAATATGTAAAACTTCTTATTTATCAGTAAATATGTAAAACTTCTTATTTATCAGTAAATATGTAAAACTTCTTATTTATCAGTAAATATGTAAAACTTCTTATTTATCAGTAAATATGTTAAACTTCTTATTTATCAGTAAATATGTAAAACTTCTTATTTATCAGTAAATATTAAAACCTCTTATTTATCAGTAAATATGTTAAATTTCTTATTTATCAGTAAATATGTTAAAGTTCTTATTTATCAGTAAATATTTAAACTTCTTATCAATAGCATCTTAAATTTTGAAATTTAGGTAAAAGATTGCTTTTTGCTTTATGTAAATGAAAATAATCTAAAGATATTATAATTTGTATTTCCGAGAAAAAAAATGTTGGCATTTCACATAACTGAACCTTATTTTTTAAATAAATAATGGCAGTACCTTTATTCTTTAATGACTCATTAGTTGCGAATTTAGTTTAAATGACTTTGCTGCGATGTTTCCCTTGCCATACACATCACTTTCAGAATACGTTTGTAAAATGCAACGAAAACAAAACAAGGGCTGTAAATACAGAAACATTTCTCTGATTTGAAGACACTGTACATTTGAATATGCTTGTTATAAAATATATAATATTTATAATTTTAGATATTGATATTCAGTATATCAGTCTAATCTCTTCCAGGAAATTAAGGACATCAAATGCTTCAGCGTATTAAGTTAATGCTTTCAATATTTTCATATTTGAAATTTTCTTTACTTACTGGTAAACTCTCAGCAAGAAGCTAAGGTCCGTTGTTTTTTCATTACATAAATGCGTTAGATATGTAAATGGAACCGTGGCCACTTTACCTCTGACACAGATCCGATCATCTTCAATTACACATATAAATAGTGCCACACGAGTTTGAATTGTCTCTGACACCATTCTGATAGAAATGATGCCTGTTCGAATCGTAATGAAACACTTAGTAAGGCCGGATCAAAGAGGTCAATTCCTATTGACCTTTGTTCTACAAATAGGAGATGTCATTTCATATTTGATTCGGGTTGACAAGGTTTGAGAAAATATGTCATCTGCGTGTTAACCAGGTTACGAAGATAGACAATCATTGAAACACGAGTGATTGTATACACGACATCACTGAGAGGTACTGACTATACACAGAATGTTGATTCGCCTTGAATGAACCACAAGTCCGGAAGTTGGCCTGATTACACAGACCGGATGTGACCACAGTCATGAAATATAGTTCTATAATACAGATTTCGATTAATTGATCATAGATAACAATATATTTTTATGATGGTCTCGCGATCGCACACTATAGGCAGCATATAGAGAACTCTTAGTGTGTAATCATAGTTTTGCTATTTAGTACATAGTTGTCGCGAATGATAACCGATTATATTTAATGAATAACCTGGTGTGTTTTTGTTTAAAAGTTCAAAGTAATAAAAATAGTGCCATAAAAGAAGGAACATAAATATTGATTTCAGATATCGAAACGAATTTTTCAGATCCATACGACTTCGGCGTAATGAAAAAAGTAGGCTAAGGAGAGATCGCAAATCGATTCCAATTATGATCAATGTAGGATGTTGTGGAAACCATGATATCATGACTATAACAAACAAACGCGAAGTCGTAGTGTTCTTTAATTCATTCTGGCACTGAATATTTACTGGAGCTGCCGCAGAGAACGTAGAAAGCAATGCTAAGGGTGGGGGGAGGGGGGGTCAAGGAGGGGAGAGGGGAGGCAGTCACGAGAATGCATGCTTCTTATAGCTAAGTCTCCAAATTAGGTTTAATATCTCACCGCTACTATCTAATAAAATATTGTCACGTTAAATGCATTTTCTCACGTGCGATGCTATATAAGGAATTTACAACAGATAAGTACAAATTAACTGCACCTATATACTCCGTCAGCACATAAAAGATAATCTGTCGCTGTGTTAAGAATAGAAGACCTTTCAAGTTCCTGCTCGTAAAATACTAGAATACCGTAACTGATTGTCAAAGTTCATGGTACGCTTCTAAATGCATCCTAGTGATTGATGTATTTGAACGCTGGAATAAAAATAAACTCAAATTTCTGAAGAATCTCCCTTACTTTGGCTGAAATGTCTGTTTTAACGCTTACAAAGATCACTTTGGTGTGGACATAGATGTATAATTTTTTCCTCGAAATCGGAAAATCCGCTTGGTATTCTTTCTTCAGTCTCAAGTGTGAAAGCAAATACCATGAGGACTTCGACAAACGCTGAAGCCATCGATAGCGTCACCATACAGAGAGATACACAAAATTTTCATTTATTTATTGTCATTAAACAACATGTAAACCGATAAGTCTTCGATGTACTGACTTAGTAAAATACATCTAACAGTACGCCTACTTTCAAAAGCAAGAAACAAACCAATACATCATATCAATATATTTTGTGAAAGGTAATTTAAATTAGTGATTTACAAAACCAGTGAAAAAAAGAGTTATCTCTTCTTTGAAATAAATTCCTTTTTGGAGACATTGTGCTTTCATTAAAGATATACTTACAGATAGCAGTTTCACAGAGTACTGTGACTTGGTAAAATATGTCTTACAGTACGTCTACTTTCAAAAGCAAAAAAAAAAACCAAATATATCAACAGGATCTTCATTGAACCCGAAATCGATCAAACAAAGTCGAACTGTGTGTTAGATTTTATACGGAGACTGGTTAGTACCTACAGGAAGAAAAAGACCAGGTGATCAGAAGGGTAAGCGTTTTCTGCTTAATTGAGGACACCCGCTATATAAATTCAGATCTACCATGTAAGTAATGTCACGTTCCCAAACGAGAACGAGATCACCATCAATGGTACTTCCCGGAACACTAAAGAGCAACAAAGCCCTCACTACGTTCCTTCAACGACTATCCATTCAGGATGAATACTGACATTTTAGAATGTCGGTTTGAACTTTTCCACAATTTATTTTGGGACGTTCTTTTACATAAAAAGTAGGAGACTTTATTTTAACCTGCATCCAAAGTGAACTATTGACTATCGCTCTGAAAATTGTCCCTTTGTGAAAAGGGAATTTAAATTAGTGATTTATAAAACCAGTGAAAAAAAGAGTTATCTCTTCTTTGAAATAAAGTTCTTCGGGGAAACATTATGCTTTCATTAAAGAGATACTTACAGATAATAGTTTCACAGGTTACTGTGATTTCATCATAATCTTTTTTTCAAGAGAAGAAAAGTACATTATCATGCCTTAGTTAATTGTTCCTTGAGGTATTTACAAAAAAAAAAACAAACAAATTGTGGAGACTCCCAAATACGGACTAATCACTGATTGCTAAGAGGCTATATCGATTTTAACCATTGTTCGTCTATGTCTTTGCTATGTTCACTATAATATATCTTTAATCTGATTTCTGAGTACAAAATTATTCGTGTTCTCATGCAGCAAGGATACCTTAGGTATTGCAGTAGACTATACTATATGTTGTACATATTTTAATTATTACTATGATTACCGTTACATGTTTTCAGTTTACAATTCCTATGACTTAATTTCTTCCCCGTCTACAGTGTGTTAGGGTAAGGTTATGCTACATAATGTTAAGATCCGTGATGGTTTTTTTTATATTGAGTGAATTACACATTCACCTTAATAATAGGTGGTCTAGGATATTGTCCCGATTGCGATTAAGAAATAAGGATCATGACTCGATATCATTTCTTTTCCCCTGATACTCTGTATCTTACTACCACAAAACTGATAAACAAAGGTTTAATTACGTAATATGTTTAAGTTGAAAAACAAAAATGTTAATATTTGGTATAAACATGAGCTTTGCGCGGGTGGGTGTTTCTGTTTTTTTTTTTTTTTTTTTTAATTATTTTCATCTTATTATTTCATTCTGATGGACAATACAGACCGATGTGTGACCTTGAATGACCTTCACGTGACCTTTTGTCAATAAGAATCCCTTGTACACCTGCATGATTACCTCGTGGTAATTAAACCTTTAACAACAGAGGTGTACCTTGAATATCTTCTTGAATTGGAATTATGTTTTTTTTTTAATATTTTGTCAATATTTAAAAAAAAAAGTTTGATATGAATATGTTGTTGTTGTTATGTAGGTTTTTTGTTTTTTTTTAGGATTCACTTTATTGTAACGACAATATCAACAGATACCGGAATTTGATTTTTGACAGTGAAATCCCATTCATTACCACAACAAACACCTGTAAACATGGTCCTAAACAGAGCTGTAAAGACTTTCCCGTGGTAATGGATATTTCTACCTATCTTATCTAGTCCTTAGTCGTCTTTTATAAAGTGAGCCTAAGCGTATTAACAATTTTAACACGTTTTTTAATTACTCCGAGTGATCTCTCTCTAACATGCGTAGATTTCCCTTGGTAACCCGGATGCCTCCCAAAGTAAGACACTTTGTGCACCTCCATACGGGAGTGATTGATATAAGTTGTACATTGTACATTCATATACATACTTTCTTGTACTCCTTTCCATGGATTTACCTATATACATTCATATATACACTTTTTTTGTATTCTATTCTATGGTTTCACTTGATTTGATTTTTTTATATTTTATTCAGACTCACAATGGATTTCATGTTCTTAAGAATTATCAAATTGATCCTTTGTCGGAACAACATGATCAACTGTAATGCCTGGTCTCGTAACTGTTTGATAGTTATGATATTAATTTCATTTAAGCATGTAAGGCATTCCAAAAAAAATAGTAGTGTGGCTTTGATTGAAAACTGTCTTATGCCTTACTCAGAAAGAATTAAATAAAGGCTTATTTCCTAAAGAAACGTGTATTCTTGTCTCTGCAGGGGAGCCATTGATAATTACGACGCATTATTGAACATTACAGATGTTCCTTGACTTGTACGACACAAAATAAAACATGGTTGAGAACGATTGTAATATATGCCTCTGCGGTAGTATTGAAGAAAATCACACTAAAAAAAAGTTGAATCTAAATATTTTATTTACTTACTTCAATGACAATAAATCATTGTTTACATTAGACAATTTCTGATAAAACAATTTGCAACTAAAGAGAAAACACCCGTGCTGAACATAACCAAATGTGACCTGTTTACGTTGCTTCTAGATTTGCTAACGTCTTTTGAGAGATAAAACTAGAGATTTGTCTACATTATAGCATTTAAGTTGCTGTTTGATCTCGCACTCCGTACGGTTTAGGTGAAATTTACAGCCAGCATCGCGAATCTTCTAGAATTATCTGGAATAAGTTTGACAGTGTTGATGCTACATTCTGGAATTAATGTGGCGAAGAATCGTGTAACAAGGTTCTTTCTTGGTTTCACGAAATCAAATAGTTAATTAAGACGGATCAATAATCTATTTCCTTGCACTCAAATACGTAAAACATAATATCCTTTAAAATGCATCAGATGTAGTTTTATCTCGTTATTTTAGATTGTTTACGAATATATTGTCTGTTTTTTTAACATTTTACAATAATATATCAAAACCTATTTTTTTTCCCCTTCATTTATTAACACCGCTGAGTTTTCCTTTGGTTTATTAACAGAATGTACAAATATTCGGTAGGTAATACGTTCTTAACAGGTTTCCGGCATTCCTCTCGATTGAAAATCTAAATACTGGAATTTGAATTGAAGCTACAAAAAGCAACCAGAAGACATCGACATTTTAACAAAAATCGGAATTCAAACTCAAAATAGACGAAACGAAGAGAAATGTAAAAATTAAAAAAAAAACGAAAAATAATTTCAAACAGAAACTAGATGTTCCGGAAGATTAAGCGTCTTCTTCGTCGTCGAGATATTACATCCTGAACAATAAAAACTGGGAGTATAAGAATAATAAATAGTGTACAAGACATGCAGAGAAGCATTCAAACATTTATAACGTCATATTCGACTATACTTTTTTCCAATGGCGACCCTATCTCAAGCATATGTCGAGATGTTATGTTGCAAGTCATCAATCATTGTGGAATAGAGATGCAGTAAGATATTATTCTTTACAGTTTTAGTGATGCAATAATTATTTATTACATTGAATTCATACAGGAATCGCTAAGTAATGATTTCTGTTCTAGACTGCTTCCTTGATGTCAGTGATTTAAATAGCTGGCTAAAAACGTCTTTACGATTTTGCCACCTGCGTCTTTGTTCTTACAGACTAAACAGTCAACAGATTTTGAAACATGACATAAACACATTTGCTTCTTTCATGTTTTGTAGCCACTACAAAGATCTTTAAATATTCCTCTTTTCTTTCTATTTTTTAACTTTTTAATTTTTATAGTTTTCGTTTGTGAAAGAGCTGATACGAAATCTTTCACTCATATACATATATACATCTACATATGATACATACATTTATATATACGTGTATATATTTCTCTATTATCATCAATACTTAATACTACGTGTGCTTTTGCAACTGTTCAGAAAACATTTGTCAAAATATTATTGAACACGCTTCCAACCGACCAATAAGTGTACATACTTATATAGAGAGCGGTAAGACGTGTTTGATAGAGGCAGAAGGCCACTTTTCGTATAGGAAACTACCAATGTGAAGTTCGTTTCGTTTAATACAATCAAAAGATTGTTACAAAATCAAAAACAATATAAACATACCGGTACAGAATCTTAACTCAATCTAAATATCAAAGAAACAAGGGCAAAAAATGTAGAAGAGAAAGATTTACCCAGAAACCCTTTACAATTACAGGGAGAGCAAGACCAGATGCCGCGAAGGGTAAGCGTCTTCTGTTTCTACTCCAATGTGAATCTTGATAATGGTGGTGTCCATGCTAATCGTAATGTTTGCATGACTGGATTTAACGCGGCAAAATGTATTTGATGGAAACAGAAGGAACCATTGACACAGGGAACTTCAGCGGTCATCCAGACAAATATCAAGTGAGGAGAATTACATTGAATTGCGTAACTTCGTGATCAGCAAATAAATAGAATGAAATTAGTGATAAGTCATCACATAGGTGTAAACAGAACACACAATTCTCGAGAAATGTATTAGGTTGTATAAACAAATCTTCGTTTATTTCATTAGATACGTATCGATCGTTTCCGCGTCGTTGTGAGCACCGACACCAACTCGGCGGCAGATTTGCCCATCCTTGTTTCACCATCAAATAACAAACGCTAATTTTAAAAATCTAATCTAAATTTAGTACTGAACATTTCCTACATCCTGTTCATTAGTATGTGTCCTAAACAGAACCATATTTGAATTGCTTTAATAATAATCGTTTGAATGCGTACGTTTTCTGAAATATTGGCGTTTTTATAAATCTCCGGGTTAAAAAGGTGCTCAATACATTTTTTCTGTTTTCGCAACCTCTCTGTCAGGAGGCAGTTAAATAGCATGTTAACATAATATAAAACAATATTTAAGTCCTACTTTAATAATATAAAAATTCCTTTTTAAGATTTTACTATTGTATAGATATTTGTTGAAGGAATATTTAATGTCGTGTCTTTGATTTCCAATTCTGGTGCGTACACACAGTAGACATAGAAAATATATTCCTTTTTATTTAAAGACAAGACGTAATCATTATGTCTGAAAGTGAAATTATACGACGTTGCAAGGTCTTTGCGACCTGTTTTGATAAGATCCTCAATAAATTCAGCCTGGTATGAAAACAAAAGAAGCCAGCCATGCGAGGGTCACAGTTAGTTGGCATGAGTATGCCAATAGTCTGTTGGGAGATCTTGTCCACCAGAAAAGCGATCCTGTTTATGATTTCCTCCTTTATATTTTTCTTCTATGATTTGAACGTATTTTTCTTTTTTTACCAAATGCGCTTCTGTAAAGTTCACAACCATATATTTATACCGCCGTTTACCGTTTTCCTTTGTTGGAAAAGAAAGCTCTCATAATAAGAGAACGAAGGCGTGCTTTCAGTTTAGAATAGATTATGGTGGTGTATAAGGTGGAAAACTCTAATTTTCTTATAGAAGAAATTTTTTAGAAGAGAATGTTGAATATTGGTCAAAACCCACATACAACTAAATCAACTTCTTGATTTTTACAGCACAACAATAAGACTGTAACGCAGATTTGCTAGTACTAAGAATGGTGGTTAGTATATTTAACAAATGTTTGATTGAACAGCTAGACGAGCCAGCAATAAAACGTTGTTAATATGGATTCTTGTGAAGTCTAGGAATCCAATATAAATGGAGGAAGTCCGTATCCTTATCATTGATTGACAACCGAAATTATTGCAATACCGAAGTATAATAATCAGTATTTCGTCTTTCGAAAGATAGCATAATGTATAGATGGAGTTATCTTCGTTATCAAGTAAGCCCAGTTTCTTTTGTATACAGGAAATGTAACAATGTTTGCAGACAAGGTTGCTACAATAATATACCGGCATGTCAATAGAATCTTATTTCAAATTTTAAAATATGCAACGAGAGCAAAATATGAACAAGAATAAGATACACACGGAAACCCTCTAAATGTTACAAAGGGGAATAAGACTAGATGTTTCAGAAAAGTAAACGTCTTCTAGAAGTACTTCATGACCATCACCATGTGAATCTTGGTAAGAACAGCAATCAAAAGAGACGATAGAAAATGGGGGAGGGGGACATCACATAAGCAAAAGAACAAAGAGGTCCAGGTAAGCATAGGCATCAAGACAATAGAAAAAGCAACAGTTCGAAAAAAGAAACCGAGCAACAAAACCCAAACGTAGGGGGAAAACAACAACAACCAAACAAGCATGGAATAAACTACAATTAAATTATGAACTTCAACATAAAAACACGACAAACTGTGTAAAGAGCTTTGCCAATTGAGCCACTCCATATTGACCCTATACAAATAATTAGTAGAGAAACACATCGACAGAATCACAAGGCTGATTCTGTCAATTCACCTGTCGGAAGGGAAAAGAAGAAATATGCAGTCAAAAAGTTGCTGTTAGCACCAGTTAGATATATTGGAAAAATATTTTTTTCAATATTACTAAAATATTTAATTTCACCTAAACATGACAAAAGCTAAGTAAGTATCGTTTCTGTGGTAATACGCCCATTCATGTGATTACATTTGATAAACTCAACTTGGAAATTTAATCTCAAGTGCATCTGTTTGGCTTGAGGGTTTATGAACTACGCAAAGTGCATTTGACTGAGAAATTAGACGTGAGTTTGCAATTTTGTTTTAATAGTTATATGTACATAAATCTTATTTTATCTTATGAAATGTTTTAAAATATCAGTCTGTGTGACGGCACTTCAGAGTTTGCATTTTTGTTTTAATATATATATGTACAAAAATCTTATTTTATGAAATATTTCTTAAGTTTCAGTCTGTGTGAAGGTACTTCTGATGAAGGCAAAACACAATACAGCCACAATTTCGCTTATAACCTGTTAATATACACCAAGTTTCACTGACCTAATCAAAATAAAAGCAAATTGTTTCATACATCCTCATTTGCATGTAAGCCTTTCTCTATTCTGTATTTAACTAAGAATATTTAAATTTTACTCACAATTGATTTTTAAAGAATGTATAATCATTTTTCATTTGTTCATTTCTTCTATCTTCCAAATGATTTGTTGTGTATCTGTTCCAGCTTGTGCCAACAGCGTCAACGTCCGAGATATACTGTATATTTCCTGAGTTAGTTTTACTTAAAGTGCATGCATTTTTTTCTATGGCATTCTTCTTGCCTATTCCTAATTTCTCACATCGTTGCGGAAATTACTGCCATCGGCATTCCTTTTCTATTTCTGTAATCCTCATTAGCTACTTTGTTTTCAGGAGGTGATAGCGTGATTGAATTTCCCCCCACATGTGCGCAAGAACTGCCATTCATATCAAATTCAATGTAATCAATGGTGATATATCTGTAGGCACAAATCGGCCATTGATTAAGTAGATCCGTCAACAGCTGGATACTTGTGCTTTTGTTATGAGTTGACGTTTACTAGTTGTTTTTTTGTATGAATTCACAACCGCTTTTATCATAAAATATTCGACGGATTGTTCTGAAGACCTGAGCATGTATTACATAGATCACTTCCTAATTTAAAAAAAATCAAAAATAATTATTATTATGTTAAATTGGCTTCTTTTTATTTACCAACGTAGGTATGCTTACCACCAACAAATACAAAGTGTACATTCTATTTCTTAATTTGGATGTGTTGACAATTAATGGAATATTTAGTTAAGTTATTGTGTAGTGCGGGAAGGCATAGCCTCACCGCGACATCTAAATGTACCATTTTCTTGTTTTTGATTGCATACAAGTCTGATTTTATCAAAGAGTTGCTCAAAGCGGATCACAACGATCTTGCTATGTCCTTCACCTTACGTTTGGATACATCTGTGATGCCTTTTCGTAAATTAGAAACAAATTGAAGAAAATATTGACCATATCCATTATCAGAATGACGAATCAAAGAATACGACGGCCTCTATATCAGCCGCTAACCTTGATCCTCTCCTTAACCGCATCTGACACGGGCAGCTTCCCACTAAGCTGTATGAAGAGTATGATTGATTTTCATTCCCCATTTGTGAATTTTTCACATTAAAAAAGTAACATATCTGCTTCGTCAACCTACGGTATTTACATGTCGAAGTTGATTCGATATTCGAGGGTTTGCTTTCCACATCACGATTCCCGTAAAAATGTCGACAGCTGACAGATTAACTTACAACACAAGAATTCGAATGATGCAGTGGGATGTGTCATGGGCGTTATCCTTATCCCGATTTCTTTTGCAATATGTGTTCAATTCTCGGTAGCATGTCTGACGGTTGAATCGTTATAATTCTAATGAAACATAAGCCACTTGCCCTTCCCGAACATCTTGTTCTTGTTTCAACATTCCCAATGAAAATCGTTCTTTTGCTCATGTCTATACCCGTTTCATCGATTTTTTAGTTTGAATCAGGATTTCATGACGTTTTGAGTGTGTAATGGTGCCCTCAGTTTCAAGTGGAGGGAGCCAAGGAACGATGAGAATAAGTTCACTGTTTTAACAGATCTATTCAAATTTCAACGTTTACGGATTTTCCTAAGTGAAATTTTACATAGTATCCCAACGTAATCATTTGGGTCTCTCTTGGTTTTATCTGATTAATGAGTGTAAACGCGATGCAAATTTTTAATTAATACACTTGGTAAACCCGTCTGTATAAAGAGCAGCACACAAAGAATCTCACCAATGGATAATGAGGGATGATGTCATTAAAAGTTATATTTTATTACAAATAATCTCGTTGATTTATGAAATACACAAATAGTAAAGCATGCTGAAATTTCCCAACACAAACAAACTTTCAATGTGTCTTCCATAACCTTAAAACTTTTATTAATTTACCATTCGTGGCAGTCAACGTTAACCGTCGCTCGATACACTTGTATAAACATGAAGATTATTATCTTTGTTCTTATCATAATGACTAACTAATATACTGGATACATACTTTGCTACATACTACATGACTGGACCCTTTATTTTTATTGATATCCTATATACTCTGCTATTGAAGGTTTTAGTCCGGAATCAACAGTCAGTTGTGTGTGAAGTAGGGTGTAAGCATTAACGATAGTGTGACGACTGTGGACCTACGGTCATACAGAGCAGTAATCAATACAAACACGTTACGCAAAGATCGCTCCGAACTCACATATAATGATTCCACATTAGCTTCGTTTGTTTTTCGAGTTATCTTCATTAAATCTATTTTAATATGAATTAACAAGACTTAGGATTGTCCAAGGAATACCGGCTGGGGCATTGAAAGACTCAGATACGTATCAAATCTCTCTGTCTGAGTTGAAAACAAGAGTTAATGAGATAAAACGTCTTCATTTATCATAGCACAACCAGCGAAAATTGAAACTGGCATCGGTAATTGTCATTTTGTATTTGGACTCTGTGATGGTCACGTGTTAAGAAATGACAATCCCGCTGAGCATGGCGGTTTTCTGGCTACAATGTAAAGTTTAGATTAGGGACATGCAAAATTGTTTCGCGAGTTATTTGATAATAAATGTTCAAAACGTTTTTATTACATGTGGTTGTAAAACTGTATTAGAATCTAAAATCTTATTTTCTTGTCATACGTGTCGTTGAAAAAAATTCAAAAATATGCATTTATTTGCAAGATTTCTGTATAATTTTATAGGCCTTCTTTCAAAAAATTCCTTATCAAATATAAAAACTTTAGATCAAAATCGAAAAAAATAAGCAAGACTTTTATAATATGGATAATGATCTACTGTTCTGTATACTGTTGTATATGAAAATGTTCTTAGCTAACAATGTATTGTGCGTGGTTGGAATCCACGAGAGAGGAGCGTAATTGGGGTGGTGTTGCCGTTTTCTGGTTTGTGTATAGCCATGCTACACGGAGTACACTCAGGAATCAATGTTTTTATAACACACGACTATAAGATAAATTGGAATTGTGATCGATTGTTCATTGTGTTTTATAACCTCCATGAACCATTAACATGAATATAAAATCCGTGTTACCTGACGGTAGTTTTGTGAAAATGTATCAATTAACTGCAGCAATGTTCCAAATATAAATTAATTTATTTTTATTTTGTGAATTACCATATGATGTTTATGCTGATAACAGAAAACTCATTAAGAAAACTTCCGAACAATATCGCCATCGCTTGACGTTTTGAAATAGGACTGTTGTTCTTACTGATTTTCTCGTTTTTCATGACATTACCTACTGAAGACAGCGTTACTATTTGTCTTTTATGTATTGATCTGTGGGTTTTTACATATAATACGCACAAAGCGCGATATTTGAGAAGAAAATATTTCACAAAGAATAATCTCAAATATTGTTTCCAAACAAGATGATGCCGATGCGATTAGTGGTCTGAGAAGTATTCTTTATCATTCTAAAATGCGAGTCTTGATATTTTCATTAGGTTTATTGAGTGCAAGCCAAACTCCCACGATTTTCACTTTGACAGAATGGCATTATTTCGATATGCCGTATACGAACATTGCGGACGTCATCTATATAAAAGAACTTGATATTTGTAGTAAAGAATAAATCACTGATGTATGTGTGCAAAATTATTCAAAAACATCACGTTGAAGGCAAGCAAAACAGCACTAAGTTGAACAAAACTCTACAATCTTTGTCAAATTTATCGCCTTAAAAAGACTACAATCACTGTATATTACAAAGTTAAGTGCATGTAACTAACAACTTTATGTCAATGCTTCGCAATGAGGATTAGTCATTATATGTAGGTATCGTTGCGTAGGAAATAGAATGAAAGCAATGTCATGACGATGTTATCAAAAGGGAACAACATGTTGTAGAATGGAAAAGGTATTAACCAATTATGGCAACCGTTTATTGATCTTTAGAGGAGATGTTATTCAATGAATAACCCTTTTAAACCGTAGTTCATACAGAGAACACCGGGCTGTAGGTAAAGGTTAACGTATTTTATATAATTTTAATATCATATCTACAATATTCAATACTCTGACGATGGTATAAACATGCAGATTCTGGTGCTGACATATTCTTTTTATGAAAAATATCCATATAGCTTTCTTTGTTATATGAGATTTAATGTATATTCAATTTTAGTCGAGGAAACAAGGGTAAAACGTAAATAAAGAAAATATTTACATTATGTACACGCAGATCGTAGATGAAAAGTAAGACCAAGTGTTCCGGCAAAAAGTAAGACCAAGTGGTCCGGCAAGGTAATGTTCATTAGTTGCGTTAAAAAACACCTGCCATATAAATCCTAGTCATTTCAAGTAAGTGGTGTCACATTCTCAAGCGAAAACCAGACATAACAACTATGAGGAACGAAAACATCTGATACCATGTCATGCCTGCATTTCTCGAAATCGTTATTATATGCTTTTTTCTCGTCAGCTGATGACACCTGTCGTGGCAATTGCAATATATGAAACAAGGCCTGGATTATCGAATATCGTATTAAGGCTGACCATAATAATATTATCCTTGCTTCCAATAGACTTTGGGATAAAACGCCTCAGCTGTGAAGAAGTCTTGAGAAAATAATGTACTTGTCATTCGAGACAATACAAAATATTATATGTGGAACAAAGAGTGAATTACTTTGCATGATATTTCAATTATCAATAAAACCGTTCTTTATGGGGAATGCGTTCTTATATCTAACTAGTCAGGACATTGGATGGTCAATGGAAAATGTTCAACTAGACAACAACACAAATGGTTTAAACGAAAAAAAAGTAATCGTTGTGACCAGAATATGTCACTAAAAAGTCCATTAACAACAATGGCTGATTTCTTAAAGTACCTAGTGATGAAGAACTTGTTGCTATTTTCCTTCTGCCAATCTGTATGTACTACTCCGGAAATATATATACAAGCAGAATTACAGGCATTGCTCACGATACCATGCATCAACTTTATTGAGAGATTTCCAAAATAGGTATGATTAAATGCATTACAAAATAAATTGAAATACTAAATATTAAGTGTATATATTGGGAGACTAGAGACGTAATAAAACATTATCAAAGATTTGACATTTATCAAACAATACTGGCGTTACAGACTGATTAATTTATTAAGCACTAAACTGTATTCAGTTGGCAGTCATGTAACTGTGAATGCCACAATGACAAAGCAGGTCCAATCGAAACATGCTTCATAATGAATTTGAATTTGTCCTGCTTGCTTTCTTCGACCAAAGAAGACCATCCATTGCTTGTGGTCGCTTATTTCTTAATCCGACATTTTTTGTTTTTGTTTGTTTTTTTTTTTTTTTTTTTTTGTTTTTTGTTTTTTTTTGTCCATCGGAATTCCAACTTCCCAACGCTTTCGATGGCAGTTATGCAACGAAAACCAACAATGTGTCGGCAATGACAGTAGTTTGTTAAGATATTTAAAAAACATAAGATTTGTAGAGGTAGCATGACTGAAGGTAAGCTAATCCCAAATTTCAATACGTTCAAAACTCTTTTCCTGTCGATCTTCAGGCGTATTTATTGTATAATAATCTGTGTTATTTCTTTATAAACGTTGGCATACTGATTCGGAACCCGTCAATGATTTCACAGTATTTCACTTACAGTCCACTAAGTCTGTCATTTGAGTTAGTAAATATGACGTTAACAATTTACTGCAGAACTGACTTCAAACAGGATATGTGATCTTGATACTGTCAATATATGGTAGTCATGGTTACGTCGTTAAATGCCAGCTAAGCCATGAAATGGTGGTTTTAGGTTATTAGATTAAAGAGATAGGGAAAAACCACAGATTGACCATCACCTCTTTCTTTCTTGGTGTTTGCTGAGAAATGTCAGACAATGCCTAACTTAATAAACAGATATAATATACTGACAGTTTCGACAACTGTTGGCACCATGCCATGTTCTGTTGATGTAGCGTGTTAAAATCCTTAATGTCACCCTGCTTTGAATTATCTTCAAAGGTTCATCTAAGTTTGGTGTTTGTATTTTGTTTTCCTTTCTATTTCAAATTTCAAATGTTGCGATATCGGTTTTGTTTAAATGCTTTTTCTATCTTCAATACAAAGTCATTATGAAAACCAAACTCAATGACCCGATTTTCCATAGCTATGCCAACAAGGTTTTGTTGTGATAGAAAACATTATGCCAACAAGGTTTTGTTGTGATAGAAAACGTTATGCCAAGGTTTTGTTGTGATAGAAAACGCTATGCCAATGTCTTGTTGTGATAAAAAAAAAAACGTTATGCCAACAAGGTTTTGTGATAGAAAACGTTATGCCAAGGTTTTGTTCTGATAGAAAACGTTATGCCAACAAGGTTTTGCTGCGATAAAAAACATTATGCAAATTATGAGAAATATGTTACTTTGTGTCAACGACAATATTCGGATGACAGCAGGTTGAACATTTTTCCATGATACCCTTTTACTTTTAACTGAAATGACAAACACACTCAGCAGCTATCACAACGTAGTGGATACAAAATTGCTGATTAATATCTCAGTATAATCTCAGAGGACAACAGTATAATCTCTGAAGGCAACATTATCATCTCAGGAGACAACAATATCATCACTAAGAAGACAACATTATCATCTCAGGAGACAACACTATCAACTCAGGAGACAACAATATCATCTCAGGAGACAACAGTATCATCTCCGGAGACAACAGTATCATTTCAGGAGACAACATTATCATCTCAGGAGACAACAGTATCATCTCAGGAGACAACATTATCAACTCAGGAGACAACAGTATCATCTCAGGAGACAACATTATCAACTCAGGAGACAACAATATCATCTCAGGAGACAACATTATCATCACTAACACAACAATATAATCTCAGAAGACAAAAGTATCATCTCAGGAGACACGAATATCATCTCAGAAGACAACAGTTCCATCTTAAAAAACAATAGTATCATATCAGAAGACAGCACTATCATCTCAGGAGACAACAGTATCATGTCAGGAAACAACATTTTCATCTCAGGAGACAACACTATCATCTCAGGAGACAACACTATCATCTCAGGAGACAACATTATCATCTCAGGAGACAACAATATCATCTCAGGAGACAACACTATCATCTCAGGAGACAACAATATCATCTCAGGAGACAACAATATCATCTCAGGAGACAACACTATCATCTCAGGAGACAACAATATCAACTCAGGAGAAAACAATATCATCACTAAGACAACAATATCATCTCAGGAGACAACACTATCATCTCAGGAGACAACACTATCATCTCAGGAGACAACATTTTCATCTCAGGAGACAACAATATCATCTCAGGAGACAACACTATCAACTCAGGAGAAAACAATATCATCACTAAGACAACAATATCATCTCAGGAGACAACACTATCAACTCAGGAGAAAACAATATCATCACTAAGACAACAATATCATCTCAGGAGAAAACAATATCATCACTAAGACAACAACATCATCTCAGGAGACAACAATATCATCTCAGGAGACAACACTATCAACTCAGGAGAAAACAATATCATCACTAAGACAACACTATCATCTCAGGAGACAACATTATCATCTCAGGAGACCACACTATCAACTCAGGAGACAACAATTTCATCTCAGGAGACAACAGTATCATCTCAGGAGATAACAGTATCATTTCAGGAGACAACATTATCATCTCAGGAGACAACAGTATCATCTCAGGAGACAACATTATCAACTCAGGAGACAACAATATCATCTCAGGAGACAACATTATCATCACTAACACAACAATATCATCTCAGAAGACAAAAGTATCATCTCAGGAGACACAGTATCATCTCAGGAGACACGAATATCATCTCAGAAGACAACAGTTCCATCTTAAAAAACAATAGTATCATATTAGAAGACAAAAGTATCATCTCAGAAGACAACAGTATCATGTCAGGAGACAACAGTATCATCTCAGGAGACAACATTATCAACACAGGAGACAACAATATCATCTCAGGAGACAACATTATCATCTCAGGAGACAACATTATCATCTCAGGAGACACAGTATCATCTCAGAAGACAAAAGTATCATCTCAGAAGACAACAGTATCATGTCAGGAGACAACAGTATCATCTCAGAGGACAACAATATCATCTCAGGAGACAACCGTATCATCTCAGTAGTCAACAGTTTCATCTCAGGAGACAACAGTATTTTCTCAGAAGACAACAATAGCATCTTAAAAGACAATAGTATCATATCAGAAGACATTAGTTTCATCTCAGAAGACAACAGCACTATTTCATAAGACAACAGCACTATTTCACAAGACAACAGTACCATCTCACAATACCGTGACACGTAGAGTTTATTTGATTCTGTCCATATGCATTGCTGCGATAGAAAAATTACGTAAGCTCTATAAATAAATGCTGAAACATGAATTATGTAACAGGCAGATCACATGACAGATCACATGGCATCTGGCGTGATTCATTAAAATGTATTGTTTTTCTTCTCATTCATTGTCAAACATAACATATGGTTAATAACTTATTTTACAATATATTCTGGTAAACTAATTTAGCAGCATATAAATGTTCAAGACTGAAAGACTGTGTTGTAATAAGAAAATTGAGAAAAATCTAAAGCATTAGAGCTTGGATATGCAAAACAAAAACATGTTAACAAACAACATTACCTTTTGTTTGTGTTTATCCACCATTAAATACAGCGATTGAAAATGGAGAGTCAAATTACTGGGTTTTTTTTAATCAAATATTTGATGCATTTTACTTTATATGAAATACGGTTCCCTTTGTCACTATCTCAATGTTTATCTGAAGTTGGTAGCATTACTTGGATTTGCTAAAGGTGTAAATTACCTTAAGTGTTGACAAGGTGGATAACGTTTGCCCTTTCGGGACTCATGGTCTAAATCTTTGCGGTGTTTCTAGAATGCTAATGTAATTTTTTTTACCGGTTTTATTCAAAATCAAAGTGATGCAATGTTAGCAATGAAGAACCAAGATGATACCAACAGTAAAAGGACAATTCTAATGTCACACAAAAATATAATATTCGATTACAACAATACATACGTCAAATATCACAAGGAAATATCATATTTGATAACAATGATACCACCAGGCAGAAGAACACATCTTACGTCATATATCATAAGGACATTTCACATTTGATAACAATGTATTGTTTTTCATATATCATAAGGACATTTCACATTTGATAACAACATAACATATATCATAATACATTTCACATTTGATAACAATATAGGCTGGTACAACTATATATTAAGGACATTTCACATTTGATAACAATGCCATCACCAGGCAGAAGAACACATCGTACGTCATATATCATAAGGACATTTCACATTTGGTAACAATGACATCACCAGGCAGAAGAACACATCTTACGTCATATATCATAAGGACATTTCACATTTGGTAACAATGATATCACCACAAAGAAACATCTTACGTCATATATCATAAGGACATTTCACAGTTGATAACAATGACATCACCAGGCAGAAGAACATATCTTACGTCATATATCATAAGGACATTTCACATTTGGTAACAATGATATCACCAGGCAGAAGAACACATCTTACGTCATATATCATAAGGACATTTCACATTTGATAACAATGACATCACCAGGCAGAAGAACACATCGTACGTCATATATCATAAGGACATTTCACATTTGGTAACAATGACATCACCAGGCAGAACACATCTTACGTCATATATCATAAGGACATTTCACATTTGATAACAATGTACACATTATATATCATAAGGAATTGTTAACAATGACACAAGGCAGAAAAACATCTTTGCCATATATCATAAGGACATTTCACATTTGGTCATGATATCATCTTTGCGGTGTTTCATATAATGGAATTTCACATTTTTTTACCGGTTTTATTCATAAATCAAAGTGACATCACATGTTAGCAATGAAGAACCAAGATGATACCAAGAGTAAAAGGACAAATCTAATGTCACACAAAAATATAATATTCGATTACAACAATACATATGTCTTACGTCAAATAGCACAAGGAGATATAATATTTAATAACAATGATATCACCATGCAGAAGAACACATCTTACGTCATATGTCATAAGGACATTTCACATTTGATAACAATGATATCACCAGGCAGAAGAACACATCTTACGTCATATATCATAAGGACATTTCACATTTGATAACAATGACATCACCAGGCAGAAGAACACATCTTACGTCATATATCATAAGGACATTTCACATTTGATAACAATGATATCACCAGGCAGAAGAACACATCTTACGTCATATATCATAAGGACATTTCACATTTGATAACAATGACATCACCAGGCAGAAGAACACATCTTACGTCATATATCATAAGGACATTTCACATTTGATAACAATGACATCACCAGGCAGAAGAACACATCTTACGTCATATATCATAAGGACATTTCACATTTGATAACAATGATATCACCAGGCAGAAGAACACATCTTACGTCATATATCATAAGGACATTTCACATTTGATAACAATGACATCACCAGGCAGAAGAACACATCTTACGTCATATATCATAAGGACATTTCACATTTGATAACAATGATATCACCAGGCAGAAGAACACATCTTACGTCATATATCATAAGGACATTTCACATTTGATAACAATGACATCACCAGGCAGAAGAACAATGATATCACCAGGAAGAAGATAACGATCAACCTGTATCCCATGTTACCGGGTATAACAAGTCTTTTTCCGTTATATGGCGATATCTGTCTAGAATGTCCTATTGGGAACAAGATCATATTAACTTGAGTCGGGTCTACTGAAGCATAATATATCCAGAAATTGGAATGTTTTAGTGCAAGTCACAAATTTTATATGTTTTGTGATGTTTTTATCGTGATTGAAATGTAAGGAAAAGTTAATGTAGAAGCAATAAACAAGATTTCTGTTGATGAAAACGAAAATGTTTAACTTCAACTGAACAATATTGATTATCATAATTGCGGTTCATTTATGTTTTATAGTCTAAAGTAGTAAGATATATTCTGCAAAATTACGCGACAGAGCCGTTACAATTTCGTTGGTAAATAGTACCTGTTTAGGTGGTGATCGATAAGTACGGTAGAGATGTTAGTAATGAATGCTGTGTTGTGAACTATATACACATAGCAAAAACTGAGATAAAGAATAGAGCCGGATAAACAAACGGATGTAATAACAATGCTTCAATCATTCGTTTAGAAATATCTTAAATTGAGCATTATTACGACAAGAAAGGATGACAGTGAATTAAGCATGGGAATATGTACCTATATATCGCGTGATGAACGCAACTACGATCTCCATGGCTGATTTGCCTACATGCATGCCTATACCGATATCATTGTATGAGGCATGCATTGCGTTACTATAGTTTCAATAGAAATAAATGGTATAATGTACAGAAAGGTGTATGAATTGCCTGTATACAATACAAGCAGTAACATCAATTAAAATGAATATATTATGTTACGCTCCATTGATCTACAGTAATAACACGTTTAGAAAGACCTTTATACAAATTATGATTAGTGTTATAAATATGTTACTTCTTAGTTTGCATGTTAGATCAAAAATAATAAAGTACGAAAATATAGTTTTTGAAATAGCCAGCAAATTATGGACTAGAGGGTCAAATAGACCAACAAGCTATTCCTAATGCTACACATGTAGATTTAGTGATGACTTACATAACAATAATTATTTTATTCTACGATCGTGTTTTGCATTCCCAAGTTGCTTTTCACTGCTAATTGGTACAAAAAGACATTGTCACGATATCAAACCAAATACGAAAAAAAAGTCATTAACAAGTGCGATTCCATAGCGGTGACGTCATGTATTATCCTAGTTCTATCACATATACAGCGCCTGGCAGATTTAATGACATGTTACCAATTAGCTGCATGAAGGTTCAGCAACGCGCACCTTGATTTTTTTCCAAAGCGTTGTACGTTTCCCTTGATCACGGTATATATGTCTTTCCACATCACAACCGCCCCATTGTTCTGATTGTTCGATAAATGATCATGTCATTGAGCTATTTGATAGACATGAGGGAACCATGTTGCGCATGTATGAAACACATTAATTAGCAATGACCTTTTCCTAAAATCTAGCATGTTCAAAGGCAATCTCAAATTAACAAGCAATTTACACTTGCAGGAAACAAAGTAATTAGCGTCAAATGTTAACAAAATCATAATTCAAACTCATAATCGATAGACAGCTGGCAAAATATGAATAAATCAGATATTTATAGCGGATCCCAAAAATAATACCAGGAGAACTAGACCAAGTATTTTAGAAGGAAATGCTTCTTTTTCATAAATGACACCCCGCATGTAAAGTTTTTAATCATTTCAAATAATGTCACATTTTCAAATCGAGAACAAGGTTTCAACATAACGAAACCACCCGACACACTGACGTACACATCAGTCTTCCTATTGCACAAGGCAATACATGTATATTTCCAAATGACAATCCCAATACCGCTATGACCGTGCCACTCTGTAATCTTTTACCTATTGTACATAACCCCCTAAGCTAAGAAGAATGAAGAATGTTAAAGTGTTGTCTGGTTTAAGAAACATTTCCCTAATTCCGATCATTTAAAACGCCTTGGTTGAAAGATTAGATTTGGGCCGTTGCTGGTTGTACTGAATTTTGAGATGAACTCTGTCTGGCAACATGAGTGAATTAAGACTAAACGAGAGAGAATCAGATCAATGTTACGTCCATCGTCACTCTATCTATCAGGATAACACCTATATACAAGTGACTCGAGCTTTCAGCAGCGATAGGGTATCATTACATATACATTATGTATAACCATTTTGGTTAACATTTGTAGGTGATAATCTACTTTCTGACATATTAACCTCTCTGTTA
Source organism: Ylistrum balloti (assembly GCF_031769215.1). NCBI lineage: Eukaryota > Metazoa > Mollusca > Bivalvia > Pectinida > Pectinidae > Ylistrum > Ylistrum balloti. The sequence continues at coordinate 1,478,753 of NW_026782179.1, forward strand.
GCAGATGCTGGTATTATATTGCAAAAATTATGTACCATGCAATCAATCAGTATTAGATAAGATATTTTGTACATTGATTTATTCTTAAAACGCAAAAAAACCCAAACAAACAAACAAAAAATAAAGCGTAAAAAGGAAATAATAAACACACACAAAAAGGATATTCTGCCGCTGAAAACATTTGTAGGCATCATACCAGAATATACCATGCTATCACTTCTGAGTTAATTTCATTTTTCCAAAGACACAACAAACATGTATTTAGTTTGGGGTACTTCTAACCCATTTTAGATGCATGGCCTATTCCTAAAAGGAATTCAAAAATATAACAAATCCCAAAAATACTGGAGAATTTGTAGACTTTATAGAAGCCAATCGACCTTCTGTACTCTATATCCTGCTCGTAAAAGTGGAACATTGTTATAACATATTCTAAATGGTGTCCAATGCTTTGAGGACAATGAAGACATTATTAGTATATTCCTCACATTTTCTAGGTATTTTTCGTTGACATTTCTTTTCGAGTATAATGTCTTTATTGTGATATAATATTTTCTTTTTGCAACTCAATACAAGGCTTACAAATTTGTTTCTTAACTAGTTAACGAAACTTACAAATTCAACCTCGACAAATATACTGACGTGATGACCATTTCCTGAACATAAAATCGACTCAACATGTTAAGACTGTTTAATTAGAAATGTGAAAAAAAGTTAGTGAACGACATTTCTATTGAAAACTTGTGATGTTTCTTTCTACCTAGGATCGATGTTTTTACTTGGTGACGATACTGATAACTATAAATGTTTGAGTTTCATATCTATTGGTCCCTACCGTCACTGACGAGTCCTAGAATGCGGAAACGTATGTATGCTGAAGTTTTATTCATCATTTGGCCCGAATGTCTATACAATATTTGTATTTCTAAATCTGTTTTAGAATGTGCTTTTCACCTGTGTGCCTATTGTATAACCTAGAGTGATTTAGAAGATGAAATCTAAACAAATGACTTATTTTGAGATAATGAAAAGTAATTCTTACGCAAAAATGGCACTAACTATTTGAGCAATACTTTGTTCTTACAAATACTAACGCTTTGTTACGCTTTCTTGACGAAAAATGTTTCGTTTTATTACTGAAGCTTCTCACTCTCATAGTATCTGAATTATTTGAGTGTTTCCTAATGTAGATTCAATACCTACGTCACTGAGATGTTTCCATATCAGAATAAATTGCCGACTGATAAAAAAACTGTAAAATGTTGAAGTCGAAGTTATTCCAGTAAAGCTAACCCGATTGAATGAGAACAAACGCTAATAATTAGTTGTCTTTGTTTTTAAACATATTGATCGAAACGTGCGGTTCACTGCATTCGTTATTGACAATATCAGAATCAGTGAAGTGTGAAACATTGGAGTCACGACTGCATTTGACAAGCTTGGTAGATGAATGATGTATGTAATTGCGAAATAAGGACCTATTGTTGTTGCTGACGACACGGTCCATCTAGCAGTGGTTATATTGAATGAACGTTGACCAATGGTTACAATCCCAGCCTTAATGAGAAATGAAATTCTAACAAGTTATGAATACTTTAACGTAAAGTGGACATAATCTGACCCAAGTAGACATGTATTTTGTTAGTGATTTCAAGTTTATGATTAATTAACTTAATATTTATGCTTTTAATGTGGACAGTTTGATGTTTATCCATTATCCAAATACACAAGTATCCCGTGCGCGACCCATCAAGCTAACAAATATTTCATTACGTTTGGTCATCTTAACAAGGATTTTTGTTTTAAAAGAGTGTCGATAAAAATGATGTGTTTAAGCTGCTAATTCAACAAAATTGTGCTCGGTATTTGGATATTAGGAAATCGCTCCCGCACTCTGACTTGCGCATTAACTAAGAGATCGATCACATCATAGACAGCCACAGTATTTATTTTATCTACGTGATCGTCTGTTTCCTGGATATACATCAACCAAGCTGTCCTCACACAGCATGTTTACATAAAAAGGATTTAGACTTACCTCTGATGTTGCACGTAACCTCTTGTTGGCTTGTCTCCATGACAACGCGGTGAAACTTTCAAAGAAATTCCCATCAGATTCCTGTACCCTGTAAGGAGTAAAAGGAGATGTTCCCCTTAATCGGGACATTCTTGATAAGAAAATCACATAGATTCACACAACAAAAGGCAAAGCTCCTACGGCAGGTAGACGATACCCATTGGGAAAGACGCAGTAATATATTCTACAGCATATGTCACTGCTGTATCACAATATGGCAATTTAATCTATTCGTATCAATTATTTAACTTCCCGCGCCCGTTAAACAAAAGCCTGTCGCTCGGCAATGTTTTTGTTATGGTTTGAGAGCTAGCCACACCGGCTCGTGAAGTGGACTGTGGCGTAGTCTACTACCACTACTGATCAATGGTAGTATGTGTGGAGCGTGTCACAAGGGTAGTATGAGACTCAGTACTGGCTCTGAATGACTATGCAGCCTCGGCATCCGTTGGTCACAGACGGCTGCGACACACCAACAGTCAGGTATATAGTGGTTCCTGGATGACAGGAAGCAAGGTTCGCGAACACGTGAACGGTTAGGTATTAAGGAAGTGCTCAATAGACAACACAGGTAAACTGTAAAAGCTAGGTCATCGATACGTGGTAGCTAATTTCTTAGCTATGCTCGTGTATAAACAGAAGATAAAGATAGACTCACTCATAGATAAAATAAAGGTAAAAAATGGCTTGATGGTCAATACGTGTATTAAAGAAAGTGTTTTAATCTTACAGGCAAGCTTGCCTTTATAAAATCATAGAGATAAAAAGTTATAGAAACTTCCCTGATGCCTTAGAATGTGTATTATTTAGGAAGCCAATGTGTTTATAAAAAAGAGCATGAAACATCTTTTACAAGAAAGACGGTAACGTGTTCTTATTGAGGTTTGGCGATTACCGACTGAAAGAATGTAAATTCGAAATTCTGCCATTTTTGTTAACCTTTCTTATAATTCTTAGTTTTTTTTTAACTGACCCTGAACACCATTCAACCATGTTTATCCTAATGCTTATGCATACCCTTGGTTATAATGTAAAGGGACGAACTTCACCTGAGATCCAAACAGAAGGGAAAGCTAGCTACAATCAGTTTGAATTGTTATTTCCAGACATTCATGTAACAAGCATACGAAGGAATAAGAATTCAGGAAAATACCAAACATTTGCGAAAGAGAATCTATGGGATTGTGCGTACAAGTAACAAGTATTTTCAATGCTGAATAGGGTTGAATTACTATGGAAACAAAGGGTTACATTTCTCACGTAAATTTTGTCAGACTTTAATCAGAAATTTCAGGTTTCAAGCTATTTCTGTATTTTTACTATATTTATCTTTCGACTCAAAAATAAAACTCTCCATCGCAAAACATGATAACAAAATATGACTGAATACTACACATTTTTGAAATTTTACATAACTGAACAAATCAATGTGAAATAACATAAAATTTATTAAATTAATTTTAACATTTACATAATTTTATAATTAAGGTTTGTTTCGTGCACGTTGCTTTAACAATGCAAGAAATCGGGTTTTTCCATCCATATCCCGAACACAGTTAAGTTTTTTCTTGAAATGTTAGACAATGTCAATATAATGTGATGGTCAATGATGGTAAGTTTAAGGTTTCAAGTTTATTCCAATTAAAATATATTAATAATAGGTGATAGAGTCACTTTAAACAAGCAAAATTCTAATATTTCAAAGCAAAGAAATAAGAGTATTTGACCAGTATTGGTTTGGTATAGTGTTCTTTGTGTCTTTGGACAAATATTTACAAAACTTGCACTCAAAGGTCGACACGTTGTCTGTGTCACACAAAAAAGTGTCGTAAAAATTCGACAAAACTGCATTATTCCTCTTTTAACAAGGTAACTTTTGTCATAAATAAAATTTACGGTAGTAATATTGTATTGCCGAGATAACAATGTTTTCTTCGGTTTTTGTTTCTTAAAATATTTTTCCATACAGTTTCTCAATATCATTTGCCTTTTTGGTGCATTATTACACCAGAAAAGTCATTGACATTACCCGTGGGCTCATACCACTGCTTGACGTTAATGCAATGTATGTTTGTTTAAAAGTGCATCGCACAGACAAAGAGTAAAAACACACTAGAAGTTGTGGCACTGTATAGATATGGTACACCAGAGAACAGTTATTAACAGTATGGTATAGACGTTGTGGTGTCCTAAGTTCAAAAAGTTAGTCTCGTCTTCACCAAAAGCTATAAACAAATGCAATGGTGGCTTTTTTTACCTTATATGCATCACTATATATGTTTTCCCTCTTGATAAGGAAATCACATTAATTTCCCATGCATTTTTTTCCTCGCTTATTTGAAATGTTATGCCTATATCGTAGTGAAATAGATATACGTCTGTCCTTCACTTGGTGATTTTAAGAATGTATCATCTCAGACAGGAGATTGATATACGTTCGCATTTTTTATGTTGTCATAAATCTTACAGTATCTTAACGGTCCTTTCAACACAAACACAAAATGGTCTGTTATAATATTAAGAAAAAATCTCGCTCCATTTGGTGATAAACATTTTTGCAAAACAGTTATAATAATATCCATTATAAAGTGCACTTCTAAAGTAGCAAACATTCTACATTGTTTTCAATTCGAGTCTGTGAACATTAGATATTATTACTATCTGTGAGCATGACATATTTCGTTGTCTTTGAACATGACATATTAGGTCGTTGTATTTGAATATGACATATTAGGTCGTTGTCTTTAAACATGACATATTAGGTCGTTGTCTTCGAACATGATATTTTATTTCTGTGTCTTTGAACATAATATATTATTTCTGGCTGTGAAACTGATATATTATTTCTGTCTGTGGACATGGAATATTATTTCATTGTCTGTGAAACTGATATATTCGGTCATTGTCTGTGAACATGATATATTATCTCATTGTCTGTGAACGTGATATATTAGGTCATTGTCTGTGAACGTGATATATTAGGTCATTGTCTGTGAACGTGATATCTTATTTCAAAGAGTAAATTTCTGTTCTATTTAGATAACAATATGGAAAAGAATGCCAGCAAATTCCCAACACTCGATATTCACCTCTTTGGTCACTTCTGCTCTCCCTATTGTATTACCTTGTGATGCTCTAAATTATATAGTAGGTGTTCATGTAATGGCTAAATTTCAAATGATTTGTAGTACTTCTCGGTTCTATCTAGAAACAGGCAAAAGCATACTTCAGGCAATATTAACTTGTGTTTTATCACCATCATTAAAATTCAACTCCAACAAATACTGTACATTATTTATATTTCACGTGAACTTAATTTTCACGACGATTCAAAACTTGCGAATCCAGATACATTGTCATATACCATTGTTAAAACTTGAAAGGAACACATACAAATATTCTCTTTATTTCCTCAATGACAATTTGGATAACCAAAGTTATTGAAAACATGCAAATAATATCGAAGGTTTAATTGTAATTGAGCATTTGATACCAAAACTTTTAATTTTCTAATCTTAAATATTCTTCATTAGACATGTTATAATTTAGTCTACTTCCTAATAAGGTATTAGTCAACTCAAAGTCAGATCAATTACGCAAATTTCTCTTTACAATAATATGTACTAAATGACCTGCATTACAAAGAATATTTGTTGATATATTTTCAATTTTCCTATCCCTTATTCATCAATGAAAACGTTCTACACCTCTGATAAGGACTCTGACTCTCTCAGAAACCTTACAAATATATTGTGACGCGATACCATTGTGTTGTAAAATTAGCCTCATCGAGGTTAAATGTTAAAGTGTAAATTACACGAAAGGTCGCAAAAACTAACCGGTCAGGGAGATAGGACCGATTCCTATTAATTCAAATGTAGGACACAATGTCCCGCAATTCTACGTTATCATCGACTCGTGTACAAAGCACCTAGCTCATCAATATTTCATTCTTCAAGACCGGAATGGGCTGGTCCTAGTCACGTGATCTCGGCCATTAACGCGAGAGAGATAGTCTCGTGTATACCATACATTGGTACAACATCTAGGTCATCACTCCTTTATTACTCTTGTAGGGTTGATACTATCGGCTCTATATCTGCCCTTTGGTCCATTAACATAGTTCTAATTGGATTACAGTTTGCTTAATTATTCTTTCATGGTTTCTCTTTTACTGTTCCAATATCTTTGTTTGTTTAGATAGTTTTTGTTTTATTGAAAGACTCATATTTACAACATAACATCAACTTTTTTCAATTTAACCTCAATTTTTTTCTGCACTTTTACTTTCGTTCTCCAAAACATTTATGGCTATTTTTCAAATGAAATACTATTCGTGAAAGATACGAATATGTCTACAGCAAATTCCTCTTTATCCTATCTGAATATTCTTAGCTTTCTATATCAACGGAGCCAAATGCTGGTCTTATCCTCGTGAATTTTTTACATACTGGGACAGTAGAACCAAGATTTAGATAGTAGTCACTTAATCTATTGCAATATCTTGAACTTTTTCAATAGTTCCGTATACGTTTTTGCTTTTATTCATATGTTGCCCATGTGAAATCATTTTGAGTTTGAATAAGATTCTTTTGAAATATTAGTATTTTGTTTGTCTTTACTTGTAGTGAATTCCTTTTACCAACATTAGTACACCAAACTGGAGTATAATTTACTGTCTTATCTTTCGGTTTTCATGATCTGTTTTGTTTCCTCATTTATTCTATAGTAATGAGTTTAAGGTGATAATGTTCACTTGACAGCTGTCAGCATCATTATCGCTTCCCCTATTTGTTGACTAAAACTCATTTAACGACGTGTAAATATTTACATCTTCCGTTCCTTATGGACGTTCGGTTTCTCCCGACATTATTCTCTAACTAAATATGTCACTCAATCCACTCCCTCGCTTTCCTCCAGACGTGTCCGGATTTTTCTGTGATCTGAGCCATTCTCCAGCGCATGCTCGTGGTGTAACACAATACTTGAACAGCTTCAGAGTGATTGCGTATGCATTGCGCACGTCTCCAGTAAAATACAAATGGTAGGATGTATAAAAAGATAGTGATCTAGCTACGAACCATGTACTTATGTAAAGAGCTTGCTTAGACCGTATGTCTAGGCTATTTGTACTCATATAGTACGATTTCGTTATTTTGCGCTGTAGTTGTCAATTCTAATTTTGTCACGATACTAAATGATGTCATGATGTAGAATAATTCTATGGATAACATACAAGAATAATTTGATTTTCATTATAAAGTTGAATTGCTTTTTTATATATCCTGGATTGTTCTATATTCTTTATTGGGGGATGGTGGCCATGCAATGCTTTATCTGTCTCTCGTTATGCTATTTTAAACATGCTGGATTTCTAGGTTATAAATGAATGGATTCATTTAAACATTTTGCATTTATCATTTATTGTCCGTATGGATATCAGATTGTTCAAATATATTGATTTGTTGTGAAGGATTGATCACTATCGAACTACACTGTAATTTTTCAGCAAAATATTCACAGAAGATAGATTTGAGTGGTAGATATATATATCAGATAACACAGCCATGGTAGATCGTGAAATAACATTTATCATATAAAGTCATGATATATCGTAATTGGACAAAGTTTCGAAGGAGAACGTATTTTGACCACAGACGTATGATATCATATTCCGTGTTATCGAAAGCAGATCATTTTTTGATTCCAAATTCATTCACTTTCTATCCCATAAAAGAGTTTAAAGCGAGGTCTATTTCTGTTTTTGTTCCTGGATCAAACTTCTTTTATGACAGAAAATAACGATTTCCTTTATCAATTTGATTTAAGTTGCAGTTTTGATGTATATTGATCATTGTATATCAAATAACTTACTCAGCTGTTTAATGTGTTGTTGTCTCAACGCTGCGTGGTCATATTAAGAGCGGATTTCACAGAATGATAAGCACACAAATAGTTGCCATTACACGCCGAAGGTTTTTTATTCGAAGTAGTTATATCCTCGTAAAACTTTTTTAAAAATACTTTCCTCGCCACACACGTGATGGTTAGAACAGAAACATAACGTGAAGGTCCTACGGCGTCCGTGCTGTAATGTCTAAGCGCTATGATCCTATCAAAGCGACACAGACCGACGCAACATTTGCCGGAACACTAACATTTGTCGGTGAGACAGCAAATTGAAATAGAACAAGTCAGGGAGACGGAAAACCTGTAACTAACCCACCAACGTAAAATGTTATCACCGGTAAACCTGCAGCAGATAGGATCACACACACATGAAGAAGTAAAAGTACATAGATACGACAACTCCTGTGAAATCTACCATGTTTTGTTGATTGATATTATGTGTAAAATTTAGTTTAGACATTCGGAACATATAGTGGTTTATCTACAAAGCTAAACCACTAATTGTATCATAACATGATCCATAAGTTCCTCCCTCAATATGATGATGATGATGATGATGATGATGATTGATGATGATGATGATGATGATGATGATGATGATGATGATGATGATGATGATGATGATGATGATGAATGTTACAAGATATTTACATTGGCATTTCTGAGAAGTGAAGAATGGAATACTTTGCTTAAGAGTCTAAGGATGAAAATAGATGTTTTCCTCATAAAACAGAGAAGAAAGAAAAGGTTTATCGCAGAAATCAATAATGGAATAAAGGCTTTCTCATGAAAACAAAGGTTGGAAGAAAGGGCTTGCCACGGAAATCAAGGATGGAAGAAAGGGCTTGCCACGGAAATCATTGTGAGAAGAATGTGTTCCTCAAAGTAACCAAGGTAAGAAGTATGTGTTTCTCGAAGAAACCAAGATAGAAGAAAGGGTTTTTTGTAGAAATCGAGGAAAGAATAAAGGGTTTACAGCAGAAATCCCGGTTAGAAAAAAGGGTTTAACACAGAAATAAAGGTTCCAATGTTAAAAGAATGTGTTTCGCAGATTAACCAAGGTTAGAAGAAAGGGTTAACTGCAGAAATCAAGGTTAGAAGAAAGGATTTACTACAGAAATCAATGTTAGAAAAATGTGTTTCTGAAAGTAACCAAGGTTAGAATAAAGGGTTTACCACAGAATCAAGGTCAGAAGAAAGGGTTAACTGCAGAAATCAAGGTTAGAAGAAAGGGTTTACCACAGAAACCAATGTTAGAATAAAGGGTTTACCACAGAAACCAATGTAAGAAGAACGTGTTTTTCGCAATAATCAAGATTAGAATAAAGGGTTTACCACAGAAATCAATTTTAGAAAAATGTGTTTCTGAAAGTAACCAAGGTTAGAATAAAGGGTTTACCACAGAATCAAGGTCAGAAGAAAGGGTTAACTGCAGAAATCAATGTTAGAAGAAAGGGTTTACCACAGAAACCAATGTTAGAATAAAGGGTTTACCACAGAAACCAATGTAAGAAGAACGTGTTTTTCGCAATAATCAAGATTAGAATAAAGGGTTTACCACAGAAATCAATTTTAGAAAAATGTGTTTCTGAAAGTAACCAAGGTTAGAATAAAGGGTTTACCACAGAATCAAGGTTAGAAGAAAGAGTTAACTGCAGAAATCAATGTTAGAAGAAAGGGTTTACCACAGAAACCAATGTTAGAAGAAATGGTTTACCACAAAAACCAATGTAAGAAGAACGTGTTTTTCGCAATAATCAAGATTAGAATAAAGGGTTTACCACAGAAATCAATTTTAGAAAAATGTGTTTCTGAAAGTAACCAAGGTTAGAATAAAGGGTTTACCACAGAATCAAGGTTAGAAGAAAGAGTTAACTGCAGAAATCAATGTTAGAAGAAAGGGTTTACCACAGAAACCAATGTTAGAAGAAAGGGTGTTAGAAGAAAGGGTTTACCACAGAAACCAATGTAAGAAGAACGTGTTTTTCGCAATAATCAAGATTAGAATAAAGGGTTTACCACAGAAATCAATGTTAGAAAAATGTGTTTCTGAAAGTAACCAAGGTTAGAATAAAGGGTTAACCACAGATATAATGGTTAGAAGAACGGGTTTACCACAGAAACCAAGGTTAGAAGAAAGGGTTTACATTTCATCGGAAATATCCAGGTTGAAAAAAATTGTTTCCCAATAAAATCGATGATGGAAGGAAATATACCTCCGAAACCAAGGGCCAATTATTTGCTTTGCCCCAGCAGGAGCCAAGGACAGAAGTTGTTTCCCTCATAAATTAAAGTTTTGTCATGTAGTCTTGACTCCATAGATCTAGAAACCACGCTCTTAAAACTTGGAAGAGCTTCAACAATATCAAAGGTGTTGTTATATTGCATCGATATCGTTTTCAGCTAAAACATCAATGATATACTAATATGTTGTCAAACACTTTATTTAATCTCAAAACGAGGGCAAACATGAATGAAAGAAAAATTACACAGAAAGCTTTAATGTTTGAGAACAATAAGTTTCTTCTCTTCCATCAAAGACCCTGTGCCCTGTGATGTAGATCTCTTCCATCAAAGACCCTGTGCCCTGTGATGTAGATCTCTTCCATCAAAGACCCTGTGCCCTGTGATGTAGATCTCTTCCATCAAAGACCCTGTGCCCTGTGATGTAGATCTCTTCCATCAAAGACCCTGTGCCCTGTGATGTAGATCTTTTACATCAAAAGGAAGTGGTAACCAGCAATGACACCTGGCCCCACTTGTATAAAACATCTCAACTTGAGATTTCCTCAAGTCGAGATTTTCCTCAGCTAATATCTCCTCAAAAACGGCTTTTATAAATTTTCTCAAGGAACAGGAGGAAAGCATCGACTAGGATGTTCTGCAATTCCTTGAGGAATTTTCATACAAGATATTTTCAGTGAAATATCAGCTGAGGAAAATCTCGACTTGAGGAAATCTCAAGTTGAGATGTTTATACAAGTGGGGCCAGAACACACTAACAAGTATCTAACATATTTTCTTCTTTGTGTAACTTCATATCGTATAAAGAATTGGAATATTTTTCTACAACGGTGACGACCACAAAAACTACCCCCATCGTCTTCATCAACCCGCATCTCTACAGAGCATGGTTTCACATTAAATCCAAGCAGGATATTTTGGTTGTTAATAATGTGGATATTTGTGGGTTGAAATATGCGAGGTTATATTCGTTTCTTAATCAATAAATACAGTCTGCTTACATTCATGATAATTTTAAGAGATTATTCGCCATAACGAGATTGGATTCAGAACAGAAAATAAACATTCACATATCACTACTACTGATTATCACATTGTATGTTTAAACAATGAACACTTAAGGGATGGTAGTACAAATTGTTTGACAGATAAATAGAATGTCGCCCGTTGTATTAATCTGTCATCCAAACTTCATTAATATATGCTGTATATTACCATCTAACAGTGAAACACTATATCTAAATTGATATGTAACATCCGTCATGTGAAACAATAATTGTGTATGAATTTGTCACTCAACCAAATATTGACGTTAGCAAGTTGAATATGGCTGAAATAACATAGTTCCTTGTGTTGACTTAAACAACAATCCTATGAAAATCTAAAAATTTATTTTGATTTTTATATAAAGGGCAAACGTGCCACAAAATTCTTAACAATACATCTTTGCTTCCCTTTGTTTGGAATAAAAACGGTGTATTGCGCATTGATATATACATGTAAACAATACGTGATGCGGCTTGCACTCAGATTTTACGGAGTGATGTATCTAGCGTTTCTTTGGGAAGATGAAGATTTTTCCTATCGTGAAGAGGATTAGAGGATTAATATAAGCATGGAAATTATAAATGGATGTAGCTCCCGACCAAATTGGTAATACCGTACGCTGTGGCCGTAATTAGGATTTTGTGGCAAATCATGTGCTTGACAATACGTTTGATCTGATATATTTTACGGTTTCGTTGACAATTGTTTGTAAAGATTTCTCTATAAAGACAAAACAAAATAACATATTTCAGTATACAGATACTCAAAGCCAGTGGCATAAAAATGCTTTTAGGAGTGTATGCTTTCCAGAGCGGGTTCAGGGGCGAAAACCGGGGGGAGTGGGGGTGGGGAGAGGGGGGGTAGTAAAAACAAAAGTAAGAAAAAATACCTCAATAGAATTTGAGTGTATGCTTAAGTATACGAGCATACATAGTTGCTACGCTAGTAAAAGCGACTTGCGGCCATTTTGGTTTACAGGAGAGACATCTCTCTGTCTTCAGATAGAATCACCTGTCAATGGTAGTATTAAGTCTTATATGTTACAATTTGGTATAGTAATGATATACCGGAGACCGGATATGCGTCTTTGAGAATCTACGCCGCCATTTACGTATGAATCAATGGCTGGTACGCGTTACGGTACCGACTTCCATGTCAAGGTTGTGTGAGAAAGACAATATTTAGCTTAATTAATACAGCTTTTACCAGGGATTATCTAAGATTTATGTGTACAGATGGTAACCCCGACAAGACCTGATATTTTGATACTATATTCATTATCTCTAGGTACAGTAAGGCGATTAAACTTCATGTAGATTCGACATAAAGATAGATTATTATCAATTTGAAGTGTATGTTCCACGATCGAAATGAGTTGACGTGATAAAATCTCAGGGGGTATTAACATCATCAGAATACGTGTTTTTTATTGATTAGATGATGTGTCGACAAATCATTTCACCGCAGTATTAGTACGAATCTGTTTACATTTCATTACCGAGAAGCTATGTACACCAAACGGTCACTACCATGGTGGATCCTTTGTAGTTATTTACAAAGTTGGACGTGATGTCATGCTTAGAAATTAGAAGACACGTATTATCTGCTATTATCATATGCTAAATTCTTGTTCTTCGTACACTTACAAATTTTCATGTTTTTTTTTTTTATCCAGGAAGGACGAAAACTTTAATAACAACGTAGAAGCAACGCCTTAGTTTGAGCGAAAATTTAATTGAACTAGGGAAAAGCTATATTTCGAAAACTTTTAAAATAAATTACAAGGAGAACATATGTTTTCTACATTATTGACAATGTCGTTTTTACATCGAAATTTTTCTGTAGTGACCAATGACCAAAATAAAACAATATCTATAACGTAATAGAACGTATTCAAAGGAAACCATTGTGAAGATAAAACTTGTCAAAACCTTCATTATCTCGCCAGATCATGAGTAGCCATTCAGCGTTCGACTTCTAGAAATCACGAATATCGTTATATTAAGGTGAATAAGTCGACGAATGTCGAATTAAATGCGACAAGATTAAAGGAAAATGGTTGGAATCACTTCCGTCTAAATAACGGTTTTGATGTTGATGTCAAGCTTTTGAAGAGATGACAAGATCAAAAATGTCTTTATCTGAAAGTGAACTGAGAAATAAGCTAATTAAAGGGTACAAAATTGTTACAGTTCAGCTTGTTGTAATGCTTTGAGACGGGACTCTTCATGACCTTTGTCGTTCTATCCAAAACACCTGTTCTGAAATAGTTAACACCATAATCATATATCTTTGTATTAAACATCTTAGTAGAGGTAAAATAACACTGAATAATTCACATGTGTTTATTACTTTTCTAGTGAATTTACTTACGATGGTATTTTGGCATAGAACTAATACAAACATCATGCCTGTGTTTGATAGTTAAATTTGCAATTGATGGTGAAAGCTAGATCGTAACAATATAAAGGAAAAATTGAAAACATGAAAACACGATATGTTATGACTTTAATATGCTACCAAATAATCTAGAATTCCTACCTAATGTGATTTATGCTGATCATGTGTCGATGGCATTCATGGAATAGCTCCCCATGCTGTGATAATTATGGGATGTTGTATATGTTATGTCGCCACCGCCCTACCATATTAAGACAAACTTATGTATATTTGATAGTTTACAATTCGGTAAATATTGTCGCTAAGGAACCATAAACCATAGGATATCCATCGTAAACTCCCAGCATTTATGTTATAATATATACCCAGTTCTTCAGCGCTTAAGCGACCTGTTTCATTTTAATACTCCATTGTGTTCTCCGTTCTAGACACTTACGCGGAGTAGTTATTATAACAGAAACATCAACGACTTCATTGGTCAATAAACAAAATAATTTCCAGACACCAGCTGAGAATACAATTACTGGATAGTATACACTGAAACAATTATTTATTGTAGTCACACCTTCACGAAAGTTTTGATGTAATGGGCAATGCTACAAAGCATAATATAAGTGAAAATTATGCCTGAAAGTAAAACCTTTTAAAATAATTTTATAATCTTCTGATGACGCTAAAACGTTTTAGATGAAATTTTCTTATATACATAACTAACACGTAATACCCAAATTTGGCACGTCCTGAAATAATACTGGCTGTTAATAGGACGTAAAACAACAACAAACAAACCAAATATGCGTCATCAACAAATTAACCTAATCTATATATTCCTTAGAGATCGTTTTGGTAAGTAGATATACTATACACCCATGTTCCAACTTGTTTGTTGGTCGTTTTGGTAAGTAGATATAATATACACCCATGTTCCAACTTGTTTTTTGGTCGTTTTGGTAAGTAGATATACTATACACCCATGTTCCAACTTGTTTGTTGGTCGTTTTGGTAAGTAGATATAATATACACCCATGTTCCAACTTGTTTTTTGGTCGTTTTGGTAAGTAGATATACTATATACCCATGTTCCAACTTGTTTGTTGGTCGTTTTGGTAAGTAGATATAATATACACCCATGTTCCAACTTGTTTTTTGGTCGTTTTGGTAAGTAGATATACTATATACCCATGTTCCAACTTGTTTGTTGGTCGTTTTGGTAAGTAGATATAATATACACCCATGTTCCAACTTGTTTGTTGGTCGTTTTGGTAAGTAGATATTATATACACCCATGCTCCTGCTTGTTTGTTGGTCGTTTTGATAAGTAGATATACTATATACCCATGTTCCAACTTGTTTGTTGGTCGTTTTGGTAAGTAGATATTATATACACCCATGCTCCTGCTTGTTTGTTGGTCGTTTTGATAAGTAGATATACTATATACCCATGTTCCAACTTGTTTGTTGGTCGTTTTGGTAAGTAGATATAATATACACCCATGTTCCAACTTGTTTTTTGGTCGTTTTGGTAAGTAGATATACTATATACCCATGTTCCAACTTGTTTGTTGGTCGTTTTGGTAAGTAGATATACTATATACCCATGTTCCAACTTGTTTGTTGGTCGTTTTGGTAAGTAGATATACTATATACCCATGTTCCAACTTGTTTGTTGGTCGTTTTGGTAAGTAGATATACTATATACCCATGTTCCAACTTGTTTGTTGGTCGTTTTGGTAAGTAGATATACTATATACCCATGTTCCTACTTGTTTGTTGGTCGTTTTGGTAAGTAGATATACTATATACCCATGTTCCAACTTGTTTGTTGGTCGTTTTGGTAAGTAGATATACTATATACCCATGTTCCAACTTGTTTGTTGGTCGTTTTGGTAAGTAGATATACTATATACCCATGTTCCAACTTGTTTGTTGGTCGTTTTGGTAAGTAGATATAATATACACCCATGCTCCTGCTTGTTTGTTGGTCGTTTTGATAAGTAGATATACTATATACCCATGTTCCAACTTGTTTGTTGGTCGTTTTGGTAAGTAGATATACTATATACCCATGTTCCAACTTGTTTGTTTGTCGTTTTGGTAAGTAGATATAATATACACCCATGTTCCAACTTGTTTGTTTGTCGTTTTGGTAAGTAGATATAATATACACCCATGTTCCAACTTGTTTGTTTGTCGTTTTGGTAAGTAGATATAATATACACCCATGTTCCAACTTGTTTGTTGGTCGTTTTGGTAAGTAGATATAATATACACCCATGTTCCAACTTGTTTGTTGGTCGTTTTGGTAAGTAGATATACTATACACCCATGTTCCAACTTGTTTGTTGGTCGTTTTGGTAAGTAGATATAATATACACCCATGTTCCAACTTGTTTGTTGGTCGTTTTGGTAAGTAGATATAATATACACCCATGTTCCAACTTGTTTGTTGATCGTTTTGGTAAGTAGATATACTATACACCCATGTTCCAACTTGTTTGTTTGTTGTTTTGGTAAGTAGATATAATATACACCCATGTTCCAACTTGTTTGTTGGTCGTTTTGGTAAGTAGATATAATATACACCCATGTTCCAACTTGTTTGTTGGTCGTTTTGGTAAGTAGATATAATATACACCCATGTTCCAACTTGTTTGTTGGTCGTTTGGATTTGTTGTCACGAGGTAAGGTCGTATAAAGCTCCCGTTTAACTGAATCAGAGTCGAGACACAGTCAAGGTCGTGACAAGTCTTCCGGGATATTCATTCTGCGGAAAACTAGACCTTCCGGTTGAAAGGGGTCACTCTTTGGAAGTTTAAGGATGTGTGCCAACTGGCATGGTGATACGTTTCTTTATACCATATTTCATATTCAGAAGAAGAGAAGATGGTTATGCTATGAATCTATATTACATTACATTTAACACATAAAGTTCATCCAAACTTATAGGGATTAAAATGGGAATGACCTGAGTAATGACTGCTCATGCTCTCATACTTATTGCATTGTCCTATATACCTTATGAACTCTACAACCGCTGATACCACCATGAAAAAATATACTCTCCCAGAAGATGAACGCCGCACTTAAGTGGGACAGTACATGTACATTATACATCTATTAAGCCACTTAGCCCTACTTTTATATAAAAAACAGTCCTGTTTTCTTTAACGATAAAATAACACGATAGATGTTCAGTTAGTTATTGCCTATATTGTAAACTATCAATGTTTTTCCTTCCCTATAATTGTGCCCGCGAGATGTGTTTTCTGTTCCTTTGACATCTCCTGATTAGCGCTTGTCAATCTTTATCATGTCATGTGCTGTGGATAATAATCGATATTTGGTATACAGTTAGATAGCACGTATATGACGGAGCACGCTCCGACATCAAACAACATATACATGGCTGTCAATCATTGGAAAGTTGACTTTTAACATTAACTATTCTCAGGGGAGACAACACATCTGTATGGAAATCTACGTTAGTCGGACGCTTTTCCGTGATCGTTGTGTGCATTTTACGGCGAGCGTTTGTAGATCACGCTGTATCAAGCTGAGAGTATGGAGTTCGACTAGTAGAGGCGGTGGTGGTGTTAACACAGATTTTTAGTGCCAGAAGCCGGATTATACAGTGTATATATTTCAATGCGTTTTCAATGCAGGAATACCTAGGTTGGACGATCTTAACATGAATTTAATGTCTGTTGACATGCAGTTATAGAATAAACAAAATATTACAAAAGAAAGATATCAAATTAGATAACAAGATTGCAACTTTATATGAAAAAGTAAATAATATTCCGAATTTTGTTTTCTGAAACATGTTATGTATCAAATTTCAAACGTTTAGACCTGTCATTTCTAACTAGTTAATTATAATATTTCGAACAAATATTTTCAGAGTTATATATAGTGAAAATACAAAGGTTCGGATAATTTAGGACAGGATGATGTCCTTCCATGTCCCCTTCTCTTAATTTTCCTCGCCTCGGAAAATTCTATTATCCGCCTGGTCTTATTGAACCATTTTATTCTCCTCCCCTACTTCAAGCATTTCATTTCACTCTCTGTATTTAATATTCTTTTCACTCTTTTTATTTAAAAAATTCAATACTCTCTCCTCATTCAACTTTTTCTCTCTTTCGTTATTGAAATATTTTAACCTTCTCCTTATTTAAATATTTTATTCTCCTACTTTAATCAAACACTTTTTACACTCTTCATTTCAACATCTTGTTCCCCTCTCTCATTCGGTCATTTTAAAGATGGCGACGTGGAGACTGATTTCCTGTAGGCCACTTAAGCTTTCTACCGGAGATTCGGACTGCACTCCACAATCCAGCACGAGCATCGTTATTGTTGTAAAATAAATAACTCGGGAAAAAGTTGCAAAATCTGAGAATTTGAGAATAAAATCCCACAAAAGATCTTAATATATTTCCCTTTATACTACACTCATTACAAAGAAAAACGGTTCGCCGTTCAACGGGAGGTAACTCCGAATTCTCAATTTGTACTGCAGGAGATGAGTTGACTACATGTGATTTTGAGAAGATGTAAAATGGAAATGTAGATATCAACAAAGACATACGAAGAATTGATTATCACAGGGTACGTATAACTATAGATACACGAATGACAGCATCACGCCTCCATGGATGGATGGCCCGAAAATTCATCTGAAAACCCCAACGATACACAATGCCCTTCCGCCAAATTACCCCTCTCTTAAATCTGATCTGCATACTAATCGGAGGGAAGTAATTTGTTTAAGATGCGTTATACATTCCACTGACCGACTAGATACACTGTACTGGTCAATTATGACATATTTCACTTCCAGATCTTTTCAAGATTATCAGTTAAAACATATTACACTTTGAGTTCTTTTTTTTCTAGATTGCAAAAGTAAGTCCCACTTCAACATTTTTTACACGCTCTGCATGTACCTTGACCCGTTTTAAACCATCCCCAACCAGTCCAAACAACCATCAAGTACAGGTCTTTTGGCCCCGCCTCCTCATATTATTTTCTGTCGTAGTTAAGAATCTTGCAGCTAGCCCATGTGTTTTGATTTTTTTTATAATAAGTGAAATATATATATATATATATACCGCTTTGTAAAATGCATATTCTCTTTCATATCTCTTTAATAATAATACACGTTTGTGTGTTTGATGTGAATGTTTTCTGGAGAATTTTAATGGACTGTTATATGTATATATGATATTATAAAATTCAAGAACCTGAACACTGAGTGTTCTGTTCTCTGGATATAAATTACAACTTGTCACGAAAACCAATATTATTAAAGCGATTAGGAATCTGGGTATACAAGACATTCCAGAGAGTAAACATCTTTGTTTTCTATCAAAATAGATGTTCAAGTATGCGTGGGTATTTTCAATTTGTACTGCTCCGTGGTATTATTTATAAAATGATAAATGTGTCTTACATAATCAAATTATTACCAGTGCATTTCAGAAAAAACGACCCAACAAAAATCAACTCTGTGTAACATTTCTATGTAGGTTACTTTTCAACCATACACCTGATTTAACCAATCCATTGAGATACACTGAGGAGTTGTTTATGTAAGACAGTATTACCATTTCAACAATCTACAAACCAGGTTTTATATTAATTAGATGAAATTTACTCACAACACTAGATTCTTCAGTACAGTTCCATTATGGAGTTGTTCCTCATAATTGATACCTCCTCCGTAATCCATTATCATGACGGTTTAAATCATGATGTGTAAATCCTTGTTTAGGTACGTTTGGGCACGTGATATCAACAAACCCCGTCACAGACTGGGTCACACATATAAATATACACGTTCACAAACCTTCACGACGATCGTTTTTCTACCTCGGGTAAATTGATGAGATGCGGTTGTGTATCTAAATTTATCAGTATCAATCATAAATTTTAACTATAGTTATGTATGATGATGCAGGGACGTGTGTGAAAATGTCCACATTAACAAGATTTTGTCAGAGGGTTGAATTCAAGCATTATGTTAATATTTGTTCCATTCATTTTCAGTATATCAACACTGTGTTTAAAATCTTGTTATAGTAGTAAATGGGTTTTATTATTCAACTAATACACTATTGTAAGTATCGAGCCAACCCGTGTCAGAAAATACAATATGTTGTATGTATACACGGGTATCAACCTCATAGACTTTCTATATTGTTACTCTTTCGACATAAGTTTGAGATATAAAGGAAAGACCCTTCACTAGTTATCCGACCATTTTTGTCCTGTCTTACGAATATTCTGAAGATTACATACCTCTTAAGTTTAGATCTAGTAATGTTTACACAGGACCATGTACTAAACCTCGTGATAACTGGTTGCAACCATGCCTTAGTAACCGAAAGTTGTGTTTGTACAGGTAAGACTCAGGTAAGTCGAAGTTTACAGGTAGATCTGCTATTCCTAATCAAGTTATCGGAACGACGAGTTTATAAATACTGTACAACTATCTACGGTAGATTTATCTAACTTAATGAAATGTTTCTGGACGTTTTTGTTTGTAGAGCAAGAGTTTACGAGACCGCGATGTTATAATCGGTAAGAGCACATAGGTTATTATCTTCTCAATGACTTCAATAACGCGAAGAGACATACATCACCTGAAATTGGAATATTTAAAATCACTGGACGACCTAACGGCTACTAACCCTAAAAAGTTTACAATGTGTTTCGTTTCGTATTAAAGTTTGTTCTTGTTTGACCCGGCCACTACAGAATCCGATTTTTTTTAGGTGTTCATCTTGTATTCGAGAAAACCGTACGTTTACTTGAGCTGAGGAACGCAGACGTTTTCTCCCGAGTGTATTCAGTCTTGTCTTTGATGTTGTCAGGTGAAATGACTCTTGAGTGGCACCTTAATCTGTGAACACTGTTGTCGTATGACCTTAACAGCGTGAAACAAAGGTCATATGAAGACCATAACAAGGACACCACTACAAAACGTAGAAACAATTTACAGCTGTTCTTCTGCAATTGTATATTACACTGAATACACCATTTTGAAATAATTACCTTTACTGAGTGGTTTTTTCTCCAGCTTTCAAGATCTTCCCAATTTTCAAAGGAATGAACAATAAATTTGAGAACATATACGCAACTTGTATGCTTTAGTTTTACCTGTAAAACATTAACTGTCCGTGAGGAACTGTTGATTTGATGACGAACAGTATTTTCAGTAACAAAGGGGCGTATCTCTATACGTCTTGGGCTAAAAATTAGAATGTTCTTCACCTTTTCTCTCGCAGTCATATATGATTTTCTATTCTTTAATCTTTATTGACACCATCCTCTCTGTACATTCCGATGTTTTCTGGAAAAATGTTTATCCGATCAGTGCGACCTAGCCTACTTGTATCTTATACAACAAAACATCGAGTTTGTGTCTTCTGGTATAACTTTGTCTGTTAACTGAGCTTATCTTGTCGTGTGCCAGAGCTATTCTTCGGTCTACTTACTGGTTGCTACTCCACAGAACACAATGCTGGATTGCGTCGCATGCTTTCAAGGTTAATTAGAGTAGAGTGTATTGACGTTGCCGAAGGATACTTCAACAACTCAAGTATACAAATTAGCCTAAGAGAACATAGTAAAGAAAATTAAAAATATAATATTATCCAAGATATGAAAATTAGTATGAGAGATCTCTGACGATGAACAAGAAAATTCACACAAAAGGGCTTCGGTAAAGTAAAAAATAACATAGAAAGTCTCGGATAAAGAACCAGTTTCTCCGATAGAACATTCATTGTATTTCTTGTATCCGATCTTAAATGCCTATTGCGCGAGTTGTTTTAGGGGTGTTATCTGCATGCTGAACAGGGGCATTACAGGGCGTCTTGTGAGGATTCGACGTTGTTGAAGTGCCAGTGTAAGATTTCGGAATTGTTACATCTTAGTGTACATAAAATTACAATACTACAGCCTGAAAGTCAGGTAATTCGTTACCATCTCGTACTCTGTATAGTTTATTGCAGAAATGCTACACAATAGTGTAATGACGTATGATGAACGTGACAATGTAATCATTAAAAAGTCACACAGATTTTTCTAACTGGTTGCGATACATGAACATCTCTTCAATAATAGGAAAGCATTGACTATGGTCATTAATAAAGATGCTATATAGAACTGAACTGACTTCTAAACAACACTGGTTCACGCCGATGTTAAATAACCGACATATAAAGTTTTAACGTCTGTCTTTAGTGTACGATTTTTTCATTTTCAGTACGCAATGTCCAATGTTTTAATTGTTTTGAAATAATGACCACAAAAAAAAGACTATTAAAATTTGTCAAAAGACACTCTTAAAACTTTGAAAATAGTATGCGAAAACGTATTAGGAATTGATGTACACAAATCAATAACGAAAAACCCGTTTTACAAGTCGACGTTTAAATAAAGAGTTGTCTCTCTTACAATTACGAAATTGCAACAGCCCAGCGTATGAAAACAGCCCGCTTGGTTTAAAGCCCGCACCAATACATTTTGAGATGACAAAGCACTTTGTTTTAATTACAAAACATCCTGTGTTTTAATTAGCATGTTCTACTACGGTTAACATGGAGGTGAACATGCACAGTTGCCTTGGGTAGAAAAATCAATTAAATAGAAAGGACTAGTGCATTCATTTTATTTTTTACCTCATAAAAAACTGTATTGAACTCATCAACTTCACATATTCTCGTGATGAAATGGGTTTGTTCCTCTGCAGGATACGAAAGTGCTTATTGACAAATATGTCACGAAAGAACTGCGGAACACATGGCGGATGTGAACAAGTACATAAAGGTACTTAGTATGCGGGCTACGATAAACACTCTTTTCAATTCCGAGAATCCGGTTTACACAGGCTTCAGTCCAGTGACTGAGGTTTGGGTAAAAGGACGCGTTTAGGAGATCTAGTCACTTGAAGGGAAAACGAAAAAGTTTCATTTCAAGAATGTCGATAAGGACGATATTGCGGGGTGGGGTTTTGAAAAATTGCTTTAATATTTTTTTTTCAATATTGAGGGTAAGCCATATCGAGTGACTTAATGACGTATGCGAATGACATATGTCTTTTGACTTAATGACGTATGCGAATGACATATGTCTTCTGTTGGGAGATCTTAATTTACAATTTATTATTTATCAAGACATCGGGGCAAATAACTCCGCGCATTGATGGTTCGTCCCTTAGAAATGTCATATTGCACAAAAAATAATTATCTTATATTGCAAGCCGTCAAGTTACGAGATGATTCAAGAAAATTCACGGTGGAATTCCCAAGCACTTTATTTCTTTTCGTAAGTGGATTCCAGTTAAGTTCGCCTGTAGCTATGACCTATGTAGCGGCATTTAACATTGAACATCAGGTGCGCGTGATAGGAACTCTTCTGTCTTTTCTCCTTTTTTCTTTAGTTTATGAGTAACGAGTTTATTCTGAAAACGCCGAGACAAGAAAAAAAACAGACTGCAAATTTCCTGTGTTATAAATTCCTAGTACCTAATCTCCTAGGTAATGTCCCAGCGGAAATACGCGAACTTTTGACTGTACATATTGTGTAGTTATATACACGTCAATAACGATGTCGTTCAAAGATATAGAATCACATGAAATATGCATCACTTGTCTCCGCGGTCACTGGTTATTTACCTACGGTGTCATTGCATTGTCCTTGTATTGACCGTATTTCCATCCGCTTACAAATCCCTATCGGCGAATCTTTTGATGGTCAGAAATCCTTATCACAATTCATATCAGACCATGTCCCAGAATTGGAAACTGCTAGATAACGCTAGATATTGGTAATTGATTTTCGGTCATATAAAGGCTTGGCAATGCCCAGATATATTTGAATTTGAACGGAAAAATAAAATATTTTTATATTCTCGAACTCTTTTTAATATAATTGAATGGAAAAAGTTATAAGGTTCCCGAAATCTCATAAATTTGGAAATACATTTGTAGAGGTCGTTCAAAAGTTGTTTTTTTTTTATTGAAATTAGGGATGCATAAAAGAAACTGATAACAGAAATGATGACCAATTTTGATTGACGGGTATTTTTTTCCAAAATCTCGAAAACTGTCAAAATGTCATTGTTATCCCAAACAATTTATTGCACGTTAACTTTGCATTCAACGCAATAGATTGGACACACGCAAGACTTGATTCTGGTTAAGCGCCAGTGGTTTTTCATTTGGGTATATTATTCATCGTTTAGATATACAGATCGGGAAGAACATCGTCACAAGACTGCTTGTATAATTAGTCAAACATCAGTGTTCCAAAACCTTTACTGGATCATAGAAATATAGGCCTCCATTATTATTTATATTCATAGTAGGACGACTGCTTGTACTAGATACTAGCCATCGATCGTAAATGAAAACTATTTCATATTCACTCTTTTTAATAGCTCTTGAAACAGACAAACGGAAGGAATGTTGGACGGAACAATCAACCTTCCTTCCGGCACCATGAATGGTTGGAATAATGAACGACAGAATACGGCGGTGTGAGAGTTGGCGCTTTCTGATCATCGCGTTCCCGAGCTATATAGTCCAGTAATGTCGCGTGACAAAACTAGATGCTTACACTTTACAATTGTTGAGCTTTGTGAAAAATTATTAGCATATTTATAACAATTCGACATTAGGATTTTCATTTTTATGTTAATAAATAGGTTCATACTTACAGAGGGTTTTGATAATCTCTCGGTGGTAGTTCATATTCATCTCCTTCCGGTTTGTTAGAATTTGTCACTGCACTCACTTGTCTTGACTGATGCAAGTCACTTCCACTTCCTGTACGACTGGGAGAGTGGTGGCGGCGCCTATGACGATGTGGGGACTTTACTCGTAAATGTGAACCGGGACTGCACGGGACATCCATTGCTGGAAATATATATTTGGAAAACATTTTTTTCAGCGAAAAAAGAAAACAGAAGTGGTAGAACTATGCTCATGTTGCGACAAGTGTCAAGATGCACATTCTATATAGGAGAGAAAGTAAGGGGTAAGAAGCGAGTGATACTTCCGGTACTGTCATGGTAGCGGCGAATTATGGCTAAACGATACCAGTCATAGTTTAAATAGAGTAAACGTCATTTCAAATCTCCTACATCTGTAGTGATTATCGTCAATTCCACGCGTGTTACGACAACCTATAATAACAGATCATTGTCGTTAAACAGCATTAACTTGGCTCCTTAAATGGGTTCCCAAGAATGGATCATCTAGCCCAAAGAAATTTCCAACTCTCAGAAGAATCATTAGATCTCTTTTTCTGAAGAGGAAGTGATAAGCAGAACTGACGTCATCACACGTGATTAAATAGTATCCACAGATAGTACGTATTTTTCTTCAATGGAAGTCCATTGAAGCTTGGATGAGTGTTCCAGTCTCGTAACATTCTACTTTACGCCAATTCTCAAGTGTATAGCGTTATAGCTTTTGTGTTGTTTTCAATTTCCGACGGGAACACTTATTACGCTTCATTCGTAATGATGTCGATCGTGTTCTAATTTATAATAGTAGCATGTAATTACACAGTAGTATAACACTGCAGTCGTTTCGTATGTAGGAGTTGGAGTTGGGCTGCCAAACTGACTTATTGAATACAAGCACGGATATTAATGATTGATCTAAACCATATATTTTACAAATGTCTAGGAAAGTAAGACATCATCCAGACTGAAATAATTAATTATCATAAAACTGCAAAAGTATAATTATCAGCAAATATGTAAATCATGTGTAGGACTATAATAAGTCGTGTGGCTTTGTCTATAGATTGAAAGTTGAAAACGGGGATCTCTTTCTTTCTTTTTCTTTTTTTTTTAAACACAATGCTCTACTGATAACGATTCTTTTACACTGATTTCAATAATTAGAGAGAACGCGCGATAGTGTTTTCATCGGGGTTCTCCCGAATGTGATCTACCAGAGTTACTTCCCTTCGTTTCACGATAGTATATGGTATAGCGAAAAGTTTGACAACTGAAGGGCCGAGAAAGAATACTCCATAGAAACTTAGAAAACGTAACTCTTCAAAACTACACCATCGTACTCGATTTCTCTGATGTTGCATTCACACCACTTTTGTAGATAATCAGACACAGTAAAATGAAAGTAGCAACTTCTCTTTAGCAACTACATGTTTGATTCAACATATTGTGGCAAAAAAGGCATTGACAAGTTGTTTAGTATGACCAAAACTGCTGGCAAATAAGGCATTGACAAGTTGTTTAGTATGACCCAAAACTATTGGCAAATACGGCATTTCCAAGATGGCTAGTATGACCAGAACTCTTGGCAAATAGGGCATCGCCAATCTGTTTAGCATGACAAAAAACTGGCAATAAGCCACTGACAAATTGTTCGTTATGGCCAAAACTCCTGGAAAATAAGACATTGCTAGCTTTTTAATATGACCAAAACCCAACACTGATGGCAAATAAGGCGTTGCCATTCTGATTAACTTAAAAAAAACTGCTGACATGTATGTCATTAGCAAGCTATTTAGTATGACCAGAACTACTAGAACGAAAGACATAGACAAGGCATCAACATTTTACACATTCAAATCTAAAATTTCTCTTAAAGTTAAAGCTTGAAAACGTCAACAGGATGACTTTCGTTAAGTTCTAGGAAATGGAGAACCTAAATTTTCCATTACAAGGACAGGACAGACAACAGATATTCAGACAATACATAGCAGTAGATAGAAGGACTATAGAAATTCCCAAGATATCAAGTTAGCAGACAAATGAGGTATTATAACCTTATATAATTTCATATACAAAATACAAGTCGTTTGGCCACGAGGCAGATTTGAAAGTATAAAGCGTCTGATACCCAATGACGCATACATCATTTAGAATAAAACGGAAATTGATTTAACTACACATAGAATGTTAAAATCAGTTATAACTACTAACTTGCCACAAAAACGGTCTTCATTAAATGTTTCAGAAAATACGATACGTCACCACTTTCCAACCCTATTAAGAGAAATGAAATGTAGTGTACACCGTAAAGCCAGAATACCTGAGTAGTTAGATAAATTCGGTTTGGTATACACGAGTGAATAGTATTGAACAAATCAATGGAGCAACTCCGTCAAAACCGTTGAATAAAAAACAGCTCACATTTGTATGCAAATAGATGTCCATTACAGTATTTGGTTTCAACGGTCTATATGTTTATTTCTATACTATTGGAATTAGCAGTCGATTTCCGTTTTATTGAGTTTGCGCCCTTTTTAATGGACAACGTCATCGCTAAATAAGAGACCACCACTGATACGAATGTATATATATATGGTTATATGGAATGAATAAATTCCCTCCTACTCAACTGGACAAAATACAACGACGAGCTGATGCATCGATTGCTTTATTTTTGTGTGTCTGTTGTCAGACTGATTTCCCTATTTCTACCCACAGATTTAAGGACGTATTCTTGATGCTCGTTCTGCTGTCTCAATAACATCCAATCTGTTGCCAAAGGAGTAGACTCCATACATTGATATTTTAATTTTCACTAGATCAAATATATTCTATCACAATTGACCATTTTACAGTATAAAAGCGGGGTTATAAATACCGTTCTTGAACATTCAAGTTCTTCAGTTTCAGACAAGTCGGACGAGAAAATCAATAAAGTCGTATACATCGAGAATTTTATATTTCGATGTTATTTCTTTAAAAAAAATCAAATAAATTGTGTGAAAAGAAATTTCGAAAACGATATCTTGGTGTCTATTGATTTATATAAAGCACATGAAGATTCGTTCATTTTCATCATCTTTAGAGCTATTATTTCCGTACCCTTATGCCTGCAGTGTGTCATTGTGTTGGGTCCTATATAATTTCCATATAAAGGATATTCCAGCCAATTCGCCATGGCGATAAACCATTTCATTGTTTGGTTTCCTTGCTACCTAAACACCGCCAGATCTGTTCCTGTCCAGTCACTAGTTGTCAGCTTAGCCTAGACTTATTATTTTGTAATTGCTTAAGGGACGATCATGTCCAAATGCTATCTTATTTGCAATGTCCTAAGAGGCACGAATTTCGATATCAGCCATACGTTTCTTGCTGGTATGCGTTCTATCTCATGCGAACCAGCGATGACTGTCCTGAGTCATATCCTGATGTGGTCCTGAGGTACGCAAAGGTCACTGATACAGAATATGTACAATTCTGTATGTGCACATGTCACGGAATTATTTAATTATTCAGCAACACAATCATGTGTCGGTGTCCAGGCTAATGTTTCTAATCTTGCATTAGGGCAATTTTTTAGTCTAATTTTCCGAACGCATTTGTGCAATGCACGTGAATAGGGAAGACACACAATCTAAGAGAAGTTTGAGCAATTCTGCTTCACTAGAGGTTTGGTAATTCAAAGATTTTTCGCATTTGAATTCAAAAAGCTGTTAAGTCAAATCAACAGTTTAGATCTGTGAAGATGGTACCGACTTGAATGGACTCGACACAAAGGATACTTTGTAGTGTTAGCTCCCTGAAATATCGTGTTGCTAACACATAAACAAGTCATATATCCTATGCCAATATACTTATACAACAACTTGAGAAAATACTGATACGTCGACAGAATCTTAATTCAAACTACACTCGATGAAGATGTACGATAAACTATTAACAAAATAAATCTTTAAAAGAATAAGAACAGGTGTGCTGGAAGGGTAGGCAAAGTCAGCTTCTTACTTCCTTGAGAATCTCGTTTAATCACATTAAGTGCTCGATGTCAAGCAAACAGCTTCAAGAACCCATTGATGGCCCCTATCGTCTATCATGTTTATCGCTGTACTAAAAGAGGGGAATAACCCTGGTAAATCAGAATCCAGGAACACTGATGTCTTTGATTAGCCTGGGACAGAAACCGTAGCCTTCTTCACACAGGAACACACTGAAGTCAAAGGCCACAAAAATATTGTCAAGTGAGACATTTGGAAGAAAAAAGTAATGTGTAGAAACAAGAGATGAGATAAATTTGCCTCTTTGATCATGTAATGTTGACAAACAGAAGCATTTATAGTCCTATCATCAGTAAGCGCCAGAGAAAAAGAATAATCAGAGAGCGAGGGACTTCATGATACGTTAGATTTTGATAATACATATTTTTAAATAAAATAATTTATTTCGTATGTTAAGTTACCATTCCTTTTGGCATTACTTAATGACAAATACAAAATATTTTTACACGTCTTTCGAAAACTGTAGGCACATCAATTAATGAATAAGTTAAAATTAAATAAAACATATAATCCCCCCCCCCCAAACCTCCCATTTTTTTTTCTTTTTATGTGAACTACGTGGTGTAGGCTGTACAAAACTGAGATCTCTCTTGCAAGGTTGAAATCTTCAGATAATAATAACCTGACAACAGCAAACATCGATGACAATTTAAATGTTAAAGCTTAGTTTCACAAAGCAAATCAATATTTTTTGTGATTGTTTTGTGGTGCTGGATTTAAAAAAAAACATACATCAATAACCATATATCTGCTCTTTAATCCAGGTAGGATTTCCGATATCTTTAACATATACAGTTACACTTCTATTTCCTAACATGCACTTTCTTCTGAATAACTGGTGACCTATTGATTGTAAAAGCGTAGGCTTGCCGGAATATAATTCATTCTGAATTGAAGCAAATTATACACGGAAATATGGCCTATAAGTTAATGTTTGTATAAGGCCACACGCCCACTCGTATCATTTTCCAAATGTTATCGAATTTTCTCAAATTAGGTAATGGATAGCCTACAGAGGGCGGGTGCTTATTTAAGTGTCAGCTTTCGTCTAGGTTAGTGCAACACGGTACTCAGACTCGATTTTTAAATATGCGTCTTTCTCTATTTGTTTTCAATCTATTTTCCTCGTCATACGTGATACTTGAGTAGACAGTAATTCCAATTAAACAAAAATGAAACATTGTTTTTGGAAAGAAACAACTTTTTATATTCCGAATTTATGGTATCTGTCATCTCATTTCAGTTTTTATATCTTTCTCCCACCTCCGTATCGTTAAGAGAAAGTTGATTTGTTTCTTTGACGTCTAGATTCATTACAGCCGTAATTATCCTGCACTAGGATTATAATTAACTTGTTCTGTGTAATTGACAAGCTGAAACGATACCTTTGTTGAAACCATAAAAAGCATATCTGCCTCAGGAGTATAATTATCAGCCCCATTCCTTGCCTGTCTAGAGACGGATGATCAGGTTCCAAGATTTCATTTTGAAATTAATCCGCTATTATTACATGATCCGTCTGACTGTTAGAATACTCTTCATATAACAGTTAACTTTTTTATGTTTTTGCATGATTGTCCAAATGTACATGCAAAATTGCGCTGATATCAAACCCTGACAATAAACATTATTTTCTGAGGATAGAGCTAATTCTACGTGGCTATATTTCCGGAACTATTTCCCTGTTATGAGAACAACAACAACGCTAAGAGTAGAGCTAATATTCTTCTGCATACTATTTCACAAACTATGCCGCCATTTTCGTTTTCTTTGTGATTCGTTCCTGTTAAATACAGGTTGTCTACTGCGGGTAGAGTTGCTAATTTCGTCGTGTTTAACGTCATGTTCTTGGTGTTTATTCGTACCCTTCTTTGCGAATCGTAATAACAGATCTGCAAGGAAATAGAATCAACAATAGTTGAGCTTGGTAAAGGGCAGTATTGTCTGTTGGGATTGTGTTTTGTAGAGGAACTAAAGGGCAGTATTGTCTGTTGGGATTGTGTTTTGTAGAGGAACTAAAGGGCAGTATTGTCTGTTGGGACTGTGTTTGGTAGAGGAACTAAAGGTCAGTATTGTCTGTTGGGATTGTGTTTGGTAGAGGAACTAAAAGGACAATAATGTTTGTTGGGATTGTGTTTGGTATAGAAACTGAAGGACAACAATGTTTGTTGGGATTGTGTTTTGTAGAGGAACTAAAAGGACAGTATTGTCTGTTGGGATTGTGTTTTGTAGAGGAACTAAAGAGATGTATTGTCTGTTGGGATTGTGTTTTGTAGAGAAACTAAAAGGACAGTATTGTCTGTTGGGATTGTGTTTTGTAGAGGAACTAAAGGTCGGTATTGTCTGTTTGGATTGTGTTTTGTAGAGGAACTAAAGAGATGTATTGTCTGTTGGGATTGTGTTTGGTAGAGGAACTAGATAGCAGTATTGTCTGTTGGGATTGTGTTTGGTAGAGAAACTAAAGGGCAGTATTGTCTGTTGGGATTGTGTTTGGTATAGAAACTGAAGGACAATAGTGTTTGTTGGGATTGTGTTTGGTAGAGGAACTAAATAGCAGTATTGTCTGTTGGGATTGTGTTTTGTAGAGGAACTAAAGGACAGTATTGTCTGTTGGGATTGTGTTTAGTAGAGGAACTAAAGAGCAGTATTGTCTGTTGGGATTGTGTTTGGTAGAGAAACTAAAGGTCAGTATTGTCTGTTGGGATTGTGTTTTGTAGAGGAACTAAAGAGATGTATTGTCTGTTGGGATTGTGTTTGGTAGAGAAACTAAAGGTCAGTATTGTCTGTTGGGATTGTGTTTTGTAGAGGAGCTAAAGGACAGTATTGTCTGTTGGGATTGTGTTTTGTAGAGGAACTAAAGGTCAGTATTGTCTGTTTGGATTGTGTTTTGTAGAGGAACTAAAGAGATGTATTGTCTGTTGGGATTGTGTTTGGTAGAGGAACTAAATAGCAGTATTGTCTGTTGGGATTGTGTTTGGTAGAGGAACTAAAGGACAGTATTGTCTGTTGGGATTGTGTTTTGTAGAGGAACTAAAGGTCGGTATTGTCTGTTTGGATTGTGTTTTGTAGAGGAACTAAAGAGATGTATTGTCTGTTGGGATTGTGTTTGGTAGAGGAACTAAATAGCAGTATTGTCTGTCTGGATTGTGTTTTGTAGAGGAACTAAAGAGCAGTATTGTCTGTTGGGATTGTGTTTGGTAGAGGAACTAAATAGCAGTATTGTCTGTTGGGATTGTGTTTGGTAGAGAAACTAAAGGGCAGTATTGTCTGTTGGGATTGTGTTTGGTATAGAAACTGAAGGACAATAATGTTTGTTGGGATTGTGTTTTGTAGAGGAACTAAAGGACAGTATTGTCTGTTGGGATTGTGTTTTGTAGTGGAACTAAAGGGCAGTATTGTCTGTCTGGATTGTGTTTTGTAGAGGAACTAAAGAGATGTATTGTCTGTTGGGATTGTGTTTGGTAGAGGAACTAAATAGCAGTATTGTCTGTTGGGATTGTGTTTGGTAGAGAAACTAAAGGGCAGTATTGTCTGTTGGGATTGTGTTTGGTATAGAAACTGAAGGACAATAATGTTTGTTGGGATTGTGTTTTGTAGAGGAACTAAAGGACAGTATTGTCTGTTGGGATTGTGTTTTGTAGTGGAACTAAAGGGCAGTATTGTCTGTTTGGATTGTGTTTTGTAGAGGAACTAAAGAGATGTATTGTCTGTTGGGATTGTGTTTGGTAGAGGAACTAAATAGCAGTATTGTCTGTTGGGATTGTGTTTGGTAGAGAAACTAAAGGGCAGTATTGTCTGTTGGGATTGTGTTTGGTATAGAAACTGAAGGACAATAATGTTTGTTGGGATTGTGTTTTGTAGAGGAACTAAAGGACAGTATTGTCTGTTGGGATTGTGTTTTGTAGTGGAACTAAAGGGCAGTATTGTCTGTTTGGATTGTGTTTTGTAGAGGAACTAAAGAGATGTATTGTCTGTTGGGATTGTGTTTGGTAGAGGAACTAAAGAGCATTATTGTCTGTTGGGGTTGTTTTGTAGAGGAACTAAAGAGTGAAGGTGGTGAACTTGTGTTGGGATTTTTCTTTATTAAGGAAGTTAATGATATTGAACGTGTGTTGGGATTGTGTTTTGTAGAGGAACTAAAGGACAATGAACGTGTGTTGGGATTTTTTGTTTTTTGTTTTTTTTTTTTTTTTTTCTTTTGTTGTTGTTAAGGAAGTAAATGACATTGAACTTGTGTTGATATTGTGTTTTGTTAAGGAACTAAAGGACACTCAAGGTGTGTTGGGGTTGTGTTTTGTTAAGGAACTCAAGAAGAAGGAAGGTGTGTTGAGATTGTGTTTTGTTAAGGAACTAAAGGGTACTCAAGTTGTGTTGGGATTGTGTTTTGTTAAGGAAGTCGAGAAGAGGGAAGGTGTGTTGGGATTGTGTTTTGTAAAGGACGTCGAGAAGAGGGAAGGTGTGTTGGGATTGGGCTTTCTAAAGGACGTCGAGAAGAGGGAAGGTGTGTTGAGATTGTGTTTTGTAAAGGAAGTCGAGAAGAGGGAAGGTGTGTTGGGATTGTGTTTTGTAAAGGAAGTCGAGAAGAGGGAAGGTGTGTTGGGATTGTGTTTTGTAAAGGAAGTCGAGAAGAGGGAAGGTGTGTTGGGATTGTGTTTTGTAAAGGAACTAAGGGACAATAATTTTAGAGCCACTTCCAAAAGGAATTAGAGCAATAGTTGCCCAGTACCTATATAGAGAAGATTTCCGTTTTATATGAATATATCATAATTTTGTATTCTTATTTTAACATCGTATCATTTCTTCAGATAAGAACTAGATATATATGACATAAGTAAGCATGTCATGTTTTTAAATGAAATTGCCAAAAATGAGAAGATCAAACATTCTTTTTAGATATTTAGACAAAGATATATACGTCTCTGAAGTAGATAAAAATATTTGAATATCTTCTTGTAAATTTTAATCAGCGCATCACTTCACTTTATGGGCACTGTGATAATGTTTCTTAAAGACTTTCGCAATATTTCATTTCCACATGATATCGCAACTTATACATATATATATAATATATACATAAATATAGACCAAAGTAACCATGGAATTAAAGCTGATTTGATATGAAATACCGAAATCGTTTATTGGTTTATGTGGTTTAAAATGACAGAAACAATTAATTGCCTACAATTACTCCTGGCTAATTGCAATATGTCTGAGGAAGATGTGAATTGCCCCTAACTAAGATATCCAATGCTCTTAAATTCTACAGTAATCTCCTAAAACCTAATAAAATAATCCCGTTGTTTGACCTAATTCTGGCCAAATATTTAATTAGGATGGCAGGGGAGAACCTACTAATCAGACTTACTGATGGCTTTTGCTTGTTAATTACTCAATACGATATTCCCTACTGGATTTCTTCTAATCATGCTCCCCCAAAGTCTGTTTATCTTAGAACAAGTCATTAGCACAGGCACGTACGCCATTCAGGCCTAATTGCGAATCCAATAAAATTGATAATGTCTCGGATGACTGCATACAAATTTATGAATATTTATAAAGTCTAACAAGGTTAAGCCAAACATGTAAATATGGAATATCATTTTGCCTAATTGGTTTCATATTTATATTTGTATTCTACAACGTATTGCGATGATGAACAAAATCTTTATTTTCCTCCATATTTGGAAAATAACAGCATTAGACTACTTGAAAAAAAGTATGACTTATTAACGAAAAAGATCAGTAGATAATTACACTAGGAAAAATATTCAATTAGGAAAACGGTAAGGCTACTGTCGAGAGAATAGCCTAAAATATTACATTCTAAAGCAAATCCAAATTACAAGATTTTGTTGATAAATTGCATGAAACTTCAGGTATTGGTTCCACAACAGTATGCCGGAAGTCATAAACGACAGCAATTTGCCTAAAGCGCACATTGCATCGGGCTTCATTTAGTATCAGTATTATTTTCATCCAATTTTCCAGATAAGGAAATCACTTAGGATTGCATTGTATATGGAAGGTTCTAAAGAATCATAAAGTCAGTGGAGCTTAATTGGATAATTGCGATAAATCTCACGTAGAAGCTATCACCGACTCCGTGCTGAAACAAAACACTCTTTATTATCGAAATCAATTACAAATAATTGTCTTGGTGTATTTTTTTTCATCAATTTTCTATTTTTATCCGATATATATATGTGTTTTAAAGCCAATGACAGGAGACCATGCAGAATTTGACGTTTTGTTTTGCTTTTACTAACATTGTTTGTTCTATCTTTCTACGTTTCATTGCTTATATATCCATTCAGAACTTGTCTGATGTTAAAATACCGTGACTAGGTTAACATTTCACCGTGGTACCGTTATTTAGCAAATTTAATGTGAAACAATCCAAATAAGAAAAATATTAGTTCAAGTGAAAGCTTTTGTTTCTTAAGATAGCATACTAGATGTAAACTACAGAGTTGAATGTAATACCAAACATTATGAAATGTGGATCAAATGAGATGGATAAGCAAAAACTTTCCCGAATTAACTTTGTTAATATGATCAATTCAGAATTAATTTAGATAAACTTCATACATAAGAACTACACAGATAATACACAGATAACAACGCCATTATATTTTTTACAATTTTTTGTAAAAATTTAAAGAAAAAAAACATCAAAGCAAAAACATTCCCTTTTCGTATATAGAAACCCGTTTTACATCTCCTGTATCACCAACCTTGATATGATCTCATAAATAAACATTTAGATACTGTCTGGAATTTTTTTAAAAATTAATTTCCGATCGGTAAGTTATGTTCGCTCTCTGTTTCATGTAAAATTTTATCAATTAATTTTCTATCTTTATTTTCGTTATACTCTTTTAACAATAAATTCTCTCCAAACTCTACATAAGATATTAATTGTTTATCAGATCGGAACAAGGACTTTACTACCTTAAAGCTGGAGTTTAAATGTGTAATGTATTGATTGATTTAATTATTTTTCAAACGCTCTGCATAATTATATTTGGCACATTTAGCTATAAAAGTTTGGTTCGACGATGCACACGTCATTTGCAAGCATATAAATTTATAGTTTAACATAAAAGAATGTTTGACTTTGGCATGTTCTTTTCTTAAAATAATTTAGTTTTAGTTTTTTAAAAGTAAGTCGACAATGAATTGATTTTCAAAGCACATCATTTCATAAATCTTCAAACATAAAAATTATAATTGAGTTACTGATGTAGTAATAAAGTAGTAATGAACATTTTGTTTATTATTTTTGTAATGAATTGGAACATTTTTATCGTTCCGATCTAAAAACTTTCCTTAACATAAAACAAGAAGTAATTCGATAGAGTTCGACTTTTGTCAGAGGATGTTTTTCCGGAAGCCGACTTTAAAGAAATCAAATGCGAGAAACGGTTCCCCTGTTGTTTTGAATTAAGTACACGAGATGATCTCAGGAGTAAGATATCAACTTCAGTCGAATGTTTCCAATTTTAATTATGTGTAGTATACTCAATGGTCCATATATCAATCAGCATCTCCTGTAGAAAAAGACATAAAGTGTTGTTTAATTGATATCCAAATAATTATATCTTGTCCCGAGCGACCAATTTCTTCACAATCACTGACGCCCGAGATGGGCGGCGAACTAACCCAGCTCACGGCATCATTCTCGATATCTATGTTACGTGTTTTGTATTCCTTATGAATCGATGTATAACATTTTTTATATATACCATTTATCATAAGATAAGCATTGCTTTCTCTGACTTGACCTTCTGTTTTAATGATACACAGCTACAAACACTTTTGATAAATTGTTACTTGAACTTTGCATTCTCTGTGGAGTACCTTGAAATCAACTAACAAATGACACGTATCTATCGTTTAATGAGCATGTCGATTCGGCACCAATTTATGCATATGAGTTCCGAGAGCAGATGGATATATTTATTCTTTGTTGGCATAACGAATTGTTTTCGTATATAGCATTGCTATAACTGTGTGAGAAAACCTAAATAAAGTAGGATACGATTGTTGAAGCTGAATCCACTTGACTCTTGACACTCATTACCTGCAGCTTTTACACCTACGCTTGGTCGTGTGCTGCCAAATCGACCTTCGTATTTGACTTCAGTATCATCCAGTTGACATTTTAACAACCTGGCGTAGGCTACATGTGGCTCACTGGTTGTCATTCTAATGCGAATAACTAAATACATGTTGTGTAACCGAAATATCACACGTAAACTTACCGTTGAGGATTCGAGGATTTCAGAAACATATCCGCTATAAACCACTGCATTTGCGTATGAGACGTCCAATTAGTGAATTCCCTTCAGAATTGAGAATGTGCTTTTGTTACTTCCGCTTCAAATTAAATTTACTACACTATTGTATTAACTGCGATCTGTATTATTTTCTTCTATTTCAGTACATTCTTATTACTTTCAGATGCACTTCCAACTACATACGACCAAAGAAAAACTTAAGCATTTGAGACCCATTATCCTATTGTCCTTATGGTATAAATGGTATGGATGTTCGACAGTTCTGTGTGATAGCACTATCGACTTCCTTTTTTAAATAGTCCAATCACCCTGTACACAGTTACCAGATGAGTTTAGCTTCATGAACACCATTAACACAAACAACATCACAACAGTTGTGTTATATGAACCCTAGTCATGTTACAAAAAAATATTGCAGTGTTTTGATTGGTCATCATACGTCATATTAGAATTGACTTACCGACATAAAAAAATTAATCGACATATCGACAAAACCTTAATTCATATTCAAAATCAAAGAAATTAGGGCACACTAGGAACAAAGACAGGCTTACTTGGATACAAACATAAAAAATAAGACCAGTTGTTCTGGAAGTGTAAACGTCTTCTGCTTTATCGGCAACATCCTCCACGTAAATACTAGAATATCATTTGAAGTTTTTTCTATACCTATCTATTGAAATTTAGACGGTATAGTCAGTGGCGTTGAATTTCAAATATTTTGACTATATCGCTCCTATGACATTTACAACTTGCTGAGAAGTGTCTATTAGCGAAACTTAAGAAAAAAGTTAAATATGCCATTACATTAGCTGACCTGTTTTTATTCGTTTCCTCTCCTCCTAATACCAAACACAAAACATCTTAACACACTATCACCTATTGTTGCCACAATACAACAGATGCGATGCGGGAACCCTGATGAAGACCCTTATTCGCCAAATTCTAATCAAGTTTGAATATGTTAGTGGTACTTTAGTACGCGTGTACTGCTATTTAACTAAGGGTAAATGCACATTACAACATCACCCTTAGTGCACCTCCCCATTTAGAATTTGACATTTCTTTCGATCATTTAGGATTTTCCTCAGTCGTTTGTTAGATTAAACATTAAGTCCCATAGCAGCACTGATGAGTCCTAGAATTACGAAACAGCTATATGATGTAGCATCAGTGATGAGTCCTAGATGGACGAAACAGCTGTATGATGTAGCTTCAGTGGACGAAACAGCTGTATGATGTAGCATCACTGACGAGTCCTAGAAGGATGAAACAGCTGTATGATGTAGCATCACTGACGTGTCCTAGAAGGACGAAACAGCTGTATGATGTAGCATCAGTGATGAGTCCTAGATGGACGAAACCGCTTAATAATTTAATTTAATTAATTGATTTGCCCTACTGTATCTGATCAAATCTAATTGGTGCTATTCGTTTGTTAGCCTTCCGTACAATTTTACAGTGACGGTATGGTTTTCCCGGTCGCAATTTTTAGCTGTCTTTGCTGCAGACAGTTTTAGTCAATATTAAACGCTAGTGGTATCAAAAGGATGAAATCATTTTTTTTCAACTCCCGAATTGTTCTTTTTTTTCCTTTGCCAGAGGGCGTCTAACATGAATAATATCTGACGGGTTTTATCATTGGGATTTTAAAAGGAAAAGAATGCTAGATTCTGTTTATCACATATTCCTTTGCTGATATTCGTGAAAACAAAATTTTATTAGACTGATACACGATCTATATATTCTCACTGTATACGTCATAATGCATATGGACCATGAAATTATGATGTTAAAATGGAAATAATAATGAATATCAGTCATTCCGAGCTGCGATAGGTCATATTACACCTGTTTAATAACAAAACAAAAATATGCACGCTGATAACTGACAGTTATGTGATAAAAATCAGATACCAGACACAACTATTGATTTAATGTGTGCATGTTTCTATGTTACAAATCACATTTGAAAAGGGGAGTTTACAATGGGAAATATGGAGACAGTATATATATACGTCACATTGACGGCAAGATGTTGTTTAGTAGTAAACCGAGAAGACAATGATCGACCAATCATTCGTGTCGATTTTATAAGCTTGACCACTAATCGATAATCTTTGATACAAATGAAGTGGACAAATTGAAAACGAGATGAAAGGGATGTCTGAAGATAAAGAAATGAACATTAACTTTGAACAATCCAGCATATCAAAATGATTTATTATTTGAACACTATGACAATTGTCTAATATAACCATTGACATTTTGACAAAATTTTAGTGTCGTTCTATCTCTAATAAAGTAAACAAATCTAAAAAAAAAAACAAACAAACAAACAAAACATTAGCTTGGAAAAAAACCAAAGAACATACCAACATATCAACATAATCATTATCCAAACTCAAATTCAACAAAACTAAAGCAAAATATGAACAAAAGAACGATTTACCCGTAGACTTCTTAAAAAAAGTACAAGGAGAATAAGACCATGTGTTACGGAAGAATAAGCGTCTTCTACTTAATCGACGATACTTATGATGTAAATCTTAGTTAATCAAAGTAAGTAATGTCATGTTCTCAAATGAGATCAAGGTATACAACAACGGAACCAACAGACAAATTGACGAACATCAATCACGTAATTTTAAGCGTTGATTTGCCATTCTATTGAGACTGAACATATGCCTTTAGTCTACAAACTATGTGTGAAATTGGAAATAAATGTATTTTTTTCTTATTTCACGAAATAATAATAATTAATTACCAGTATGAAAGTTTTCATTGTCTCAAATGCCATAACTAATTGATTGAAAGGTTATGTAACGTTCTATGTTTTTTTGTGAGAAAATTATATCACTTATTTTTAATCTTTCATTACATGACGAAAGCCACAACCACTCCGTCAGCTCAAATAAAGTGAATACCAACGAACATTGAACTGGTATTTCTAACAGACTGAAACAAACGGGGAAAATGAAATGTTATAAATTACTTAATGAAACCATAATAAAGGGTAAATATTACCTTGAACTTTTGGAATTTCACGAAAATATGCAGGAGTGTATGTCACTTTGACTTCCTGAAAAAGGTTGTCCTGGGCCCTTTAAATCCTCTCTCCTTGAAGTGATTTGGTCGCCTCGTACGTCAGAAGAAAGTATTCCTACACGTTGTACGTCAAAGTAAATTGTTCCTGCACTGCCTGCATCTCAGTCAGTTATTCTAATGTGTTTGAATTTATTGATCTCAATAAGAGTATATTACCCCCTCACCTCTGTCAGATTAAATTATATCACCGGTAATAATTCCTGTATTTCGTTAAGTGAACCTCCTCTACTCCCAATACCTTGTGTTAGAATTCACCAAGCGTTAAAGTACCCGATTCCTATAACAAGTGCCGGAGTGAGTGATGACTGATTTAAGATTCCGTACCTTCGCTTCGTATCAGAGCGAACAAGTGAACACATCCTACTTTACATGGAAAAGCCATGTAATTGCTTTCTGCACTTGATTCAATATCAATGTACTGACTTATGTATTAGAATTACCATAATCCTCGTTTTGCTACTATAGCACGAGAGTTCAATAGGTATATTTGTATGTGTTTATAACAGAATGGTCATTACATCGAGGCGCAAAAACTTACGGATAGCGTTCCACACAGGAATGAAAACGTTTCTTTAGTTGGTGTGTAAGGATTCTCTATAACAAATCAATGCATTGGCGCCAAACATTGCAGTCAGACGAGCAATGACCTGTTCTCTCTTATACACATCGTTCGATATCGTGTGCGAATGACAGGTTGTATAAAGGGACAAAATGTCTGCACTTTCAGAGATCCAAAATTGCCCCGGGGATATAAACAATGTTATGCTACTTACACTCGACTCAAGCCAATGCACAATTGTGTTTTTTTCCGTGTATATTGAAGTCGTGATAGCAATAATGAAATAATCAATTATGAATGGATACCACTTCATGTTAAGAGAGAAAAGGCCTTGAATCAAATTATGACGAGAGTAAAACCCTGTAGATGTTTCTGTTGAACAAAATGGTTTACAGCTGAGTAGATATCAATATTCGTAATGAAATTCTGATGTCTTTTCTCTGGAAAATGTGAATACTAGACTTCATAATACAAAAAAACGACCACCTAAAAGCTTCTAGTGCGATTTATATGAATTTATAGCTTCACGAATTACTCGCATCTTTATACAAAAAAAAAGCTTTTTCCTTGATTCTGAATTTACTGGCTGCATGGTTTACCATATTATCGTGCTCAGCGCTAAGTGCACGGATTCAACATGTCTTAAATGGGTTGTAATTAAGCGGTGTTTATACCCTGTTTCCGGTACATTTATGTTAAAGTAGCATGATCGTAGTGCTAGCCATGATAAGTATGGTCGTATATTGTGTTCCATTCTCAGTGAGAAGAATTGATTGATGGATTGGAATCCGGAGATATATTTCATGTCTGTGACCATCTTGTTACGAGATACTGACAGTAGGTCTGTGTACCTATCTAGTCTCGGACACTTGCATGATTACTTGTCGATATCGTGTGGGAATGAGAATTAGACGGATCGCGGTAGAATGTTATCGTGACATTGCTGCTTAATCTTCTTTTTTAGTTTGACAAAAAGGAAAACGACTGTAGACTGTTATTGTTAATCAGATGTTAGGCGCAAAATGATTGTATCATGTCGGCACGATTATGTAGAAATTACATTGTAAAGCTATAGTCTCGTTCCTCGACTAACTACTGGATGGAAGAACCAATCTACTTTGTGCATATGCTCACAGAACGAGATGGCTCGTAAAGGTATTTTCCAAAAACTATGTTATCTACTGATAGGTTTCCTCCGTTAGGGTCATTAGGTTGATAGAGTAAATATTTCAAATGTTCCAACCGAACTATTGTTCATTGCTTACCTTTCTATGCTAGTGTTTAATGTTCATTTTTCCATTCTAGTGTTCAATGTTGCTTACTTTTCAATTCTAGTGTTCATTGCTTACTTTTCAATTCTAGTGTTCAATGTTTATTTTGCCATTCTAGTGCTCAATGATCACTTTTTTCATTCTGCACATTTCTATACGAAAATAACACATTAAAGATCTACCAGTATTCTCTCCTTTGATCAAGTTTGCTCTAATTACGTTTTACATCTTTCTGCTTCAGGAAATGTTTACTCCGTATTATGCCAGTTTGACATATGAATGTTCGCTTATATATGAGAGTGTGAAAGGTTTTCTATACTTATAAAGAGCAACTGTAAATACAGACCGATAATGCAATTATATCATACCGAAATCAATCTTAACTAGATTAGGAGCAATCTACAGACAAAATGCAGGAAGGGCTTCTTTATCAACATGTATTTCATTGCAAAATTCAAATTATGAAATATTTGAAACATTAGGGTCTTTTCGTTAGTTCTTTACCAAGAAATGGTACTAAATATCTTATACTTATAACAAACCTAGGACACTAATGGTCCTCAAATTAAATTTAGCTTCTTTTAATGTAAAACCAACATCGAGTATACGAAAACAAAAAGAAACATGCTTTAGACAGCGAATAACTTCTAAACAAAAGAAACTATCTTATTATTAAAGGCTTCCAACGTAAATGAACTTTGCTTTTTCCTCTTGAAAATCATCAAAGTGTTTCATGACATTTTACACTTGCGAGACGTTTACTAAGCCATCGTCCTTACAATTCAAATTACAAATCCCCCATCGTTGTAAAAATCCAACTTTTTTTCTCAAGTAGCATTAACACTTCATTCGATAGCAATCGACATTAGTCATAACCCGATACGCCAGTAAGGCGAAGAAAGTTTAAACTAGAGGGTTTCAGAGGTTTTATCGGGAACGAGAAGACTTTTCAACTCTGGAAGTGTCAATGGTTCAAATTCCGTTAAAAGCTGTGTGATATATAGCGTTTGGCTATCTTCAATGAGGAAGTAAATTCGTTAATGATTTTTAAGCACTGCATCACTCTGTGTGTTAAAATGACTTTGGTCTTTGTAATCATTTTACTTTAAGTGTTATACATAGTGTAAAATTTAATAACATTATGTAAGCGATGAATGTTGGAGCGATATCTGCGTTCATAAGACTATTGATAATGTTATTGAAAATATTTCATTGTCTATAATTGTATTGTATCTGAAGACAATATATGTGTGTTCAACTTACATGAACAGATCCTCAGCCTATATAAACATTGTTTTATATAATAAAACCTCACTTTTTACATGCATTATTCTAATTACACAATTTCTCGAAGAATAATTGTCATGGTTACAACTTAACAATGAAATCAGCGCAAGACAAAAGATAATTTTCATTCAATTTTTGAGGGAACCTTGCATTTCGCCATTTCATTACTTTTCACCCTCAACTGGTGGTTTGGTGTGTTTCTCGAGTGGCTGTAAACGTACCAGTGTGTGATTTCGTTGTTGTGTATTGGCACCAGACACTTCACCCCAATTGCTCTATATGGCATACCACGGCCTCCCATATGTTGTTCAGTGAGGTTGTCACAAGATGTAAAAATGAACGTTGCTGTTCAGGGGGCGATTAACCCAGCAAAAATCAAATCTCTATATTTAGAATACCTAATCTAAGCTAAAAACCGATAGCAAGAGTAACCTTTTCTATATAATTTGTACTTAAATGTACTTCAATACATGTTCAATATATTCAATGCTCGCTAACATGGTGATGATTTCGGTGTTCAATGATATGTTAATGATTTCAATGAGTGTATTCAATGCTCGCTGACATGATGAAGTCCATAATGTTCAATATATTCAATGCTCGCTAACATGTTAATGATTTCAATGTTCAGTGTATTCAATGCTCCCTGACATGATGAAGTCCATAATGTTCAATATATTCAATGCTCGCTAACATGGTGATGATTTCGATGTTCAATGCATTCAATGCTCGCTAACATGTTAATGATTTCAATGTTCAGTGTATTCAATGCTCGCTGACATGATGAAGTCCATAATGTTCAATATATTCAATGCTCGCTAACATGGTGATGATTTCGATGTTCAATGCATTCAATGCTCCCTGACATGATGAAGTCCATAATGTTCAATATATTCAATGCTTGCTAACATGGTGATGATTTCGATGTTCAATGCATTCAATGCTCGCTAACATGTTAATGATTTCAATGTTCGGTGTATTCAATGCTCGCTGACATGATGAAGTCCATAATGTTCAATATATTCAATGTTTGCTAACATGTTGATGATGATTTCGATGTTCAATGTATTCAATACTGGATAATATATGGATGATTTCGATATTCACTATATTGGAAGGTTACTAATTTGTTGACGACTTCGATGTTCAATGGATTCATTTTGTTTCAAGAAAGGATCACAAATATCATGACACATTCTCAATGCAGACTCACTAATAAAGATTGGAAATCTCGAATAATTGATAAAAATTTCAACATTGCTATAATGGTAACCAAAAACCTCTGGATTGAAAACAATTACATTCCTTCATCACATTCCATTAATGGAAATGGATTGTACAAAAATGTCATGCCTTTTGGTTTAT
Source organism: Ylistrum balloti (assembly GCF_031769215.1). Taxonomy (NCBI): domain Eukaryota; kingdom Metazoa; phylum Mollusca; class Bivalvia; order Pectinida; family Pectinidae; genus Ylistrum; species Ylistrum balloti. The sequence continues at coordinate 1,523,138 of NW_026782179.1, forward strand.
CAATGGAACTAGTTAACTATAATCTTAACGAAACGCTCTTTATGATATACATTCTGACATGTCAATCAGACAACTCTCTTTTGATTACATTTCCTTATAAGGCAGGGAAAAATTAGAGACGAAATATTGAAAAAATGGTGTAGGAAAATATATATATCAATCACGCCTCAAAATTATTCTTGCTTCCATCTTCCTGCAAAACGTTTTGATGAATGTTCGGTTGCAGTAGATACAATCCATCTTCGTCAGTGTGTTAAGCTAACATTAAAATGGCTGCACGATATCCATAATAATGGCTTTGATATAACTTTTCATAAGGAGAAAAAAAACATGACAGCAGCTTGTCATGAATTCCTTGGTGCTGAAGGCATCGTCTCCGTAAGAAGTTTGACAAATGCGTAAACATTTAGTGATGTCTAGAGCTAAATTTCTTGCTAGACCAAGATCAATATCTACAGATTGGAGATTCATCTCAATATCAGTAAGGTAATGAAGCCCTATGGAAGGAAGGAAGTTTGAAAGCATTTCTAGGTCAGTATGAAGCTGAATCGATTATAAACTTCTAGGTATGACTTTTCAGATACATCCAAGATAACGAAAAAATAGCTCGAATTATTTTTGCAAGAAAGCTATCTTCTTTACAATCTTATTACTCGTGCGCTTAATTACCTCTCTCTCGTTTACAACAACAAAGTAAACGTCGAAGCTGTTGATATCTTAGAGCTGTAATGTGGAAAACGTTCTGATTACTAATTGATGAGACGAAATACGTTATCCGTTTTCGTCAATTTTTCATGTTTATCAACACATCCTCTATTTTTGACATCATTAAACAGAGTCTGGTTGCCCTAATTTGATTTGTAATCTTTTTTTCTAAGAATTTTTATTTGCTTTTTCTACGAAATACTCATCACACATATAAAGCTTCTCCATCGATTTTGAGATTGATATTTTTATAGGATATGTTATGAAAATATATGTATTTAAACAAACGCTTTCATCGTTCATGCAAGTTTATTTGTTAAAATATCTGGTAATATTACCCGTGATTAATTAATGTTCATATGGGATGGAGAAGACGTTTTCGTGATACTACCGTTATCTGGTAACAATACCTATGATGAAGTATTATCCAACTATACTGGAGAAGAAGTTTTCGTGTTTTCGTGATATGTCGATGAAACGGCATACCATGGTTGTAGGCGACATGCTTTCGGTGAAGTAATTAAACAGAACATTGAAATGTTCCCTTGTGTAATGTAATGGTCGACTTTCTCGATGCTTGTGGTGTACAGTACATGACATTGTTAAAACTTGTCCTAAATCACTTTTGCTGGTGCGGGATCTCTATGTTAAACTTCATATAACGTCATAATATGCACTCGGTTTTGAGTAAGAGTCACGAGATTACACACGTCTGTACACCCCTGTTTTATTTTTTGCTATTTTTAGGCGTTTGTCGACTGTACACAATGAAGTGATAATATCATTGTGAAATCATTGAGCACTCCTCAAAACTCACTATTAGATTACACACGGTTTGATATTGGATGCAACAGCTATTATTCTAAAGTTAGTCTCATTTCAATATGAAATATTAAAATATCTTGAGAGGAAAATAATCATATTACACACATAACACTGTTATGCATGTATTTTTAACAAAATTAGGGAATTGAAATAGACAATAAAGACCAGGTATTCAATCACACGTTTTCATTCACTGTGGTGGTATAAGACCATAATTAGATTTTTTTCAGATATGAACGAACTGTGTTATTCAATATGTCCCATGTGTGACCCCGCTATCCCAGCTGTCCCTGTAGTATCATCATCTAAGCTATCTGAATATGTCTATCTGATAAACCCATAGAGCTGTCGTCCATTTCCGCACAGTGAAATATTCGGATTTCTAAAGAATAGTTTAAACTTTACATTTAACCTTTACAATGCAACAACTTGAGCATACAACAGAAAGGTCAATATAAACACTCCTCAGAAATAACACTCATTGTTGTAGAACTACTAGAGATTTTGACGACAAATGAAATCGCACCGTGAGCTAAGATGGCGACCTTTTACCTTTGCTTCGTGATCTAATTGACAACTCCTGTTAAATAATTTACTGTAGAGATAAGGTCTAAAAATCCCAAAAGGTTTCAGCAATATCTGGTTAACAAAGAGCACAGTATATTGCTTTGAGTAATCGACAGTAAACATACAGAATGTGGAAAAATACAAGACCATTACTGTTAAAGATCTTTTTCGGGAGATCTTGGAGGCAAACCCAGCCATATAGATTCAACTTAAATCCACATCAAAGGTACAACTGTGATTTAATTGGAGATTTTTCAACTGTTCACGGTATGCATTGGTGTCCACAGGACATAATCGTACAGGCTACATACATAATATCGAGTTAACGCTAGTTTATATAAGTGGAAGTACTATCGCCGAAAAAAAAACTATCTTAAAACCATTCGAAACCGTAGTGAAGATCTGCTTAGGGTTTAAAGATTGTATTAATGCTCTCTTGCTTCCCCACTTCATAAATGGATTGAACCTTGAGTACCCTACATTTGCGGATAACCCTACAGTGTCTTACATTTCAAATAACCCTACAGTGTCATACATTTCAAATAACCCTACAGTGTCATACATTTCAAAATAACCCTACAGTGTCCTACATTTCAAAATAACCCTACAGTGTCCCAACAGTGTCATACATTTCAAAATAACTTTACAGTGTCCTACATTTGCGGATAACCCTGCAGTGTTCTACATTTAGGGATAACCCTACAGTGCCCTTTATTTGCGGATAACCCTACAGTGTCCTATATTTGCAGATAACCCTACAGTGCCCTTTATTTGCGAATAACCCTACAGTGTTCTTATATTTGCTGATAACCTTACAGTGTCCTTTATTTGCGGATATCCCTTCAGTGTCCTATATTTCAAAATAACCCTACAGTGCCCTTTATTTGCGGATAACCCTTCAGTGTCCTTTATTTGCGGATATCCCTACAGTGTCCTATATTTGCAGATAACCCTTCAGTGTCCTTTATTTGCAGATAACCCTACAGTGCCCTTTATTTACGGATAATCCTACAGTGTCCTTTATTTGCTAATAACCCTACAGTGTCCTATATTTACGGGCGGTATAAAGTAGTTCTACTTTGGTAAATTATTTTCATTGATCAATCAAACATCTTGTTACATCTCGAACGAATTGGAGTTACTAAAGAAAGCTTCCACTGCCCGAATCCTTTAAGGATAGATCCATTTCAACCAGAACATAATAAAACGTTACATATTTACCGAAACCATTGAACGTTTGAAATAGTTTACATCGACGATATTTCCTTTCCCAAATGTTTTCTCCCACGCCATTTTTATCTTTAAAAAAAGATATTTGTCATATAAATTTGTTCAATGACGTCATTACGTTTTTACGTCCCTGCTAAGCTATCCCATGATTCTCCTTTTACGTATAAATAACAATAAAAAGGACGATAGTATACGCCACGTGATGGGAATGAAACTGCATGGAAGCTAAATAATTATTCTTCAGCTTTTAATATGCGATACTGTATTAATCTGCATTGTCCCGCATAAACACAACTAGTGTATATGGATTTCGGATATTACAGTAACATCATTTTATATTTAGATAAATGCTTTATTATCTCAAAGGAATTTAAACGTTATTACATTCATTAGGAAGAACATGATACATTAATCTTTACCGAGATTAATTGTCCTTGTAAAACTAAAACCAAAATGTGAAAGTCAGCGAAACAACCGTCTGTCTTCTCAAATCAGGTATTCCGTAACTTAATGATATTAGTTTGGAACAGATATTGATTTCATTACATCTAACATTTAAGCGGAGAAATTAAATATTAAGCCTTAAATGCATAAACCCGTTTTGTATAGAAATAATAGTAAATGATGTTATGATATTGTTTTGTGCTAAAATAAAACATCTGAAATTGTCATTTGTCCATTTTTCTTGTCCTTCGATCACCATGACATTTCATTTTCATTGTGTCAATAATTAGTTAACCGGAAGTGGAAAACGTTCTTTCAGTGAATAAAGTCGGAAGTACGATTAAAATCTAATTTTCACTAATATGCTCTGCTGTGCAATGACTTGAAATCGAAAATATGGAAACGGTGTAGCACCGGTAATTAGCTAGTAAAACGATACATGAAAAAGCATGTCTGCTCGCTAATAGGATTATCACAAAATCATCGATACATTTAAATACCGGAAGTTACTTTAACACAATATTGGCTAGGATATTGGACTTGTAGAAGAAAATAAAATGGATGGTATTCAACAACCATGATATTTTGCTCGTGGGACTGAAATCTATACCAAATATATGAACTCATGCATTGTGTCATAATAAAACGTATTTCTTTTACGCATTACCAGAGGACTAAAACGTCAGCTCTTAGCAACGTGTGGCAAAAACACGCACAGCAGGGTGAGTCAGATGTAACCAAAAGCACGGGGGTCGACTGACTTATCACTTCCTTTTGACACCGAGAAGGATGATATATGTTAACTGAAACAAGCCTGCATCATAAATAAGTAGTGCGTTTGCAACTAGTTTGATTTAGTATTGTTTGGCTAAAGATATTTCATTCATTTTTAAACTTTAATTCGTTATTTCCATACTGTCCGAGTTAGCCATCAAATTACACATGTCAATATAATTCTATTTATAAAGCTGAATTGAATTTATTCAATAGCTACCCTTATGCGTGTCTCATTTTTAGTGTTCGTGGGATAATTAATCTGTTCAATGTGATTTTTTAGCAGAAAAAAAATATCACCAGATAAATGTCACGATTTCTCTTGATCATAAGGGTTTTTTTGGCAATGGATTCGCAAACAAATTATTATTGTGTTTATCTAATTCAGCAGTTAACACCAAGTTAATATTTGTCTAGTGGTCAAGTCCTTTGACCATATATAGTAATAATAGTCCCCTGGTACACTAACGATATTACCTTTTCTTTGCTTTATGTTTCTATATAATTCATATACTTTTTACTCGAAATGTCACTTGAGAATGTGTGGAAACATCCTTACCTTCAGTAAGTAACAATGCTTTGGTTTATGAAATAAATCCTCTAAAAGTTAAGATGCCGTACATTTGAATACAATTGATTCAGAATTCCTAATGAAAGTCCCACACCATCCACACTTCCAGTGAACAAGCTAACACACTCTGATCTTATTTCATTTCATATAATGTTTGAATAACGATTGTGTTGATATGTGACCATTTTGTAACGGTAATAGGATTGATATAAAAGGACAACAAATAAAACCTGAGAACAAATCTGGCACCGATTACTTTAAAGTTAGTTAGAGTAACCAGCTGTTCGTGAAAAAAAATTAATGCCATTGAAAATATAACAGCATTCAAATATCTATATGACATGTCTCAAAAAAATAATGAGTGTGTGAAAGGATAAAGAATGTTCTCAATTTTGTTTACATTTATGTTTGAAAATTTTCACCAACCACTGATTATCTGTAACCGGTCTTTAAACAACCGGGGCCTGAAGAACAAAGCATGGCAAGAGCTCGGTCATCGAATCAAGTCACTAGTTATGACCTTAGATAACGAATAATATCCAATGTTAGTAGTAAACAATGTATTCCTGTATTTGAAAGAGTTCATTATACGCTTTGGGCTCCCGTTTAGATGAAATGACTACCAGATGTCAGCTGGCAGTGCATGTTCCCAGGTATGACTGGGTAATATACTATTAATGACTACCAGATGACAGCATGCAGGTAAATATGATACTTGTCTCTTTGCATCAGGCTTCAGGGAACATTTCATATTATCACATTGAAACGTGCAACATTCTTTTTAAAGAATGGTTAGCTAAAACATTTGCTTACTTGATTCTTTTAGAAGCTGATTTTATAAATACTGAAAATATTAACGTTAAGGATTTTTTATATACACTTATTGTATTTTTACATATTATTTACAACCAGTTTTCAACCACGGATATGTCCATCTGCTTATTAATCATACCGATCTTCTATATTTGATATATATGTAAGGAACTGCTGACGTATCACTTAGTGTATCCATATCCATTAAGATATACAACCTCCTGTTGATCAACTGTAATCCTCGTATGTAAAAATAAACTGTCACAAACCTTATAAAGTATCTTTCTGTGGAAATTTGTACATGGTTCATCAGCAATAACCAGATAAGTGAAAAACTTGTTACATAATAGTGCCATGAATCTGGTTAACAGACTTGATCATGAAATCTCTCATCATCGATCCGTCATATCAAATCCAGAATCATGTTATATTACCAATTAAGTCGTGATTTTAATAAGAGTTTCATAATAACTATTAGAAATTAATTTATCTGTGATGACATCAAAATGACTCAAGCCTCAATGTCGGCCTATATTAGCAGATTAATGGAATGTCTCTGAGGCAAAATGAAATGTCCTTCATAGCAATCATTAATAGCCATAAAATCTCCGAGGTAATAAATGTCATTAGAGCAAGTCTAAGGTAAATCAATGAAGCATTTAATTCAATATTTCAATCATCATGACACAATCAAGATGACGTCGTAAAACATCAAGTCCGGCACTGGTCGGTGAATGTTTCCCAGACACATCAAATAACGATTTCAACCAAAATGTGTAGAGTCTTCATAATGGAATTTTTTACACGAGCAACAGACGAAACAAATATATTAACTTATCCTGGAAAATCGATGCGTCTTTAAAGCTATAGATAAGGAATTCGATGTCTCGTCGAATATGAAACCTTTGTTTTCAATATGGAATTTAACTAGATTGTGCCATTAAAATTCATGAAATTATTCTTTAAAAAAATATCATTTTTTATTATAAATGATGAATTATGTAAATTGAATTTTGCATCGACAAAAAGCATTAAAGAATTAAAAGGCTTATCAAAGAAATCAAATATGGAAATAAAACTAGACAATCGAGTTTCTAAAAATATCTCCACATGTCATGTTTTATGCTTGCTTTCAACTGGAAAATGAAATAGGCCAAATGAATGTTTATATTTGTTTTGCTATTTTCTTTCGTTTTCTATTGTTTTCCAAGGCAATAATTGACAATTGGATGTGTTATTTCAAAACCAAGACAATTCTACCAGACTGTGTATAATGGTATATTTCAAAAAACATATTTCGATACCAAGAGAGACTCATTTTTGTATTGAATAAAGGGAAACTATTTACATAAGCATATAGCCATTTCCAAATAGAACCATTTAGAATGTAAATACCCTTAGTAGACGGCATGGATACATGCAATATTTGAATAAGACGTAAAACCCAACCAGACAAATGCAGTTCGTGATAAATGTTATTTGTTTAAATCATAATCTAGTGTCCACATTTTTGGGCTTGACGTGGTAAAAGAACAACCGACGACAGATTTAATGTAATGCTGCAGTTGAGAAATACATTAATCATTTCTTTATGTCATGCACAATTATTCATCATCAGATGATGTCGTGCATATAGAAATATCTTTTACCACTTTTTCGCTGACCATTAATCTTTATTTCTGTTCGTGTCATCATACAAATGTTTTCAATTTGCACACGTCTCTAACAATGTTTATACGCCCACATGGTCCAGACATTGTGATGTATATCTAGTATATCTTTATCTTAAAGTTTAAGTGGAATCACTGACAACATTTCTCGGGATCTGAACGAATTGATTTCCAACAACACTCAATAAATCGCTCCATAACTAATTTTATCAGATATAACACAATTTTCCGCTTTTCCGTGGTCTATATCGGTAAACTGAATAGTGCATGGACCAAATTCAATTCCTTTTGATGTACTTTGTATTCTTAGTAATTATATAACAAAGCTGATAAGGAACAAAGAACCATTTACAACCTGGAGGCTTGGCTAGCATTTAAACTGGTCGTTTGGGCATTGTAAAGGTAAAAAAAAAAAAAAAAAACTTCCGAGGGACCGACCTTGCTTGTCAGCATGAACATAACATCAGCCAGCACAGCACGCCATGGTAAAGTTAAATCCAATTCTGCCCGGAGCCATCTGACAGCAGACATACTCTTGTGCTAAACGTGTCTTAAAGATGAAGCTCAACAATTCAATAACATGGTATAATTGGCATCTGTCTCTGCCGTTTATGGATTGGTTAGCTCAATGTCATTAGGTACATGGCGTTGACGGTAAAATAAACAATGACCATGCCACTTCACTGACAGTGTAAAATAAATGACCATAACAGAGAAAACTAAGCGATAACAAGCTCAGATGGAACTAATACATTGGGAACTGAAAGTGTTGGGTCCTATGAGAAGAGGCAACGTCTTCTCTTTCTGCTTTTATACGTTCACAAACAGACCATTATGTTGATGTTTTGAATAAAATTTAAGTTATTAAGCGTATTAAGGACATGTTTTTGACATAACTTGCAAAAGACGCTTTGTCTTTTGGAACACCTTGATTATTCTCTATGCATCTGGTGTACCTCATGGTAATTGAAAATAAAATTATGATTATAGTTCAGCAGAAATAAATGCTACGCTGTTATTAACCATCTCATTTCAGAACGCGACTTGACCATGATTCACGCTGGGAGTGTCATCGATGAAGCAGAAGACGTTTACCCTTTCAGTACGCCTGGTCTTTCTGCTCTTTTACTTTTTAATGAGTCTCTATGTCCTTGTTTTGTCATAGTTTTATCGAATTTGTGTTTGAATTAAGATTACATTTCCATTTTCCCCATTGTATTTGTATCACTAGGAGAAAATTACATTTATCTTGTTTTTGTTTTTAAAAAGTTTTATTTAACTAATCTGTGTATGGAAATTGTTTCTGATTATATCGCAATAGAGGGCCTACCCAGATTCAAATACTAATCATACAGATTACAGTTGAAATAAAGCGAGAAGCAAGAAAACGCTTTGGAAATTACGTCAGCTAAATCTTAATCAAGGCGGCTTGTTTGTCTCTTTTTCATTATCCTGATACGAAAACAATTTACAATTGCGTAACTCTGATACGAAGGTTTTCTTCACATTATTTAGGTATGAGTTTTCTTGGCTATTTTAACTCAATTTGGAGCCTATGATGTCAATAATATTGATGACTAGCAGATGACCTGAGCATTTCAATCATAGGCAGAAATCATCAATTTCGTTGCAATTCCACACATTAAAGTGCCTTCGTTGCCTTTGTAACTAAAAAAAGAGATTTTTTTTAAAAGAATTGATTGACCTCGACGTTTTCACCATCAATTACTTCACGAATAAAAAAAATCCGCCCACGTATAGAGTTCCGTTTGATCTCAACTTCCTCTTAATTTCATGAAACCCAACCGCGCCGGAAGTTTATGCTTTTACCGCCCTCTCACAATTAAATGGCACAACACAGAGGGATGCAAGTTTTACCGCGTTAAAGGTTCAGCTTTTTATTACATGAAATGACATTTAAGATGACAATGACAAGGTTTCGTTGTTCTAATCATATCTACTTATCACTTCCAATAAACATAAATATATTGCCGCGTTTTAAACTATTCGTGTCCTTGATTGTTCGATAAGATTTTCAAATTGCTATTGCTATTTAAGAATATCATCATTTATGTAATGAAACAATTGTATGCGATATTCTGACCATGGAGATATTTTAAGATAGAATTAACATTTACGAGTTCTGATTGATAAGTAGTGAAACTTGCATTGAGGCAGAGATGTCCTTTTTAAGCTCTACTATTTCCTATTTAAGGTTGTGTACCAGAAGACTTGTGTCATTTGGCCAGTTTATGTCGAAGAGGTAGCGCTCTAAAGTAAGCAATGCAAGTGACTTTTGCAAAATGGACAAAATCACTGAAAGAGCAGTGATTCAATATTAACAAAAGAAAGGTCTAGCACCTAAGGATAGCTATACTGGTAGAAACACCCTTCATATACTACCGTGAAAAGGTGGGTGGCGGAATCTAAGCGTGGAAAGCAGCGCCAAGTGCATGAAGCCCGAGATGGGAGGCCTGTCACTATTGCAATCCCAGAAATGATCAGTAAAGTTCATGATATCTTTATGACTGACAGGCGAGAGAAATATAGCCAGTACAATTGGGATTTCAAAGGAAAGAGTATATTCATTTCTTACGAAAGATCTTGCAATAAGAAAGCTCTCCTCCTGTTGAGTACAAAGACTTTTGACAGTTGATCAGAAGCAAACTAGGCGGACATTGTTGCGTACTAATCTTAACCTTTGATAGGCAGAGGTTTGTGACTTTGAATGAAACATAGATCAAGCATTTCACCACAGAGGCCAAACAACAGTCTGAACAATGGCAGCACCCTGGTTCACCTCCGCCAAAGAAGGCAAAGACTATTCCATCTACTGGAAAGACTATTACCTCGGTTTTTTTGGATGCTGATGGTATTCTTATGTTAGATTATCTGCAAAAAGGACAAACAATCAATGACACATATTATGCATCACTTCTTAAGCAATTAAGAGAAAATATTAAACTCAACCGCCGTGATGTTCCACGAGGACAATGCCCTGTTCACACGTCCGCTGTTGCTATGACTACCATTAACGATTGTGGCTTTGAATTGATTGAGCATCTGCCTTATTCGCCTGATCTCGTTCCATCAGACTTTCATCTATTTCCAAAACTGAAAAATTCCATACTGTTATTTTCTTTTGTTCACATGATGGCGTCATATATGCAGTGAAGGACTTTCTGAACCGTCAAGAAAAGGACTACATTAAAAGTGGCATTGAGACCCTTAAACGTCGTTGGCAAAAGTGTATAGATACTGAATGGGATTATGTTGAAAAAGTCAACCCTGAATTATGAGGCTCACAACTTATCAATCAGCCCAAATATTTTGACATGATCAGCGTTTTTTTATTTTCTGATTCTACTGTATTTGTTTTTTCTGAGAATTACATTTTTCACAATGGATACGTGCATGATACATATTTTCTTGAAAAAAATGAAGAAGAAAATAATTAATCATTCTTCACAACAAATATTTAATCTACCCACATATGCTCTGCGTAACGGAAGAAAGTCATTCAGAGTGTCACTCAAATACCTAGAACGTGTGACTACATCCTCTGGTCCGGTGGTGCCATCACGATTTTCCAGAAAGAACGGGAAATGACATTTGTACTTTATATCGATTTTCTATCATGCCGGATGGAGTTGACCTTATTTATTTACACATTTATCACTCTCTTGAGGCTTCAACATGTAAATTATGGTATGTAAATATTGCGCTGCAGTGGCTGCCAGTTTTCTAGCGTGTTGAGTGTACTCGAATATGGTTTTATAATTTTTGTTAATATATTGCCAAAAAAAGGAATATATTCCACGTACACCGACATATTTTCTGCAATCAAATTGGCTTCTGGAAAATAAAATTGTACAAAATTGTTATCATTAGGATTAGCTGAAAAACAAATTATGGAAACCACTTCAACAGGTTGTTAAGATGACAAGTCTTGATGCTTTTTGGTCGTCAAGTTTGGACTACCGTTGCATATCATATTTACATTGTCATAGTCCCAAAGTTAAACAGATTTATCACCGACTGTTGAGCACTACGTCTGGTATTGATCAGGGGACACAAAAGCATCAATCTTTTTCACCAGGTGATATTTTATTTAGGGTTATCAGATAGTTTATGTTACGGGTGAGGCGAAAACACAGTATTTGTCAATGTCTTCCTTGATTAATCTTTTTATCCACGTGATGAAAAGAGAACTTCATATTGACCTGTCTGTATCTTTTCATAAGTATTTTGTCGACAGAAAACTATAGATATAGTAATTTCATATTTTCATTACTATGTATTGATGTACAATATTGTAGTAATAATGATTAAGATTTTGGTCTTTTGTACAATAAAAGTTTGGTATAGAATAGAAGAACTGCAGCATGTTTTTCTATTATCCACATACCAGTCTTTTCCACTGATGTAGACCATTTGTTGTTGACAAAAAATACATAAGGTAATCATTTCTGTTTCATATGTTTAGTTCAATGAAGATGAATGGACACATGCAAAGTTTTTCTTTCAAGTTTCATTGTTAGGACAAGGCTGTACTCTAAATAGTTTATCGCTATTTTCACTTTTATTGAATAATTGTTAACTTTTATAACGAAAGGGTAGATAGTTCAACGTGAACACCTTAAAGTGTATTTGTATATAATTAAAGTCTTACAGCTTCTGTATGGGTACTGCCTTACTTAGTAATTTTGAAGTCATCGAAAGTTTTTTGACTGTTCAGATGTGGGTTTTTTATGTCCTTGGTTGTCAGTTACCTTAGAGCTTGTAGACTGCTGAAACATTATACTGTCAATACCATTGCAGCTATGTGATCATCAGTAATCCCGCGATGTTCTCTTTAATCCTGCACCTTGCGGATTTATTTTCCTTTAAATATAATATCCTGGCAGTCCTCCTATTGGTTGTAACCTTAATTTAAAAGACTGTCATTCCTCAAATCATCCGTAACCTTCCTTGGATCAACCAATCGCCTGCCTTCTTTTTAGTAGGTCCTAACCTTCAGCAGACTGACAGTCATTCCTCAGATCAGTCGTAACCTTCAAACGATCGCCTGCCGTCTCTAAATTTCCTAGGCCGAACCTTCAGCAGGCTGAGAGTCATTCCTCAGATCGGTCGAAACATGTAACTCATCGCCTATCTTCTTTAAAATAGGACTTGATCTTCAGCAGAGTGATAGTCATTAATTAGATCGTCGTAAACTAAATTTCTCAGATCATCTGTAAACCTCACCTTAAGGACTGCCATTGCCGAGCTCGACTGTAACCTTCCCCAAAGAAAACGTTTTCTGGGAGACGGTCATTGATGTTGACCGTAACTTTGAGCTGTTGGATATTCCGTTTTCAGGAATGTAGGCCTCGATGTTGGCTGTAACCTTGTAGTTGGATTATTAGTACCTGCTTTTGGTTACCAGTTTGTATGACTGCTACCTTACAGATGATGTCACATTTCAGTCGACATTTTGCAGTAGTCTGGTACCTGACATTCTTCCGCCGAGATAGATAGCACATAAACGTGTATGTATGTTGACTGTTTGTCCAACACATTGTATATAATATCGAAGATAATGGACGACCATTTCCTATGCTGGCCCTAACCTTGTAGCAAACGAGGTATCATTCCACAAATTAGCCCTTTTAGACGTCTATTATTAGGTTATTTTGGACAAGAAGTACACTTATAGTTTACAAAACACATGCAAGAGAATAACATAATACTACAACTACTATACAGTCCGATAATAAATCCAAATGCAACATATAGCTGTTTCGTCTTTCTATGTCTATTAAGTGATTATAGGACTTAAATCGTAAAACTTTTATCTTATCGGACAGAAAGGACATAAACAAGGTCTTCCTTCTTCCATACATGCTGGGTTTTTTTTAATCTATTTGTCAGTGGCTAAATCCGAAACATCTTCTCCTTTCTCTCGTTGAATTCCCATTCCATATCTTATGATTTTTACATACTATATGTCTATTGAGTCAGGCACAATCATTATAAACCGATATTCTCCTAAATTGTTTCTTTACAAAAACGGTACAATACATTAAGTATACGAAAGAACCATTGCCGCTACATACATGAATAAATCTTAGCATGATGCGAACAAGCTTCTACTACGAGTAGCGAGTTTGAAAAGGAAAGAGATTCAGCGAACAGCATTAAACATGACATAAAATTCGCTCTAAGCTGAAGTAGAGAATCTTGTAACCATCTTTACACCAACGTTAAAATTCTAATCTCGTGGCTCTCAGGTCCTTTGGGGATGTAATCGTCCTAAATGGTGATCATCGACCAACAGGCATCCCTCGTTTATATGGATTTCAGTTACTTAAAAGCAACGTTTTAATTGTAATGATCAATAACCTATAGAATTGAATCGCGGGATACGATTCCCTACTGGAACTACTTTTAGGCTAAAAATTCGCATCACAATAGAACGTGGAAGTGAATTATCCCATTCATACTGGAACGACCTTTTTGGTTGAGCACAGTAATTCGAAAACATTATTATAATGTAGAAAGTCAATCAACGGTGATATATCTCAGTGCAATATAAACTTTTGATAAGCTAATCCACAGGCACAAACAACAAATCATATATCTGCATATGATACATAAGTTCCTTTTTACTGAAGCCTAAAAATTGAAACAAAAAAATAACTGGAAGAAGGAGTAAGTTGTTTCAGCGACAGATTCAATTCAGTTGTTTCGATAACAATACCTTTCCATTTTAAATTTGCATAAATCACACTGAATCATTTTCAGTTATTCTGCGTCTGCTACAAGAGAAATAGCGAAGTGTTCAAGAAGGAAATGAATACCTAATAATAACCATGTCATTCCATTGGCCTGATTGAACAATGAAAATAACACTACATCTGTTCGGATGATTCAGCGGAAGAGTACATGTGACAGCAACACAATTGGAAGAGAATATGTGACAGTAATGAAGGTGACCAAGACAGTAGCGCTGCTTGTATTCAAGCTGATCTCATGTGTGGTATTTTGTTGATAGAATCAATCAGAGGTCGCCTTTGATAAAATATTTATAGATAAGAAAATTTTGTACTCTAAAGACAAGTTCGTTGAACTTCATTCAAGACAAAAGTTAAGACAGGTGCTCCTGATAGACTGTAACAGTGAGCGTTGTCATCATTTTACTTCGTACAAAGAGCCTTATCAGCTTAACTAGTGAAGAGTATTAATAAACTTGTATAACGAGAAATATTTGTCTGGTAATATTTTTTATTCTTTTAAATATAAAAGCAATTTTGAATATCTCTTTTTTATGACCAATAAGACCAATATATTCAAACTCATATTGAAAGTGAAATATGTCTATTTCCGAAGCCCATATATCGAACAATATCGAACAAGTTTACTTGAATAAGATCAAAAGCAACATTTTTGTAAATTTTCACCGAACATGCTGTATTAATCTACACCTGTGTCAGTATACAATAAATCGACATCAATGCCCGAATAAAAAGAGAAGGGCGGCGACTTACTAACAATGAATCTTATTTCGATTGATTTCTGTTTGAATTATAACAATGACAATGGCTTTATTTTGTTCTATTTCACAAGATCATCAGACGATAACCTTCACGAGGTATCATTTTTCGAAGAAACAATAAATTGACGATATATTAATGGTACGCACATGTTGTCCTTATGGTATGATCGTTGAAACAGCAATTAAGCTTTATATATACATCTATTTTTTTTTCTCAAAGACTTCTTATCCTTCTAGTGTCTCTTTTGATATTGACAGTACGTCTTTTTCGGACTTTGGGTGAAACGATCTCTGTCCCCAAACCATGGAATAAAAAAGTAATCTACATATATTTTGAAGATCAAATCGTAATTGTCATTAAAAAAAACTGAACACTGAAAGACAGCATTCTGTGAAAGCACATTCTTAAGTGCTAAAATTCAAATAAGTAACATATGTAGCGATAAATCCAAACGGTCTCATCAAAACATTTCATAATTTGCTGAGGCTTTATCTAACAACTTTCTGTGCTTTGTAATGACACAACATTGTTATCATCATAATATTGTATAAATATTCAAACAACTGTTGCCACCAGCTCTTTATGGAAATAACAAGGGAAAAAACGAGTCTGTTTAATGTACCGGTTTTCCTATGATCGATTCAGAATCAATGTGTACAGCTGTTTACTCTGCGGCTAGATACATACGACACATGTTACTACCTGAAAATTGTGATTCACTGTGGACTTCAACACAAGGCTGTGATCTGTCACGACAGAAGGCAATACATCATAACATATGTATAAAATCTACCTCTGGTTGGTTTGAAATTGGCCTCGCAATCAGGTTGTGTGGTTGTAAGGGCTATATACAACTAGGGTGTTCCATCGATCGTCCGCTACCCCGATGTTCCGCAAAGTCGAAAAGAATTATAACCTCAATTCTACTTTGTCTCTGACCAACCAAAAAACATTATTGTGTCTGAAATATTCGGAGGTTCAACATGAGGTATGGCCTTGGACGTACAGAGAATGGTAATCCATCAAATATCCGCTAATCAATATTCAACAGGGAGTTACGCTTTATATCAGGTTTTACATCCATTACTCTGTGCTGATATTGAACAGACCAGCGTCTCTGCACTATTTGTGATACTATAAGGATATCTCCAGAAAACTTTTGGCCTTCACCAATACACTACAGTGACTCTGAACAGAGCCGACACTGTAATCTCCTGGGAAATGGGCCAATCTTTCTCACTAATAGGAATTGAGAAACCAGTTTCAGTTGACAAAAGTAAATTCAGAACAAGAAAATTAGAGTAAAGTAAGTACAAGTTAAAAATCGAACAATCGTCTAGTCTTGAAAGTCTTGCTTCCTATCAACACCGACGGTCAGGAATATGCTGGATAGTCTTCTCATGGCAATCAAATGAGACAGAATTAACTGAGAAGGAGTAGTGATTGATGGAAATTGACCCTACACTCTGGCCATTATATCGATCTGGTAATAAGCGTTGTTCATTTCAAGTGAATCAACCTAAGCCGTTTATCAATCCTGGAGCTTAAGGTATAAATGCTTTGCGATGGCCAAAATGAATGACCTTCATCTGGCGATGGGGATGGTTGTTCTTTGTTATTCAGCATGTTCCTTACACGGGTTACCGACTGTTGGTTTTTAGTGGTAAATGCTGATATATAGAGAAAACATGGTCAGTGTCCTAAAATTTAAGTTGTATTTTGGCGAGAGTGAAGGAAGACAAAAGTGGAGAGCCTCTGGGCTTCAGTAGTTTTGTTGTTCAATCTTTGCTTGCTTGTCATTAACGGTACGCTGAATTTCGCCTGATAACGTACGCCAAAATACGTGCTCCGCACGGAAATATAATTCCAAACATCGTCGGATATAACACCGTATTTATGGTTTTTAATAGATCAACATGCTCATTACAACATGTAAAATAACTTATTCCAACAGTTATCTATATTATTGATCGTTATCCCAAAGTTAATCAATAAAGTAATTCTGTCGAATTTCCGCACGTGCTAAAATACAGCTGTTTTCCGTCACTGGAATACAGCAAAAATATATTTGGCAGGTGTATTCCGGCAATGGCAGTGCCAGTTGCAGGATAAATATATATTAAGCTTGTCACCTACATTTATGATAGCGGCCATGACTGAACTTATATTTGAATGTTGTGATTAAAATACTTAAACTAGTATTCAGTGATAATGATGATGTGTATATTCTAACAATTATTGTGTACATAGCATATCAGATATCATCGTATTCCCTGCCTGCTACAGTAGTTCGATCAATATGATACCTGCTTAATATGAGATGATAACTTTACATCTCTGTGTTCATGTTGATTCATCCATTACGAAATGTTTCTAGTCGATTATCATTATTATTGAAAAGCGATGACTCAGCAACCAAGACAGAATATACATATAAAATATTGTAATAGAACACCTGATGACAACAGTTAACAAAAGTATATTGACATTCAAAATCAATTATTAATTACAAAGCTTCCACAGCCAATATTCCATAAGCAATACAATATTGCACTCAATATTTTGCTCGATGCACAGGTACCAAATTTAAATAAAATTCATTCTTTGTTTTCATATTCGATATATCCAGTAACACATTCGGTACCCAAAACCACAAACAACAACATTCAAATCTAAAACATTACTTTCCTATTATCCACAATTTGTTGATAAAAAATGCCAGTTGGTAACTGTTATATTTCATGTAAAATCCTAGAATTTTTGAAAATACATATACGCTGACAACTGCAAAGACTAATTTCACAGGAAATATGAAGAGACCAAAGGTTTAAATGTATATGTCTCTCAACGCCTATCTTTGACAGATTAATTTGGTTTTGTATGTCATTTCTGGCACATGCAGAAAATAGCTTTTAAGTAAATACATTTACGTGTATTCCATCCTAAAAGTCATCATTCAAGTATTCATCGAATATCTTTTCATACTCCAACGGCACTGTCATGTTGTCCTTTAAGACAGAAATATGATTTAAATGTGATATTTGGACCAATGGAAATATTCCAAGTTTTGTAATTGCAAAAATAAAACATTTTCTAAACCGCATTTAACCTTAGAAATAATAATATATCGTGTCTTTATAATTTCAGCACAATTACATGGATTAAATCAACTCAACTTAAACAAAATTTATTGCTTGACTATATCTACTAGGACACGACAGACTCTTCAACAACAATCGTTAGCATTTGCCTGTTTTACCTACTTGTGTGTTTCATTTGTCGCATTTGATTTGATCAAGAGCTTGTCCCAACATTACAATTTCCATGAGGTCAATTACCAACATGTAAACGCACAACATAACGTGTCGGACCTCGCTCTTATTGCTCTACTTGAACTCACCAAGATGTAATAGGCAGTCAATGAAGCAGAAGACGCTTCACAATCTGGTACACCTGGTTTTATTTTCCCTTTTCTTTTTCATGTTCAAATCTTTCTTTTGCTCATATTTCGTACTACTAGGGATTTCGTTGAATTGAAATTGAATCGTTTGCATTTAGGTTTTGTTGACAAGTTGGTGTTTTTTTTTTTTTTTTTATTTATCCTCAAAATAACTAAATATCCAATGTAGTATTTTATAAACATTCGGCAGCGTATTTTAATTGAAATATTGATTTAAATGTACTCGTTCTATATTCCCACATTTACATTAATATTAATCAAATGTTTTCTGTCACAATCGTACAATGTTAACAGCAAATCAATTGATTTAGCAAATATCATTTTCACAGACCGAAAATTAATACCAGGCTTAATTCAAACCCGTGACAGAATATATCGATATTCTTTTAACTCAAGTTTCGCTACTATGAAAAATACAGATATCCTTTCATAATTGTGCACTAAATATGATACACCGAGACTAACAATTAAAATTCCTCCATTGTTCTGATAAAGAATATATCATTTTCGCTGCATGCTGTTTACAATGTTGACATGGTAATTTAGGAAATCGATAATTGTGTGTAATGTTTGTTTATAGTCGATTGTTTTAAGAACAATGTAAATATTGTCATTTAAACCATTATTATCGACTGGTGGTGAAAAAAAATCGTTGATATACAGTATATCATGTAATGTTTCCATATAAATGACATCAACACAAATGAACACTTGAGGTGAGCGTTTCCCCAGATAAATGCATTCCAGGCAATGTTTGCAATAGTATCTAACTGTTGGAAAGTTAGCTATAAATAAATATTGAATACTGTGTAA
Organism: Ylistrum balloti; assembly: GCF_031769215.1. Taxonomy (NCBI): domain Eukaryota; kingdom Metazoa; phylum Mollusca; class Bivalvia; order Pectinida; family Pectinidae; genus Ylistrum; species Ylistrum balloti. The sequence goes on from NW_026782179.1 coordinate 1,542,548, forward strand.
TGCACTGCAAATGTGAAGTTGGGAATATCAATCCATGATAAATAATAACATCAGAGAGCTATTCAATGCAGCCTGCAATCGATTAAAGTACAGTATTTAGATACCATTGTGCGTGAAATGAAAGCTATTCTGCTACTGAGAACTAATAATTAAATTCTTCCATTGCCTTTTGGTTGCTTCCACCTTTTTTTTTGGGGGGGGGGGGGGGGGGGGTGGGGGTGGGGGTGGGTTCGTCGTGCCTTTAAGTTACATACGGTACAAGAACTGTACATTTTAAACAACCTTAGCAATAACACAGAATGTCATCAAAACACGGAATGTGTAGGATGTGTATCAAAATTACGCTAGTATAAACAAAATGATAAGTTGTATCTAAAAAGTCAATACTTGGTGAACACATAAGCAACATGTAGCAAACATTTTAAAGTCGACCTGTTTTGATTTTAGGATCTTCGAACCCTAATGGCAGCAAAGTTTTAGTTTGAAGGTAATTATAAAAATTCCCAAACACGTTCAGTTCAAAAGAAACGCTTAGTTTGTCCTGCATTCATAACATATTTGTAAATGAACTTCTGTTGATTTTTCCAGGCGGTTCCAACTGTCCCTCAATCATACTTTGTAGATAATGTAAGCATTACACCTATATCGACGGATTCAACACATAGCTTTTTCTTTGGAAAATATTGCATCTCCTTATTAGTTCTATCACGTTAGAATACAACGTCCTATACGAATAACATGCTTTGAGACCAGGCACGTGACTCGCAAGCACGACGTGTGAAATTGGTCTAAGGCCTGTCATAAAAACTGGATATTGGAAAACAGAAAATGAATGTTATTACATTGACCCTTGAATGTATACCGCATCAGAGAATATTCAATAATATTTACATGGCATCAGGCGGGAGACAAAAAAACAATCTTATCTAACAGAGATCCACGAGTTGACGGGAAAGAAGTGACCTTTGACATATTATCATTGTAATCTGGAATTTTTGATTGGAGCGCATTAGGTCTTAATTTGCTTCTCTCTCCAGCACAATGCGGCCTCAGAAAACGATCGAAAACTTAAGTTTGAATCTTTTCATAAATCACATAACATACATGTTAGAAGCTGTAATTGCGGCACGATATGGGGCTTTCAAATGAATTGGGGGCAAACAAAGAGATTTTTTTCAGTCATGCAATCGACATAACCTAGCAACCACGTTCAGATCAAACAAGGATGGAATTTTGTTGAAACGCAATATACGTTACATCGATGTATATCGATAATAGCGTCAATTAAAGGTGCTATCACACATAGGATTATTGTCAGAACATGGTAGCATGACATCGTGTTTACAGAATACAAATACTCTACATCTTGTCTCTCTTGTGGGACTAATCCTTTCTCCTTCATTGAGTGAACGTTGGATACAAAATGCTCTACATGTTGTCTCTATGATGGGAATAACCATTTCACCTACCATGAGTGAACATGCAATGCAAAATAATCTATAGATTGCTATTTTCCACGATTTCAGATCAAGACTGTTCTATATCACACAAACCCAATACAGTAAGTGTGCTCATGAAATAATCATAAATACGAAGTGAGTATTAATCAAATCGTATCCAGTGAGATACAGTTATGTAACCTCTCTTTTCAGATATGAAAAGGTATGGGTGTTTGTTGTAATGGAGAAAATCTGGATGTTATGCTTTCTAGTCATATCTACACTTAGATACTTCATTGTGGCTGACTACTATTGGAAGCGAAGTGAGTAAGAAATACAATGTCTGTTATCTATGTATATATAAGGGATGACTAATATGGAAACTTCCAGCAGGATTTGGGATTTGTGTTATTGAAGAGATGAGAGGGAGCAAAAATAGCTGAACTACTTGTCAGAGTACGTTTTTTTTTTTATTATGTCCTCACTTTTACATCGTTTTCCGTTTGCCAATGCCTTCTTTACCATTGTCTTTGACCATTTTCAATCTAATAGACCATTCGATCGAACGTCACACTATTTTGATATGACGTAATGGGAATGACGAGTAGGTGGTGCATAATTTCTATAATAGAATCTCTGTCTCCATACATAAAAGTTCACTGAAAATATATAACATATATTAAATTTGCAACATAATGATTGATATAACCCGTGTCCGTCACCTTAATGTCGTGTTTGCTGAGATTCATCGTATATCATAAATGCTTGATTAAAGTTATCAAATATATAATTCATTGATACGACCAATCCTTAGTATACATCAGGACATATACGTACGTGATGAATTATTCAGAGCCAATTACTGTGTCCGCGGTTGTAAACCATAGTCGGTCTCCTCGGAGAGGACAGTACTCAGTCTCATTAAAAGTATGAAATCTAACGAGATATCTTAATATCTTACGGTTATACTCATTGGGAATTAAGTCGTATCTATACTTTTAAAGTAACATTACTTAATATTCTTGAATACATAGCCGCAGGTTAATAAATGAAAATGCATTGCAGTGTTAAGGTAGCGAGACTTTACAATAGAAAAATATATTCATTATTATTTTTAGTGTTTTGGAAGACCGGAATCACGTGAGTCGTTCGATAGTAATTGGCGATGATCATGGAATTTTATCTGCATTGTTGATTATATTGAAAATATTTCAAAACGACCCCGTTGTTCTTGAAATGAGCACGATGTTTCCTTCAGCAAAAAAACATCATAAATATTCCTGGGAAAATGAGGAAATACAAAACCATCACAAGTAACTGACGATTAACTCCCTGTTGGTACATTTTAGATAGATTTTGAGGTTTCAGTACTTAACAGAAACTATTATTTCCTCATAAACACCCGTTTCATACCTATGTTACTGCAATACACAACATATAACACTAACAATTCTGTCATTTAGATTTATATTCTGATATTTTTTACCGTTTAACCAAAAGAGATATCTACAGTGTTTAAATAAACTACATAAATTATGCCTATTCATCAAATTGGTGTACACCTTCCTTGTTCAATATCAATCCGTCCTACAGTAAGATTCGTCATTGAAGTATTATACCACTCACTCTTATTGCGTTTGCTGCTCTTCTAGATGTAATACAAGTGCATTGAAACCCTTGATTTCCAGAATCGTAATTATTCAACATGCCTAGACAAATACTCACAGATTACAGAGAGAGAGAGTACGTAACTGAAGCTAAATTGTGAGAAAGACCTGTTAAGAAATCCTCACTAACGAACATATTCAAAGAAGGGAAACAGAGTACTTCAGCAAAGTAATTATGAAGTCTTACAGAAAGGTTTTCTTTGCAGTCTATAAAAGGGTAATTAACAAATGGCTGAGAAACAGAAAAGCTGGTTACAGAAGACGTTAACAGAAAAATAAGACTCTTATAGGAATTAGAATAGATAGCTCATATGCGTAGACATTTACGTTTATATAATAATAAAACAATGATAGCTTATGGGAAAAAACATTTATCATTTAGACATACAACAGTGAAGTAGACCATCGTCTTGAGGAATTAGAAATGGAAAGCAGAGTAGGATCCTTTTAATGAAGACATTAAGTCCTGAACAGCACTTCAGGAGGGAAGTTCCAGGCATATTTCTACCTATGATGCCATACATAAGAGAAGTTCCACTAATGCACTGATACGTGCAGTTAACGACTGGCGTAGAGAGATGGGAGAGTGGGAAAGATTTTCATTCTGCCGCGAGTCTTATTCAGACCACGAAAGCTCGGATACGGGCTGTAGTCAACACAATGACCAGAGGCTTTTCCTACAAGGCTAATAAGAGGATACATATCTGCAAACCAGCATCGATCCTAACTGATATTCTAATAGTCCCTCTTCAATAAGAGTGGAAAACGTTGTTTTCCTTACATAGTGGTCCTGCTTGTTTGATTAAAGGCACTATTGCTGTAATTACGCCACGGGCATCAATATTGTTATCTTATTATACATTCATCAATATATTGTACATCATTTGTAATTGGATTTTGTATTATACTAATTATACTTGCCTGTAGTAAATGGCAGTAATGACTGGCAATTATGTATGACTTGTAGATACCGTGGTGCTGGTGGATTAGGCAGGGGAGTTGGTGTGTGTATGTTTACGTTTTAAGGAATTACAGATTTCCATTTTACTAAATTCCTATGAAAAACAGAGCAAAGTGAATAGTAAATGTAATCTCTGAAGTGGTCTATTTACACAACAGAAGGATCGAATTGTATGTCATATATAGCTCTGTATTGCTGTATTACTACTCGTTCGATAATTTTCTGAATAGAAATTGACTTCTTCGGGTATGGTCGCAGAAATGAAAAAGTGTTAACTGCACCTAACATTTCGTGTATCTCTCTGATATACATTTCACGTTTCTTTGAGTGGACAAGGTTCTGCATTGAGCAGTAATTTATATATTGATCAAAATATTCCCAATGTGTCTGTGACACATGTACCTCACAAACATATAAAGTGTCCATATTATTATGAATTTAAAGACATTTAAGTGTGTGTGTATCTTATACAATATATATGTGTGCGTTCTCTTTAACTGTGAAAATACGTTCACCTACCTGGACAGACAGTCTTTAATGCCAAGGTGCGAATATTCCAATATCTCTTCTATTTAAGTCCCAACAACACTTAAATACTGTCACAGGTGACTGAATCGTCACAATCATGTACACACTGATTCTCACAGCTCAACTGACGGGCTTTGATTTGCTACTGATGGTGCCAGCACGTGGAGGCCTCGTCACCACCGTGAGGGAAATCGATTTCCTATACCGGCCACATATGACCGTATATTATATTTTCCGTGTAGTGAATTCAATCTGTAGTGTAGTCTTCGGTTTGAACTAATGAAAATATTGATATTTTATTTAGAATGCGCTAATTTAACAATGAAAGTAGCTGGATGAATTCGATAGCAAATACGTCGTGCTATAGCCAAATTGATTTTCAGCTAGTATTGCTTCCCTGCTAGGATTTTATGGGTATCGGAGAGCACAATTTTGTAATAAACACAACATTACAAAACACCTGAGAGCTATATACCTTTCATAGCGAACAGTTAAAAACCACAGTTAAAAACAATTTATACCCTTTTGGCAAGTGAAATTTAGGTCATGGATACTTTGCAGTTTTGTGGGTTTTGTTTTTTCATTTTTCCATTTTCTGTCGTTAAAGCTGTTAAACTTTACTGTCTTGGGTTTCGGTACCACATATGGCAAGGTCTACTGCAACAAATCAATTTTTAATTTTCAGTGAGATTTTTGTGGAACTAGTTAGTCACGAATATTCACAACAAAAACAATCGATTTGATGCTTCGGATATTATATCTATACCTTTACATATCCGAAACCATATTTGTACTTGTGTGGTATCAGTTGTAGTTGATATTATCTATAAACAACCGATCCTTTCGTCGCTTTTGCACTTAGAAGATTACAAGGTTAACTCCCAAGATAAATACGTGTTGCTCGATTGATGTATTTTATAGTGTTTTTGGTAAATAACAACTTGTGTAACTGTTTATATGTAAGACAGGGAATAAACAGTTATGTATAGTTATTGAATTTAACTTTAACATTACAAACTTTCAATGAAATGTAAAAGAATTATGTCACTTTAGTCATTCAGATTGTAAAATCAGGTTAGGCATTGATATACCGAAGTTTCATAATTCGTGCTTTATGCTCGGCACTAAATTGGGTGTGTGAAAAGCTTATTAGGATAAATTTTGTTCATATCGAGTTAAGGTGCTAACGACAATTTGACAAATGTAATTTGAAGAACTTTTGTCCACAATTTATCCAATTTCATTAGAAAATTAAGACACGTAATATTTGTTTTTTGGCATTAAATTCAGATATCTCCAAGGTTTTAACGTTACCACTGACGATAATAACAGGTTTATGATTTTTTCACACCAAGTTCTTCTCAATGAAATATCCACGTGGTAATAGCCAGGGAAAAATTTTGTATTTAATTGGTGAAAAATCAAATTATGCTTTATGACTTGATACTCTTTTGATATCAATCATTATCAATTTTTAGGTTCATATACCTCCGCATCTAACTCTAAATTTATATTGGCAAGTGTGATGATTTCGATTTCCCTATTATGAATTTTCCATTTCTGGATAGCAACATTCGATACCTAAGGGCCTGTTCCAAGTATCAAGGTTTTCATGCAAGATGTCGCCAACTGACGGGAAAATTCATGACAAAGATTTTGAAAAGATGCATTGTAATGAAAATTATTGTCATAGCTATCTAATTAAGAAATATTGTATTTCTTTGTGCGATATAAAGCTGACTGGATGCATTTGATGCTCGTTAGTTTGCCTGTTGGTTCAGTTATTTTCATTTGAGAACGTGATACTAGTTACTTTGATTAACCAAGATTAACATGGCGGACGTCGCCGATGGTGCAGAAGACGCTTACTCCTCTAGAACGTTTGGTCTTATTCTCCTCGTACTTTTATCAGGAGTTTCCTCGTAAGTCGTTCTTTTGTTCATATTTTGCCCTAGTTTTGTTGAATTTGAGTTTGATTTATAAAAATGGTATTTTCTTGTAGTTTGTTGATATAATTTATGATGTGAAGTTTCCGTGCTTAGTCTGCCCTCGTTTTATTGAATTTTAATTTTGGATTATGATTCTGTTCTCATGATGGTGTTTTGTATGGAAAGGTGTTTTTCACTTATTTTCATCCTTATCAATATAGGAAACAATTTGTAAGTTTACAGCAATGCTTTTACGCGAGAAATCGAGGAAAACATACTACCCACTATCTCTCTCCATAAGTAGCGTAAGGGAAGTAACTCACATAAGAAGACCCCACTGTTCATGAATCCACTTAACGCTGATTGACACTTATAATTCACATTATCTAAGTGACGATATTGTTATATTTTACTCTCTGCCACTATATATTTACCATCGACTATGACAGTGTTTCAATGAACCTTTGTTGATAATACTTGTGTTCAATATTGTGAAATTGATTTTATTTGTGTAAATTTTATATCGTTAGGTGTATGTATTTGTATACTACTTGATTTACTGGTTTTCTAAAACGTTTGCATGCAAAATATCGTAACGAATAAATCGGTAATTGTTTTTTTCATTGATTTGTGTATGCTAAACTTATTTCTATTGAATTATCTTAAATATACATTTGCGAATCGCTTGTTGCTAATCTTATAAATTTTATATGTATTATCGATGAGTTTATTCATGGATTGGTGATAGACATTAAGAAAACTAGTTTTTGTTTTGTGCAATCCATAGCTCTAGAATCGGAAGTGACTTGTTAAACATGACGAGAAATGTCTGTCACTTCTGTAAGTACGCGAATTCCATGTGGAATACCTGTACGTGGATATTTTCTTTGCATTCACTGTGGTGTAAATAAGGATAAACCACAAACAAAGGTAACAAAATATGTATGTTAAACATCCTGGTATTATCACCGACAACAGTATATGTAGAGTGTTGAGTCTTTTATACAGACTCCGAAGAATTGAATCCTGGTATAATTGCCGGGTTAGGGTTAGCACCGCCTACAAGATTCAAGTATGTGCTTGAAAGAAGACAAAACATAACTGTTTCATATAACTGCAAACTTTACTCTATTGCATTAACAATATTGTGACGTCACAAATCAATGTTGTTGATGTGCCTCATCATTATTTCCTCAAACAACAATCAATGTTACTTATTCAGATATGAAGGACAGTGTATATTACCTATTAACATGCATACTATTTTCTAAAAAAATCATGTTCAAACAAACTGGTCGTTTCAATAGAAGTCTAGATTCCGCCATTGACAAATGTCATACTAAAAGACTCCATGTATTATGAATAACGATATATAACCAATCGCAACACGACTCAAAATAGGTCTGCTGCTCGCTTTTTCATAAAAATGCGATATATTGCCCATTGTAAGGTATTATGAATCTTACGAGTGCTACAAATTAGGGAAAGTCGTTTGTATTCCTAGTAAACATAAAGTTAATAGTCCACATCCTCGGAACAAAAAAAGAACGTTTGCTTAAGATATTATGTCGTTGAAAGTACAGAATGTACAATTATTGTCAAACATTATTGCAAGTGTTAAAAAACCACATTTTGAAAGACATTTTTAAATTCCAGGAGTGAGCGATTGATGGGTTTTCGTTTCATAAATATATCACAGAAAGCTTCGCATGAAAACAATGTCTGCAGATGTCACAATGTCTGACGTCGTCGTTGTGATAACGTCATTCACTTATATCTGTAAATTGTGTTTTCATTTCTGTTGTCAGCGTGCGTACTTATTGGTCCATTCCTTTGCATTTGCATTGAATTTTTCTCGGTTCTTAATATAAAGGCTGGCAATTTCCGGCATCAAAGGGTCTTCAGTGTTAGGTTCCGAAAATAGCACTACTATAGACTCCAAAACTAGAAATAAAATCAAAGGCAACAATATGATAGATAAATCATTTAAAACACACTAAAACGATAGATAAACCACTGCAAATTTACTGCAAAAGTATACACCATTGAAAAGTCAATGCAAATTTGGGATAAATCACTGAAAAGTCGTTGCAACAAATACGACATCATCATAATCTAAACTTAATTTCAGTCAAACTATGGCAAAATATATACAATGGAAAGATTTACCCGAAGACTTTATTTATGAAGAGTAAGAGTAAGATAAGGTTTCGGAAGAGTAAGCGTTTTCTGCTTCATCGACGAACCCGAAATGTAAATCTTAATCAATACAAGAAAGTAGTAAAGGCATGATCTCAAATGAGAACAAGGCATACAACAACGGAACCAACAGGTAAACAATCCAGCATTAAAGCAGGTCCAGCTTCATATCGCACAAAGAAATAGAATATTCCTTAATAAGTTACTCTGACAACCGTAAATTAAAGATAAATCATTAGTCCTTACAACATCATATATTACTAAAATAATATTTTAATGTAACAATTAAAAGTCGCTAAAAATTACTAAACCACTGAAAAGTATGCCACAAAGGTACAGATAAATCACTTAAAAGTCACTACAATCGCTGCAAAGTGATATTTTGGTAAAACCAGTCATTAATAAAAATATAAACGGTAGGTGTATATTTGCCCGCAAGCATTTATACGGCTTTTTAGCGCGATATTGTCATAGAAAATATCTTGTGTAGAGGCAGACAGTATACATTGTGATAAACATGAACTACGTATGTGTTTTGGCCTCAGAGAAACTCGGACAACAAATATGATGAAAAACCAAGTGTTTGAAATAAAAATAATAAGTAAACTTGTTATTTCACCTGTTTTTTTTTTTTTTTTTCAATCTTTTTCACAAAAATCTTTATCATAAATAATACATATAGAATCAACTTTCTATATCCGTGTATTTTACCTGTTTCTATCTTCTTGCCCGGTGTCCATTTTGACTCTAGGATATCCACACAGATGGATCCATTGTTGTTAACGTTAGGGTGATATATCTTCGTTTCAAATTTGATCTGAAAGAAAGAGCATAATATGAAATACATAATTCATTGTTATTGTAGGATTACATAGAGAGTTCCAACATTTACTAGCAGACACATTTGAAACAGAAAAAACAAAGTCATTGCCGTGTGTGTTTTAGTTTAAAACAACTTGAAACATTTTCATTCAATATACCGCTTACCTTTGGTGATTTCATTGGGTAGTCCAAAGGGAAATTTAGATCAAGGCAAAATACACCTCCAGCATACGGTGTCCCTTCCTGCATAACAATAAGCTTAGTATAGTTATTAATTGTTTAAATGGATAAATGGGAGAATATGAGGATTTCGGATATTTTCAGTGACATTCACATAAGTCGACAAATAATACATGTATCGTGTTTATTTTGAACTGACAATACAGAAGCGATAAAATCGAAGACAACTATTTAAGTCGGTTAAGTAATTTAAGAAGACGATTCATTTCCTTTTATTTTCTGTTAAGTTGTATTTTCTGATCCAACAAAGTACCGTAAAACTATAAATTTTCGGAAGATTTAAATTTCAAAGGAAAACAAGTTCGTGGGACTTGATTTCGTTGGTCAAAAGTAATGAAAAATTTAATATGAAATTGCTAATATGTAATAAACTCAATTTTAAACTTTTGATTTACTTACTGGTCCTTTGATTTTAACTTGCCAATGATATACTACAAGAAACAAAAAAAATAATATGAATACATTTAGCAAAAGGCTATCCCTGGTGTGAGAAAGATATCCTGTTGATTCCTGAATTAACTTCTGAATCTAGTCTTACTATCAAGTAACTGAGGAAACTCTATACTAAAGTGATTCTTTTGTTAGATACTAAATGAAAGATAGGTTGATTATGTACGTTAAGATTTATCAAACGGTATACCAATTGGAATATCTTAGATATAGATATACATAAGAACCGACACATGAGTATATGAGTAATAATATAAACGTCACCCTTTACTTACTGTTTTCTCCAACAAGGTCAACGGAAAAAAATCCGCCTTGATTTTCATTTATCGACGTCAGTTCCTGGAACAAATTATTGGTACAATTGGTTGGATACAACTATTTTACGCGTAATGACAGATCAAAAGGATTCTTAAACAATTTAGCTTCCTTATGCGCATGCTTATTCATTGCGAAATATAGGTGAAAACAAAAGTTACGTTCGGTTTGGTTTTATATATATGGTCATAAAATAACCATAGATATTAATAGTATGTTAATACTATCAATATCTAAGCGAGGCGAGTGAGTATGTGTGTGGCAGCCTGAAACATGTCGTTGTAAGCCTCCCTGCTAAAGTGTTACAACAAAACTGAAATCTACCGCCGAAAGCGTACACAAAGACATCCCACCCAGTCACATTATACCGACTACAGGCAAAACTATCGTCATACTACCACTATAGAGAACGTCAGTTTTAAACGTAATGGTCTGGGGACCGAACCCATAGTCTTCTTCAAAAAGGCGCACGTGAATGTCCATATATAGTCACCTCTTACGAATCATGTAATGGGGATAGCATGTACAATACTAACGTCATACCTGCAGAACAATGTTAGGAGAATGTACACCAACACAATTGATTATAATGACATGCATGTATTGTGGCAGCAATAGTGCTTAGCTTACAACAAAACAGCAAGACTGGACTTCTTTTGATGTTCACATGTAAATTTATATGATTATATGATATCAACATTTAATCATCACTAGCAAAGGAGGGTCAAAAGCAACATCACCAAGAGAAGTTGATGTTGAGTTGGTAAGGTCGGGAGTCATATCTTTTATACACTAAAACAAGAACAAAACATAGTCATTACCTTAGCCAGTCTTCGTTCCGCCATTTTTTCTGTGTATGGTATTATGGTATCCCACCTGGTTTACACAGCTTTACCACACGTAATCTATTTACAACACACGTCACCGGTGTGTACTTTAACTTTGTCGATCGCGAACTAAACAATGAAATACGGGTTGTGAATCATGCCGTCAAGGGTAGTTGCACCTTGTGATAATACATATTCATCCAACCTGCAAAGCAATCAATATAGAACAAATCAAAGCTATTTTTAGAATTCGATATCACATAGAACACGATTCTGACACACATTAGTTGTATACCCGTATACCTACTGTAGATCTATGAAACGGAATATCATTATTAGCTGTTGTGGCGATATTGCCAACAGGATTTGATATTTGATTCAACAAAAGCTCTGTCCTTAATCATATATTTTAGGAAATGTATGAAACAAAAGTTACATAATAACTACTTTTTAACCTAATTAAGATTTAACTGTTATAAGGAAATCTGGAGAGGGGACAAATCTGCCATCAATATACTGCTTAACCTAATTAAATAGATTCAGAGTTATGTACTATCAGGATATATGTCCTTCTTATCAACACACCTTCGAAATGGTGATGTCGATCTATATTTCGTTCTTTTGTTAGCATACTGAACAGTACACAGCTGTACATCCGATAACTCTAAACGATAATGACTATCGACGAGCAGCTAGAGCTGATAACTTATCAACCATGTACACAATGCCATACTGTGATTAGTGTTGTCTTTGAGTCAATAGTTACTTAATCACTTATAATGAACGATTTTTGTCTTAGTTAGAGCAGTCTGATTATAAAACGTGCATTTCAGTATTTGTTTTATATTTTGAGATTTTGTTTTACTTACAAAAGATGTTTTTACACTTCAGTAGTATACTGTGACACACACATACGTACACACACACCCAAAACAGCACCCCACCAGAAATTTTCACTTTCTCTTCTCGTATCACTTTCATATTTTCCACTGATATCTTATTATGATATTCTTTCTTTCTTTCTTCTTTTGTCTTTCTTTCTTTCTTCCTTTATATACATTACACATGAACTACAGATAATTGCCTGTATTGTAGGTCTTATGTAAATTTCTTAAAGACAGATATATAAAGATCTAAAAACAAAGTCGTATACCCACACAGAGATAAGTATTAAGGTGCTGTTCTCTTGTGTCGTTTGTATAATCCTTAGACTAACAGTCTGACATTTCAAAACAATGGTATCGGTCGTTTGCATCGTTACCCCATTGATCTATTTTATCAAGACGTTTTTAACCTTTTTATATGCTAGTAATCGGATTATTCCAAATCTGTTCTTTGTTGAGTATGTTGAAACTACAGGGTCAAAAAGGAACAGACAACGGTCCTCTTTATCATATACCGAAGATTTCAAAACATTTAATGTCATTTAAAACATATTCGTGTATGTCTGTGTAAAATGGTATGGGACCTATCACGCATTGTATCAATGAGTACCATATTCGCATTAATATGGGTGTAAACCGTCCACTAAACACAGGTAACAACAAATGGTAATCCCCACGCTCAGTCCATTTCATTTAAAGCCCAAATATACGTAACATTCACCAAAACTTTAGTGTAGAATCACACATAATTATTGAGATATTCTCTAAAATGTAGTTAAAATTAAGTTATTCAAACAATAGTTATCATGACTTTGTGCATAAAGTATTGATATATGAGCAGTTGAAACTCGCTATTTGTAAACACACCTCCATTTTAAACACGCTGCCATCGAAATTACGATTGTTGCCGAACCACGTCGGTAAGTTCATGACCTGTCTCGCGAGAGTTGAGGTTTCTACTTATAGAGTAAGCACATGCAGATATGTCTACAGTAAGTTTTTGTTTACAAACATTGTCTGCGAAGTCTTGTCGTAGACTTGAGGTATTCCTGTGATAAACATTCAGTTTTTGGGAAATTATTAGAAGGAATAATTAGTTTAGAAACGATACGACGCACAATTATTTCGTAAGAATTCAGAACTGGCCTGATGTATGATTGGAAAAAAGGAAGCGACTGGTGAACGTATGTACTGTGTCTGCCATGTTTGCACACGCGGAATATGCGCATGCGCAATGTCATCGCTACGAGCGGTGATGTATGAATTATTGTGGGTCCCACATTGTTTATTTTCCGATTTTTTCAATTTTTATTTAAATTGAAAACAGTCAGTTTTATTTTCTTTAATAAAAGGAATGTATTTGTTTTGGGGAAAATACGATAAAGATTGTTATTTATAGTGATTTTTACGTATATTGGGGCTTTAACACATTTGACGGGGCCACGAGATCAAGGGAACTTTTTATAAGTCCGAGCTACAGAAAGTGGATGTAAGGAACGACGATATGCTGAAGGTGGAAACCATTTTGACAAGGAAAGGTCAAAGCAAAAAATATTAAGTGAAATGGTTGCGCAGGCTAAAGAAATTCAATTTCTGGATACGCGCTTCTGATGTTATCAACTTGCAGGAGAGTAAACTACCCCAGAAAGGTCCAATGCCATGACCCGTGTTATCGGAAAAATTGTGAATATAGTCAGACAGTTCCTTTACTATAGCAAGGTATGGTAGATGACTCTTGTGTAATTGTAATATCTTATTACGATGTATATATTAGAGTAGGTAATGATGGTAAGGATGGATGTGGGATGGGTCTCCTGCCTAAATTCATTCCATCGTGAGGGGGGATAAAATGTTGTACATATGTACCGTCTTCTCTCTTTTTTTTCATAGAAATGCAATCGCTCTAAACAAAGATACAGCAAAGAAAACCCCAAATACGTCATCAATGAGATACCTGTGACATCCGATTGGTACCTTCCTGCCGCAGAGGGTGTCACTAGGGAGGTGCCCGGGAGAATTATATAGGGGAGTGTACTGGATGACCCTGACCGGATGTATCTTTGAGTGCCAACATTTTTAATCCCCTCGAGAGCATTATGTATTGATAGTGGTCATAGTCTTTTCTTCTAAAGTAGTATTAGTTCCAGCAGGTAAATTTACATGTAAAACTGCCCCTGATGGCATTCAGCAACTAGTGTAAGTTGTATTTTTGTTTCCTTTTAAATTTGATGTTCATGATACTCTTTTTAAATATCTTAGATATGTTTAAACAATATTCACACTCAATTTTATTCTCTATAGCATTATTAGGTATGAAGAAACCTATTTCATATATTTTGTGAAATGTTTGAATATCTTATTTTTTTTTTATTTTATTTGGAATGTAATATTTTAAGTTTACATAACAGCTACTTAACTTATCACATTGTACCTTGTGTTTGTGTATACATGTTGTACTGATGGATGTTTAGACCAGAAGTTAACAAAATAAAATTAATCCAAAATGACTATTAATCATTTCTCATTGATAAATTAGTAGATTTGATACCAATTACCAGACACCCGATATTTTCTTAACCAGTAACGTCATTCGTTTCATAACCTTCAAGTTCATCATCCTATCTTTGATAGAACATTTTGCGGAGTAGCAGGTGTAATTACTATTTTGTTGTTACGATGTGTTTGTGTTCACTATCAATAGGGAGGAGAAACATGGCAGCTAAATGAGGTGATTATTAAGCACATGTTGAATAATATAAACTAGAGGTCAGACCAACACTGTCAATTTACCAGGAGGAGGTAACCAAGCTGCTAGATGATGACTATGATGGTCAGGCAAGGGCCGTTGTGAAGCAGATTCATACCTACAAAAATGCAAGATCAGCACTCTACAGAGCCAGACGGAAACTGACACCAAAGCTGCCAAAGACGACTAGTAACATCAACCTTGATAGACGATGGACCGTGACAATGACTGGTGAACACTTCCTGCTAACTGACAATGGAAATGATGCCCGCTACCTTGCCTGCCACTTCCGGGAACATGACAGACCATGCCGCTGCTGACAAGATTTACTGTGATGGGAACTTCTACACTTGCCCGACACTTTCACAGATGTTATTGGAACCATAATCCCTGTAGTCGACACTCTCCTGCCCGGAAAGAGACGGTAGATCCACATCTGGTTTCTCATTCTACTGAAGACCGCCATGGATGAATGTAACATCCCAATGTGTCCAACTACTGTATTCGCCGACTATGAGATCGCCCTTCACAGCGCCATGCGGCATGCATTTTCAGGAGTCTTTTCATTTCAAATACTCTAGTTTTCTTTCAGGTATATTTGTTTTATTTCCAGTATTCCAGAATTATTTCAAGTAGTTTTTCATTTTATCTTAAATACTCTAGTTTTATTTCAGGTATATTTGTTTTATTTCCAGTATTCCAGAATTATTTCAAGTAGTTTTTCATTTTATCTTAAATACTCTAGTTTTATTTCAGGTATATTTGTTTTATTTCCAGTATTCCAGAATTATTTCAAGTAGTTTTTCATTTTATCTTAAATACTCTAGTTTTATTTCAGGTATATTTGTTTTATTTCCAGTATTCCAGAATTATTTCAAGTAGTTTTTCATTTTATCTTAAATACTCTAGTTTTATTTCAGGGATATTTGTTTTATTTCCAGTATTCCAGAATTATTTCAAGTAGTTTTTCATTTTATCTTAAATACTCTAGTTTTATTTCAGGTATATTTGTTTTATTTCCAGTATTCCAGAATTATTTCAAGTAGTTTTTCATTTTATCTTAAATACTCTAGTTTTATTTCAGGGATATTTGTTTTATTTCCAGTATTCCAGAATTATTTCAAGTAGTTTTTCATTTTATCTTAAATACTCTAGTTTTATTTCAGGTATATTTGTTTTATTTCCAGTATTCCAGAATTATTTCAAGTAGTTTTTCATTTTATCTTAAATACTCTAGTTTTATTTCAGGGATATTTGTTTTTATTCAAATGCTCTTTATTCTGAAGTTTTGTCTCGGGTACTTTATTGTACAACACTAAAATGATTATCTATGTAATCTATGGTGATTAAGTTACATATTGTATAGCATCTATGGTTTAATATTGGTTTAAGTTCAAGATAAGTTATATTACAGGTATTTTTCATATTATGATAATTTTAGAAATATGTTAGGGTGTAGTGTTAAATCATCCAACATATTCTAATTTATTTATACGTGTTTTAGTGCTGAACGAGTCTATTTTAATTATTCAGTATTTTTCATCAAACAAAATTTGTATAATCATTTATTTTAATATCGCAGTCATATGAAGATAGGTTGCGAGAAATACGGGAAAATCTCGGGCAAAAATCCAGAAAAGAAAGGGCAGCTTATATGAAACAATGTGTAATTGACACCGTTTCCTAAAACAACACCTCCTGACCCAGTACTTTTGAACTACTACAGTACAAACAGTAAACATGAAAAATTATTCTTAAAATATTATTATCTTTTAAGATTCAAAACGTTTTTATGTAAAATTTTGGCACCTGGTATATCTGATTAGTCTTTAAATGACGAATCGCCTTAATGATACATTTTCCGACACATGCTGTATTTCATATTAAATTTCCATTTTAATCTTGCATTTAAAAAATTGAAATATTCACTAAAATATCTAACTTTACTATCAAAATTATTTTAACAATTTTTATTGTCACAAATAATAATTTTATTAGATTTCAACACAATATAAACAATACAACATATACATAAAAGTACTCGTTTGTGAATATTTCACGAACGCGATTTTTTTTCAATATTGATAAAAGTAAGAAATGCCAGTTCTTGATATAGCTTCAGTTTACCCTGCAACCAGGAAAAGGCCGCTGTTAATGAACTCGCGTAACATTTATTGATAATTCAAACACCAGAGATTCGAGATAAGCCATGTTGTAATATTTTCATCAGTAGACACCTCACAAATGACTTACTAACTGGTGTATTGGACGACGTTATACTTAATGAAGAACGATGCATATTACTGTCTATCGCCGTTATTTTATGTATCACAGATAGCTTTGTTCTATGTCGTTCTGATATATCAGTCCTTATGACGTCATCTATATAGCTGTATTAGGGTAGTCCTGTAAAAATGCTTTCAACGTGCGTACTTATTAGTCCATTCCTTTGCGATGGCGTTGTATTCCTGTCGGTTATGCTCGTACAATTTGGCTATTTCCGGTACCAATGGGTCAGATGGGTTAGGATCCGCCATCAATGAACTTATCGACAATAAAACTGAAAGGAAATCATTTTCAATGTCAAATTGGTTACTATATAAACGTAGATCAATTTTTATTAATCAAAATCACATAATTTAAAACTTTATGTTACATGGTGTCATCCTATCAGTGATATTGTAACATTTATTTATTTTATAACATGTCAACATTATAATATCGAGATCATTTTACTGATTACCTGATAATGATATAACAAATTTCCTTTCTCAACTAACGTTACAAATGTGTAACATTCTACTTTCGCTTTCCATATAACATACCTTTGTTAACAGTGATGGCTGGTGACCATTGTGACCTCAATATATCCACGCAAATACTTCCATTACTATTTATGTTAGGGTGATATATTTTAGTTTTAAATACGATCTGAAGTATAAAGAAAATTTATTAATGTGACATGTGTGAAAAATATACATATGGTAAAATTAATACTTAGTTTACGTTGTATAAATGCTCTTAAAATATACATCCAATAGATACCAAATATCAACGCATATCCGACATCTTTAACCAAATAATCATTTGAACTAGGGTGCATTTAGGAAGGAAATTTTCAACAATCAATCATTTGAATCAATAAGCAAACATCTTAATCAGTTAGGATCTGATTTAGTATATGACTTACCTTCGGTGCTTTAAAAGGATAGTCTGTAGGGAACCTCATGTCGAGGAAAAACATACCTCCAGCATAGGGTGTGTCATCCTGTTAAAGAAGATGCTTTTACTTAAGGATCGTACAAAACACAAACATGTGAAAAAAACATCATAATTTCAAGATTTAAATTGTTAAAGTTGCACAATTTAAAAAAAAGTATTATCAGAATTACCTCTGAATATTATGAAATGATCATTAAAAACATTTGATAAAAGATTAACTAATTTCATCAATAGAATACATGATCCGGGTTTCAAAACTTGCGCAGATAATATTTTTTTTATTTTAACAAGACGCTCATACCCAAATGTGATCAGGCTTTTTTTCAAAAACTCTTTGATATTATCAAGAACATCAGAGTATAGCTAATCGTACTTACAGGTCCAAATATTGTCGCTTGCCAATGATATACTGCAATAAAGAAAAATATGAATATTGTAACAAATATTGATAATAAATTCCATGCTGAATTATCAACAACATCAAAAGTTATTAATAGGAGTTTGGCGAGATTTTAGGTAGTTATTCCCATTGAGGAACCATAGCTTTTATGTTGTTAAATGACTGAATTCCATTAAAATTGAAATTCAACATAAATATTTATAATACAGTTTATATTTTGTAACGTGCATAACAATTTACTCATAAACATGGGGTTTTTTTTAAAGATATAGACATGAATATCACATTTAATACAAAAAGTTATTATTAGATACAACTGGCCCAGATAATGAAATTCGTTTCCTTTTATGCTTGAATAATACTGGATCACGTTATGTCATCGTATAGGATAATGAACATTCCTATTTGCTTCATATACATAATGTAGTCGACAAAAATGTCCAGTTTCTTTAACCGAGATCACCTGTTGTGTTCAATGTAACAAAGAGAGAGTGTCCTTGAAGCGGAATCACTGAAGCGTGAGAAACAGGATATGTGTACATGATAACTACTTACTGTCGTCACCAACAAGTCCAGCAGAACAATTGTCTGGAGGCTCACTCTGCATTGACATAAGTTCCTGTAAACAACACAGCGAGTTACATAATGTCGGGATCTGAGCCGATCATGATACATTTATCTCGATACCTATCACAGCTGCATTTTGAGAGATATGGTTGATATTAAACTGTAAAGAGTAGTGAGTAGATAGCAGATACAATGTCAAACAATTAAACAAAATGACTGTCCAGGAAATTTGTTTCATCTAATATGTAATATTTCAGAGATCCATACAAACCTCTACCTTGTTCTTAGAATCAATACACAGATTCAGGAAGAGCCCCTAAATCGCATATTACAGACTTGTGTCTGAATTCAGCTGATATATACTGCCTGGGCACTCAAAAGAGTTACAATCTTATTATATGGTTTACACTACCTTCTTGAGTCGTTTGTTGTTAGTCCCCATACCGCCCATGTCTAAGTTACTGGTACTGTAAGAATTCCAGATAACAAATTTCTGTATTTCCGTCTGTGGTTTAGCTAGTTATGACGCACAGCCAGACAAACCGCACCTTTACTAATACACACGTTCTATTTATAGCAACACACGTCACCGTTGTATGTGATTGGACAACGCCGACAGCGATACTAGTTCAGATCAATTACAGTAAATACACTGTAGCACAAACACGTTTAGGCCAGCGTGTGTATATTACTTTAGATATGAATAAGGCTTTGAGACAAACTTTTTCATACAAGTTGAACATTAACAAATTCAAGCAGACGTCATTTTCTTTAGCATTCAAACAGGAAATTTTCAAACACCACTAAAAATAGAACATTGGGAAATTTCCATTGAATGATTTCTTATAATATGATTCATACAGGTAAGTAATGCCAAGAACTAATGAGTTGCTTAAGTTGTCGGCAGACCGTTCGTCCGTCTAGGGTAAGGGTAACGGAGAGGTCGGTGCTTGGTAGAGATGTTTGGTCAGTTGGTCAATTGCATCTAATTGGGAAAAGACTGCCATATCAGTTTATGAATGGAATAAAAACTCGTATATTTCGGTCACGTTTTTATGTGGTAAAACCAAACAAATTGTCAACACTGCCTGTTCAACATAGAAGTTAGGATAAGGAACTTTGGCATGTAAGGTATGCTTAAGTTAATTCCTTTTAATTCTGTTTACTTTCAACGTTTGTAATATTGAAGTACAGTATGTTCTTAAAGATCTTGTACGTTTTAGAATCACAGATTATAGATAATTGATTTGCAATTTTCTGAGATGAAGATCAAATTCAACAGCTTAAACACCTTTGAAACAATATTATGAATGTTTATAGCAATAATGAATTCCGTGAATCGAGATGCAGGCATCTTGCATCCGTCGAGAAAATTTCCGTTATTGCTTTGTCTAATCTAAGACGAACTTGAGAGGAAGAGGGGGAATAACGCGGCTCACTGGAGAGGAAGTCATGCTTTAAATTAACATTTATATTGAAATTCAGAGAGGATGTATAGTTTTTTTAATGTAATAGAGATTTCTTGGGAGTAATGCGTTGGTTAAGTTTATGTATAGTAAGAGTATGAAAGTCCACAGAGGTGGGTAAGTAATGGTTAAAAGCGTGGTTTAATTTCACGTGCAGGGTGCAGGTCCAGAGAGGAGGGTAATTTGGTTTTTAAACTAATCTATAATACACAGATTCATTGGAGGAACAAAGTGTTAAAGTAGATTAAGTATGGAGGTCGGCGGTCCGGAACGGGAAATAGTTCAAACTGAGAAAATTTTGGAAGGTCATGAGAATGAGTCTTGGTTTAAATCATTATTTGTACAGATGTTCAGTAAAGATAATTCAGGAAATCTGAAATGGAATAAACTAACGCGTGATTAGGATGTGCGGCCGGAGCGGAAAAAGATCGTGAGTTAATCGGGGTGTAATGAGGTCCACCGAGGCAGGCACGTTTAAGTAAAGGTGTAAACAGATGCTGCTGGTGGTGCCAGGTGGTGGTGGTTGTATGCGGTTGTAAAACTGTGCGGTGTTTGAAATATCATCAACGAGAAAGCAGAGTGTCAATCAGTGAGAGGTTGGAAACAAAATATGTTAACAGTACTGTTTAATAAAATCCTTAATGGTAGTTCTGCGTAAACCTGTATAGGTGCCAAATATGTAATCATGAGTCACGTATATAGTAATACCACCGTAATATCTATGTGTATTACTGTCTAAATATATCTCAACTAAAGTTACATTATGACTAACCAAATCCATTCTGTTAATGTTCACGTATGACACTTCGTTGAAAAATACCTCTCGTTGGCTTGTTTAACATTTTCTAGCTGCCAAAGACATTGCATAGATCTTAATATACACCAGACAAAACTAATTTGCAAAAATGTTGACACATTGTGACCATATATATTCGTATAAGGTGCGAAGCAATGTGTAATATATTGAAGTAAAGTGTACGTCTTTATTGGATAAAACAATAATTCATCAGACCAAATAAAAGTCATTTACGGATGGCATAGAGTCAGAAAATACAGACTTATACATTAACGAAAACGAAACCGCGATAAATCAACCAAAATATTAATCTAAACTTAAAATCTATGTAATTAGGTCAAAATATGAACAAACGACGACATACGTTACGTATGTCTTGGTCAATTCATGTCCTTCGTGTTCCCAATTGAGAACATGGTTAACAGCAAATGAACCACCAGTCATACTGACAAGCTTTAGAATTTAGAAGAGATGGACCACAAAATATATTCGACACAAACGCAGTCTTCGATTCAATAGTGTTCGAATCATCCGTGTTTAATTTACTGGGTTAAAGAAGACCAAAAAATCGGGACGAAGCTAACCTTTCTACTTATCCGATGTATTCGATTCAAGCGTGTTGGACACAAATGAGTTTTTCCCGACAATATCGTATAATTTATCAACATGCATCTTTAGATACCATATTTTGTACGTCAACATCTTGCTGGGAGATCGTGATATTGGGAACAAACCTTTGAATACCCAACCAGTTGGAACATTGTAACACAATATATTTGGAAAGCAGGGTTGCTACTATTCAGTAAGGAAATCGAAACATAAGGAAACTGGAAATCAAAGCACTAATACGGCTTGGTGGAAAGTTCTCCCTATTGGTACCGTTGTAGAAAATCTGGCATGTCTCTGATTTCAATTTTCATGGGCATATACGATAGACATGGTCAATGAATTTCTAGCTATTTAAAGAAAAGGCATCAGTAATATATCTTTAATATATAGCTTTTGTGGGGTTTTTTAAAAGAGATTTAGCCCTGGTTGAAAACAAGTGGGCCAATGAATGCAAAATACAAAGTCACTTAAAAGCAAATAACAAATACAACAATACACAAAGTAATAGTGTAGTGTATCTACGCAATTAGTTTTTCTATATGTTTTGTTGTATAATTAACAAACTGGTGACTGTGAACGTTGGTGTTCCGGAGATAAAACAACGTCAAAGGTGAAGTAAGGGTTCAGTTTTGTATGTAATGTCAAATATCATACAATGATATATCCATAAATATTTAAATTGTGTATGTCCACTGTTCTTGTGCATTTATTCAATGTCATATCAGAATTATTGAAAGTAATGCAATATCTTCTCCCAGACATCAATCACCATGACCACCCAATCATGGTAATACAGGCTCTCTCAAATCTTTTTCTCCTGCAAGAGACGGACGAGCATACATATCTGTCCACTCTTTGGCTCTCTGAGTGACCTCTGTGTCATGAGATTTAGATTCTGCCATTAGGCTGCTTACTGCTAGAAGAACTGAAATCAAACATTGTATGATAGTGTTATTGTATATGAAGACTCGGGAATCAACAAGACAGCAAACCAAAATTAGATAATAATTCAGCAAAATTATAAAAAGAAGCAAAGACGTCAAGCCCAAATCGCATATTTGCTCAATAATTCATGTACCGTAAATATTCTTTCATACTTGAAAGGTACCCAAAATATTCCATTTGTAAACAGGGCATTATAAAGGGAGGTAAGTTATACCGTTAACTGCAAATATATAGACTACAAATATCATAACAAAAATTAATAACCTGTACTTAATGTAAACACCGCTGACCACTTGGAATGTAGAATGTCCATACAAATCTGTCCGTCTATGATGTGTGGATGGTAGATCTTCGTTTCAAACTTCACCTTTCAGATTTGAAGGACAGAATATATTGCACAAAGTCTTTACCAATACAATGGCAATTTAATGCCCCAATAAACTGCTGTGTGTAAAATAGTGGGAACTGAATGATCACTCATTATAAAAGATAGATTTCCTAAATGTCTGGTTGGGATCAAGAGCTCGATCTGATAAACAATCGATCTATAAAGGATCATTGATTTTTGAACAATTGTTTATCAAATATACATTTAATATGGAGTTTAATGGATTAGATTAAAATCCAGCACCATTAAGCTAAACAGGGACGTGTTCACAGAAAAACTGACAATGTGCATCCATTTTTTTAAAAACAAACTGGATCAAACCTGTTAATATGTTAATAAATGTCGATATTTGGTTTCAAAAGAACGTCAATTACATGTGTATTAGTAACACCTGCAGGACGATGTATTGATGACAAACATATTTCTGACGGTTTTCCCTTAAAATTCATTTCGAATAATTTACAGCTGCAGTTAGTGTATGTTATCTTTGTCTGAATCTATGACAGCACTCGGTTCTGTCAATTCTTCATCAAACATTTTAGCAGGACATGCATACAGATTTGTCCATTCTTTAGCAGTCTCTTTGAACTGTTCATATTCGTTTCGGTAAATATCGGCAATTTCCGGCACGAAGGGATCTGTAGGATTTGGATCCGCCATTAGAGAACTAACAGACAACAAAACTGGAAAAAAGGAAACAATGCGTACTGTTAGTTCTGTCTTCTGCTGTGAAGATTTTATTATGTTGTTTTGCTAAATGAAATAAATAAAATATAAATATTATTTGATTTGAAAAAAAAAAGTGAAATGAAATATGCTAGAAGAGGGATGGTAAAAATCTGACCCCACGCAAATTTAAGTATGTTATAATTGTTCCCTACATTACTACCGATGAAGGGAAGGTGTGAACGTTTCAAGTACTGTAGTACTGAACAAAGTATTGATAGTATTGTACTGAAGTACTTCACCAATCGAATTCCTTAAATTTATGCAACAAGCTCTCTGATTGGCAGAGCCAAGTCTAGATCGATTGTGGGTGGAGCCAGGTGAAAAAACACAGTGCAGACATCGGCATTTTACAAACACTCGACTGTCGCGAGAGGTTAATTGGAAGAGTCCAAGTCACAGGTGGCTTCAGATCAGACCTAATTGGGTTGTCCCATTTGTTTTCGTTCTACACCCAATGATACCTTGCTTTTCCATCGATGGTACAACGAGAAAACGAAAGTTACTCAGTACTAAACTAATTTACGTACAAAATATATATCAACAGGTTAGATCACTGGGACCGGAGAATTCATAACATCTTAACAGTGAATATAGTCATATAGTCATTCTGTACTAGTTTTATTTATTTATTTATTTTTTTGAAAGGGGGGGGGGGGGGGGGGGGAGGGTTGGCTCAAAATATTTCGGTTTAAGCCCAAGCTCTATTATATGTAGCAAAGAATTACGAATTACCTGGGACCTCCTGATATATGCCGATAATTCATACTGCATTAAAAAGTAAAGGAATTCTGTGGTCCCATATATTTTTTATTTTATTTTTTATCTTTCCATCGAAAATTATACATATCCGCAACATGTGAAAAAACTTTGAAGTTGGTTGGGCGGAATATCTAGAGCATTTACTACTGCAAGTTCCAGAAATTCTGACACAAGTCGGGTATTTGCCCGAAGCCTCTGTCTCATGACATTGAATACATATTCAGTTACGTTGTATTCCGGGGAATAAGGCGGCTGAAAAACCAGGGACACGCCATATTCTTTCAGCATATTTCTTAAAATGCGCTCTCCCTGTCTATGGTGATGGAATCCACAATTATCCATCACAACCACATCGCCTTGTACAAAAACAGGAGTCCCCATATCGTTCGTATCGGACATAATTTCGTCGAAGAAAATTTTGCGTACTGTTGCCGTCGTCGGACATTTTTCCAGCGATTACTTAGTAATTGTTATGTAACTGATAGTGTACATTAACTCCGCCTACCGGAACAAATTGGGTGTCAGATCAACTATTCAGAATGTGTAAACTCCGCCCCCGACCAATCACAGAGGTCGTTGTATACTTGACTCGATTATTTGAATACTTCAATACAATAGTATCAATACTTTGTTCAATACTATAGTAAGTGTGTCGTTCACACCTTCCCTTCATCGGTAGTAAGAGGCGAATACATCAGTGACACTTACCCGCACTAACTGTAATACCAGCTGACCACTTGGACCTCAGGATGTCCATGCATATTTGACCATTAACACTGATGTTTGGATGGTAGATCTTGGTATCGAACTTTACCTTGAGTTGTTTACATGCAGAAGTAAAATAACATGGTACTCTAATTTGGTATTAAACAACGCCCATTTTTCGACAAAGCTGTGTTCTGTTTATAATTTTGTAAACTCGACTCTTTGTAAGATTGATTTTCAAATAATCCCATAGAGTTTTACATGTTAGCATGTCGATTTGACAAAGAAAGGTAACAAAGAACCTTAACTTTTCTCCTCTGATGATAGAATTGATTATATGTTAATCAGGAAACTTAAGCAGTAGGAATGCTTCCTCAGCATGCATTGACCAAATGGTTTCTTCGTTTTCTAAAGTGTGAACTTCCTTGATATCATTTAATATTGCACTTGGTATATTTTGTAAACAGACGAGTGCACTTCAAAAGACTTCGATTTTCAATATCACAGACATCCCCGACTTCCTTGTGTCAATTAATTGTACCGAAAACACACAGGTGAATAGCACTTTTCAATACATAATTATATGCTGTATAACCAAATACTGAATTAAACTGCATTGTACAATGAAATATACTGTATATGTAATAATACTTTAATTTGTATTTTAAAATATCGCAATAATTTGATATAATATACGACATGTATGACATCCATGTAGAAAACTGATAACTTACAAAAGCTTCACGCTTGTTGTAAACTCCTTTTTCACTTCTGTTTATTCTGTGCCTTCATGTATTTCAATAATAATGGATAAACTATCGTTTAAACTAAATCTGATTTACCGAAGGTGGTTTAAACGGATATTCGACTGGAAATCGTATGTCTAGTTCAAATGTCCCGTCAGCGTAAGGTGTATCTTCCTGTAGAAAAACGACCGGTTATACATATTAGTATCGTCTTCAAATTGAGAGATTTCGAACTGAGTTACATTGTACTAGGTAACTAAATATGATAATGTTAAGGTACGTAGGAATACATTACCGGTAAAACATATAACAGAAATACATTATTGGTAAAGTCTATCTTAGGAATACCTTACTGGTAAAGTCTAACGTAGGAATGCATTATTGATAAAGTCTATCATAGGAATATATTATTGGTAAAGCTTATCATAGCAATACATTATTGATAAAATCTATCATAGGAATATATTATTGGTAAAGTCTATCTTAGGAATACCTTAATGGTAAAGTCTAACGTAGGAATGCATTATTGATAAAGTCTATCATAGGAATATATTATTGGTAAAGCTTATCATAGCAATACATTATTGATAAAATCTATCATAGGAATATATTATTGGTAAAGTCTATCTTAGGAATATATTATTGGTAAAGCTTATCATAGCAATTTATTATTGATAAAATCTATTATAGGAATATATTATTGGTAAAGTCTATCTTAGGAATACCTTACTGGTAAAGCTTATCATAGCAATACATTATTGATAGTCTATCATAGGAATACCTTACTGATAAAGCCTGTCGTAGGAATATATTTTTGGCAAAACCTATATTAGGAATACGTCACTGGCAAAGTCTAACGTAGGAATGCATTATTGATAAAGCCTATCGTAGGAATACCTTACTGGCAAAGCCTTTCATAGTAATACATTATTGGTAAAGCCTTTTGTAGGGATGTATTTTTGGTAAAGCCAATCCAGCAATAAGCCGATAGTTTTAACGACCCCTTTTAAGAAAATCTGGAGGGTTGAACAACAACAAAATATATTTCATTTCTCTCGGGAAAAGAAGAAGGAAAGGCAGTGAGATTTAGAAATATCACAAATGTCTTGTAGGCATATATCAGTGTAAAATGATTTTTTTAAATGTTGGGTTTATTACACACTACGCTCATTCTCGTAAAAAAGACTTATCATCTTAAATACGGTTCATATTCCGAACAATTGTTGTAGCTAACGAGACTGTCCTATTTAACCTCATAACTTTCCTTGTGCCTTTAATGTGTATCTTTACAATTTCACACGTAAACATTTCACATTAATTCAAATCACGTCATTCAACTACAGTAGAAAAATATAATCATTTTGACGTAGAAATACTCACCGGACCAGTCAGTGATGCTTTCCAGTGAAACACTTAAAATAGACATAGGGAGAATATTAAGGAACATTCATAACAGATCTACATATAATTTTTAACTTTTCTTTCATTTTTAACGAGACGCGGGTGTTATTTTATGGTGTGGTTTCATGGATGGTACATGTTTGTCTCTGAATGTTCTTTACTGCCCACAGCGACCTTACCAATTTTTTTATAGATAGCTTACGTGACCAATCCCTAACCTCTAGCGTTTACCAAAAAATACATAACAATACATTTTGTATACATTGTTTTACCTACATGTATTATCTCATTTGCATATATAAATTCCGAAACAAAATGTCACCTTGTTTCAAAAGTGATTTAGGAAATGTATGTATAACGAAAATTATCGAATTTCTATTATTGTTCAAAAGTGACTTACGATCATCCCCGACAAGTCTAGCTGAGCAGTTCTCTGGTGGGTCTTTTGTCATTTGTAGGAGCTCCTACAGGTCAAATGTAAAGGTCATCCGATTATTGCTATACTTTAAAATACAGATCTGCCCGAAGAATATTTAGGTTAGTAACATCCATGTGCAGCTTTTTACTTGTGTTCGCAAACAGAGAATGCAGACACCTAGTCCACATAAATGTGCTGTTACATAAAATATAGATTCTGCAAAAAGCAGATAAAATATTTTGACAATATATATTGTTGTAGGAGTTTGTGATATTAAAAAATAGACCATTACTTTGGCGGGGGATTTGTTGGTGTGAAGCAAAATATTTAAACTGAAAAATATAGCTATCTTCCTTCGTTAAAACACAAGAATTGCTTTCGTTAACTGATTTGATGATAGCCAGATTAACGATGATCAACTATACCATGATTTTTAGAAATATTCTTAAACGTGTTTTACTTTATATCTTGAAAACTACGAACTTCCTGTTGCCATTTCGATCACTTCCGGTCTGATCATTTTACACTGGTGATTACACCGTTACAACCTTGTCAGGAAGTTACAGTCGGGAATCGCCATATCCGATAAGTTTAACAATGTTCCAGTAAGGAAATGAGATCATTAGCAAAGAAAATTGAATTGGTTAAATACATTTATATTGAAAATATGTTCCTCTTCACATAAGAAAAATTATTTCAGTGCATAATCCTTTTTCACTTGCATATTTTGCGAGGTGAACATTCTTTAAGTGTTGTCCTAAAGTATCTTTATCTTTTGTAAAAGGTAATCAGAACTAGATGATTGACAGAAAGGACTCCGTTTTATGCCCGACCTTTTGTTGAACGAGGCTGGAGTTTTAAAACACATACAAAATTTGCACGTGATCTTTAAACTTTATACCTTGACAATTGATACAAAAGCCAACGAATCATCACATTAAAATATCAGCAAAGCATGTTTTCATGATTCTTAGATAAGCCTTTAGAAT
This sequence comes from Ylistrum balloti, assembly GCF_031769215.1. Lineage (NCBI taxonomy): Eukaryota > Metazoa > Mollusca > Bivalvia > Pectinida > Pectinidae > Ylistrum > Ylistrum balloti. Next base: position 1,571,694 of record NW_026782179.1, read on the forward strand.
TAAAGTGTTGACAGACAGAACCATCATGTCTGTCATAAAACGAGACCAAGAGACTTGTGAATTAAGTACATAGAGCAATCCCAAGACAATCGGGGCATCCATCTGAAGATTTTACACATTTAATAAATTTGGAAAAAAAATCAGGAAAAATCAGTTATAATAATATGTTTTAAGGATTTCTTCTCGTTTGCACACGCATATTCATGGTAAGATAGTTACTTCCTGAAGTAGAGAAAGCCTAAATATATCTAGCTATCCTCCGAGTCAGGTCGGTAAATATGTCCGAGAATGATGAATTATGTTGTCGCTGTTTATTCTTTCCTATCTTCAAGGAGAAGTTAAAAATTTAAAAATCGATACCTTTAAAGTAAAATTGATTATTTATACACATCAAATAATCCAGATAAACTCGTGACAATTCAATGTTAATTACTTGTGATACATAAGGAAATTAATTACTTGTGATACATAAGGAAGTTAATTACTTGTGATACATAAGGAAGTTAATTACTTGTGATACATAAGGAAGTTAATTATTTTTCTGATATATATGGATTTTGATTTTTTTATATACATATATGAGTTAATCACTCCTTAAACTAATTTAAGGAAGAAAACATTTCGGTGCAATGATCATTACATGGTAGTTATTACAGTTTGACTCTAATTATTAATCATTTACTAAAAGGAATGAGAAATTAACAGTTTGAATACCTTTAATTGTTACAAGCAAGCAAATGAACGTTTATTAAAAACGTTCATTGAACAGCATCTGTATAAAGTAATATCTCAGGGTTATCAGAGCTGACAACATTACTACATAAACTGCTATCTTTATATCCTTATACGTAGCCAGGTTTACAATTAATTAAGATAAGAAAGAAAATCATTACCTTTTTCAGCCGTCTAGATCCCATTATTGCTCAGTTTGCAAGAACTATACAATCAGCGACCTGATCATAGATACACAACACAGGAAGTTGTACCTTTTCCGATGTCTTATAGATCACCATAATGCATATACTGGGATGTATACATTTGTGTAAATTAATACAAGGAAGTAGCAAAACTGTTTGACATTTCAATTAATGTAAATAGTGATGTTTTCTATACAAAACGAAAAAAAGGAGAAAATCGACATGGAAATGAAATTACTAACCCAAAACAGATGAAATTAAAAAAAAACAAGAGTATTTCGCGTATAGTTACAGTCCCTGTAGTGGAAATCCACTACAGAAGCCAGCTACCATAACAAGTACAGGAACTCATCGATAGTTTCGGTGTAGACAATTCCTGAACCTAAACAAATGAAAAACTAAAAGGAAAAAAAAAAGAAAACACACACACACACACACCTGTTATGAGTGTTACAGGTCCTTTATTTACAGATATTATAACAAAAATATAAATAAAATTATATGATTGCCATAAATGAACACGTTACCACTTTACATATGGCACAATATGTCAGATATCTTGTACATATTCACACAAAAGCTTTTCGAACTTTTCTCAAATCAGTGAAATAACATGACTATAAAAACAACAATTACATATACCCAGTAAAAAATATATAAATGTCCAATGTATGATCAGTAAGGCACAGCTGGATTAATGAAATAAAATATCACTTTTGGTTTGACAAACTTTTTTATTACTTATTTAAACTTCCTGCAGTTATCTCCCCTTCTACATGAGAGGGACATTTAGTATGTCCTACAAAGTTATGGCAATATTTTGAGATCCGTCAAAAGCTGTCTCTGGGCCCTGATGCCAAGGACTGGGACCATGAAATGGTAAGATTATAGTTGAATGCAGGACTTTGATATAACAGAGAAAACATTTACAAAACTTGTAGATGTGTTGATTTCCATGATATCTACAAATGAAGATAAATATGTAATGATAGTAAATAGAAAAATAGAAATTATGATATAGTAAATTCTTGTCAAGTCAAAACAATTGTATTCTGATCTTGGGGGCTAGATTTGTATATATATCCTACATAAATTTGTCAGGTTTTATATCATATCTGTCCCGACCAGGAATCGAACCCTGGTCTCCAGCATGACCATCGATCAGCTCTAGAAGCATGCTCCATCAGCTGAATGACAGAGACCATATTTAACACTATGTACAAAGCACACTGACCCACAACTTTTTACACATTTATGTAGATATATCCACGTGTATTATACATTGCACAATCATAAAGTTTTGATTAAGATTAATTGCATGTCAGAGTAATGAGTGCTTATCAATATGCTAATGTGTATGTAAAAATTCAAATTTTCCAGTACGGAATGATTATTATCATCTTAACTGTATGGAAGATATATATATATTAATATGGAATGGTAAAATTGCCTTCAACCCTTTTTTCATTCTTTTTCTGTTCTATTTCAAACATTATTGTCAATATATTTGTTTTTAATTTTTGTAAATTCCACTGTCCACTTTTTCATATTTCTATTTATAATTCTACTTTTTCAAAGTTTTTATTTCCAACTATTTCATAATGTTTTTGTAATTACAGTCAGAAATACCCTAAAATATACACTTCCAAATTCTGAGTAGAAGGCTGCGTGCAGATCTGGACAAGTTCTGTCCGACATACACTTTGGCCCTGATACAAAACCTGCTTCCATTAGATGTTTAGTGGAGGGAAATACAGCAGAACTTTGGATAGCATGTCTACAGACTAGTACTTGAAAATTTATTTTTACATCCCTTATATGGATCAAAACAAAACAAAACAAAAATGGACATTCTTGAATTTCATATTGCTTCAAAATCACACTTCTGGAAGAAGTCCTGATCAGGGGTTCTTTCTACATGTGTTTTTTTTTTTTTTTTTGTTTGTTTTTTGTTTGTTTTGTTTTTTTCTTCTTATTGGTTAAGAAAAACAGGCATAGCCTATAAAACAGATGTTTTACGAGATAAATACTTCTCTGATGTTAAACTACATTTGGATTTTTAAAAAATGTTACAATACTTCAAGTATATTACATACATGTTCATGTGTTCATTTCATTATATTTACATGGTATACATACTAATTAATTAACAAAACCCAGAGGGCAAGCACATAAGCTCTGTCAACAAAAGCAGGGTTTTTATTGACAGGTTTGGGATGGAACCTTTTTGCTTCATTTTGGAAAGAATATTGGTGAATTGAGGAGGGAAATTTCAGGTGTGAAAAAATTTCAACTGGAAATGGGGCCCATTATCAGGCTGAAAATCTCTCAAGTAAGCCATAAAAAGTAAAGTGATGGATTTATCAGGCACAGGTTTTATCACCAAATAAATAGGATATTTACTGATAAATTTACACTAATAACAATTAATGTTTCATATTTCATTACAGTATGATGTTTGTTATCAGAATTTTGATCAAGTCATATCAAATCTAATTAAAGAAACTGACCAACAAACTGATAAACAACATCATACACTAATTGCTATAAGCTTACATCCCTGTTCTCCATGTATTTATTAAGATAATCAATGAAATTCTCTGAGTTTGCTTCATCAGCATCCATCATATCACTAACTGCAGAAGCCATCAGTTCTTGGGAGCGATACACTCTGATCCAGTCAGTATTTATCCACCTGTAAAAAGCCAGAAATCATTAAGAATTATTTCATCGCCATAGTTTTATCACTATTCAGAATGGCAGTAATTGTAAAAGAAAATTAATTTTGAAACTGGTGATATTGTGCATAATTAAAATAATTAAAATTATGTATATGGTAACTATAATAGGTCCAAGTGATGGAAGAAGTTTCAATCTCCACTAGTAACAGAAGTCTGAACAAGCAAACCACATATCAAATACAACCGTTTATTATAATTCTGCAAAAATTCTGCATTCCCATGTTATCACCTAATATATCTATCACACAATTAATGGAGTATAGCAAGTGATGGTATGGTCTGATATCGGTACTGGATCTTGCTTGAATTTCTATGTATGTGATGCAACTTGTGTAGTATTTGGTGTCTTGATAAAGTGACAAATTGATTAAAACATTTTACAATTTACATGTCCATACTGTCATTTTTATTTCATTGATCATATAACATGAATTGTGTGGAGATCTCTGCCACCTCATTTTGTTTTACAACAGTAAAATTTAAAATATGGTAGTAAATGATATTCAACATTTCAAAGACATTTTTGTTTGTTACTTGTTAATATGCTTTCGGTATTAAGTTTTGGTATTATATTTCCATCAATTAAATTTTCTCTTAGGGGAAAAATCAGGTCATGAGTAATTCATTTGCAACAGAAGGTAAACTAAGAACTGTTGTTACCTTTCTTTCAATTCTTCCTCCGGCAATCCAAGTGATGAGAATGGCTCTGGACATCCCATATGTGAATCATTGGCTACCTTTCCAGGGAGTGGCGGTATTGATGCATCAAACTGTCGAAGCCTCTCATTTTCCATCCTCATGTGAATACTTTTACATACATGGCACTCAAATCCTTGAAAATAATCTGGCTTTTTGTCCTCATTGAAAATATGAAAGTTTTGATCATGGGATCCCCATGGACGTTTTTCCATATGATCTAGAAGTTTTTGGTTTGTGACACCCCCTGGTTTTTTAAACTGCATGTATTTTTCATATTCGTCATCATTATTATCAAGATAGTCAATGAACTCTGCCAATTCCTTTGGACTTTTAAAATCACTCACCATGATGGCTGTGGAGTTATTTGGCATCCACTCTTGGGCGAATGGTGACCCATAATAGATTGGTATAGAACCCACATGTAATGGTCTCATTAGTTTTTCAGTCATGTAGTCTTTGCAAACTGCATTTTCAAATGCCAGGTGAAATTTGTAGACAGAAATGAAGTCTAGAAATTCAAAATTTTCAAAATTTTGTGCAGGGTCCCTTAAATGTTCAGGTAGATCTTTATTGTGTAAACAGGTACCATATGAATCAACATGTATGTATTTCATTAATTCCTCTACGTAACTATCCCGATCTGATGGAACTCCAGGATGAGACTGAACATATAACACAGGAGCGAGATTTCTTTTCATCTTTTCAGAATTTTTGACATGAAGAGGGACAGGTTTTCGCCTTGTCATAAATTTCAATGAATAAATGTTTTGAGTAGTTACAGGGTAATCTGATTCACTTCTGAATGTTGCTGTATGGTTGAATAGAGATATAAAAGGCTGTTTTGATAAGATGTAATTGTTCATAGGTGATTCCTCATGAAATAAAGCCCAATCATGCGTTGATTTGCGTGGCAACGGTAACTTATCAGGACTAATATCACTTCCGTAAAACATTATACCACGTGTTCTTTCATCTGCAAGGTATCGCCGGTGATTTGTTGAAAAGCATGGGTAACCTTCACAGTCAATGGAAACAAGTTCTTCGCCTGGATGGTGAGGAAACAGGCCATTGGTCCACCATATCAGGATAGGCTTTTCTACGTGTTTATCTTTACTGGATTCTTCATTTTCATCGGTTTCCAAATTACTTTGAAATTGCATTTCCTTGAATGGTGAATTCGGTTGATATGCATCATCAGCTTGAAATGTCACTGCTATAAATACTACGAAAGCAGACAAACAAAACAGCAACAAACGGCATCCACAGCCACAAAATCTGGAAAGCTTCATGTTCATTGACGACAAGCAACAAGAATTCCCCTGAGACCAGCTAAGCCCTGGTAACCACCATTTTCGAAGTTACAGAAAAACCCGTTTACATACTTGCTGGAGTCCACGTCAACAACTGGAAGATAAGAAGTCAATAAGTAGTACATACATCGCTTCACGTATTAAAAGGTAACCGGTGTCAAATCAAGCACTGGTCCACAAACCGTGTTGCGTTTCCACCTTCCTACTTCCGACGATCTTATCGACTATTCTAGCCTGGTTTTGGTATACACTTTCACTTTAATGGAAAATAGTACTTATCGTTTCAAGTAATACATGATGTTTGAATTGATATATTAAATTATCCAAAAACGATGACTGAGAGTATTATTTAACCAAATGTTTCGCATACCCGTTTCATAATAGGATATTATCAGGATTTAGATTCAACTGTTAAAGAAAAACGTTTGCCGTATATATGGGAGTTTGGACAGAAGAATCAGCGGTGTCAAAACTTCATAACATTTTGATGAAAGATAATTACATCCTGCTTCTATCAGTTGTCAAGAATAAATGTTTCCTTAGTGTCTTATAACTATTATCAACATGGCTTTTGACTAATTTTCGTCCACCCTTCCGCGTTTAAAAAATCTAAGTTGGTAAGATCTAAACTTGTTTTGCATTTTTTTTCATTGTTGCTTAGAATCATATCACAAACTTGTCTCCAGGTGTTTATAATCTGAAAATGAATTACCAGCAAATGTGCATGTTTCGCGGAAGCTATTTTAAATCCAATTTCATAATAGCTAATCTGGTTCAATTTCAGTCCCAGGTATTTTCCTGAATGAGCTGCATCTAATTAAATAAATTTCATAATTTTGAATACCGGATGATCTCGAGAGAGCGTCAAGTACGTATATGATCTAAAACGTAACGTGCAGGTTCCGGTAAACCTCTCTGACATAAAGTCCGCCAACATCGTCAAATCACTTGTAATAAAAATAAGTCAGTAGCACATTAAACTTAAGAATCAGATATAGCATAGTCAAGTAATGCTTTAAACTATATGAGACTTGCAATACTCCCGTTCAAGGATCCGTCAGTGATGCATAGAACACACATCGTTGGAGCCTATAAGAGGGGACATGGAAAAGCCAAAATGTACCAAAATTAATATCAAAGACCAAATGTGTACTAACACAGAAATACAATACAATTTCATAATTTCAATATTCAGTTATTTCAAAATAACTTTAATACGTGGCAAACCAGCAGTGTTTACTACGTGCACCGTCAAAGACACAAACACAAGTGAATGATATTAGAAGATGAGAGCACAGATGCCACCTCTAATTGGAATTTCACTTTTGTCGAACGGTAGTCTCCGGCCATCCTCGATAATCCAGGGGTTACAATCAGTTTCGCTCTCTGCACCCCTGGACCATTTCATGGCAAAATCGAAGGTTCTATGTGCGACACCTTGTGGACAAGACGAAAAAACTAATTTGATCATTTGATGTACATCAAAGAAATCTCAACGTCGCGTAACGGTACATTGTAGGGGCTTTTAAGTTGAGTGTCGTTCCTTTGAAATCTTCAAAATGAGCGTATAAGTCTGTTATTGGTCAGTGTTTTTCTTCTGAAATCAGTCAAGTTACCCCGTTTGTGCCTTTAATTTCCCCATAACAAGTTTCAGGGATGCTGAGAGCGAAAGTGATTGTAATTCCCGAGAGTATTGAGGATGCTAGAGACCGAAGGGTCGTTAGGTCGAACCCAGCGGTGACAGGGTATTTTTTATTACTCTTTCCTATTACGATAACGCCATTCAGTAAAACTGCAACTTAAAGAAGGAAAGGGCAGCGAAATCATTAATTAAACTGCATTATACATTTGCTTCTTGTTTTGAAATTCTAACTTTTACAAGTCGGTCATATGCTTTCTTTCAATCAGTTCCAACATTGAACATGTGTAATGATGAACTAATAAGAGACTGCTTATGAAATTCGAGAAAGATCCATCCAACTCTCAAAAATCAGGACCGTCACCCAAGGATATGCTGTTCGGAGTTAAAGTGAACATTTAGTACTCGACTTTCGCTCTGTGCACATCTGGAATATGTCATGACATTGGATATACATTATATATTCTTAGAATATGGAGGAAACATTTTGTATTTATAGCGTGTTATACTATCATGCACAACGATGGAACCACCAGTTCAAGTAACGAGCATCAAACATGTCCGACTTCATAACGTATAATAAGATACAATATTTCCCTATGAGAAATCTGAAGACCGTAAACCTCATTTATCCGCCTGTATCTCTCAAGGTTTTTTTTTTTTTTTTTTTTTGTCATTTGACGGAAACTTGCACGAAAATCGTGATATCGGGAACAACCCTTTGTATAATGAATAACTTGGGGATGCAGGTGTATTGCTATCCAAATGGAAAACTCACCGTCTTCTCTTTAGCTCGATCGGTTTAGCGTCACACCAGAGGTCTCATGTTGGAATCCTTGTGAAGGCATTGAAACAAATAACGATCTAGTGTATTACATTGGCGCCCATGTAGGTCTCGAGATTGATACTAAGCATTACTTTCACAAGCATCGCTGTAACCCCTACGAACTTGATGAAGAGTTATATCCTGGAGCAAGGATATAACTGTATTATACGTCCCTACCTGGAGGTAGAGCATGTAAAAATTCTAGTCGCATATCAGTAACCAGAGGTCCCGGGTTCGAATCCTAGCGGAGGCATTGAAATAAATAATAACTTCTGTCACGTGTTGGTTTCATATTGTAGAAAAAAAGGCTGCGAAAGAGTCTGTCGTGCTTTTGAGATGTTCATGTATAAACACTATGAAATTCGCAAATGTTGGTAACAAGAACTGGTAAGGAAATACAAGTCATGAACCAAGGAAGCGGGGCGACTTGAACAGTCTACCATCTGTGGTATTTGCAAGGCAAAGTTAAGTGATAAGTAATATCGTGATATAACTTCATATCGTCTGCTTTCGTCTCGGTAACCGAGTTTTATTTAGGCGTGTAGTAGAGTCGGGATTTCTTCTACTGACAAATAGTTATCGCATCTTCACATAATAAACTTTGTTATAGGCGTTAAATTTGACGATTGTTCAATTGTATATTCATTGTCAAAATGTTATTTTGGTGTTAACGTTGAAGTGACCGTTTCATACTTCAATATTAGAGGTGACCGGATCAAAACCATCAACTCTTTCCTATAGACAATCCTGAAAGTTTACTTCCCATAATTCCCTTCAGAAGTACGTGGCATTATCTGCGCATGACAGTAAGCGGAAGTAATATCCAACCGTACGTGGCATCCAAAACGTAATACTAAGTCGTGTCATTTTATGCGTGTTTTAGTCAACTTCATTTCTGCTAAATCACGAAATTCCCATTGTTCTTTCCTGTTTAAATAAGAGAAGCTTCCAATTCGAGCATTTTGCAGGTAAGATTGAATCACACTCTCGAGAACTTTTCACCCGGCGAAGGTAAATATTTTCGGCATGTCGGTATGGTCAAATCGGCTGTCAGTTGTTTATAAAAGACTTAACTGTTAATATGTTGCATTGATGGTTGTGTTATATCGCCCGTATAATACCTTCAACTGTTTTAAAATGTGTATTTTATGTGTCGGAATCTTGTAATTTATGAATGAAATGACATTTTCTTAATTCTGTAAACTTTGGAATGTTCAGAAACAACTGTTGTTAAACGGCCAATGTTTGGTTATTTCCTACATCGCAACGCGATTTTGAAGCAGAAATATGATTTTCAAAATATTAATGGAAAAAACTCTTATTATTTACTATACTGACAACCACATGATATGTCAGTATACATACCAAGTTGCCATGATGCATCTTTTGAGATGCTGCCACCGGCTACATTGTATAGCAACGACTGCACTTACTCATGTGAGATAAATAAAACAGAAAGAGCAGGCCGAGTAATACTGTCCAGTTACAATTAGATGATTTCATGGATCTACAACTGAATAATAATAAGTTAAATTCTGATTGATAAGAACCAGACACAAAGCCCATCACTACATGATGAATTGAACAGATGTTTGATTGGTTTATGCATATTTCAAGCAGGAACCAAAATTGGTAGAGTTTACTTGTTATAGATATTTTTTCAGAAATTTTCAAATCCCAATCACAAGTATACAAAACTTACCTATATATCTAAATTTGTCATTATTAAATTCAAGTTGTTAGTTTTGTTGGCAGTGCTAAGAAAGGGCAGTGTGTGACATTGGTGTGTTTATTGTTCTCTTTTCCACAAGTTTGACTCTGTTATGACAAAGGATCAGTTCATCATCACTGTGGTGCTCCTTTGACTTCCATGTACCTGTATATATCACCCTTGCAATTATTTGTATCAGTACCAACTTCAAAAGAATAAGCTAGGCATCTCAAAACACCTCTCTCTCTCTGTTCCTGATAACATTATACTTGCACTAGAAACAGTATCACTATCTAATTTATACTAGAACATACCAGTTGTAACTCTCTACACAGTTGTTCATCATTCAGGTATTGTTCATGAACTTAAATTCTCATCAAGTATAAGACTACCTTTAAAGAGATGGAATAGTAAATGCCAGTATGAAGTCAGAATATGTTGTTGCACTCAGTATATTTTTTTTATCAAATTTCAGCTAAATGATTATGACACAATGAACCCGCAATTCCCTGGAAACCAAGGCCATATGCCGCCCACAGGGTATGGTGCCCCTCCCATGGGTGGACAAAGACCTCCAATTGCTGGTCAACCAATGTACAATGGCACAGGTCAACAGGGCCCACCACCCAGTGGTCAGTATACCTATAAAAATACAATTATGTATTGGTATTTAATAAAGAAGTATGAAAGGTTTGTTTTGATATATATATATATTCTCCAAGTAGATGAAAACTTGTGAAGAAGTAATTCTTTTAACTTAAAACATGTTAGAATTTGTTGATTTTTGTATAATTGATTAATGTAGGTTTCCCCAGTGGGCCCCCAAAACCTAACAATGCTTTGGGTCCAGGACAGAGCCAGTTTAGACCTATGACTAATGGACCACAGCCTGGTGGTTTTCCAGGAGGGGGTCCACAAGGGGACAACATCAACTATGGAGCACAACGGTAAGCATTTTTGTGATTATCATTTTAACCAAGGAGAGAAACTGAGATAATTGTTGAATCTAATTCCACAGTCCTGATCTTCCATCAACATACCTAAATTGCAATTAGCAACAATGATTTACATACTGTCTGATGTAATGTTCATTTTGAACATTCAATTTTGCAGTTATGTTTTCTTTTGTCTCTGACATTTTTATCTATAATGATGTCTGAAAATGTTGAAATTGATAATGAAGCATTCACAACAATTTTTCATTTAGCATGGCTTTCTTCAAATATTTGTTAGTATTTCATTATGCTGTGGGATGAGTGGTAGGACATTTGCGATAAGTTGGCCAGTTACAAAGAAAAATTAAAATTGATCGCACCCCATGTGTTTATGTAATGCATTGTATATTCATTCGAAATGTTAATATCTTTTTTCAAATAAATGTCAGAAGCATCAGATTAATGTCTCCTAAGTGAAGATTAGCTTATTTTTTAATCAGTCATTGAAATTGTTTTGAACAGAGCACCAGGTCCACCTATGGCAGGAAAACCATCGCAAGGGCCACCACAACATGTTCCAAACTCCACAGGACCCCCCAACTCCATGATGGGTTCAGGGGCATCATCCAACATGATGGGACAGCCACCCAACTCAATGATGGGACATAATGCCCCACCCAACATGATGGGTTCTGGACCCAGACCTCCTAACCCCACAGGAGGCACTCAAAATATGATGGGCCCTGGAGCAACACCACAAGGGGGACAGTTCCGGCCTCCTCCCCCAGGACAAGGGCAGTTTGCTGGAGGTCCACCCCCAAATGCTACACAGCAGGTTAGTAGACAAAATTGACATTTAAAATGTATGAAATGAAATGAAATGAAAATTCTCCTTTCCCAGTGTAAGTCTTTTGAAATTACATAAGGTAGAAGTGCAGGTATTTTTTATTTATTACCTGCTAAAGATAAAAAATAAATAAAGGCTGTAGAAGAAAGTAAAATGTATCATTTGGAAACTTGGCTTCACGAGTTGTTCTCTTTTTATTGTTTACTTTGTTTCAATCACAATGAAAAATTATTGAAATTGTGCTATTGTTAAAATTGGACTTGCTAATAATCTTTTAAAAAATCATTTGGGTAGTAGAAATTTTAAGAATTTTGTTTACATATTGGTTTAGAGAAAAAATTTGTGCTTTAATACAATATATATATATTCTTTAATTTTCCAGATGACTAGTCAAATGGGTGGTATGTCGGTTTCAGATCAGCCTAGACCAATGGAAGTAAGTTACAAAATGCTTCATTCTGTATAAGTCTTACTTTAGAATGATGTTTGATTTACAATATGAAATATTTTGACTAACAAGGTATTCAAATTGTTCATAGAAGATGTATTGCTTACATGTAACAAATGTAATTCAGCTTTATCGTAAGGTATTTGACATACAAAGATCAGATCTTTGACACATTAAAAAATAGAAAATAATCATGTAGTGTGATTCTGTGAACAACTTAAACAAAAAGTGAAAATTGTTACCATAATTTCAGATGTCAGGAAGTCGTGGCATTCCTCCACAATCAGTTGGCAGTGCTATGGGAAATGCCCCACCCACTAATTATGGACATTTTACACAGGGTGGTCCTCCTTCCGGACCACCTATGGGATATGGTTCAGGAGCTCAGTCCAAACCACAGACGTCTACTCCTGCTGGTTTCCCACACGCACCAGGCCCAACAACTTCAGCACCAGGTGGAGGATTTCCTAACCAGGGTCCTCCTTCTTCTATGTCTGGAGGATTTCCTAACCAAGGTCCTCCTTCTTCTATGTCTGGAGGATTTCCCAACCAGGGTCCCCCGTCTTCTATGCCTGGAGGATTTTCAAATCAAGGTCCCCCTACCTCAATGCCTGGAGGATTCCCAAATCAGGGTCCACCTTCTTCTATGCCTGGAGGATTTCCCAATCAGGGTCCTCCTACATCAATGCCTGGAGGATTTCCAAACCAAGGACCTCCTACCTCTTTGCCTGGAGGACATCCTCCTGGTCCCCCTTCTAGTCAATATGGAGGCATGCCCCCCATGCCATCCCAGCAAACGCCTCCATCATCTGCTGGCCCTATACCCCAGCCAGGCCCCCCAGGAAGGGGCCAGCAGTATATGGGTGGGACCATGCCAGGAACAACCTTCCCTCCTCAGACGGGGTTCCCAGGTTCAGGGGGACAACATATGCCAGCACCAGGTGGAATTCAACAACCTGCTCCCAGAAAACTTGACCCCGACCAGATGCCTAGCCCAGTAAGTAGACCAGAAACAACAGTATAATTAAATATTACGTTTTAAGTACCCACTCTCTGACTGCATTAGAGATGAGGCATTGGTTACAAATTTGTTTTCAATGATCTGTTAAAACTGAACAATTTTTTTCATGTAGATGAAATTACTGTGTTTAATGTTATTAGAAAATTTTTATATGTTATTCTCTAACTTGAATCTTATAATGTAATAATTTTAACTTCATGGAAATTTGTTGGGAATTAACACCTCTAACTGATAAAAACCTACTAGTTAATTAGTAATACAGTGTATTTGTATTCTCACTGTATTCTCACTAAAAATCTCCGACAGTCAAAACCAGTCCAATATTCATTAACTTTGATATTGAAATGCTTATTAAATGTGTTATGGGGGCGGGCAGGGGGGTTGGGTGAGGGCAGGTATACTGGAATCAGCTTGTCTGTCTGTCCAAGAAAAATTTTATCCAGACAATTCCTCCTAAACAACTTAATCAATTTCAATGAAACTACACAGGAATATTAGAGACCATGTGTTGATGTGCATGCAACCATCATTTTTCTAGCAAATATTAGTTGGTTTGGTAACAAGTCAATATAAATAGGATTTTGTTTGAATATTTTGTCTTGACAAGTTTTCCTAAACTTATGCATCAGTTTCATTTTTACAACACACAAATATTAGGTACAATATGTAAATGTGCATGAATCCATTTTTTTGAAAAAAAAATGTGAGGTTTCCTTGGTAACGGGTCATTATAAATAGGATTTTTCATTGAAAGTTTTGTTAGGACAACTCAATGAAATTACATATAGTAATGATAGCAACCATGTAGGGATGAGCATTAAGAGTTTAACAAGTTGGAATTTACTTTCAAAATTCAAATTATATTGTTAGTACTATAAAACTGTATATTGCAAGTGACATTGGCAGGGTGGGGGTATTTTTCAGCCATTGGCTGACAGTTCTAGTTTATTATCCGAAAGTGAAGCCTTGCTCTTCCATTTCTATGTAAAACCTCACTGGTGTTTTTAAGTTGTCAAGAATTTCCAAATTCAAAAGTAAATGTCAAGTTTGTATGGTCATTTTTGCAGATACAGGTGATTGAGGATGATGAAGCCAACAAAGGGGGAATGTTTGCCACACTTGAGAAAGGTGTTGTACCTCCATTAGTGACCACACAATTTACCGTCCAAGACCAAGGTCAGTTTCTTTTCTATGTGAACTGGACTCAGTCTGGTTTTATGAATTGGCATTGTGATACATTTCTAGCCAGTACACATGTCTCTATCATTATAGCTTACTTATCACACTTTTCAGTGTCATTTACACATTTGTCAACTTTATTATGTATCGGTAGTGAGGAGCTAACTATTCTGTATTGTCATTACATGCACAGAACACTACTTTGAGGTCAATGTCTTAATTTCTGTACAGTAATAATTACTAGGCAATTTAAATACTGGTTCTCTTGTCACATTTTCATTTCATTGATTCTTGTTACACCAAGGTTTTGATTACATGAATGGTATTGCGTATAGAAATATGACGGTTTGAAATTTCTAAACGTTTTTCAAAGTTTCCAACATCAATATCACTTTCGTCCCTTTTTTTAGGTAATTGTAATCCAAGATTCATGAGGTCGACCACATATACCATACCATGTACTGCAGACCTCCTCAAGACGAGCCACATACCATTAGCTCTATCAATATCTCCATTTGCTAAACTCAATGCTGGAGAGGTGAGATTTGTCATGTATTTTTCTTTTGTTACCAGATTTTCAAAATAGTGATTTTAACAAAAGTAAACATGAGTCAATGAAAGAAAAAAAATTTACAGTCATTTATTTCTTACTCATTTGAATCTTAAACAAGAGCATTTCAGAAATTAGCATGCATACTAGGACATCCAAGGATCCAATATTTTATTTCAAATATCTAGACTGTAAAATTTCTCTTTGATATGTAAAACTTTGGCTGTTGATTCAGTCAAGATGATTGAGAACACCTTTAGATCATGACCTGCATTCAGGTTTTGTTATACATTGCTTTCACATCTCGTCTTGCATATGTTCTCCATCATCACAAAGGTGTTCTTTATACAACCACAAACACTTCTAGATAAGATGGGTATTGAATTAAATCATTCCCATGAAATTTACTTCCAGAATCAACCCCCAATAGTTAATTTGGGAGAAGTTGGTCCAGTGCGATGTAAGAGATGTAAAGCCTACATGAATCCATTCATGATGTTTATTGATGGTGGCAGGAGATTCCAGTGTGTGTTCTGTGGAGCACAAACAGATGGTAAATTTAGTGTGTTTGTTTCAAAATGACATGATTTAAGTTTACATGTCGTATGATGATATGCATGCTAAACATATAAACTTTTTCAAATATTCTTGTTAAGTGTTTTAGTAATAAACATTAACGATCGGTATTCTTAGAATTTCATGAATATTCCAGTTAGAAGGAAACACGCCCATATTTAAGATTCTGCATAAATCAGAGCAAAATGCATTTACAAAATCATTTGTTGTGTTTAAAGTAATAATTCTGAGAAAATTCAGTGTTCAAGTTTAACTGTATTATTGACAACAGTGCCACCGGAGTACTTCCAACACCTTGATCATACGGGTAGAAGAGTGGATGCATATGACAGACCAGAACTTTGTCTTGGCTCCTATGAATTCGTTGCTACTAAAGACTATTGCAAAGTAAGTGTTCCATCTTTTACATGACAAAAATTACAATGTTACTGCCATCCAATGTCAAGTCAAAACTTTACTGGTGTGTGGCAAAATTATAAGAAGATTGTATTCTAATGAATGCCTTTGAGGCTTTGCATTCTTCAAAGAGAAAAGAGTTTAAAAGAGGTCAAAGTTTAAGGGTCTGAAGGTCAGTCGTTAAACTACTGTCAAAATATGTTTCCTAGTATTTGTACTGATTATGTGGGGTTTTTTTGGGACCTGTATTGAAATGTTTTTACAGCAAGCTGTTTTATGATTTGAGTTCAAATCAGTTCAAACAGTATTTGGAAATAAAAGGAATAGGAAAGATAGATGTGTTTAGTGAGATTCACAATTGTATGTCTGTGTTGGAAAATGTCTTACAACAGTTTTATGGTATCTCCCCCTTGATCTATTAAAAGCAGCTGTTAAGTTGTAAATGCCATTTGGAGTTAAATTTAGATTTTTGTAATTACTGATGTTATTTTTGTTTTAACAGAATGGCACCTTACCCAATGCACCTGCTTTTATCTTCATGATTGATGTATCCTACAACAGTGTAAAAAGCGGTCTTGTACATCTGCTTTGTAAAACTCTTAAAGAGGAAATTCTTGTCAACTTACCAAAGTAAGTACTGATTAGTAAATGAACTGTTAGCATGTTAACTTTATGAATTGATCATTGAATAGAATTTGGCACATTTTTTTTTCTGATCTGTTACTAATCTTTACTATGAAGCATGTGTTAAAAGTAGTATGTATTAGAGATTTTGATTTATTTTGCAGGGAAGTTGGTGCAGAGGAATCTGAAATACGTGTTGGATTTGTTACATATGCTAAAGAAATTCACTTTTATAATGTCAAGGTAAGAAACAATTGAGTATTTTGATATTTTGGTTTCGTTCCTACTTTTGAAATTTGATTTGATTTTGTAACTTTGATGTTCCATCACTTGTATCCTTTTTTTTACAATTTAAAACATCTGAATCTCTGAACCGTTATTCCCTGGTGTTATGAAATTTTGATATTTTATCTGATTTGATCAAATAAGAGTAGGAGAACTATGTTGAAAATTTTTGTTTGTAGTGCTTACATTTGTGCTCTTTTACTTTCAGGGAAGTCTTGCCCAGCCACAAATGTTGGTTGTATCAGATTTAGATGATGTTTTTGTGCCATTGTTAGATGGCTTCCTGGTTAAGCTGTCTGAATCAGAGGCTGTAATTGACAGGTAATCATGCCATATTGTTAAATATATGATCTTTAATAAAGCAAACACTTGAAGTAATTGATGATCTTTGCTTGTTCTGAAAATTGTGAAAATTCTGAAAACTTTCTTATTTACAGAGGGAGGGGAAGGGGGAAGGCAGATCACTCTGAAAATTTTCCTGTGTTGCTCCTGATTTTTTTATTTATAAATACTTTGAATTCTTTTGAACAGTTTGCTTGCCCAGATCCCTGTAATGTTTGCTGAATCAAGGGAGACGGAGACCGTGCTTGGTCCCGTCATACAAGCAGGCTTGGATGCCCTTAAATCTGCTGACCGCAGTGGCAAACTCTACATATTTCACTCATCATTGCCTATAGCTGAAGCACCAGGCAAACTTAAAAACAGAGATGACAGGAAACTACTTGGAACAGACAAAGAAAAGGTGTTTATGTTATTTCCTTATATATATTCACTCATTGACAACAATGAGAAATAATCTTGCTCTTTTACATTTGTGCTACAAAATGAAAACAAACATGTTACTGCTGGATATAAAAGATTTCATCCTATAAACAAATATCCCAGTTTCAATATTTTCAGCATGGAATGATGGTTATGGATCAACATGAATTTCATATTAAAACTTGAATCCAGTTTTACTTCATTATTTGATGATTTTTTTTATCATTCGTGTCGTTGGTATTTTAAGTGTGTGTGTGTAACTGCAAATTTTCATGTGTCTATATTTTTTGCGGGTTTCTTTTAAAATGATCAAATTACATTATAATAAATGATAATTTGGTGATTTGGATGTAAGAGGACATAGAATACATGTCTCATTATTTGACAGATTAAATTTCCACAATCATGTTTATACACCGCAAAATGGAGAAAATATTGTCTTAATTAGCTATACAATAGTATGACATGAATGAACATCAAGAAATGAGGTATGAGAACCAAAGAATTTTTAACACAGCAGAATAGAATATTTCTTCTGAGACTTGCTAATGTGTAATTGGCATTGAGTGTATCAGTTATGATTGATATTTGTGTTGCAGACAATCCTTACACCACAGAACAACTTCTACACCAAGCTCGGCCAGGAATGTGTAGTAGCTGGCTGCAGTGTGGACATTTTCCTGTTCCCAAATGCTTATATTGATGTAGCTTCCATCAGTGATGTGTGTCGTTTGACTGGGGGCAATATGTATAAGTACAGTTACTTCCAGGTAAGATATAGTCTATGTAGAGGTTGTGATAATCACAGTATTGTGGAATTATAGACCTTTAAGTATCATAAATCCAATTTCATTTATCAATAGTATTTTACAAACTTTTCAAAAAAGAGAAATGTTATTATTATATACCTATCTTGATTTCCTCGCCTGCCTTTTGTTGTTCATTATAGCTCTATTGTAAACAAGTTTCATACTTCAGTAAGCAATTGCTTTATTGCTGTGCTGGCTGCTTTAAATTACATATTCCAGTGCTTCGAGTTCAGTATTCTCTGAATGATGTTTTTCTGCATCTGTACTTGGAGCATATTGCATCATAAACTGCCAAGGAGATTTCTAATTGTTATGGATTGGATGAATATCAATATGGACATTATTTACTATAAATAGATAGATATAATAAACAGAAGACAAGGCACAGGGTTTATGTTAGGTTTTTGCCTACCATTATCCTTCGTTCTTTCTGTTGGCAAAAAATCTAATCATGAAAACATGTGACAAATCCATTCTTTGTTTCACTTTGAAGTCTGATAACGAAAAAGTAAGTGGTATCTATTTTTCTCTCCTTCCTCCTCTGTTCTGTTTGGATATCTTTCTGTCATGCTTGGTGAAGCTCCGAGGAAATCAGCATTACCTGTTGTGTGGGAATTTGTGCATGCATGTCAAAGGTTCCAGCTTGGGCTCATTCCTGGGAATCCTTCACAACCATTATATAATTTGTAAAATTCATTTTACTATCGGGAATTTTTTACAGTCTTTTAGGTTTTTATTTTGCATTCACTGTTTTATTTACATTTACATCAGCTGTGAGCTTCCATGAAGTTTATTCCCTATTTGTTTTCTTTGAAATGTGGGAAGCCTGTTTTTATGGAAAATTTTTCACTATTATAAGTAGAATATGGTTTTCCTTACATTTCATATCAAATAACCTACACAGTGCTTTGCTACAAACATTCAATAGAAAATTCAAAAGTTTGAATCTCAAGGCATAAAACTTATGCTGTTTATTTTAAGAAACAGTGCATATTTATATATATATAAAAGTTCTAATATCCTTTATCATCTTTTATCATATGACCTATCTACTTTTTAAAGAAATTTTAGGTTCATATACAAGGTATCTATAATTCGTCATCTCTGAATTAGAAAATATAGTACATGTATATCATCATGTTCTAACCAACACATATGTATAACAGATGTGGAGCAGTATTGAATGTTTAATGTGTAGATAAAATTAAATGATAGAATAAATCCATAACCAGTTCTAGCATAAAGAAAACCTTGATGTGGAGCATGCAGGCAAAAAGGATAAGGTGATAGTTTTGAATTTGCTTTATGTTAAATTGTATATGCATTAAATACTTTGCCAGAGTGGTGGTGGGATAGAAGGTAATAGCTGTGTAGTAAATATAAATTGTTGAATGGGTTGAAGTTACTGTAAACTGAATGCAAATTTCATGAATTCCTGTAAATCACCTGTGAAACACTTTTAAAGCCTGTATGAATTCAAAAGGAACTTATTACACTCTTAATACATGTCATGCAGTATATAGTTGGAGTAAAAAAATTGAAAAAAATCTAAACTAGTTATATACAGAATCTTTGAGATGTATGGTAAATTGTAATGGGTCAATTGAAGAGGTGTGCATTTTATAGGTCGAAATTAAACAAAACATGTTTTGAAGTCTACCTGTAGTAAGGATGAGCTATTTGAAGAGTATGTTTAACCACCTATCATTAGATGGTGGGCTATTCAATACACCCTACACCTGTAGTCCCTCGTCCATCCGTCTGTCTGTAAACAATTTTTGTTATCACCTTTTCCTGAGATGTCCTGGATAGGACTTTCTTATACTTCTTTTGTATGTTTCCTTTGGCCTGTAGTTGTGCAGGTTTGAATTAAGGATTGATCAGAAAAACAAAATGGCTGACAGGTGGCCATCTTAGATATTTGAAATGAAAGTTTATCGCTTTTTCTTGAGAAGTATGGGATGGATCTTTCTCAAATTTCATATTTAGATTCCTCTTGGTCCCTAGTTTTGACCTTCGATTGTGGGTCTGATTTGAATAAAGAATGTCTGACAGGCAACCATTTTGATTTGGCACTTACAGATTATTATTGCTATTTCATCATTTTTAAAATTCATGTATTTATATTGTTATAAAATCCTGAAGTATTTGGCTGTATATGTTATATCTTTAGAAGTTATATATTCATGGAACTTTGGTAACACCCCAAGTGTTTTCTGTTGTAGGCTGACCTGGATGGTTCACGATTTATGGAAGACTTGAGGATGAATGTAGAGAGCCAGTTTTCATTTGATGCTATTCTTCGTGTGAGAACAAGCACAGGTACAAGTCTTTGTATGTGTTTTTGTGTCTGTGGTATAATTGTCCAATACTACATCAACAACTGTGGATGCTTCTCCAAAAGAGATATACTGTTTCTTCGGCCAAAGTTCTTTGACAGAAAATTGGGGAATTGAGGGGAAAATACACCCTGTAAATTTTGAAACTTGATTAAGTATTGATGAATTTTTGTGTGACTTGTACAATTTTATGTGTGTTCATATTTTTTTATCAATCTCTCAAGGTATACGTCCTGTTGACTTCTTTGGCAATTTCTACATGGCCAACACAACAGATGTGGAGTTGGCAGCCATGAGTCAGAGCCAGGCTATCGCTGTGGAAATCAAGCATGATGATAAACTCAATGAGGGAGATGGTGCTTTTGTACAGGTAGACAATTAAGATTATTTGATTTTTTTTTTTTTTTCTTAAATCAGATTAGTTTTAATTTTTTCTAGGTAAAGGTCCACCCAAAGAATCAAAAGGTATGGTGCAATAGTTAGCTATTTCTTATGACAAGTAAGAAGAGTTTGTCGAGTTACTTCAGTGTGCTGATAAATCAACTTATAGTTACAGCATTCCAGTAGAACCTGCCTTTAAAAAAATGCATCTGCAAATTAAAATCTTGTCCCTTTAGTACTATTGTTTTACATGTATTGTCAAGTCTTTTGTTTGCTTAATTTAACTTTTATGAAGGTTTTGCTATACCTCAAATTTCCTTCATGAAAGATTGGGATTGAGTTGTTGCAGTTACATGTAGTTCTTTCATGTTACCAGAACAGCCTAGGCTTTTTGGGGCCGTAGAAGATATTTTTGTCATGTTACCACAGTAACTTAGGGTTTTCAGGTCATAGGAGATAGTTCTGTCATGTTACCACAATAACCTAGGGTTTTCAGGTCATAGGAGATAGTTCTGTCATGTTACCACAATAACCTGGGGTTTTCAGGTCATAGGAGATAGATCTGTCATGTTACCACAATAACCTAGGGTTTTCAGGTCATAGGAGATAGTTCTGTCATGTTACCACAATAACCTAGGGTTTTCAGGTCATAGGAGATAGTTCTGTCATGTTACCACAATAACCTAGGGTTTTCAGGTCATAGGAGATAGTTTTGTCATGTTACCACAATAACCTAGGGTTTTCGGGTCATAGGAGATAGTTCTGTCATGTTACCACAATAACCTAGGGTTTTCAGGTCATAGGAGATAGTTCTGTCATGTTACCACAACAACCTAGGGTTTTCGGGTCGTAGGAGATAGTTCTATCATGCTACCAGAGTAGTTTAGGGTTTTTAATTCAGCTAAGAGACTTCTATTCTGTCAACAGTTGTAACCTAGGGTTTAAGGGCTGTCTGGAAAAGTTCTACAATGTTACCAGTGAAGCATAGAGTTTGGAGGCTGTAGAACGTAGTTCTGTCATTTTACAACACTAGCTGAAGGTTTTGGGTCTTTAGGAGGTAGTTCTGTCATGTTACCACAGTAACCTAAGGTCTGTCTGAGACAGTTGTGACATGTTAACAGTGAGCAAAGGGTTTTTGGGCTGTAGGAGATATCTTGTCGTGTTACTAGTGTAGTGTAGGCTTTTGGGGTCATTTAAGAGAGTTCTGTCCTGTCAACAGAGTAGTCATATGTTATCAGGGTAGCTTCGGGTTTTGGAGCTGTTTATTCTGCCAATAGATGTGACTGACTATTTGTGTTCTGTGTTTATAGATAGCAGTGTTGTTTACAAGTGTCAGTGGTCAAAGGCGACTGAGGATACACAACCTTTCCTTCAACTGCTGCACACAGATGGCTGAACTCTTCCGCAGCTGTGAACTTGATACACTCATCAACTTCATGTCAAAACAAGGTCTGTATATTGTGTTTTCATTGTTTGACCACAATAAGTTTACCTTAGTAATGAAAATTTTTACCCTATTTTATTTGTATCAAGGTTAATGATCCAACTTTGATGTAAAATTCTGTTTGAATCGTACAGAAGTCAGGTCTCTAACAGTAAGGAATATCACATTTAATTTATTTTGTGAAAAAATTAAAGGAAACACATACTTAGTAGCCATATTCAAACATGTCTGGTCAAGAATGAAATGAGTCAAAACTCATTGTTACTTTAAACATTTGAACAATTCTTGTATTATGTTGTAGCAATACGAGAGACACTTAATTCCAACCCACGCCAGGTGCGTGATAATGTGATGAACCAGGTTTCCCAGATACTAGCATGTTACAGAAAGAGCTGTGCTAGTCCCTCATCTGCAGGCCAGTTAATACTACCTGAGTGTATGAAACTTTTACCCCTCTACTCCAACTGCATCATCAAAAGTGATGGATTACAAGGAGGTATGTGTAAGATAATGTATAGTAGTGAATGCAGAGAAATTGATAGACTAAACATAGGAAGGTTAGTATAGGATACAAGGCAAAGTATATTTTTACACAGGAAACGTGGGTACAGGTAGTTGATAGAGGAGAAAAAACAAGAATTTAGAGAGATAAAGTATTTTACCAACTAACCTCGGCAGACATATTCCTAAATACATGATATCGTGAACGTAGATCTAGAATTGACTTTTGATTCACGACTGATGAGCTATTACAGACATGGACTCAATCAAGGCTCTGATATTGGTAACCAAATTAACATGAATGCTATCTGGAATTATTTTCGTTTAATTGTGATGTGTATTAATATAGTAGCACAAATAGGTCATAGACAAGTCAAAGAGGTAATTGTTTGGGATGTTGAAATATAATAGTGAATTGGGGTGTTTAGATGAGAAATATAGAATTATGGTGGGCTTAAGAACCCTTGGTTGGAATTTTTTTGTCACTGAAGTAAAAACATTTTGTTATGTGTTGTCTTTATTCTTCTATAGGGTCAGAAATATCAACTGATGACCGAAGTTACCTGATGCACCTTGTAAGTGCAATGGATGTTAAGTCATCACATGTGTTCTTTTATCCACGACTGATGCCTTTGGTGAGTAGATTGATTGTATTTTTGGAATTTAGACAAAGAAAAAATATTATAAATGATTTAACCATTTAGTAGACATATATGATCCAGCACCCAAAGATCTCTCATAAACATAGGTCAAGAAATTTGATATTTAGTATAGATAAACATTTTGACTGAGGGGAGACGGATTGCATGTACTTCATGTCTTAGAATTAGTACATGGCCAGTTTTGCATGTAAAATACCATAACTGACCCTAAAAATCTTCATATTTTCAGCATAATTTGGATAAAGCCCCCAAGATGCCACGGTCCATTCGGTGTTCAGCTGAGCGTCTCCAGGATAATGGAGTTTATCTTTTAGGTTTGTATGTAAATGTTGACATGGTCATATCTTGACTGTGTTGTTTATGGTATCTTATCTCTGTATTTCTATGTACCAGTGTTGTTTTATATTGGACATAGTTTTGATTGTCTATACTATAAATTTTGATGCTGGACTCTTCAAACGTTCTTTGGAAATGAGACGGACAACATTCCTTCTTGGTTTAGACAATTTTACATCTGATAGACAAATAAAAAAAGGATAAATGAAATAGAGACATGTTTTCTGTGATACTAGATTTCCAGTCAGTCTGAATACATTTTAAAAAATTGTTTGTGTATTTCAGCTGATATTTGGTAATGTAACCTTTTGATGAATTGAAACATTACCTTAACTTTGTTTTACAGAGAATGGTATTTCCATGTTTATGTGGATAGGACACAATGTTGATCCTCAGTGGATACAAGATATATTTGGTGTACAAAGTGCTGCGCAAGTGGATATAGATAAGGTATGAAAACACAAAAACAAACATTCTATGTACGGTAGTTTTTCTTTGTATTATGGTTTGGCATTGTCCATGCATCTGCCATCAACTTCCATTTGCCCAGAGATCTCCTGTTCTCACTGTATTCGGCCAAATGCTATATATGAAACCATGACATGAAATTGTGTTTTCTTAATGGCATTGTAATTTTGCAAATTTTAGGCATGCCACATCGTCCATGGTCCATTTTTTCTATTTTTTTCATGCAAAATGCTACTAGTCATAAACAAGTTACAGGTTTTTGACCAAATTTGGTCAAAAATATCCTAGGGAACCCAAAAGGGAAACTTTTAAAAATCCTACTTCTCTTGTAGGAATTATTGGATTTTGACCAAATTTGGTGAGATGAGAGATGAGATATGCTGATTCATTTGAATAAATGATGTTATTCTATTTGGTTTTCAGGGAAAAATAAGAATTTTTCATGCATAAATGAAATCTCATGTTATGTTGATTTTTTCTTTAGTGTAAATTACTGGCACTTGACAATCCTTTGTCTCAACGAGTGAACGAGGTAATCCAACAGGTCAGACAAGAAAGGAACAGATATATGAAGGTTAGTCATAATTACAAATTGTTTTATAAATACGAGGGTTAAAGCTTTCTTCAAATAGACAAGTACATTAACCAGTGATTTAGAAATTTGAAACGATACATGAATGCAAAGTCAGAAGTGTTCTAACAGCAGCTTTTACGCTCGTATGGATTAGTATTCAATGCATTTTATTATTAAAACGTACTATTTACTTGTGTGTGTTTTGCACAATCTTTAATAAAACTTATCTGTTGCAGTTAACAATTGTGAGACAACGTGACAAGCTGGAACCGTGGTTCAATCATTTCTTGGTGGAGGACAAAGGACTAAATAACTCTGCCTCCTATGTAGACTATCTTTGTCACATACATAAAGAAATTCGAAACTTACTTAGTTAATGCAGCAATTCTCATATAACAGGGACAAGGACATAATTCATCGGACGGAAACAATCGGGAACGGTTGTGATCTAAACCGAAATGTTTCTCCTGGAGGAAAAGTAAGATGTTTGATATCTGGTGTGGGTAAAAGTGTGGCAAAACGAAGGACTTTTTCTGTGGTCCTTGACAAAAATTAACAGATTACCAGTATGACTATAAACTACTTCTGGTAGAAGGTGCAGCTCTGAGTCACTAACCAAAGTTTGAACCTTGCATAAACTGTTACTGTTCTACAGTATATAGACAAAACATGGGACTCTTCAAAATTGAATTGTCCAACAAGACAGCAAAGAGACCATCAGAGCTGACATGATCTGTTTATTAGATTTCTTACAAGGAAAGACCCATGTGGATATTCAAAAGGCTATCATTGTTTACGGCTCCTGGTTGAGTTGAAGTTTACTTGCTATGCCTTATCTCTTTGATCCTGACCAAATTTGATTAAAAGTCGGGTCATGCTTGTTGACATAATATAGTATGGCTTAAAAATAATGAGATTGAGGTGGCCATATTTCTCTGATTTTGTAAATCCTCTTTTTTTTTTTTTTTTTTTGAGATATGTACTTGTTACCTAGTGAAGGTGGACAGTTATTTAAAAACAATGCATCTTGTATGACATTGAGGGTTGTTTATCCATTGTTGTTACTTTAAAAGACTGAAAGTCCTCACAGGTAATAAGGTGCATACATCAATATGAAAATATTGAAGTATTTATGATGGCAAATGAATGAGTGTTTACAAAAATTTGAGTAAAAATTGACGTAGATGAAATACAGCACAATCGATACATAATTTAACACTACGAGAGTTCAATAGATGGAATATAAAGATCTATAATTGACTTTAGATAGCATGTTTGTGACTATTGGACTTAATTATGAAATTCTATTAAGAATTTAAGAGTATTTATATATTTTATAACATAAACTTATGATATTGGTTATGTCTGGATATCAATTCTAGTCTTCAATAAAGTCTATTGGTAATTGTTGTCAATATGATGTTTTATAGTTGATGAAATATTCTGTGTCTTGATTCCGCAAAATGATTTTGGTGACTATGAACATCTGTGCTGAAATAGGACAGAATGAACATCAGAATTAATAGGATGATAGAACATTTACAATAATTTTGAAAATTATTCAATTAACTCTGTAAAAAGGTTCAGAGTATGGTTCTATTAAACTTATTTCTTTAATCTTTGAAAACTCAAAAGTGTCCATTTTGAAAATTAATTCACTGGTTAACAGTGAAAAAGCATTTTCATCATCAAATTTTCTGTAAATTGATGTTAGTTATAATGAAGTTCCTTAGTATTTGCAACTAAATTACTTTTTTGATGTAAAAAAGAGGTTTTTTTTTAAATAAAAACACTTCGACAGATACTACTATCTAGTATGTTAATTTAAATTGAAATGATTTTTCACACCATGAAAACAACTGTTTATAAATTGAAGACAAAATGAGGACAGCAGATGGATGAATATATGCTACTTCTCTTACTAGTGCTGAGTAAGTCCTAAGAATGTAAGATATACATAGTGTTTGTTACTACCTGCTTTCATGTATATACGCTTCCTGCTTCATTATCACAATATTAAAGCTGTCTCGATGCCTGTAGTCTTTGTGGAAAGACCGGTCCCCATGTAGAGCTACCATGAAATTTGTGGTATAATCTTAAAACAAAGACTAAAAGCTAATGTAATAACTGCTGCTCAAGCAGATATTACAGCAGTTTAACCAAAGTTAGAGATGCCTCAAAGCTGTTAACCCTTCACAACCTTATCCACTGTATTGCTATAAACCCTACACTTCCCAACAATGATTTTTTGAGCAGCTGTGTTAGATGTAAAGATAGGTATATGTGTGAGATTGCTTGGCTAATGACTACTATGTACAAATGTATAATGATTGCTTGTATTGCAAAAAGCGATTATAGATGTTATTTTGAGAGATGAATGAACGAAGTTGACATTGATATGAAATAATGGAAACCTGTAATATTGTATTTATAAAAACTCAAAATGCAGGTTTTGTACAGTAAAATTAGTTTTATTGGAGCCTGTTGATATCAAACTGTTTTAAACCAGAAGTCAATCAAGTATTTTTACATATATCGTACTACACTGTAGTAGTGTAAAAGTGCATATGGTGAGAATATAACATCTTACATCTCAGTTCATTACCATGCGAGTCTATTCATTGTGTTTTTCAACTCAAAAATCTTATGTGATTCGTTTTATATTGCTGAATTTCCAATCACCATCTAAGGTCATATAAGGATAAATGCTCAAAATACTTATAGTGGTTGACAAACCCAATTACAACGCTTTGATATTTTAACTACAAAAATGTGAATTAAATAAATGTCGGGTAATGTGCATCTCTTATTTTAAGAGAAATGGAACCGATTTCCTTATTCCTTGAATATTCATTCAGTGGTCCCTAGATCTCTCTTTCAGCATCGATGGCATGTATAAAGCACTTTGTTTCTACCATACGAAAGGTAGACAGATATCTTTA
This sequence comes from Ylistrum balloti, assembly GCF_031769215.1. Lineage (NCBI taxonomy): Eukaryota > Metazoa > Mollusca > Bivalvia > Pectinida > Pectinidae > Ylistrum > Ylistrum balloti. Next base: position 1,599,616 of record NW_026782179.1, read on the forward strand.
TTCATCTCATTCTACATCATGGCAAGTATGGAAGTTTTAATTTGTTAATTAGAGATATTATGTTATGTTCTGAACTTGTATGCATGTTGTAGACATTTATCTTTAATTAATTGGAATGATTTTTATATATATATATATATATATTTGAAAGATCTACATCCCCAGTATCTATCCTTCAGTAAACCCAGAGGGCAAGACGTAACCTTGGATTCAGGAGATGTTCTTATTACAAGACAGTAACAAACATACCTTTTTCCAAGACCAATCAATGTTTCCTAGTTAATATAATTTCCTTACTGCTGCTTCAAAGAGATGATCATTCTAGCTCATAATTTTACCTCATCTTTATGTAATTCAGTTTTCAGCTCTGCAAATTATGAATTGTTTAAACTTCTTGGGGAATTCTTATTTCTGGTTCAAGAATATTGCAATACAATACTCTTATTGATGGTGCTTCTCATTTACATGGTGATGAATGGGGGAGCATTCCTCATGTGACAAGATGTCTTCAGGATCTTGTCAGTTTTTCTGATCACCCTTAGTCTCTTCATCTGTTCCATGGGTTTCTGTTTGGTTTCTCGAAATAAATATCAATGCAGACTAATATGAGGATATTTTTACTTTCAAAAAATTTTGAGGAGTGTTATTTTTAAGATTTTTGTGCAAAACAGGAATTTTTTCTTTCATTAATTTTTCATTGGATTTACTAAATTAACTGTATAGTCTATGTTCAGTATGAAAAGATCCATGTAACTGCTAAAGTATTCATATCTGATTGCTAAAAATGTATAATCAGCAACATATTGTGAATCATGATGGAGACGCGGATGTGGTTTAACAAATAGCATTTTCAGTTGCATGTTATTTATATGTCTACACTGTGATAGCTGTATCATTGAAGTACATGCCTTCTAGTCCGTTGTAGAACTTCCTCTACGGGCAAGGCAAAAAGGCAAAATTTTGTCAAAAAATTAAATATAACTGATGAAAGTAAGATTTTTTGTTATTTGTTCGATATTCATTTTTGGAACTTGAAATATAACAACAGATATACAAGCCATCCTGGCATCCAACAATGACCTAGACCCACTTACACAATCACCTTCATAGTATGTTTAAATTTTCACATCATACTTTATGTATGTTATATGTTATGTTATATGTTATGCAAGTGTTCAAGTATATTTAACAGAGCAATTACTGGTAGATCACACAGGTATCTTTGTGCCTACAATTGTTTGGTCTTGATATGCTGTTTAATATTGGACATTTTCCTTTTTCAGTTCTTTTCTATTCTGGTTTTTAATTTTGAAAAATTTGAAAATTCCTTTGATGAAAGTGATGTAACAAAAACAACTTTGAGTTGGTATAGCCATTCACATTAATAATAAAGTCTTTGGTTTATTTCCATCATTACATAATAATCTTAATGTACTGTAGTCAAAGAAACATCTATACAGATGCCGTTATCAAAGGATAATAAATTTCTGTAAAGTATAAACATGAAATCAGTTGATAGTTATATAATTAAGTTTGCTATAAAATAATCAGCAAAACAGGGTAAGGTTTCATTGAGGTATTGAACTTGCAAAAGTGATAATGTACCAAAAGTTGACTGCAAAAAATAAGTGTTTACAGTACAGGTTTTTAGCGTGTGTGGTCTAAGAACCAAGGTGAGCTTGTGCTATACCAGGGTATCTGTCAACAATTTCTGTTAAACTCTTCTTCAGGTAGTCGCAAACAACAAACTCAATTTTGCAAACAGTTGATCTTGCCCCCAAGAAGTGGGTTCATAAAAAGGGGGGAAACTTTAGTTAATTCTTTTAAAATCTTTCTTCTGCAGGAATGTTTTTATCCAAATGTGGTTTGAAGCATCTTTGGGTCAAGGGGGGCACACTTTTTTTTATAAATGATGGGTGTTTTGGCCACGCGGGGCATAGAAGGTAAATGAGTGAATTCTCTAGAATCAGCTCCTGTACGAGGTTTTTGTCCCTATTTGGTCTGAAATATCATTGGGTGAAGAGGTTCAATTGTGTATAAACAGAGGGCTTGACCCCTGAGGTCCAAAATGGAAATGGAGCAAATTCTATAAAACCTTCTTTAGGAATGACAGGATTCTGTGAGGGCAAATGGTAGGGTTTATCCAGAGTAATAGACTCAAACCATTAGAATTCCTTTTCCTTTAGTTTGGATAAAAACAAATTCATCCAAACAAAGCCTTGTGAGCAATACAGTTCATATGGGCCTCTTTTCTGGAAAAAACTAAAATCCTTATTGAACATTATTTTTTTTATCAAAATGCTGAGAACAAAGACATAACAGACTGAATTGAAGTTGATACAATTTTATTGTATTTTTCTGTGATAGTCTCTTAAATTCATTTCTGTTTTGCCTTAGAAATACAAACATAAATTAAATAAATATAAAAATCATGTACATAATTCATCTTCAAAATCAAAGCATTTCACTCTTGAATCCTATCATTATGCATGGAATTGACCATGACAAACCAACGGTTTGTATTTACATATGTTGTGGATGAGATATGAAAGTTGACTAGTCTGGAAACTAGAAATATTGTATACCCGTGATCTCTTTGTTAAACAGTAACAGAAATCAAGCAACTGCATATTGGACTTGCACCAGAGCAAATCTGACCTGCAATTTATCAGGTTTTCATACCTGGAACCATTGAAAAAACTTGCATAAGCCTGCCATTTTGTCATGTCTAAGGCTCTAACCTGTGCCTATAAGGGTCCAGAGAATTTATTTGAATCGAGAGCAGAACCCTTGAATTTCAAAGATGACATGAACTTAAATTTCTAGGTCTCACTTTTCAATTAATACATGAATATGATTTTCATTAAATTTTTAAAATATGTTTCACAAATATCAACTAATAATACATCCATTCAAATACATTCAGTTAACAGTCTTCAATAAAAATATTTTTTTTCATTTCAAGTTTATTCCATTTAGCAAAGGATTTATGTTTTAAATATAAGATATTTTCGTCATTTCTACAAAATGATGAAAGATACCAAATGCCCTGGGTTAGATACAACCAAATGTATCAATAAAATATCAAATTAGATGGTTTTCCTTCAAAATATACATATGCAACATACTGAAACATCTCTTCTTATCAAAATAAGTTCAGAATTTTTTTTCAGTGCAATAGGATCAAAGACCACTGTTGGTTTAATGGACAATCATTACCTTCTTCAACCATTCTGACTTTTAAGCATATTCTTCCTTTTCAATACACACAATTTTAACTGTAAAGAATAGCCTATTCTTTCAATAAACATGTAAATATTTATAGAATCGGTTTTTGTCTTACCTACTGAGCAAAAAGATACATCATTAAAAAAAATTCTTCATGTCTATATTTTCCATATTATTCAAAATTTCTGAACAGGAAATTTGACTTTTCTCAATCCACTAAAGTACAAGAGATTCCAGAAGGATCTTGGTGCATACCATTGTTTGATCTTTATTTGCTCTTTGAAAGGTGGATCTTTTCCTGTCTTCTCTCTTCTCTTTTGTTTTTACTCTAAATGATAAGAATTTGAACGTTCCTTTGCAGAAATGGCGATGATAATCTTAACCTGCAAAATCCAAGATGGTGATCTAAAAGCCATTTTGTTTTTTCTGATCAGTCCATAAAATAAACAGGCACAGCTATGAACAAAGGGAACATACCTATGAAATTTGAGATGGATCCATTTAGTACTTCTAAAGAAATAGGGATAACAATTTTTTTACTAGATAAAATCCAAGATTGCTGCCTGTTGACCTTTTTGGTTTTAGGATCAATCCCAAAATCAAGCAGGCACAACTAGGGACCAAGAGAAATATATACATGAAATTTAAGAAAGATCCATGCAGTTTTTCTCAAGAAATAGCAATAACAAACTTGCAAAGTCTAAATCCAAGACGGCCGTGTCGGCCATTTTGTTTTTCTGATCAGTCCACAAATGATTTGGGGACAACTAGAGACAAATGGAAACCAACAGAGGAAATTTAAGAAAGATCCATTAAGTACTTCTCAAGGAATAGCAATAACAAACTTCATTGAAAAAATTCAAGATTGCCACCTGTCCCCTCATCCTGTTTTTCTGATCTGTCCCAAAATCAAATGGACTCAGCTTGGGACCAACAGGAACCTACATAGGAAACTTGAGAAAGATCTATCCAGTACTTCTCAAAAATTAGCAATGATAAAAACTGTTTACGGATGGACAGACCAAATACTATGAATGTAGGGCAATTTGAATTGTAGACCGCATTATTTTCTGAACATCAAACTACAAATTGACTAGCTGTTATGATCACTAGACTTTTGTGTTGAGAATTTAGCAGACATTGCCTAAGCATTATATAGAGAACTGACCAGCATCACCTATGCCTTGTACTGAAAACTGTCCAGTCATCATTTGAGCCTTGTACTGAGAATTTATCAGCCATTACCCTAGCCCTTTAAAGAGAATTGGCTAATGTTACCCAAGAATTGTACACAGAATTAACCAGCCTTCGCCAGAGCTCTGTACAGAGAACTGCCCAGTCATGGCCCGAGTGTCATGCACTGAATTGTTTGGCCAGTGTAATACAAAGAACTGACCAGCCATCACTTGTGTGTCATACAGAGAATTGACCAGCCATCATCGGAGCACTTGACACAGAAATTACCCAACATCATTTGAGATCTGTACACAGAATTGGCACGCCATCACTCAAGATCTGTGCATAGAAATGACCAGCGATCACCTACACTTCATACAGAGAACTGTCAGCATTGATGTTGTCATTGTCATTATCTGAATGTTGTACAGAGTACAGATAATGTGTTGTCCTTCAGTGTTAATCCGATACTGTCCAAGTAATGCTGAAACCTGTAAAAAAAACAATTCCAATCTGCATCACTTGATACAAAATTTGAACAGTAAATTTATAAGATTTTCAAAGATATAAATCACACTACAAAAGGAGTTCCTCTCAAAATTATTATGATTATTATACGGGGAAGAATTACTTAATAATGCTTCTTTGTAAACATTATCTAAACACGATAAAACAATTTTAACAACATCTGTATACCTATTCTGTATTTCACTATCAAAAAGCTTAGGGGGCTTATCCCTCTGATTATTACCAGTATCTCCTGAGCTCGAGATCAAGCAAAGACACTGAGAATATTTAGTTCTAAATCAATCCAAAATTTAAAGCATTATCCTATCCAGTATGCCTTACACATTACACAGCCCGCTGATATACCAACAAATGACGACAAGAATTCATCCATCGATAAATACCCACCGTCGTTTAATCTTGGCTTGTTCTCGCAACTGCTCTGATTTACATATGGCTCGGAGCATGGGTAGGTATTCCTGGTTAACTCCATTCGCCGAAATCCCAATGGGTAAACTGGTCCGTACATTACAGCTTGCCCTACTGGTGGGTGTGTCAACACTGGGGAATAAAGTTTATTCAAAATATTTAACTCTTTGACATTACAATAGCCAACGTTTTATAGATATACACTGCTGATGTATAAATGTCTTTGAAATTTTATTTTTGGTCAATTTAATTTCTTGAATCATTTATAAATAGAGGTATTATTGATATTTGTATATTTCATAAATGGTTAAGAATTAAGTTTTCTTCCATCAACAGACTGAACAGATAAGCTGAGACATATCAATTTACTAAGTATCTGTAACAGATAACCTACCTAGTACTGACATGGTCCTTGCCCTGGAGCTCCTCTACCCTGGGAGTATCCTGTGTAATGGGTACACAGATGTGTTCTGATGATATAATATCCTTTTTCATAGACATATGTGTCTTGTATAACTGTCTACAACTATAAAGCTGTATATCTGAATGAAAGTTGGAGTCAAACTCAGATCTGCCATGCAATGATAACCTATCCTCTAATGCTACCATTGAGTCTGCTAAAGACAAATTGTCATAAAAACTATAAAACGAATTAAGAGATTTCCCTATCAATTCCGATTCTTTAGGATCTTGTGTTTTGGGCAGAGTTTCAATTTGTGTTTCCTGCGAGTCCATTGGCTGCTCAAGACCATCATTAGATGTTTCACTATCATAAAGATCAATTGTCTTTATCCTACGGCGAGACTTATTCTGCACACTGTCAACCACATGTTGTGTATGCTTTAGTGGCAGCGACTCCACTGTGGTAAGTGGCAGGAGTGAGAGGTGATGGCGGTAAAGGAGGTCACACTTCAATGACTGATACTGACGACAAACTTGACTTGCTAACGACACCAAACCATCATCACCAATCTGGAAATAAGAGTGATAAAAGTTTATCAAACAATTTATGAAGTGTTACCAGTTTTGACAGTTAACAGTTCATCTATAATCAAATATCCATATAACTTTTAGGTAAAAAAAGCAAAACTTCCTAAAAATAAACAGTCAAAACTGTCCAAAAATGCATTTTCTACCTGCCAGTATATATATAAGATATTGCAATAAAAAAACAAACTGTACATGGCAGGATGTTCCTTACGAACATCTTAGAAGACTGCAACATCTGGTGACAATGACACTATGTAAACATACAAGTATTCAAAATACCACCCTAACAAGACGAAAAAATTATGCAAGATAAATCATTGTCTTTAAGGTGTAATACAATTAAGTTTAAACTGCAGTTGAAAAGTCAAGACAGGTTTCATTGTAAATAACAGGTAAAGTTAGATTTCAATGTAAATAACTGGTTAAGTCTGGTTTCAATGTAAAGGAGAGGTCAAGTCAGGTTTCACTTTAAATGACTGGTCAAGTCAGTTTTCAATGTAAATAATTAGTCAAGTCAGTTTTCAATGTAAATAATTAGTCAAGTCAGATTTCAATGGAAATGAGTGGTCAAGTCAGGTTTTACTTAAAATGATGGTGGTCAAGACATTTCACTCTAAATGATGGTGGTCAAGTCAGGTTACACTATACATAAGTGGTCAAGTCAGGTTTCACTATACATGATTGGTCATGTTAGGTTTCACTATACATAAGTGTACCAAGTCATGTTTCTCTTTAAATTGGTGGTCAAGTCAGATTTTAATGTAAGTAATCAGTCAAGCCAGGTTTCATTATAAAACGATATATAATGTAAGATTTCTGTGTAACTGTTCAGAGTTTCTTACCTTTAACATTTGTCTCAGTAGAGATATGATGCTGTCATGGCCCTGTAACATCAGACCCTGTAAAGATGTTGTGTGGCCAAGATGTACCTGGGGAAGACGTTCTTTCTCTGTGTCTGTGTCTTTATTCCCAACAGGAACAATATCCTGATTATAGCATAAAGGTACAGGAGGCATACTATTGGACTCCTCATCATCACTGACAAACCTACTGCTACGCTTCTGACAGACCGGTTTCAGACAGACAAAGTCATCATCATCATCATAGTCATTCGTAATGGATATTTGTTTCTGTTGTGACATTTCATCCTGTTTTTCTACGACACTGTTTTCCATCGATATATCTGTTTGTAGCTGTGGTTGTATACCCAGTGTTCTGTGTATACTGCGTTGAATGCCCTTTACACCAGCACCTGATATCACCCAGTACTGAAGGGAGAGGATACATCGACGAATGTCGCCACAACACAATGACACAAGATTGTACATATCCCAGAAATCTGTCCTCACATTCTCGGCAAGACACATCAGCTGTAGATATACTGCTAAATTCCGCTGAAAACAATTTTTTTTTTAAATAAAAAATTAACAGAGGTTAAATTTTCTAATTACCCCAGGTATACAAAGACAAATAAATGAATCTGGGAAATTAATTCAATTTTAACACATTTTTTTTGCCATGTAAATTAATAAACATGTAATATCAATAATGTGTTTAATTCTGCATTAACTGTCACATAAAAAGTTATTTTCACACAAATTTATTGACTTATTTTTAAATTTTACTGATATCGTTCTAGGAACATGTTACTAGAAAGTACTAGTATTCTGACAGCATCTTAATTTAAATCTTTAATAATACCACTTCAGAAAAAAATATCTATGTGGTTGCAAATTACTACATGAAAGAGTACAAATTGGATTTCCATCTTACATAAGGTGGCGTCTTGAACCGGTAGTGGTCAAACCGTCCATCAAATTTATTGACCAGACCTGTGTCACTGGTGGTCAGTATGATGGGAATCTTCGTAGTAGCCATAAATTGTTGTACAGCTGCCCAGAATCCATGGTCTGAAGGAAACACTACATCTATCTGTAGAAAAATTAACAAACAAATGTAAGTTGGAACATCTCCAATATATTGTAAGCGTATTTGTATTATATTACACTAAAGATATAGGCATTATTACACTATCGTATTAAACTACAGATATAGACATTATTACACTATCATATTACACTACAGATATAGACATTATTACACTATCATATTACACTACAGATATAGACATTATTACACTATTATATTACACTACAGATATAGACATTATTACACTATTATATCATACTAGATATAGACATTATTACACTATTATATTACACTACAGATATAGACATCATTACACTATTATATTACACCACAGATATAGAAATTATTACATTATTATATTATACTACAGATAAAGACATTATTACACTATCATATCATACCAGATATAGACATTATTACACTATTATATTACACTACAGATATAGATGGTCCTTATCGTAACAGCTGACAAGAAATTCAACTCATAGTGTTGCAAATAACAAGAGATCCCATAGCAATATTGATGCCCAACATCATATAGTCTTTATTCTCTAAACACTTCATTTTTCCCTTTTCTTGAAAATTCCCTTTAACACAATAACAAAAATAATCTGCCAAACCCAATATGGTCCCCCTGTCAGTCATCTTGTTTTTCTGATAAATCCCAAAATCAGAGGGGCACAAATAGGGACCTTTATAAGAAATTTGATGAAAACCCATTAAGTACTTCTCAAGAAATAGTGATAGCAAACTTTCACAGTCAAAATCTCAGATGGTCACCTACTAGGGTAACTGGAATTCTGTTTTTCTGGTCAGGTGACTTCATTAATTAAAATTTCATGCATTTGATGATTTTTACAATTGATTAAGATTCAGTTGTGACTACCTTATCATTCTATGTCATCTTTTTCATCCATAGTTATGTATGTAAGTATTAATTGAGCATGTGCTCTTAGTAAAACCCATTTTTCAATTAATGAAGGACTAGTTTAATCTGATCATGCATGTCTTATGCAGATAATGTATAAGTGTAAATGTCAGATGATGCAAGTATTTTAAGTGAAGTCAAGAAATTACAAAGTTCTCATGATTTTTTGACAAATTAGAACATGAAAGACTGACATGGGAAAATGAACACTCTCCTACAACCTTCTAAATCCAACAAGCTACCTTCAAACAGAAATGTGCTGTTAAGTTAAACATCATTTTTAACAGTATCCAGCCCACAGTTATTCACACATACCTCCTCAAACAGAATGAGAGATGTACTGGACAAATTGAGACTGCCATCAGCTTTGGGATCAGTAGGAACAGTACAGTCAGACTTCTTTTTACTTTTCTTTATAGGAGTGTTCTTGTCCGTATTTTCTGGAATTTCTGAATCTCTCTTGCGTTTCTTCAGCTTACCACATTCTTTGTCACTTTTCCCCTTCCCTTTTCCTTCTTTTCCAGATGCAGTTTTATTGGAGGAGTTTGAAGATGTTTGTTTGAAGAAATTTGAAAATGCTGAAGGCATCTTTGCATTTGGCTGTGAAGCATGTGCTGTTTCTGAAAATTTTTTAAAAATATTTTGTTTCCATTTTATTGTCTATAAATGTTTAAAAAGTTTTGAATTATTGGCAGATGTGACTTTTTGATAGCTAATTTGACTAATAATAAAAGTAAAAAATTCATTTCCTGATGAAATTTCTACACTTGAAATATTGTATTTCCTATGTTAAAAGTATATAAATAGATATATCCCTGTGTAAAAATTTGATTTTTTTAAAATCAAATATTCGAGTTTTATAATGAAGAAACTTTGTTACTTTGTCACAGGAAACTTCAGAATCTGCTTCTGCCTTCAAGATCATAAACTACAAATACAATCACTCACTTGAGGGTGGACATTTTGTGGGTGTGTCAGTCCCCCGAGACACCTGATGAGACTGTGTTGCTTCCTGTAGTTGTGCCAGGATCCGCTTTCCATTTCGATTTGATGAAGCATTTACTTCAAACACCTGCATTGCAAGAAGTTGAAAGAAAAAAAATACTGAGCATATTCCAGATTTATTTTTCATTTCAATGCAATTTACATCTACTTACCACATTCAAATAAATACAAAAAGTTGTATATCTAAATCAGAAATGAACCTCAGCTTCTTACCTTGAAGCCTAGCTCATGTGCTAGCCCATAGACAACAGCTGTTTTACCGATACCACTAGGTCCACACAACAAGGAAGTGTTACAGAGGCGATCCTCCTCCTCATCACTGTCATCGCTGTCTAAGGCAAAGTCACTATCATCATCCCACCAGTCATCTCTGTTACCTGCAATTACAGGAAAAAACATTCTTACTTACAGCCTATATGGGATCACTATACTCTCATAAACAACGAAGTCTTATCTTGCTAGCTTCTCTTATCCAGATGACATCATACATTGTACTGCTGCCCTACAGATGAAGCATAAGAATGGTACCCGATGCCCTGTTACAGTGGTCTTTAAATGGTCATTCCAAATATCAATTATGACAATACATTACTCTTGCTTTAAGCTGAACATCTGTCAAAGTGAAGGAAAACAATTGGTTCAATCTAGACAGAAAAGAAACTAATGCCGGAAATATTCTTTGAGATCACATTTTGATTTTATGCTCGACAACAAGACAACATCATTGTGAATGAGTATTCTACCATTTTTATGCTGTTATCTATTAGAATTGATCAAGACATTACTTTTCTATACCAAATTTGACAAAACCTTAAATATACAAGGTATAAATTAGATAAAAAAAAATGTCTTCCAACCTTCACTGCATTTGTGTCGAAACAGGAAAATCGTCAAATTTAAATGCAATGACTAGAAAGCATTTCTCTGATTGGTCAAAACTACAAAAGTTACATCATCACTGGAAAAGTTTCTTAAATCATCACTTGGGTGTCATTGAAATGATGATATAAGTTGTTATCAAATTGATAATTCCCGTATTATCAAGAGATTATCATAATTCTTACTAGAGTCCTTGTTCTGTTTGCCTTTGTTCTGTTTCAGTTGTAGTTTCTTGGCTTTGCGAGCCTCCTTATCCAGTCTCTGCTTCCATTCCACCAGCCAGCTCTGCAGTTTTTTCACCTTTGCTGTGTTACCCACAACCTCTGATGAATGCAGTGGAAGATACTTGTCTGTCCAGTTTACTGTCGGTACTACGCAGAAACAAATATCACCAGTTATGAAATTGTAATTTTTTCATTTGAAACTGTGAAAATATTTAGAATCCTAATTCAGCATTTTCATCAACAGCTAAGATTTGTCTAAATGAAAATTATCCAGAATTTTTTACTTCTTACATTTAAAAATAAAGACTAAAGAAATTGGTTGGGAAAGGTTAGAAGTTCATGTTATCAAACATGTAATAAATTTGTTGAAAGGTTCACAAGGTATCTTGTACCCGAAGTTTTTATTTGCATAGGCAAGTGTGACCTTTACCCTGAACTGATACTGACAAAAATCTGATCAGGTGTAAAATTTAGTTTTAACATGAACTTAATCTGTTAAGGGCTTAACAAGACATCTGTGATCAAAGGTGACCTTTAAACTTTTTATCAGTAACCCTGACCAAAGACCACCAAAAGTTAACTTCAGCTGCTGAAGAGTTCAGGACAAATGTTGTACATAAAATGTAAAGCTGAAAAGGTTGTTGTCTTTGTTATCAATGTTTCACTATTCTAAGAGAATCAAACAGTAGTCTAATTCATGACTCCCCTAGCCTACCCTAGAACATTAAATCCTTATTACATCAAACTTTTTAGTGAAACCAAAACATTCTTAGTTCTGGGGGAAAAAAACCTTCAATGACAAACCTGTTTCTTGTTTATTGACAGGGTCCTCAGAGGATGGTGTATCCCCTGTGGTGGAGAGGGGAGGACTTCCTCCCAACTCCACAACCTGTGGTAGTTCAAGGCTCACACGCTTCCTAAGACTTCGCCGAGGTGCTGCCTTCTCCTTTTTCTCACTTTTCTCTTCAGAGGCTGTTTTCTTATCCAACTGTTCAGCTTCCTTGGCTAAAATTAAAACAAGTGCAAGAGTTGTTATTCAAAGACAAGAAAAAGTACTGAAGAATTCATATGTTCAATTCCATGAAAGATTTTCATAAATGTTTTAAGACAATAAAAAAACCCCAATTTTATAACAAGAAAGAAAGTATCTTATTCATGCAAAATAATGATTAATCAAAATCACAGATGTATTGATTTTGGATTAAGTATTTGTATACAAATTCATTGATAATCAGAAACAGATTCTTTTCAAACTGTTACATACCTTACAAGGCCATGGATAAGACATTAAAAGACGATTTATTACCTTCTTGTTCAAAGTCATCCCTCTTCATCTTGAGGACAGAAAACACCTTGCTGACTGGATAGGTAGGACAGTAGGATGATATCTCTGCTAATATCTTCTCAACATCTCCATCTTCAATCCTGGGATGTTTTTGGAATTCCTACAAAACATGAGATACAATATCAATACAAATACTAAACCAATTGACCTGTTGCTTCCTAAGGCAGAAAACTTTTCTCTCCATCCAATTCTGTACCATATGGCTTACTGAGTTTTTCATTTAGCCTGATAATAGTTTGACTATACATGCAAAATTTTGTAGACACAGATAATTTAAGGACAGAAACTGAAAAGGTGAAAGTTTGTTAAAATCATAAAATCAAAATCGGCATTAAAACTTAACAAAAATATGACTGGCCAAAATTCAACACAATGCAGATAGTTAATTTTTTAATTTTAACATCTATTTAGTCATTCATAATCATGAATTATTATTTGTCTATGAGATAAAAATTCCTTTAAAAGACCTACCCTTATCCTACTACAGTCAGACATGTTTGAATGAGTGCCAATGAGATCCTGTCTCCATTCCACAGGCCTGTAAGGAAGACTCTTGATGTCTGTGCCAATTTTGGGTAGAGTGACATCTAAGAGATCCCAAACTTTGATACCATGTTTATTTGCCCTTTCTGGTTCACTCTGCTGGGTGTGATTGTCAATAGGAAGGGGCGGGTAATCCTCAACAATTACAACATCACTTGTTACAACTTGACGTCGCAGCTCATCTGGAACTCCACTCATCAGAAAAGCCCGCTTTAATTTTTCAGCCTCAGTATCTAATACTACAGCAGGTTTCTTCTCTTCCTTGGCTGCTTTTCTACTCAAGAATATTGAGGCTAGCTTACCTGTTCATCAAGTAAAATGAATATTGCCTTATTCAGATTATTGTGTTTATTGATCATCATCTGTTGCATAGGTTTTCAAGTTTGTGTCTTGCTAATTTCTTTTTCACACACAAACAATATTTGTGTCCTTTCAGAAATCAGAAAACACATGGGGACAGAATGTTTTGCCTTGAACACTTCACAAAGTTGATTTTTATCCTCTGAAGACATCAGCAAAAAGCATAACTTCTTTAACAATTATTCTTTCCAGAGTTGTATTGCTTACACACTAAGGTGATTTGGAACACAAAATTTCTAAAATTTGTCAACAGCACATCATGGAGAAATCAAATTTCTTACTTTATCAAATCCCAATTAGACTTCCTGTTATCTTTAGCTACTAAACAAATAATTCACACTAAAACCTTTATTAAAATTAATAGCAACCAACCTGACTTTTTTGAAGGAGTCTTTTTGCACTTGGCAGGAGTACCTTTACTGGGTGTGCACTTGGCTGGAGTAGATTTGCTGCCTTTTGTTTTTGTTTTACTCTTGGCCTTGGGAGTTTTGACACTACAACCATCTACTTCATCGCCGCTGCCATTGCTGTCCACAATAACTACAGATTCATTTGAGAATTTATCTGACAGTCTTGAGCTTCGTCTCCTACCAACAGGTTTGGCATCATCTGACAATTCCTTTTCACTCTCTGCATGCATTTTAGACTGCTTTCTGGACTTCTGGATCTTATTATTCTTGCTACTTTTACGTTTTGCCTTCTGTAGTAGTTCCTTTGCTTTTGATAACTTGGTTTTCTGTTTTGAAAGACAAAAATCTCAATTATATTTTTACAAACCACATTGTATATCAAAAGTAAATTTTGGAACTGAATCGATGAGGAACTCTTTCTACAATTTTTTGGCAACAGTCATGATTCCAGATAACAATACTGATTAAATTAATTTCTGAATCTGATTTTCAATGATTTTCTTTATCAATTCAGAGTAGCTCATAATTTATTTTATATAGATTAAGAAGAAAATTCCACAAAATTTCACAAACAGTTTGGAGATACAACACTGAATGAAACAAAATCAAGCAAAATCAAACATTCCATAATATATACATGTTTGGTAAAACAGTAATACCTCCACCCTCACACTTATCATTATGTTGGACAGTGTTTCTATTGTCAACACTAACCAAAAAGCATAAAACTGATAATCTAATAGAGATTGTTTTTTGCTGGTTTTTTTTTTTAAAGTCAGGATTCTTTTAAGGCTGTATTACTCAGCCTCTTCGTAATCTGTTTGTGTATTTATTACAAAAATAAATTTTTTGGGAGGCTTCAAACATTGGTTCATTCTAAATTTTAATGAGTTTTCTAAGTAGAATACTGATCTGAATAAACCTAACTGCAAACTCTGAAAAGAAATTACTCTGTTTTACAAAGTTAAAAGCAAAGTAAGAGTGTTTCGCCTAACTCAAGGTGTGTTCTTTACCAGACCCAAATAAATGAAGATCTAGAAATTCATCCCAAATTTTGTGAACTATCACTTTATTTTCCCAATAATGGAGACATAAGATGATGCATACTAATGTTACAATGAAGGAAAACAGGGAAACTACATTGCTGTCACTAATCCTTGACAGGTGTCAAACCCAGGTCTCCATCTTCATCATTGGCTCTACAAAATCGGCAAAAGCAGGCCTGTGCTTGCCACCATATGACCTCATATGTATGATTACATGATATTAGGTCAAAATTCTTATTTTCATACAAAACATAGATTTTTGTTTGTTTTACCTTTGACTGTTTGGAACTACGGGGTGTGAAGTTGTCGCATTCATCTACTCCACTGCTACTACTCTTGCTGTACCTGTGTGAAAGATATCAATCATTTCAGAGTTTAAAATATTATAAAGAAATTGTTTTAGCAAAGTACAATCTTCTCTCTCTAGTACTTATCAAACTAAGATCATTCATTGCTTTATGAATTAACAGAAAAGAGCAACATTTTCCAAACAATACATACACTATAACTCAAGACAAAAATGTTTGTCTTAATGCCCTCGCTAACATGGAGTTAGTGCCTTGCATTGTTGGATAAAACAAATTCCTATAAATCTAACCAACAATGGCCTTAATTCTTACTTCCTGAAATAGGAAATCTTGTATATTCTATATTCATGCTTGATTTTACACTTAGTTTTGCCAAAGCTTGCAAAGAAATATAGTCACACTTGTCAACATGACATGGACATGAGAACCACGAGTTCGCTAAAGAGGTATTGCTTCTAAAATCCTCATCAGTAGCAACATAACTGGATGGGGACAAAATTCAATAAAAGTTTTAAGTTTACTTAAATACTAATCCTAAACTTTGAGGCATTCAGTTTCTGAGTCTCACCTATTAAATTTCATTCTGATGGGCGTTTTTTTCTCATCATCAGCACCAATGATTGCGACTCGATACCGGGACCGAAGAGAAGACCTGCGTTCATTTATTCCATCCTTCACTTTCTCGGACTCTGATGTTTTCTTCACTTTTTCCTTCGTAACCTTTCTGAGGGGAGTCCTGGCTTTATCCGGAGCACCTTGATCTTTCTTGTTCTCTTTATCATCATCTAAATTACAAGCCTTTTTAGATTTCCTGGAGACTTTGCACTTTTTATCAGGTGTACTGTCAAACACAGGGGCCAAGTCAGTGCTAGGATGGTCCTTTTTCCTGACTCTTGTGGAGTGTGTTGGTTTCTGACAAGGATAATCAAATTTAATCAATTTACTATCAATGGTTTCCAATACAAACAAAGCATAAAAGGGAGAGTTCACCTGCACTCCGCAGTATCAGTAATTATTGATGCCCAGTTGAAATGCATACTTCCCTTCAATTTTGAATAAATTTGAGTATCAGTAATTGATAGACGTTACCATATTTAGGTATGCTTCAACTAAGCAATAATTAATTCTTTAACAAGCCATACAGGTAATTCGACATTTTCCCAGTGCCTTTAAAATAACTTGACAGTATTTCATGAACAGAATATATAAGGCTTGATGGCCCAGTAGTAAACCAAAAATAAGCTCCAGATATCTTAACTGTCTTCTATGACTACAAACATAAATTATTAATCAGTGAATATAAAACTGACTGATAACAATATAAGCAATATAACCTAGAAATCAAACTCTTACCACTGGTTTCTGCCCAGCCTTAGAGAAACTGAGGGTAACTTGAGTAGTTTTAGCTGGTACCTCGGGCACAGTGGCACTCTGAAGAAAACATTTCTTCCTTTCCAAAATGCTAACATCTTCCACATCTTCAACAATACACACACTACTATCCTCGGACATACAGCTGTCCTCACAGGACGACAAACTTTCCATTTTGCTTTCTAATTTCTCACAACTTATATCATCAGTGGGATCGGTTTTCATTCCAAATAAAGATTTTTTACTGGAAGGTGTACAATCTATTGTTATGGTCTCTGAGCTAATGATTTCAATCTCTTCTTCATCTTTCTTTGTAAAAAGTGGCGGTGATTTAATCTGTACATGATTGGCAAGTATGTTGTTATTTGGTGATGGTTCAGAATGTATATCCACTTTGACAGTCACTTTTCCAAGAACTTTTGGGTCAGTGGGATCAACTGATGCATGGGTTTTTTCAACTTTACTGAAGAAATTGGAAATAGTTGGATAGTTTTTAATGTACTGGTCTTCTTTACTTTCAGTTTCTTTGTATGTGTCTTTACTTTCAGTTTCTTCTTCTGTATGTTCCTCTCTTATTTTGTCTTTTGTTAATTCTTCAGGGACATCAGATTCTGTGTCTTTGTGATTGTCAGTTTCAGAAACATCATTACCTAAACTTTTGATAAAATCTTCATAGCACATTTCAGAAACGGTTTCTTTTTCTTCCATTTTTTCCTCGCTTTCTTGTGCAGCACTCTCGGTACAATGTTTTGTACTTTTGACTTCCTGTTTATCAAAATTGGATTCATTTTGTTGGGCGCCGACCATTCCATCTTCACAAACAAATTGAAGTGCTTTTTTCTTGTCTTTACATTTTCCATCCTTTGTTTTTAACTTTGAATCAAGTTCATCAACAAAACTACCGTGGTCAACATTGCCATTCACTAAACTAGAATTCTCCATACTAGAAATATCTTTTTCATCTTTCTGTTTCTCTTCTTTCTTCATTGACAGTTTCACATTCTCATTGCACATCTTTCTCTTCTTTCCTTTACTTTTTTGCTCTTCCTCAAAATCGTCTCCATTTTTTTCTGTGTCTCTGTCTTTCTGTTTGCGTTTCTTGCCAGGTCCCTTTTCACCATTCTTGTCACTATGACTTCCATTTAGTTTTTCTATTCCATTTAAGCTTTCATGCTGTAACATAAAGGAAAGAATGTTTATTATCTATCACATATCAAAGGGACAACAAGGTAAAGTCATTCTTTCTTTCTTTTCCCCTCATCAAAAACCATAATCAAATGTAGTACAGGTCCATTGGAATCACTATTTGTCAACGATATAAAGGAAATTTCTATACAACAAAAGCTGAACATAAATCAATAATGTAAATAATATGGTGCACTGCGAACAGAAACGTCAATTATATTACATACAAAGTGAAAAGTTGTCAGATAAGGCTTGGATAATCTGTGGATCAGGATAGGAAGAAAGTTGAACAGATAGAATAGAAAGATTTCAAACAGCAAAATATGTGTAGTATACCTAATCAAGTTTAAGTTGTTATAAACCAAGTGCAATATTCTTTGGAAAATTACATTCCATAGCAAAACGTGTGTTTAGTCACTGCAAATTACTTCTTTCTAACAGTGTCTCATTCTGGGTTTAGCTGTATTAATCATATTACCACTGCTATGTTTAGAGGGGTTTCCAGAACAATCTGATTGGTCAAACTGGACATTCCTGTTAGATTAGGAATGTTTAGAAAGCGGTTAAACACAACATTTGGTGTGTTAATCATATGTCCAATCAATTTCTTGTAATGACTGTTTTATTGTAATGTTCCTTCAACAATATATATTTTATTATTTTCAAAGGTCTGTCTCAAAGATGTGAGGTAATGTATCAATTACTACAGAAAACAATGTGAAGAATATATGAACAGTTATATATATACAAGATTAAAGACCTGTTTTTGTTCTGCTTCCCTCTGCTGTGCAGTTCCAAAGTAGGAAATAAGACTAACAGGCTTCTTGGCAGACTTGGGTTTGTCAGGGGATTTGAAGAAATCCAGAATTGACTTTTGTGGAGACAGCAATTCATTGGAAATCTGCAGAAAATATTCCAACTATTAAAATCAGCACATGTGAACAAAACACATAGCAAATACAAATAAACACAACCTCTTAATTTGAATTCCTCTGGTCAGATTCAAATTAACATTTCTACGACCTTTCTAACATGCTTTAACCCAGAGTGCTGAAACTTTTTGAAGTATTATGTTACAATTAGGAAGTGAAAAACTATCATTACTTAGCCATATGTTTGTCAAAAACCAGAAGTAGCTAAGAAAATAAAAAAACACAAGTAAATGTGGCTCCAGATACTGAATTACATCCGACTTAATTTCAAGTCAGTACTAAAGAAACTATCTGAATAAAAGAGGACTGATCATTCATATTTGTTGCTTCATAAGATACTTTTGGTGCATAGTATCCATTCCCCCCAACTTGTACAAAACGCTTCACATTCACATTCTTTGATTCAGTTTTACCTGCACATGTTCCTTTTCTGTTACGTCTTCAGCCATTGCAATTGTCCAACATGAATTTATAAACGTTGATCTAGACGAGGCAATTGCCAAGGGAAAAGGACCAACCTTCCTTAATTACACATAACTGCAAGAAAATTTTCAACAGTCATGTATAGATATAAAGGTGATTTACATTGATAGAACATATCTGCTTCATCCATTCACAACTTTTAAAAGCTCTCACATCATCACAATATTTTGATATAAATTTAACTTTTCACAATCGGGACCTTAATGATAAAACTTATTACGTTTAATCCTACATGAATTCTACTTATTGCATGTATTATATGCAATCAAAATAAATATCTTGTTGATAGTATTATATCAGATCTCTAATAATGAGACCTACAACGAATGCGTGTTCATAAACACTGATCATAAATTTCTCAAAGCTTTCTGACAGTGGTAACCATGGTTATAAGTTATTATCATTCCGAAACGACATATATACATACATAACCAAATGCTAATGAATTGTAAATCATCGAAAGCATACATTCACAAATAAGCCCAATCAAGATATCATATCCGTGTTACCAAGACCCTCATCTCTGGCTTGGAACTGAACGACAAAATTACTACGACATCTAAACGACATGTGCATCGTAATTGTTCATATGTAACCGACAGAAATAACCTAACGGAATTAATAATGCCAATCGGCATCTAAGTAAACAGCATCCGTTGGTGATATTATTTACCAGTTATGATGTTTGTGTACCTTTCAGAATCGTCCATGTTGGCGCGAAAGTATGTATCAATCTTAGTGACACGAAAGCTTGGATAAATGTCACGCCTCCCCATTCTGTTAAGTGTTTCAATGACGCCGACTCAAAACGTCATAAACTGTGCATGCCTGGTTATGATGGCCCTCCCTGAGGTTAAAATCTTATAAAAAAAAAAAACAGGTTATACCAACTGACAATTACAGGAATGTCATATAGTTATGATAGAATGGCCAATGTGCCCTAAGCCAAAACTATTTATATAACCTGTTATGCCACGCTCTTGTCTTCCCAAAGTTAATCAAATTGGATATGAAGACAAAAAATAGGTCTCTCTCATATCGAAATCGCACTGACAATAAATACAAGAAGTCTAATGGGCCTGAAGCACTCACCGGGTATATCTTTTATTTCTTCAAATTCATTTAATGAACTTTTAAATTAGGGGTACACCTTTTATTATATAAATTAACAAACACAACTTCTAGATGGGCCTTAATGGTAAATCTGAGTATGAGAAGGCTAGAAGATATGTAAGTATGCAAACTTAGTAATAGTATTTACTGCTGAACATCATTCATACCAGAAACGTGTATAACACGTATATACGTCTCTGTTCATACCAATTGAAGCGTTTTAGTTCACGAGAAGAAGTAGTTTAAAGGTTTTCACACATTTGACCACTGTGACCCTGAATATCAGACAAAGTAATTTCTTTTCGCAAACTTTGTCGGGCTTCATCCTAGGTACATACCAGCCAAATATCATGCCTCTGGGCCTTTTAGTTCACGAAAAGAAGTCATTTTAATATTTGAACAAATCTGACCCCTGTGACCTTAAATATAGGTCAATGTCATTTCTTTTCACAAACTTTGTCGGGCTCCATCCTAGGAACCAGTCAAATATCAAAGCATTTGGTACATCGGTTATTAAGATGAAGTTGTTTAAAAGAAAAAGTTGACGACATAAACTCACGTGACCCTTATGATCTATAATAAAAAACGCACTCACTTAACACATTCTGTATGGTTTGAGGTGAAATAAGTTTGAAATCTAGTAAAGTGATCAGATGTTCCACTGTTACAATATCGATTTAAACTAAATTCCCTTGAAAGCCAATATTATTATGCGTTCAAATAGCATATTTGTCTTTAATTTTTCTGTATATTATGTACCACCACATTTAATGAACCCCCCCCCCCCCCCACACACACACACACACACACACACACCCTCCCAAAGAACCAGTAGATTTGCACGAGTTGGCTCTATTGCCCTCATTTAAATGGTAATTACGTTTTACGCGTGTGATTCGCTTAAGATCTTTAATTACTAGATTGGGGATTAGTTCCGTCATCGCTAACATAGCTATTAGCTAAGAGGTTAAACATTTCAATATATATTGAGGCGTCATTACGACAATATTCTATTTTTGTCGTTGATCCTAAGAAGCTCTCGAAAGAAAATTCCCTCACATGCCGCATAATTCCCCGCCAAAATCCTCATAAATACATCGAGTGATTTGTGATGACTCGGCGAGAGCATTTAGTGGAAGATAAACCAACATCCACATATGTATTTCCTTGCTTGAGATATAAAGCTTTTTCTGGTTTTCAGAAATAAATGTCACGTAAATCAATATTGTATAAGTGTGAAGAAAATTGGAAAATGGGCTTACATGCTTTCCATTACGGCGGATAAGCTTGATGAATGCCCGACCCCAACCCCACCGTGACACACACACGCATGGTCAATGCTTTCACTGAAGAAATTCGCAGAGCAACAAATCACGCGAATCATAAGTAGTCACTGAAACAATGTTGATGAGGACCTAGAATAATTTCAAGGGCAAATGAGAGAAATGTGAGGGAAAGCTCCCTACAACAGTGCCCCATAAAGGCCTTTGACAACTCTGATCTATTACATGGTATTCATCTGGCCCGAATTATATCATTGCTAACCTGAATGCATTTTATGACGAGAATATATATAAATATCAATTTATGAGGTTTAATTCAGCTGTTTTACGAAGTTTATATAACACTAAAGGGTGGATGGAGGGGGACACGAAGCCGAGATGGACAAGGAAAACGCCGAGTAAGCGGGGAGGATGTGTACGAGAGAATAAAGACGATAATGATTTAATCTCTAATGTCTGCGGCGTCCTGTTCAATTTCATACTGAAAGCATAGGATATAGGATGGGGAGGGACAGGAAACTAACATGTTAAGGGTTCGATGGGAACTGGGAGCCTCCCGCAGACACAAAAAACGGGTGTTTTAATCGTCGACAGAAAGCTCAGTGGTTCACCGAAGAAAACTGTTGTCATATCACGTGCCATATTACATTTAGCAATCTTAAAAGACTCTATTTTGAGAGGATAATGAACGATTCCAATTCTAATAAGAAATTAATAATTCCTTCGAACTTTGACAGTGAGAATGGCGTTTGTAATCTCCATGTCCACTCAACTCTTCACGATTCTAAGTCCTCTCCAATCATTTATTGTAGGAATATACCGAAAATTCGTAATACCGGTAAATGACAATTTTCGGTAAATGTACACATAATTTTTTGTGTTTTATAATTTGATAGGTTAAGCTTGACACTCCCCGATCATTACTTCCGGCTGGTACTTAATCCTAGCATCGGCAAATATTTAAATGCTGTATTATTTCCGGTTCTACTAATGCTACATCCTCCTCTGTCTGACACATGATGCTTTTTTAACAACCTGTTCCTATTTAGATCTCCCTTTTGAACAGTGCATTTTGGAGGCATGTATACACATATATGTTTACATATATTTTTTGTCATTGAAATGTCATGGATGAGGTACGCATTGAAGAAATAAGTATAACCTCGTTCATTATCATAAATGTACCCCGGGTAATATTCGGTGTCTACGAAGCATAGGCTTTAATTAATGTTGTGTTTACATATTTTCTTGAGAAAAGTATGAATTGAAAACAAAACACACATAAAAAATAATATCAGCATGCGATTTCTTTGTGTGGTACAAAACGGATCTACTTTAAAAATAGACTTTTAAAAATAACATTCTCGTCTCAATATGTACATCCAATATTGAAACTCATACTTTAATGAACATAATGGAATGTATTTTTTTTTTCGCGCGCTGCTTAGAAAAAATCCTATCGGGTGCAATGAAGTACAAACATATCAGGCGCAACGATGCTTCAAAACTTTAATCGTTTATTGTTATTTGAAAGATATTGGATACCGTCCCAAACACTTAATTTTCAAATTGTTTAAGCTTTTTAGACAACTTACAACCCAAGGATGATCCTTTAAGCGCTTGTGGCACTTTTTTTTGTATAAGCCATTTATTTTATGATTTTATACACACACGCAATTTTATCAAAAGGAAATCGCTCACTAATCGATATATAAATATAGTAAATTATAAAAGAAAATTATGAACCAAATACAGAACAAAATTACCGCTGACATTAACTTTCGTCATTTGGATAGCGTAAAGTAAATAGTAGTAATGTCACTTCCTCTGTTCCTTCCCGTTTAATCCCCTCCTCCCCCACCCCTATGCATCAAGAAGAGAGCATGATGACAACGTCACATCCGGTATGCGGGATCACTTTGTAAATAAAGAAAATGGTGCATATTTCTCATTCAGCATTTCAAAATTATTTTGAAAAGTTGGGTATTACGTTGAGAAAAATTGTTGTCGTTATGATGTGCAAAATCGTCATATGAAGTGTCATCAAATACTACGGATTGATGAAGATATCTTGATAATGATTACCCAATACCGGAAGTTGATCTGTTCTTGTCTAATTTGCATATGAGAGTCGAACTGGTGCTTTCTCCTCAAAGACAACAAATGAATGGATGATACTGTTTATATCATGAGTATGATACGGAGCAATGGCTAGCAACGGATCAAGGCGACATGGACAATCTACAATGAAAATTCGCTTAACAGGTATTGATCACAGGCCTATAAAATTGACCAATTTGTAAGAGAAAAACGCAGTTTTGTAACGCTGGTCCATTGTAAAGAACCAACCCAAAATAAATATGGCTGCCTTGTCCCAACCCGTCAATAGTGAAGAAATATGTTTAAATGGTCACGTTATCGGCACATTTCGTCAAACATTACAGTCTATTTCGATACGTTAGGTAGAGTCGTGACCATTCGATCAATTGTCAAGTTATTTTATGTATGAATATGCGAGGTTTGACGGTGGCTGACTGATAATAGAGGGAAATTGATATCCAGTGTTAATTTCTAACACTGTACTACAGGTCTGTAAGCTAACATAGAAGAAAGATTGAATATGTTTCAGTTGTGATACGTTTTAAAGGCTATTTTAATGTAAATATATTTCCTAAAATGTAGGTATTTATCTTAATGTTCACTTTCTTCCAAAATGTTACTCACACATTTCATGTCTTGTTCCATGGGTGAGTTGTTGCCATCACTGAATTTAATTATATCTCAGTCATCTGGTTCATTTTGAGCTGATTGTTAGTATAAGGATGTGAGGTACCTTCAAGTCGGCATGCCAATATGAAGATTGTATTACAATTATTGATTTGGACCCCATTCCACATGCGAGATATATAGTCTTCTAGGTATGCACAGTGTTGTCACTTTGACTGAATTTTTGTTCTTTATGTTGATGGATAATTATGTGTACAAATCTAATACAGATATTCCTGGTTGAACAAAAAAAGTTAACAGTTAAGTAGAATGGTAATGTATGTATTTTGTGAGATGGATAAGATATACATGCAGTGAATAGAACTCTCAATCTCACATTCTACCAAGTTAGACGAGGGCTAATTGATAACATGTTCAATTGCAAGACCATAAAGGATACAATTTTCAGGTTTCTCTGATATCAGTTCTTACCACATTTAAACCTTATGTCCCTCTGCATACAATAACATTATAAAACATAGCTTTTGTAAAATAGAATAAGCTTGTATCTGTTATGTATGAATTAACATGAATCTTGTCTTTAACTACTCTTATGATGAAGCCTCTGTGATAGAGGCAAAACTAGCAGACAGAATAAAAACCACACTTAACTGGTAACATTTGAGTATGTTGTGATTAATATCTTCATCAAACATATAATTTTAGTCTTTGTTTAATCGCCCTCCATACCCATGGTATCCTTATTCACAGAGAAGTACCCACCTAATACCCTCTTATTCACATCTGACGTTGGCTCCTTTCCTTTGAAGTAACTACTTTTATGCTACTTTTCTTTTTTCAGTACTATGTGCCAAAAACTTAGCCAAGAAGGATTTCTTTCGTAAGTACAGTCTGAGTTTTTTATATAATATATATATATATATATAATTGAGTGACTATTTGATAGGTTTATGTTAAACTAAGATGACCATAGTAAAATTCATGGGCTTTGGTGAAGAGTCAAAAAATGCCAGCAAGATATAGTGTTTTATTTAGGTATTATTTGCATCTAATAACATGTTCCGTATATTTACTTTCACCAGCATGTTAAATTCTTACAAAATATGATGCATATGTCATTGTCTTACCACAATTAATATCACAAAATAGAAGCTGTTACAGGAACTCTTAAACATGTTTATTTGTGTGGTGAATATTTTGTAGAGGTAATTTAATGTTAACATACTTGTGTTTGAAGATGAGGAGAATTCATATCTCCTGTGGGTTTCAGCTAAAATTATGTGAATAATAGTTTGACTGAGCATCATTATACCTTCCCATGAAAGGTGTGATATCCTCTCGAAAGTTTTGAATAAAACCAGTTATCTCAAGTTTTACTGTCAATTCAAATATCGGCAAACTGGATTAATTTTAAAGTTTTTTATACATATTAAAAGATATGTGAATTGTAAAGAGTTGGAGAGTTATTGCTTCATTTTCATGTTGTTTTGGGAGCATAATTTAAATGTGTCAGATTATTGTTTTTGACAATGTATATAAACAAATGCTTTTCCAATGCACCTGCTGCTGTAGCCAGAAGCTAGCGTTAGTATTGGTATATTGGGTCAAATAGTTTTATGTGCCCAAAGGGCAAACAATCTTATACAAGCATACATATCTGTCAGTTTGGATTCAGTTTGTTCCTTTAGCAACTTCTCAATAACCAAGGTTTAGAGTAAATAGCATACTGAAATCAAGAGCAAAGTTTGCTGTAAAGGATGACCTTGACCCACTTTCAAAGTCTCAAACAATTTTTTCTGATAAGAGAAATGGTCGTGATGCTCAGCTATAGCAGTGTTTGCAAGTGATTTTGTTTGAAAAAATATAATAATGAAAATGTCAGGGGTCTTGATACTTACTCACAACCGGAACATGCTGGTGTAATGACATTGACCCATTTTCAAGGTCATAGGTCATAGGTCAAATGTGATAAACGTTTTTAAAACCTCACAACAACTTCCAAGCAACCAAGGGGTCCAAAGTTGGACACATATGGCTTCTTGTCCTTTGTGCTATTTTTTTTTTGTTAGTTTGTTCACCAAATTTATCACCTGGTGAACCGCCATGGTCATTTTGATCTGTTTGTAGTAGTTGATAGCTACTGCTTTACCACTGAACAACATATTGGAGGCCTGTCACATGCCAATCGGAACAATTAGGGTTAAGAGTCTGGCCTAAAGACACAATCTCATCAGCACAGACTAGTATGTATCTCGGCTTCCTGTGAAACAAAAAACTGCCACAGGTTGGAGTGCAGAAGCACATACCTGGAATCGTTACCTAGTGTTACATAGGCTAACACCTGAACTGACTGAGCTATCATTACCCTATAATTTGTCAGATGTGAGGTATGAATAGTTTATAGTCACAATGATGTTCATTACTGATGATCATGAAAAAAAATCATGTGAATTATGTTGAGATGTAGAAATTGTGCGGTTTATAGCATTTAGGTCACCTGGCACAGTTGTAATCAGAGTTTAGCAGCTCTTGCACAGTCATGTGTTATGTTCTATAGAGACTATAGCTATATTTTGGCACCAAGTCTTGACAATGTTTGGATCTTTTAAGAACTCTATGCTATGTTGTACTGGTTTGATGTCATGTTGCAAGCAAATTCAGCATTGAGTTTCTTTCTATATACAAAATTAAGAGAGAGAAAAAGAATGAATGTGCAGCATGTATGATAATACTTGTAAATAAAACAATAGTACCAGTAATTGATATGTATGACATTTTCCATCATGTTTACATTTTTATATAAAACACATATTTAGAAATATTCAAAACTGTAAACTTATTCACTGATAGTTTTTCTGTGTACATGTATTAGTAGTATTAATACTTTGAGATAATGAAGTTTAATGAATGAAGGCTGATGATATAGTGTAATAACTGATCTCCAGATTGTCTTAAATAAAGATTTGTGTAAATCTCAGATTTCTGCTGGACATTTAGATTGCCATTTTGAAAAGGTAGTAAATGGAACACTGTTAACGTAAATAAAATATTGGGTACTCTGACACTGGTTGTTATAGACAGGTTATAACTACAGACAAGTGGTCAATAAGACAAGTTTGATTAAAAATTTGTCATCCAACTTCAAAGTATGCTAATTCTATTTGGAGAAACTTTAGTTGACACTAAAGCACTCAGAGGGTTAAATTGACAGATGATGAGTCACTAAGCCTTCATAGGTAGACCGTATTTACTACTGTACCATGATAATATACACCTTACACCTACAATATATACCTAGGTCACAAGTACCAAGTTAGGGGTCGTCCAAGATAGTAAAAATCTTTTAAGTCAGCACATAACATTTGTCCATTGACTGATATCGTGATATTGACCATACACCTGTGTATGTAGTATATACCCTGCAGAAATGTTTATCATTCATAGCGACTGTTTAAAAGATTGTGCATGCCTTTACATGGTCTTGTTAGGGACAGAGGTGTCCAGTTATTTCATGTCTTATATACAAATGTTCATCAATTCATGTTAAACACAGTGAAAGAGTCTAAAGGATTATTGGTGTAATAAATGAGTAGGACATGTCTGTAATTTTTTGTCTGTTTGCTTATACCTGTCAGCAGGTAAAGAATTTTCAAAACAGCTGGGTTTGTTCTTTTTTTAAGTAAAAATTTCATTTCAGCAATATCTTTGGTAATTTTACTTAAGATATAAAGAATACTTTTTTTCTTTAATTGAAATAATATTTCAATAAGTTGTATGATGAGCATTTAATTTTTTTGCCAACCGTCATCAGATGTGGGGCTTTTCAATTTACCCTATATCCATGGTATGTCATCTGTCAATCAACAGTTCTTGTTTTCACGGGTTCCTTTGAAGTACTGGTTGGATCTTTCTGAAGTAAGATCTCCACAGTTTCCTAGTTGTGCCATTTTGATATTGGGACTGATGGAAGAAAAATTCTGACAGTTGACCATCTTGTAATTTGACAGTGAATATACTGGCTGTATGGATCGTTCCCAAATTTGATGTATAGTTTCCCCTTGGTCCCTTGTTATGCCCTTGAGATTTTGTGACAGATCAATGAAACAAAACAGCTGATAGGCAGCCATATTGGATTTCATAATTAAAGATTATTATCACTATTTCTTTGGAGGAATTTTCAAATTTCATAGAATAAACAGCATAAACATGAAAGGAAAATACCAAATGACGCCCAATTAATGATGGGCACCAAGATTTTTCTGGGATTTCTTGTTATATCAAATCCATACCACACCAGGTCCTGATTAGTGTATATTACCTAGTATCTCTGAAGTATCTGTTTTGAACTTGACATTGTGGCAAGTAGTAGGAAAATAATGGTTATATGTAGAACACTGAGCCACCCGGCCACCCATGGAGGACATGGATAAACAGACACAACCTATGTGATATCTCTTTGTTAGACATGATTCGTGCAGTAAATATGTGTAAGGATCACAAATCTGTTCACAGTACATAAATCTGCTTGCTTTGACATCTACTTCACTTTTGTTGTTTTTCTAGGTTATCATAGTCTATTTAACTAGAACAAATAGTCCCAACGTTTACAACCCTTCCTTTTACTTCCAAGTCGTCGGCGTTTGTTGGGACAGTGCACCTTTAATGGGTATACAGGTGTATTGATCGGTTGACTGAACATACTGTATGATAATATTGGAAAAAGCTGAATGACAACTGTCAACAAACAATAATCAGTGGAATTTGAATGATAGTGACATGAGAATGTTTATTGATATTTTAGTCATAATCAGAGTCTGACTATTTCCTGTAGAATACACAAGGTCATTTAAACTAATCCACAGTGTGGTAACTGGTAAGACAGGCAAATATTATTTATGTGAAACTATGTTATTTTCCTTAAACCTGTAAAATTGATTTTGCCTACTCCAAAAACTGTCTGTCATTGGTGTATACATCAGTGATTGTCTGGACATTTTCAGCTGGTAATGCCTAAATATCTTGATGCCACTTAAGTGGAATAGTTCTCATATTTGTTCATGTAATATTTTTGTAAACATGTCCGAACCTAACAAGAGTTATCCCTCTTATGCACATATCTGTGACTTGTACTTCAAATGAAGAGGTTGAATAGGAATATTTAGGAAATATCGCTGGAATAAGATAGGAATATAACAGGGTGTACTCATTGCATCTACAATATAGGTCATGCATGTTTACACATTGTCTGTACTATAGCAGTGTCATGACAAGTACATGTACCAAGTGATTATGATTGTAAGACAATGTAAGCTGCACAAGTATTTACATCCTTTTACAAATGTTGAAAAAAGGCCACAAATTCAATTGAACCAAAATTTCTAACAAATATCTAATGAATATTGAAAACGTTTTAAGTGTTTAAATAATTTTACATTTGTAACATATACTACAAAGGAAGTATATAACTATTAAGTTTCTAATAAACATGAAATTTGCCAAATTCTCTTCATGAGCTACAGAATAAGTGAGTGAAACAGGCCCACTGTGCCTTATGTTTAATTTTGCTTTTGTTTGTTGCATATATTTGAAGATTTTGGATTTGAATATTTATATAATTATTATTATATCTGTGTACACAGTATTACATACAGTACTTTGATGTCATATCTTATCCTTCAAGTAAAAAAAAAACACCCACCATTTGTTTGTGCTACCATTTAAACAAGACCTGAGTAACTTTTCAGTTTTCATTAATCTGTTAAATTAGTATAGAAATCAACTTAGGTGTGATTTGCACCTTCATGGTGTAGAGAAGTTTTTAATTAATATGATTGATAATCATACCTCTTTGATTGATGAGAACTTCCAGACTTGAAATGTCATTATGTGCACATATACCTGTGCATACATGTTTACATTGCTCTCAAATGCATAAAATTTGCATTGGAATGCGATAGACAGATCATCATGATTTATTTATATCAAGTTACATGTGTTGCGTCAGTGTTTAGTAAGTGCAGAGTAAAATAATACAAGGGAAGTAACTCCTATAGCCGTGCTGGAATTTGAAGACTCTAATGATATGCTATTATTATTCAGATTGATTGTAAGAAATTACTGTAAATTTATATATCATATATGTAGATATTTACCAGATACATAAATAGAACAACCTACCATAGACAACAAGTACCAAAAATCATTTTTAAGTAATTATAGTTTAAACCGTAGGTGTTAGTTTGGTATGCAAATTGAATTTTGATTTAAACCGTCTGTATAGATGAGCATTTCACTTTTCAGCAGATATCCATATAAAATTCAGACTGTTCAATTTTATCGGTATGATTTTTTTTATTATTATAAAGTTCAAAATGTAAAATTTTACCTGTATGATTTGTTTTAGAATTTTTATACATGTAAAAGCTTCCACCATTCTCATGGTTTGTATTTGAACTCCTTAGTAATGTTGAAGTAGGTTTTCTCCACTCCAACCTCCCTCCTGCCCCCTCCCTTTATTTATAAACATTAGCCATGTAGGTATCTTTCCATTGTAATTATACCCTGGCCAGAATGGAAAAAATGTTTAATTTACACCCGTGCACCACCGATTGCAGATATGCATTGTATCATGTAGCATGAACCATTATTTGGTGGCAGCTACTCTCAGGGCCGAACAGTCCCTGTTGGAGCTCCAGGAGGAAGTTAGGGGACTATAAAAAGACCCCAGGTGGACCCTAAAGCTCCATCTGTCAATCATGTCTGTTGCATCTGTGATGTTCTGT
The DNA here is from genome assembly GCF_031769215.1 of Ylistrum balloti. Taxonomy (NCBI): domain Eukaryota; kingdom Metazoa; phylum Mollusca; class Bivalvia; order Pectinida; family Pectinidae; genus Ylistrum; species Ylistrum balloti. The sequence goes on from NW_026782179.1 coordinate 1,630,799, forward strand.
TCTTAACACCATGGGAGCATCAGATGCATGCCTGTATCCTTGATATGTATCCAGTTAGCATTTGTTTTCAAAATTATGCACGTATCAAGAAACTATTTCAATATGTTTAGTACACGTGCATTGCATGACATGAAGGCTGCTACGTGATCGAATTAACAGCCTAGATTTGCTGTAGGTCGATGGGCTGAAATTTGAACCATTCCTATGTCACTTCTTTGCATTAGCCATGTGTGGTTTTACGTGTTCATTGTTTACTTGGGAAAATTTACGCCATACACTGACTCCATTTTTAATTTTAGATTGCTGCTTTTATTGCCAAAATGCATCGTTTGCAGTTTAGGTTTACAATGAATGCCTATATAACTAACAGTAGAAGAGATATGAAGTGCAATGATTTTGGCCAAGCTATGATGAATAAAATTTCAGGAGATGATTTTGATATAGGGATTTTTAATACTTATTTGTAAATAATTTTAATTTATTAATTGAAAGAATGATACTTGTTTAAAAATGTTGAAGTTTATTGATTTGTTTGTTTATCAGAAAGTAATTGATGTTTAGTCAGTATTTTCATTTTTGCGCGACTTACATAAACATGGCTTGTATATAAAATATTATAACACATATACATGGCTTATGTATACAATATTATGATACATATACATGACTTGTACCAACACTGTTATAATAGATATACATGACTTGTATATACAATATTATAATGCATATGTAAAGTGATCTTACCAGTATCTTTTAATAAATACTTACTAGAATAACACTTGTGGCAAGAGGGAGGAGTATCTGACAGACCGTTTAAGATAGTAATAATAATAATAATATATAATAGACAGGTTTCTTATGTCTATCATGTTCAGTTAGGAGTGATGCCATATGCCTGGGTCCTGTAAAAACATTGATGTCTGAAATTATCAGTTTTCACCTCAAAAGTAATACCCTGGCAGAAATAAGTTTTCAGGATCTACTTTGCAAATCATTTAATTGTACTCTAAACTAGAAACACGGACGTTTAGGTTTGTTGTCTGTTTCTTTGACTGATATATCTGAATGACTTGGGCACCTGTACAACTATGGAGAAGAGATGTTGCTACTGCATAAACGACTATAAATGTAATTATCTAGGACTGCTGCGGATGATTATTGATGATTATTACATGTTGTTTGGCCATCCCCCAAAGCAGGTGTAACCTTGTAGTATACAAAAAAAATAATCCCCGTAATAACTTTTACACTACATGGGCTAGACATGTACTGGATAATAATGTATAATGAATGCCAAGGACAAATTTATGAAGCATAAAGGGAGATAATAGAGGATATATAGGTGCAGTGGTATAGAAAGCTGGAGATTTTCCAATGTTCAAACTGTGAATGTGGAAAATTTAGCATATTGATTACTGAATTTGAATGTCATATTTTTTGTGGGGAGGTCAGTTGTAACTTTCGGGAAATTTCCATTTTAATTCCATTAATTAAAGTAGTGGACACTGGAAAATCTGTTTTTGAAAAAAAATCTGAATGGGAAAATCTCAAAATATTACAGATTTTCTTTTTTCTAATTACATAATATTAGAGTGGCTAATGAGACTAGTTATTGTTGAGGTCTACCTAAGACTTGAGAGTCTTATGTTACTGGGGTAAAAAGCCTGAAATTTAGAGATTAAAGGAAGTAAATGTTAGTAAATGTAGAATGGAGTATTTATAATAAAATATGTTTAGACACATTCCACATGATTCATGTATAATAAATAATGAATAAACCCTACATCATCTGTTTATACTGGGTAGATGTACATGCTGCTTTATAACACATGCATAATTACAGACTGATCGTATACAGCTGGGGACAGTAGCCTTGTTAAATAAATTACTCATTCCTATTAATTGAGTGACTAATTCATACACATGTACTTGTTGTTCTTTTGAAATGATCAGATTTATGAAAATTAAGAAATTTATTGAAATATGGGATTAATACACCTCTTTATCTAAATAATTAATTTTCTTCCTACCCCTTCATTTTTTAGATCTTGAAGGTTCTCTCCATCAAATTGATTTTCCTTAGTTACTTACTAGGTTTCAAAATTAAGGTCCTTAGCACCACTGAAAAAATTCAGTTTGTATTTAATGATGCTATTCACAAGTGTGTCTTTTGTAAATTTATAGCTGCTTTTGCTGTGAATTTTAAACTTAGTTTGAGTGTAATTTTATAGATAGGTGAATAGTGGATTTAGTCTATTTAAGGGATGTCATTCTACTTATCTGTCTCCCAGATTGTATATTCAAAATAAATACTAATGGTTATTGAGTGGTTAAATGACTTACAGGTATGAAAAAAAATTAGACTTGGTAATATTCTAACCCTCAAAGTAGCACAGGCCCTAGGATCACGAAGCAATCTGAAGTCTGAAACTTTGTGAAGTTTTGACTTTGCCAGTCATGGGTAACACTATGAAAAGAGATGCCATATATGTCATTGACTAAGTACAAACTTGAGTTTAAGATTGTGTCACGATCCCTGAGCCAGATTCTGTTGATCCCATGCATGAATGTATAAGTTGTGGGATATCTGTTTTTGATGTCCGTCATACCTGAGCATGAAATGGTGTCCCCCTGGTTATAATCTGCTTGTTTATCACCTGGACATCAGGCCACCATTGTTGTCCAGCCATTACATTTATGTCACACCTTAGATGTACATGGAAATTAAACTCTGTATCTCTGTATACATAATTGTGAATCTACAATATTTATTTAAAAAATAAACAGCAAGTAAAGCATATCATTCAATAAGAGAGGTTTGTAACTGAAAATAGACAGTAAACAATGGCACCCTAAACAAAGAAATGAAACTAATTACATGTTTTACAAATTATTTTTAAATTAATTAATCAGAAATCATCAGAAATGTTATTGTATTTATGTCACAATTCAATTGGAGAATGCTTAAGGCTGTATGCTACCTTCCATTGAGGTTTATCTCCTTTCAAAAAGTGTTCTTCACAAATCCAAGGAAGGATGTAAATTGAATACTCATAATCCCCTCACTACTGAAATTCAGAGGAGATGTAGGAACTCCATACATATGTCCCTCTGATCGTATGTTGTGGTATCATTACTGAAGAGATTTTAATCAAACACCCACATACATGTAGAGAACCACAATATCTCAGTTCAAATTTCAGGGTTGAAGGGTCAAGGTTAGAGTGGCTGTTACTATTTCTAGAAAATCATTGTTAGCACTCTAGGGGCTACATTACTTGAGGAAGATTAAGCATACTGTTCCCCTCTCATGATAGGCCATAATATCTCAGGTTAGTTAAAGTCTCCAGATTTTCAAGATTGTAGGTTCAAAGTCACCCTAAATACTTTCTTATCACTTTTAGTCATTGAAAGATTTTGATCAAATTGTACATATTTTATAACATTTTCTAAAGGTTGATAATGTCAATAGAATATTCTACAAACTGCGCATATTTATAAAGGACACTAAAACATTTCAGGGTTATAGGGTCAAGGTCACCATATCTATATTTCAAAAATCTTTTCAGCGCACTAGTGGCATCATTCCTTTTGGAATTTTGATCAAACTTCAGCCACTTGGCCAAATTTCAGCGTGCATTAGTCATGGTTGAATCTGGAAATCTGTATTATCTGTGATGCCTTGTGAGGAGTTAATTAAGGAATGAGTGATACCTATGATAATTACACATTTAAGTGTAAAAGATAAAGACTGTGATTTTAAGGACAACTGGATACTAGTTTTCTCAAAAGTAAAGTACTATTTAAACCAGACTGCGATAGCAGGTCTCAATATTACTTCTAAAATTTTATGGCTTTTATATAATTATGTTGTAAAAATATGCATGCTTTCTAACTCATATGATCATATTTCCATCATAGAGTAGCATAATATTTTGGTTTTTTTGGACAGAGGAGTTAAGTACTAGACTTTCAAAAACTCTTTTTCCTGTAATTATTGTTTGCATTTTCAGGACTTCCGGATCCGTTTGCTAAGATCAGTGTAGATGGCTCTGGGCAATGCCATTCAACAGATACCAGTAAAAACACACTTGACCCCAAGTGGAACCAGCATTATGACCTGTAAGTAGAAAGGATCAGTTGTGTAAGACAGGTGCAAATATTTTATTACCTTTATTTTTATATATCCTATCTACTACCAAAACAAAAGCCTCAGCTTTTGAGCAGTGATACAACTGATTAATAACAAAGTCCTTGTTTTCAGATTGTATTGAGAAACCATATTGCCAGGTGATCATGTGAAATCCAGATACATAAAGTTTTTTGTCACTAGAATGCCTCGTGATAGTATCTTTCAGATTTCTACCAATTCCAGAATAAATTCACCTGTATCTAATTACACTGAAGTAAATGTATAAATCACTGAGCATGTACAGTTTTCACCTATTTGTCATTATTGTCTGGCTTTGAATTTTTTGAATTCTGTTGATTACATTTATAAATGTTTTGTCCTTTGGTTATTCTGAACCCACTGATGACAGACCCTCTGGCCCCTTTATGACAGGTACATTGGAAGTAAAGATTCAGTAACTATCAGTATTTGGAACCACAAGAAGATCCACAAGAAACAAGGAGCAGGTTTTCTTGGTTGTGTGCGGATCAAGTCCAATGCCATCCAACAGCTCAAGGACACTGGATGTAAGTACATGATGTTTAACATGATTTGTGTGAAGAATAATAGTCTACATGCTTTCAAATTATTAATTCTTCCTATTATTTGTCTTAGAATACAGAATTAAGATACAGGATTAGGATAATTTTCAGTTATCTCCTCCTTCCCTAATTTCTCCTCCAACCTAAACCTTTCTAATCCTTCCTGTTTCAATCCTAACCTTTCTCCTTTTGCTGCTTCAATCCTAACCTTTCTCCTTTCTCTGTTTCAATCCTAACCTTTGTCCTTCCCCTGTGTCAATCCTAACATTTCTCAGTCCTCTGTTTCAATCCTAACCTTTCTTCTGTACCTGTTGTTTTTCTTAATCTTTCCCCAGTTAAATGCTAACCTTTCCCTTTCCTCTGTCTCAATCCTTTTCTTTCTCCTTCCCCGGTTTCAATCCTAACCTTTCTCCTCCCTCTGTTTCAATCCTAACCTTTTCTCCTTCCCCGGTTTCAATCCTAACCTTTCTGCTTCCTTAGGACCAGTTCTAACACTTTTCCTGCATTCATTTCTGTTTCTTTATCTAATATCCTATTCCTATCCTAACCTCTCTGCTCTGGTTTCAGTTCCCAGTGCCAGATTTTCTGTTTGATAAAGCACTCATAAAATTGTGTTCCATTGTAACTTATTGATGTATGTGTAGAAATACTGTGGATGGATGTTACAGTTAAGAAGGCTTTTGACATCTGTATAGCTGTCTTTGCTTTTAGTCAACAAAGGCAGTGTGCAGGTTATTACTTCTATTATGACTGTATTTGAAATGTTGATGTAGATGTAAATGTCCATTACGGACATTGCTGTCAAGGTGTTTACCTCAGTCATGGTAGCCGTCATAATGGTACGTAATAGACACTGTTATACAAGCTGGAAATTTAATGATAGCAGTCTGTCATTATTGTGGATATTAATCTGTTTATATTGACAAGAAACTAAACAATAAGTTGAACTTGACCCAGATACCAAGTTTGTCTTCATGCACATAATCATGTCTTATTGAAAATTTAAATTTTAGTGATGGAATTTTTTATTAATTTATCACTGTTTACAAAGGTCATATATTTGATGCCTCTGCTAGGATTCGAAGCTGGGACCGCTTGCTTACTAGTTCAACTTAACCAATCAAGCTACAGAAAAGTTTCTCTAATCAAGCGGTATATTGCATGTAGTATTTAACAAGGGTAACATACTCAACCCCCAGGAAGTTACATGCCCTCAAGCTACCTGGGTTTGCAGTGATGTCTGTGAAAGTATTGCTCAGTATTATTCCTGAGGCACCAATGTAACAGAGGTCATTATGTATTTCAATGCCTTCACTAGGATTCATTACTGGGACCTGTGGTTTATTTGCCTCAACCAATCAAGCTAAAGAGAAGTTCTCTCTTGCTGGGCGATATATTGCTGTTAGTATCTTACCAGTGTTATAATTATGTACTCCCCATCCAGGAAATTACATGTCCACAAGTTTCCAGTGTTTACAGGGTCCTTGTGAAAACAGCTAAGTATTATCCACAAGTCCCTACACCGGCGCTAATGTAACAGAGGTCATTACTTAGCCCAATGCCTCTGTTAGGATTTGAACCCAGGACCTCTGACTTACTAGTCAGATTCTGAACAAGCAAGTTTAGGAGATCTCTCTCTTTAATATGGGGACTACTTGGTACTATTTACCAGGGCTACATCATTATTCATAAAAAAAAATATTTCTGATACTAGATTCGCAGATTTGGTTGTTTTGGTAGATAGTTGTAACCCTAGAATTCAGCTTATCATAAAACTCTTTTTCAGTGAAAGTTCTATATGTTTCAAATACCTTTGTTCTGGAGATGAGAATGTTTTCTCAGTACTATAAAGAGCTGTAGACAGAGCCTGGCTGGACTTTATTATCTTACATCAATTTTAGAGTACTGTAATTACTTCTGCAGCATGAATGTAGACATACTGCTGACTAGGACATTTCTCTTTATCATAGCAAAGAGACTATTACTTATTTCCTTTTCTTTTTTATCTCTTCTTTTGTCAATATGAGAACTTGCCAAGATTTTGTATATAGCTTCATAACTTGGTTCTAGGAAATCTGACATTGATAAAGATTTCAGCCATTTGACCTCTCTGCCATTTCGCGGACTTCATTTTTTCATTAAATCATATTAGTGTGTTTCAGGTTAAGGTGAAGGTCACCCTTACCACCAGTTCCTGTTTGACCCTAGTGACAACTGATTTTAATAGACTTAACTTTATATAAAGAAGAGAAAGGAAGACATAGATATTCAACGTAATTCATTAGATTTGAGTTGATACTTCAGGTTGATATTGAAGTTGCCAACATCAAAATCTAAGTAAGTGTTTACAGGAAGTCATCTGACCATGACACTAATTTTACATGGTGACAATGGCATTCAAGTCCTGTAAACATTTTCCATTATGAAAAAAATTTGACATCACTTGTAAATACCATTGATTGTGTAACTGGAAAATATGGCTTTCATTTGTAACCCAATCATCGTTTGAAAGCTAAACATTTGCCAATGTCTGTGACAGATATACATACATATATCAGAAAAAAAGTAATTGATCACCATGTACTTAAAATGTTTGGAATGCGGCTGTTACAGACAAAATGTTTACCCTATGTGGGACTGTGTGAACTTGTTGTCAGTATGACATTTGACAGACAGGACCAGATAGGGAGGGGGTAATGTTTTCCTGCTTTGGTAGAATGTCGATGGGACCAGTTATTTGGCTACTTGGCTTGCTGTTTTGTGCACAAACCTCCATAAAAAAAATACAGCTGAAACATAAAAATTCTGTCCCTGAAATCTTTCGGTTAATTGCTGTCATCTTCCTAATTGTACACTCCGTTATTACACAGTCTCACACATGTTTCCAATAGAGCTATTGAGTGAAGGGAGGTCTGATGATAAATAGCATGTCTTGCGCCTTTTGCACAGTGCTTTCAATATACTCCAAATCTGATAGTGCTCTTTTAGTTTTGATTTTAAACTTTTGCAACTATGTGACATTTGTAGTGAAATTTATGGTCTCTGTAGCGACTTTTTCATACCTATTGGTAATATCGAAAAAGAAATATTTGACGGGAAAAAAATTCCAAATTATGCTTATCGAACATGTTTGGGGTTTACTGGGTACAATTAGTATGCCTCATCACCAGCTGAATGATATAGATAATCATCGATGTTATTTTACTGGCAGTAATTTGCAACTGGTGATTTTATCAATATCAACAAAATAGTTTTGTGTTGCTATGTTGTAATAAATAAAAGTTATGACCAGATTTATTAATATTCTGAAGGAATCCAGGTCTTACATGGTTGATACATGACACCTTAGACTGAAAAAAATTTTGACTAGGATATATATCTTCTCACTCGTTATATAAAGTTATGGTCCTTGGTTTACCAAAAATGATCTGCTGTTTACAATGGCCAACGTTTGTATGCATGTTTCTAGCCATTAGAATGGTTAAGTTTCCCATGTGGAAATTTTGTTGTGTATCCCATTTAACAGAAATTAGCCAAGTTGTGTATTTTAATTGTCTATAATATGTTCTATGTGGGTAAAATTATAAACCAACACTATGTATTTCTAATTCACATATCCCAGGTAAAACTACACCAAATAAATATATCCTGAAGTAACACAAAATGTTATCAGAAACATGACCAGAGCTTAAATACATAGGAATGTTTTATAATCAGGAGCCAATCAGATATTTCTATCCTTGTACTGAAGTAAAACTTCAGGGTTGATCTTGATACATATTACATTTGACAGCTACAACGTTTGGTGATATTCCTCACTGATTAATGACATTTTGATAGAATCACAAAGTAAACTGTATTGGAATTCATGCCTTTATAATTGAAAGACCAAAATTTTGTTTTGTAAGTCAAACAAAACAAGCACATGTTGTTATTGACTGGTTTGTTTTCTAGATGTTTTGGTAACTATAAATTTGGTAACATGACCTTCAGTGTTTCTGCCTTTGCTAATTCTGGGTGGGTTTGGTAATGTAATAGTGTTTGACAGGGGGATACCTGGTTTCATATTTTTACTATACAATGCAGTTGTGTGATAATAGTTTCAAATATCATTTATGTTTAAGTAGTTCTACCATCCATGACATTGATATTGTGACATAGTGACATTCATGAGGCCTTCTGCAGCTGGAAGTGTTAGGAGCTAATATGTTAGAAGCAAACACATTTAATGTAAAAAAAAAAAAAAACATTGTAGAAGAAAGCTAGGATTTATTACATTCATACAAGTTAGGAAGTCATCTACTGAGGGACTACTGAAACAGGTTGGACTGCACATGTGTGAATGCAGCAGTAATGCCCAATTATATGAAATGGTAAATGATGGAAAATAAAGTTTGTTTTTATTTATATGTATCAATATTTGTTTTATGCTGTTGCCATTTTGTTTTGAGAGGCATTACAAACATACCAGTTTATTTTGTTACATTACATCCTGTTTGGGGGTTTTATCAGGGATTTTAAACACAAATACAAAGGTTGACTGTACAAATATGTTGTAGTAGTTCAGGTTTCTAAAGACAATTAACCAATACTACTATGAGAATGTTGTCATACAATTTACATTGGAGATTGGTTCAGTCAGTGAAACTAAGTTACATATGAGATGGAACAAAACAATGGTACTAAATCATACTGAAGGAGAGGCCAAACATTGATACAGAGTTACATGGGAGTGGTGGGCCAAACAATGATACAGAGTTACATTGGAGTAGTGGGCCAAACATTGATACAGAGTTACATGGGAGTGGTGGGCCAAACAATGATGCAGAGTTACATGGGAGTGGTGGGCCAAACAATGATGCAGAGTTACATGGAAGTGGTGGGCCAAACAATGATACAGAGTTACATGGGAGTGGTGGGCCAAACATTGATACAGAGTTACATTGGAGTGGTGGGCCAAACATTGATACAGAGTTACATGGAAGCATTGGGTCAAACATTGATACAGAGTTACATGGGAGTGATGGGCCAAACATTAATACAGAGTTACATGGGAGCATTGGGCCAAACATTGATACAGATTTACATGGCCAAACAATGATACTGAGTTACATGGAAGTGGTGGGCCAAACATTGATACAGAGTTACATGGAAGTGGTGGGCCAAACAATGATACTGAGTTACATGGGAGCATTGGGCCAAACATTGATACAGAGTTACATGGAAGTGGTGGGCCAAACATTGATACAGAGTTACATGGAAGTGGTGGGCCAAACATTGATACTGAGTGACATGGGAGCATTGGGCCAAACATTGATACTGAGTTACATGAGAGTGGTGGGCCAAACAATGATACAGAGTTACATGGGAGCATTGGGCCAAACATTGATACAGAGTTACATGGAAGTGGTGGGCCAAACAATGATACAGAGTTACATGGGAGCATTGGGCCAAACATTGATACAGAGTTACATGGGAGTGGTGGGCTAAACAATGATACAGAGTTACATGGGAGTGGTGGGCCAAACATTGATACAGAGTTACATGGGAGCATTGGGCCAAACAATGTACAGAGTTATATGAGAGTGGTTGGCCAAACAATGATACAGAGTTACATGGGAGTGGTGGGCCAAACAATGATACAGAGTTACATGGGAGTGGTGGGCCAAACATTGATACAGAGTTACATGGAAGCATTGGGCCAAACATTGATACAGAGTTACATGGGAGTGGTGGGCCAAACAATGATACAGAATTATATGGGGGCAAGGGCCATACAATGGTACTAAGGAACACTGAAGGAGGGGCCAAACAAAAAGGACTCTAAGTAACATGGGGGCAAGGACCATACAATGGTTCTTAGTTACACTGAAGGAGGGGTCAAACAAGGGCACTAAGTTACATTGGGGCAAGGACCATACAATGGTTCTTAGTTACATTGAAGGAGGGGTCAAACAAGGACACTTAGTTACATTGGGGCAAGGACCATACAATGGTACTTAGTTACACTGAAGGAGGGGCCAAACAAGGACACTAAGTTACATTGGGCCAAGGACCATACAATGGTTCTTAGTTACACTGAAGGAGGGGTCAAACAAGGACACTAAGTTACATTGGGCCAAGGACCATACAATGGTTCTTAGTTACACTGAAGGAGGGGTCAAACAAGGACACTTAGTTACATTGGGCCAAGGATCATACAATGGTTCTTAGTTACACACTGAAGGAGGGGCCAAACAATTTTACTGAGTTACATTGAAGCAGGGACCAAACATTGATACTGAATTACACAGGAGGAGTGGGCCATACAATTTTACTGAGTTACATTGAATCAGGAACTACACAATTTCAATAAATTACTTTGGGTACATTTAGCCAAACAATGATATTGAGTTACATGGGATAGGGACCAAACAATATTACTATGTTACATTGAAGTGAGGACCAAACAACAACACCAATTTAAAGGCTTATATGTCTGAGAGACATGTTCAACTTTCGGTCAAGATTCAACAGATAAAGAATTATATTTTTGCTATTTATAGAGATGATTTTTTTTAAAGATAAAATGTCAAAATAAATGGGTGTTTATACATAGACTTGCTTGTGTGAAACTTGATACTTTGTGTTGTATTCTCAACAGGAAATTCAAACTGAATGAGTTCTTTATTTCTTTTCCTTGCGTGGTTTTAATTCATAGATGTAACTGATAATGTTCTCTGAAGACTTGAAGAAAGAACATAAAAACTGCCATAAAGATACTTGAATATTTTTACATTTAATATATTTTGTCTATTGTATCTCATTTTTTTTTTTTTTCCTTTTTTAAATTTTGAGGTGGTGAATGTAAAATCAGATCTATTACATAAAATGGTGTTGTGGAAAAAATGCTTCATGGACGAATAGATTTGTGGTTGTATATTTGAAGTCTGCGTGCACCCATTTCATGTATTTAATGTACAAAGTGAAATGTAGATATTGCTCTGACAGGGGTCAAGTGTCAGATGGGATATCTATTTAACCTGCGCTGGGGGTCGAACTTGACAGAAGTTACCTGGTGTGTGTGGGTCTACAGGTAGCATTATGCTTCACAGGGAGGAGGGGACAATTTGTCTTAGTGGGGCACCATTTATCTAGCTGTTAGCACTACAGTATGGACGGCTGTCATAGCTGAGGGAGAGGTTCACTTTATACACACGTAACGTGCAGCAACTCTCTATTAACCTGTGTTGTGTATGGACGGTGTGGTCTGTGCTACTACTACCTCAGTGACTACAGACTGTATATATATACACAGACTGTCACCATTGGATAAGCTAACGTGCAGTCTCTACATCCATACATATCATTTACTTGTAAACTGTCTGAGATTTCAGGATTAAACAGTTTGGTCAATTTATGTGCAGTGATGGAATGACTTCTCATAAGGATTATATGAAACACCAATGTCGGTTTGTGTCTCCATGCCTCTACGCTGTACTCAGCAACGACCTTCGCAAATTTCTGTTACAGTCCAGCGACTCGATTTACAGCGGAATAACAGTGATGATAATGACAATGTTCGAGGACAAATTGTTATCAGTCTCATCTCCCGAGACAGGGGCAGTTCTCTCACAGGATCGGGTCCCAACGTAACCGACGCCTCGGTCATCCCTTCATCCATCCCCAGTGATCCCAATGAACTACCTGAGGGGTGAGTACCAGTTTTTCTCTTCTTTTTTTTTTTTAGATTATTTGTTAATCAGGAATTTATATTCCAGCCTTATCAGTTCAACCTACCATAATAACAATTACTAGTATTCTAATAATTTTCTTTTCAACAATTAAACTTGTCAATTAACTCACATACCATGAGATTTATTTATGAAATCTGACGAAAATTAAATTAAGTATTGAATTGATTTTTTTTTAGTATATTTTCTGATATCAATTTTCAAAACTTAATCTTCTTGGCATGAGTATATTGAACAGTTCATCTACTGAAAATAAGATCATCTGTGAGAGTACTAGTCATTTTTATTAAGTTTACCGTGATAAAAGTATCCCAGTTGTCCACTTATTGTTAAGTCAGCAAATTTGTTCTGCTTAAGAGGTATGAAAGGGCATGTCAATTTGGGTAATTTAGAAATGTTTTGAATTTCACACATTTGGTTTCAGCTCATAGAGGAGATGAGTAAGGCAGATTGTTTATTATGTACTTATGTGTTCAGTTTGAAATGTTAATTCATATGCAGTCCTACTGCATCTGTCTCTCGGTCAAAAAGATTACATTAAATCAAACATGAAGTGGCATATCATTAGTGCCAACAATAGCTACCATTGTCTTCATGTGTCAGAAATTGTGACCATGGGATGATTAAACAATGGTTATTATTGACAAAACTGCTGTTGAAAGGTCATCTTGATGATATTACATCTAACAAAATTATCTTAAATTTTTATTTTGATATCCCCCTAAATCTCAAAAATAAAGAAATTGTGTGTGGCATTTAATGTAGGTCCATAACAGTTATTGATTGTTACAAGGACAGTTATAAAATACCTCACAAAGAATTTTAAGAAATATTCATTTAAGCTAAAATAAACACCCAGAAAAGAAGCTACCAGATAACATCAAGACAAATGGTTTCAGCTAACCATACAAACCGTTCTTACGAAGTGCATAAAATTTTCATTGCCTTATTATTAAGTTAGTTTCTTACCACAGAAGGTTAGATATAAATGAAAACCTTTATATTTCAGAATATTTCAAATGATGATTATTGCTCAATGTTTTAACATTAAATTTCATTTTAATTAACCAATGGATTTTATTACTAAGTTAAACATGAAAACTAAGTTTTAAAGAGAGTAACTTTTAGGAAGTTTTTGATTACTTTTATTGAAGTAGTTTTTGCTAGTTACTTATCTATTAGGTTTAAGAAGTTGGAATCGCTGATATGTCAATAAATGACAAGTGGTGTTAGTATTAATATAACAGTAATGTTATTGGACTGTAAAAGGGGTGTAGTGTATTTACACTATTAGGAGATATCATTGAATTATCTTGGTCAATTATCAATGGCAGTTGTATGGTGTACCAGAAAAAGGAGGGGTACATTCAATGTTGAATATATTAGTACACTACAAAATGCATTACAGAAGGAGGGAGCCCTGGAATAGTACATAATTGGTCCAGTTAGCTCCCTCAAAAACCATATTCCCTCTTTTGAAAAACATTATAAGAACAACTTTTACATGACTATGTTGTCCTCAGTTCAGCACTAGCATTTGTTCATAAAATGTGTAGTCAGATATGATGGAAATACTCAGTAATGATAGAAAATTTTCATAGAAATTGATACTTCTTCTCAACAAAGAAGATTAATAGTAATTTTTGTTTGTGAGATTTCATTTAAAAGTCTTGTTTAATTGATTTGATTTTAGTATGCAGTGTGTTTATTAGGTTAAATACATTATGATATATAAAAAAAAAACATACGATACATGATAATTTGCCAAGTGTGTAAGAATACCATTAAACACACATAGATGTCTGTCATCTCACCACAGCACTAATATCATAGATCTACACAATGTCGGTTTGGCAGTTTTTCTCTGACAACATATTCTAGATGTTTCAGGTATTACATATGGTGAATGTTTCCAGATGTTTTGAAATTTATTATTCATTTGTATTGACATGTTTTTAGTAGGATTATAATTTGTCTTGAGAGAATAGATGTTTTTAACACCATTTTTGATAACAGAAAAAGGTGTGATTTCTTGCTTTTATACAATATTGTTTGAACAAAAACATGCATAAATGAAAAAAATTGAAAAAACCAAAATCTCAAAATTTTAAAACCTTGTTACAAGGAGTATATACAGACAGCCACACAGTTTTCAGGAAAAACATAATTTAAACATTGCCAATAAAAAGATTTTCACAAAGGATGAACAGGAAAGGCACTTTCCAACACTATATAAATTTGTATCCTTTGAGTGTACATTTGCCATCCATGTGGGAGGTAGGAAGGAACGTGTTTGTAGATCATACTAACCTTTGTAAAAGAAACTTGGGTAAATAAATATGCCCTATGGGGTAGAAAGAAAAACATATTTATAAACAGGCTTCAAGATCAGATACACAACAGTAAGCTAACTGATATTGTGTCCTAAATAAATAAATGTGTCATTTTTGAATTAAAATCTGTGTGGGAGGGAGATACATAAATTAAACTTGATAAAAGTGTCAGGATTAGAAATAGAGGCCTGCAATGTTTTTATTTTAAGACTTTCTGGTGACTATAACATCATTGTAATACATATCAAGCTGGAACACAAAATCCTGTTTGTACAGTCGACAGATAATGCCAGCCACAACCTAGATATCTTTTCTGTCATCTTCAAAAAGTTAATTTGTTAGATGCACATAAATTTCACGCCTACATGGAGTACGTTACCTGTGTAAGCATTAATTGTGTTGAGATTGCAATCCTGAGGACATTTAATCATATAGGTCTATTTGACATTTCACGCTCATGACACGAGTGGCTCTTATACTGATAAGTGACAGTTTTTTGTTTTTCTTTTATTTTTGGCAATCTTTTATTTCTCATAGATTTAATTCTAGCTCAGTGAAAACAAATGAAACACCGTTGATTAAATGACTTTCATTGCTCTTTTCACCAATGGAATGATTTTTTTTCAACTTCCTGTTCAGTCCTTTAACTTGCAGCTGGGAATCTGTTTACAGTGATCTACCTGGTAAATTGTTGACAATGATATCCACTTAAACGTCCCCATCACGCCCACTACACTTTCTCGTTAGTGAACTTTTTACCTGTGTCATCAGTGCATAGTCCAACACACAGGTAGATCCTGCTTAGCTTGACTGTAGGTGGACATCTAAGAAATTGTCTGGAGATTTTGATGTATGGACATGGTACAGTAGATTTGGTCAGCGATAACTAATTGACCGTCAAGTTAACATCCATGTAGGAGTATAGTGTGTAAAACTGTATACAGAACTGTAATTGCCATGGTTACTGGTAATTGATGTTTTTGTTTACCACTAAGATATCAGCAGTAGGTGGACATTTGAGGTCTGTATCATGCCAGTAATTAATTATAAACCATTAAGCTCAGCCATGTATCAACACTGTGGATTGTCTTAAGTGTTCAGCCTAACTATATTTAGTAAACAGCACTTGAATTAATTCAAAAAAAAAAAAAAAAAAGTGTTGTTCAGTATATCAATCAATAGATAAAATGTATCGGAGATATTGGCATAAAAAATTGTAGATAAAATTTGTGTCTCAGTAAAAGCTGTCGGTTTGGATAGTTCAGTCAGTAAGAATATTGGCCCAAGTAAACTTGGTTGAAGATTGAGGTGTGTGCTTTATCGCTTCCTACCCATGGCAGTTTTTGCTTATCAAGAAGCTGAGAAACGAACTGGTCATTGCTGACATGATTTTGTCCTTGGGCAAGACACTTCATCGTATTGCTCTGAAGAGCATGCGATAGGCCTCCTGTATGTTGTCCGGCTACTACAAGTAGACCCCACCTGAAAATGGCCCTGATTGTTCATTAGGTGGGAAAAAAACCAGTAAAAAAAAAAGAGTGTAACACAGAGGCTAACTCTCTACTGACAACGCTGTTGTGAAAAAAGTTAAGGATGCTTTTTTTTTTTACCTTATGCTGATGTAGTGCAAGGATAGATGCTTTTGCAGACTTCAGTTCAATTTTGACTGTGTGTTACCGTACATGATGTCATGTTCTTTGTCCTTATTGTAATGTTATAATAACGGAGAAAAAAAACACAACTGTATCACAAAATCAGACATGGCCATATCTATATAACCAAACAACAAAGGAGCTATGTGATGATAATGCATCACATCTGTAAACAGGGAAATATGGTGCACTCTAAGGGCATGTGTCTTTCATAGAAATGCAACAGCCTTCAAATGATTTATCATGTGTCAGAGGGAGTATTTGTGTATTAGAATTATGTATAACTGTGAGAAAATACGAAGGGTAAGCTGAGTGCAATATTGAAAAAATGTCTTTGATAATCAAGAAGACCTGCCATCTGCATAATTGTGGATACAGTGGGGGAGTAAGGGGTGGGAGGGCTGATTAATAGTTAAAGATTTGTTGGTAGGGGTAGAGAATAGGAATATATTAAGGGACTGAGCAGAAAGTGTCCTGGAATTTTAGAGAATTCTCAGTAATGTAGATAGATGGGGAACGCTCTATCCTGGATTCATAAATGTTTCTTTTTACTTAAAGAAATTCCTTAAATTTGTATATTGAAAAGAATTATTGAGGTAAAGGGGAAATATTACTCCAACATGTTTTTGCTGAATTTTAATGTGAAGATAGTGTGGATTGG
This sequence comes from Ylistrum balloti, assembly GCF_031769215.1. NCBI lineage: Eukaryota > Metazoa > Mollusca > Bivalvia > Pectinida > Pectinidae > Ylistrum > Ylistrum balloti. The sequence continues at coordinate 1,647,891 of NW_026782179.1, forward strand.
GTTTCTGGAGGTGGGTAGGGACAGAGATGGAGGAGGTGCTTTAGCATTATGTGAATGAAATCAGTGAGGGGAGGAGAGAGGTGGTGGGAGGGACAGATTGTGCATTGTACTGAAGGGGGTTTAGTAATGTTTAAGGAGGGTTAATGTAGGTCGGTTAGATAAAGAGATGGAGGGATTAAGGGGAGCGTGAGTGGAGTGTAAGTGATGATGATTTGATTCATGTTTGGCATGGAATTGGGTGAAGTGAGGGTGTGGTCTGAGGTGGACAAAAGGAGATGTGGTGGGTGGGGATGGGGGAGTAGAGGTGTAGGGGATAGATTAGAATTGGCTTGATTATTGGCATCAAGCAAGGAGATGTCAGGTCAGCATTTTGTAGGGACAGGAAGTTGAATGGAGGAGGTAGGTGGGGGATGGGGGTTGGGGGGGAATGGTAAAAAGGCTATAGTGGGGCAAGACAAAGGTGAACTATTCAGACAGGAAAAAGTGGCTTAGAGATCACAGGGTGTGGTGTGGGATCTTTGGAGTCTGAAAGAATAGTACAAGGCCAAGTGTTGGAATAAGGATACAGGTATATGCAATCTTCTTCCATCACACTGTAATACAGAGTGTACTGTAAATTAAAGAATGTTACATATCAACAAGTAAGAAAGAAAATGACATCTACTTTCAAGTCACTGATGGAAGTTTTTGAGGTCATTTTCCTTCATTAAAACTGGTTATGACCGACTTTTAGTAGTAGTCCCATTGATATTGACATACAAGTGTTATTACTGTACCATCAAAAACTATATATCTGTCAATCTTTTTCCGGGTCATATGTAAACCTTGACCTTGAATGTATACACTACAGGGTACACGACATGAACTTGTTTGTGGTTTGTAGCAGGTAGACGTTATATAACGACATACAGATATCGGTCAGATACTTACAGCATGCACTGTGAGAATAATGCTTTTTTTACAGTACTACTCTGTGATATAAGAAATAGTCTCAAGTTTCACTTGATTTAAAGTTGACAAAGACAACAAGTTAAATGGTAGTTACATATTGCGTGACCACATATATGTTGAGGATGGACAAATCGGTGCAGACCACTTATCACCGATTACTCCAACCACATATAAACAAAGGTGGGTGTCAACCAGAATATTCTTTCCTAGCAACCCACGACTTTCCCACACTATGCCTGTGGTCCTAGCACTAGTTCAAGTTTTCACCTGTTGAAATGCAGACTGTCACCTGTATCTCCATGATATATGAAGACACTCCCATATGTTAATTTTGATACTCTTTTCAACCTTGTGTTGTCCTAACTTTTGGTCAATAGTTGGCCAATGCATATCTTATTAGTGTGGCAATAAGCCTTGGTTAATATAAGCCTTGGTTAATATAAGACCATTTACATTTTTTGCAGTTTAGTAGAATTATTTTTAAAAATACTTCAGAGTCATATAATAAACCATGTACACTTGGCATTTGCTATAGGATAATGTTTAGGATTCTGAGTCTTATTGCATGATAAAGACTCCTGTACAAAAGGACCACCTCTGCCATTGTGGAAACCTGTACAAAAGGACCACCTCTGCCATTGTAAAAACCTGTACAAAAGGACCACTTCTGCCATTGTAAAAACCTGTACAGAAGGACAACCTCAGTTATTGTAAAAACCTGTGCAAAAGGATCACCTCTATTATTGTGTAAACCTGTACAAAAAGATGTTTGCTTTTGTGTAAACCTGTACAAAAAGACATTTGCTTTGTGTAAACTTGTACAGAAAGATATTTGCTTTTGTGTAAACTTGTACAGAAAGACGTTTGCTTTTGTATAAACTTGTAAAAAAAGATACCTGCTTTTGTATAAACCTGTACAAAAAGACGGTTGCTGTTGTGTAAAACTGAACAAAAGGACCACCTATGCCATTGCTAAACCCTGTGCAAAATGACCACCTCTGCTGTTGGTAAAACCTGTTGACTATAAAAATCTGTGTAAAAGAACCAACCATCTCTAGATCTGCTGTCGTAAAAACTGATACAAAAGGACCACTTCTGCTATTGTGAAATATGTGCAACTGGACCATATCTGCTGTTGTAAAAACTTGTATGAAATGGTCACCACTGCTATATTTTAAATCTTAACAAAAGGACAGCCTCTTATTTTGTAAAACCTTGTACATAAGGACCATCTGTTCTGTTGTAAAAACCTGTACAAAAAGAACACCTCAGCATAAAGTACAGTTTATTAAATGTCTACTTAATGTTTGCTAATTTTTTATTTGGTTCCTACCAAAGACAAGAACAACAGCATTTTCATGCAGTATGACCTTTTTGTCCTGAATGCCTGAGCCAAGTGGTGTTTATGTGGACTGTGGCACTGAATGATTTGTGTGGAAATTTTATCAGACTGACAATTCTAGCTTGTAGACATTTCACACATAGATCTGTTGTAAGCACCAATGTGTGGTAAGCCCTTAAAGATCTGAAAGCAGAGACATATTCAGAGCTTTTTTTATTACAGAGACAAAAACTTTTCTTTTTAAATAAAAATTGAAAACTTTCAAGTTTTAAATGTGTTTTTGTTAGACATTTTTGGACCATGAAGGTTTATGTTTATGTACATATATGCTAGTATGGAAGCTTAATAAATTTGAAGAAAAAAATGGTTTAAAGTTTCACTAGAGTTTGTATGATAATACTCGACATATATTGTTTTCATTAAATGAGTTAAATTTGTTTAAAAGCCTTTCAGGTCTCATTTTGACATTTTCCCTTCACTGTTTCTGCCAAACACAGTTTAATTATATGACCATTTCAGTGTCCGCCCACCCTAAACTGGAAATCCAACCTCCTGTAAATGTTTCCATGAAATACAAGCTGTTGGATTTAGTCTGTATAACACCAGACAACTCAAACCTTGCCTGGAAATCTAAAATCCTGTACCTACTACTTACCACATGACAGTCTCATTTATCATGTGAATTATTGTTTAAAAAATCCGTGCTGATATACATATGATTATAACTATGTAATTTACATCAAAATTCTAACATGTCTACTTCATGGAAATTCATTTTCACACTTTCTAAATTTGTGAGGATTTTTTAAAAATCTAAATCTGATTTTTACTGCAATGCAGATAATTCAAAACTGAAGTAAAGGTATACCTGGAAAATTCATATTTACAAATATGCATGTACATGTATGATACTACAACCTTTTTTCATTTTACAAATTTGATCAAGGGAGATAACCCTGACCCAATCCAATGGTGAGGTAATTTATCACTGTAACTACTTATCAGTCCTGTACAATATGGTCACCTGCCTTCCATCATTTCTGTTTTAGTTTGTCTGTGTAATCTGTAAACCTGTATTTTGAACAGAAATATTTGGTCTATTGTCTGGTTAACACAGGTATCAGAATACAGGTGTTGATATTCAATTAAAAATGATTATCAGTAAATTCAGATTACTTTTGTTTATACTTCTGAAGCAATTACATGTACATGTAATGATTCTCTCAGACTCTTTCATCTCCCATCACCTGCCTCTGTCTTTGGTACATCAGAGGAGAACAATCAGTTTGGTGTACAGGTGTTTTACATACATCTACAGAGCTATGACCTAAATTTCACGGCTTGTTTATATATATCAAAGGGGCTACTACTCAGTTCATTAATAACCTGAAATGTGTCTGGTACACTGACTGTACATGCCACATTATCTTAAATCATACTGACTTCTATGTTGAATGAATCTCCGCAGAAAATCTGCTTTGGTTCTTAAATAATGACATAATAATATTTTTGAGAATGTTTAATTGTATGAGATATGAGGAAGGTAGATTTGACTTTGTTACCAATAAGGTCAGTGGTGAAAAGATTAGATTACCAATATGAAAGAATGAGTGGAGAAAGCAGCACACATTAATATCATATCGACCAAAGACAAAGAGATCTTTTATGTAGCTTGATCATAAATCAAGTAGATTTGATGATAAGACCACAGTGAAATCAGGTGAACAACATCCATTATTGAGAAGTATTAAGATACTATTACTGCTAGAACAATGTAGATGGCATTTCGATGTTTGACCTAATTTTTTATGCTCCCTCACCAAAAGCTGACCCAATTCTGACTAGGTTATGAGCGTTTAATAGTCTTTAACAATGAATGACAGTACTTGTTACAAATCACCTGATAATATTAACCACAAGAAACTGCAGGTAAGCCCCAGACAATGAATTTTATGAGATGGTATGAGTACCTAACAACAGCTACCACTAGACATGGTATGTTAGTAAGTACGGTATTACCAGACATCCTCGTAATCCCTCTGCAACACTGTGACTTTGTAAGTGAGATCTCCATTCAGACGACTAGTGTAAGACATTTTTTGGCAGTTGAGACAGGGGGATGTGTTTTGGTTTTGTAGTAAGTTATTTACTGTAGTAATATAGGGGGTGTAATAACGTCCATGTGCCAAGTCTCAACCGCTCCCAATTTGCTTCACTGTGGTGCTTAATATTGCTACTACATCTGTGAATCTTGCAGCCAAACTATCCCATGTTACAAACGTCTTCATCTCTACATAACTATACAGCCGCACTGATGTTCCTGTTATTAGCGTCATGTACTTACACAATTCTTACTACAGACTTGGGAGCCAAGGACTTTGTAGTAGAGGCAGGCAAATTAATGTCGAACCAAACATGAATCCCTTTTCCTTGTGCAGATGTAAAAATATAAACAATGTCTTGCTCGTACACATGTTATGTTGCTTGCGGTAACAGGTTTAATCGGGAAGCCAAAGTTTCTATACGTTTTCAAATGTGTCCAAATAACTTCAAAGCTAATTGCAGAGGTGACGTATACAATAAATTTGCCCTTAGTGATGTTGATTTTTATACACACAAAACTGTTACCAGGTGATCTTTGCACATCGGTCATAAAAATCTTCTTCATCACGTAAGCTTAGAGTAGTCTTTTACCACAAAGATTGAGGAAGTGTGTCGGTATGAGGAAGTACAGATAATGTGTTGTTCGTAGTTTCAAATCAAACTACAAAGAGATTTTAATATCTTGGAAGCTCAAGTAGTATGGTTTATAACTCCATAAAGTCTAATTGCTATATTGTATAACATGTTAATTACAAACGTATAATTTGTTAAAGGGTTTTACCGTACCTTTAATTCCGGCTTATTCAAACAAAAAATAATAATTGTTTCATGTACATAATGATGCTCTTAATACAGTTTTACTGTACATAAATTCATCTCAATAAGTGACAGATTTACAACATGCATAGTCTTATTATAGATATTTTACAGTACATTCGTTGATAATCTTTGTCAGATGTTTCTCTCGTAGCATATTTAAAGTACAGGAAATATAGCTTACATATGAGACCAACTTTTCTCTCCCAGTATGATATAATACCTTAGTTCAGTGTCAGAATTGTTCCATTTTCTACTTTACATGAACTGATTAGTACTTCAGATTTATCAGACACATTCCGAGATGGAGAGTGGCACACTGAGGTGATATTAATTTACTCATTGGAGAAATTTTGTTCAAAGGAGGTTGATCATCATTTTAAACACTTGTCAAACAAAGGTGTTTTCTACTACAACAATCTTTGAGAAATATTCCGATAGTGAAAGCATTACTTGTGAGTGAAAGATATTGCAAGTATGTAGGTTGACAACATCATACTAAGGAAAGTATCCCTCAGATATATTGTAAATGTAGCTACTTATCAAAACTGCTGTATAACAATATATGTATATATAGATAATATGATAAAAAAACTATGGCATAATTTGTTAATGAAATTATTATTATCGAATTGATTGAATAATTAATCATCGTTGGTTTTTAGGCTAAACAATCCTAGCTTACTGATTGGTGAAAATATTCCAGTAATTTTACTAGTGACCCCTAGCGACAGTCTTATGCCATGAAACAATGCCAACATCTTCCAAAAAAGTGTCATTCATGCTTACTGTCACTATGAGACAATGAAGTATTATACTAAAAACCAAAATTGAGAGACGAGGTGGTCAGGAAGATATCCTGATTGACATTTGTGTGAATCATGAACTGGCATTGCTCTGGTTTGTGGAGGATTCTCCAAGGCGGAACAATATGGTGAAACACACAGAATTATCATTGACATCTATCTAAAAGTCAGCAACAGACGATAATCAGGCGATTGGTAATTTGCCATCTTGCTAGTTAGTTAGTTAGTGTGCATTAATATATACAGTAATAATTTTATTTGTTTTTGTTGATATTAGATTTCTGCATACCAGATAATTCCAACAGTCAGTTGTGGCTGCCTCGCAAAATCTGTGATCTTATAGCTACATAATATGCACACTCACACCATTTTGGACCTTTAATTTTTCATGAAAAATTGCACACTTTACATGCAGGTTTTTACAGTCGCTAGATAAATCATTTCTTATCTGTTGTTGTTTTTGATTTAATATCCAATGCAAATGCTGGTGGAGAAATCTCTTGATTTGGAACTTTAAATTGTTTTTGTTCATTGTACATTTTTCACAAATTTCTCTGAATTAATGGAAAATGTCTTCAAAATCAGTTAGTCATCTTCTATAAAAGTTTTTTATTGTTTTGCATATGATGGATTATATCTCACATTTAAAGTTAAAAATAGATAGATTACAAACAAGTTTAGCCTTTCAGTAATTTCAGTAACATACTGGTGTTTTATTATAAAAGAAATTACAAACCTTGTTTTCAGTGAAAGTATTCCCTGAAGATTTCAACAAGTTTGACATGTGCTAATATAGATTGCTAATTTGTAATAGTTTTGTTCCAATTTCTATTCATCTCCTTGGCTATGGGATCAATACCAAAACCAAGTGTGACTGATTTTTTGGTAGACAGTCTGTTGTAAATAAGTGAGTTGGGGGAGGAGAGGAGGTTTGTTTCAAATATTACAGCCATAAATAGCAGTATGCTGTGTCACTCTTGTGGTGTTTTGATGTAACGGAGGTACAGTTATAGGGTTTGTATACTGCTGAATTCAGACCCACTTTCCTTGCCTGATTTAGAGTGACCTGTATACAGTACTATTATACCCTATAGCTTAGCTCTCAAAACATGCCAGAAAGTAAAAAACACTTCTGTTTCTACCTTATGTGCATGTCAAATGAACATTACAGGCAATTCAGTATGAATTAGACTTTTGTTTTCTGAAACTCGGGAGAGATGTCGATGAAAGCGATAAAATTAGATGGTGAAAATGATACACCAGTACAAAAAGCCTTTTTATTTGATAAGGGGAGACAACAACACATCTCGATTACAGTTAACGGGGTTCTATTATTTATTTTCATTTAAACGGTGAACACTGGGATTTATTATCTACATCCATAGGTAGAAACCCACTTACTGATTTCTTTGTGCATTAATGATTGTACACAATTTGATTGGAATATGTTTATCATTTTAAATTGTGTACGCTCTGTTATATCAGATTCATTACATATCACACACTTACTTATGTACCGTAATTATCAACAAAATTAATTCAGTGGAAGTTATACTGATGTATAACAAGGTGTTTACACACTCTCTTCACTTAGGTCAGAGCACTGCTTGATACTTTTATTCTGACTATAATAGGTAAAAGTCTAGTTACTGTGCTGAATGGCCTGTCAGGCTGTTTTCAAGTATAAAATGACGTGTAAAATATAACTCCAATATATTTCAGAAGCATCAGATATGTTCCAAATAAGTTGATACTTTGAGTTGCTATGGAATCAGTGTGACAAGATCAGTATTAAATGTCTGTGATACGGTTGTAATATTGACGGTAATATATTTACTGTCGCTGTTTGCTGTTTTGGTGTGGGATAAATTAATATAATTGAGTGTTTCCCTATGTATGTTAGGAGGGTATATGGTGAGGCCTTGACCTTGTGGTGTCTGTGACAGCTGCTGAAGCTGAGAGGCCATAATTACTGTTACATTGTTTACAGTTGTGTATGTATATAAAACAAGGACCTCCAGACTCTAATTTGTATGGATACAAGGACAAGTTAATTTACTTATAACATCTAGATAAACAGTTTTATAACGTACACAACTGCATATAACTTTGATGGAAATATCCATTGTTGATATATGACAAAAATTTAGTTTTAGAAAAAAAACATTTCTTTAGTACTTATTTCATTACTGCTTTAAGCTTACGATTCTTGAAGATTTGGGTTCTAGGTGTCTCAGAATAGTGTTAAAGTTTCAAAGCTCTGTCAACTTAATAGCTCAGGGAACATGGGTTTGTAGCAGATGCTTTACAAGATAAAAGATTTGGTAAAATTATAGCAGATCACCATTGAAGCAAAGAAAAGTAGTTCTAAGAAACAGTTCGCAGAATGTAGTAGCTAAGTCTGTGTTTATAGGTAAGGTGTATATCTTTACTAGTAGTGTGTGATGGTTCTCTTCCAGGTCAATAATGCTGAAAGCAAGAAAACATGTTTGACCCAGATATTCCTGTATTCTTTGTGATGTGCTATTAAATATGCACAATGTCTTGTATATACACACTTCTACCCTTGTATGCCAATAATATGGAAGCACCTCAGTCCAGACTCTTTGATCCTTATTAACTCTGAGGATAGACAAAACTTTCAGGATTAATAGAAAGTACTATTATAGTTATTGTATATGTTACCCAGTCATATAGTGTGCTCCAAGGACTATGATATAGAGCACACAGCAACTGTCACATCTAGCAGTAATTACCCGGACTTACTATCAATAGAGATTTATATCTGGTGTCAATAATGATGTAACACAAGGGTTTCACACTTTAAAGTGTTGAATGTGCACATTGGTAAATATTGATGTATTGATCAGTTCTTTTTCACCATCTTATATTTAATGTTCCTTTTTCTCTTAAATGAATTTTCATTTCATACATGATTTTATGAAATGAGTCTTAAACATACATTTTTATAGGTTTGAAAGAAAAACGTGGACGAAATCAGTCAAAGTCTGCCAAAATGTTTTTGCCATTTTTAGCTTATGATATAACATCTCTCTATAATATAATGTCAATTGATTTCTGGTTAGCTCTGCCAATGCAAAACACTCCAGGTAATATCACAACAGTGACATATATAAAAATATTACAGGAGTGAATTCACTGGATAGGAAGTTGATTGTTTGATAAATAGCAGTTATTTATTTCATCTGTCTGTAGTGTATTCTTAGTGTGGCCATTTTTGTGAGGGTCTTGAATTCTCAAAATTTGGGTTATTCTTTTTTGTGATGTTTCTTTTATTTTATATTTTGTAGATGGGAAGAGAGACGTACAGCAAGTGGGCGTGTACATTATGTTAATCATCTGACACGTAGCACCCAGTGGGCACGTCCGACAAGGTATGTCGTTTCTCATTCATATATGACAGATATAGCAATAATAATGATCAATGCCCCTCCTCAATAACAATTTTCTTTTAACAATAAAGCCGAAAAATTTGAAAATTAAGTGTCAGAATTTCGTCAATTTTTCTTTTCTTGGGTTTGACAAATATCTGGAATAATTACAAATAAACAGATCTGTAAATTCACAAATACGGTCTAAAATCTTTAGTAGTGATGTGGAATTTCTTCATTTGGTTGTTAGTTATAACTTCTAGTGTTTATATTTTGTGTTTTTTTTCAGGCCAGCATCTGAGTTTGTACGAAACAATGCTGTTTCCAGTGCACACAGCCGGCAGCAGTCAACAAACAGCGGTAGTCATGAGAACAACACTAGTAGCTCGTCTAACAATAATAATGACGATAGTGAAACATCCAACCCTCCCCTACCACGCCGACGATCTACACGACACCGTAATTACCTCAACCGGTCTCACCTCCACAACGCTGTCGACCTGCCCAGTGGCTATGGTAAATATGAAGGACAAGAACAATGTGATCAGATATTTTGTAGATATTTATGTTCTTTAAAACAAAGTAATACACAAACACACTTAAGCAATAATTTCATTTTAACTCTTTCACACTTAAAGTATTACATTAAAACATGATTGCATTTATAGTAAGTATTGTGGATTTGCCAAAAACATATAATGCATTAACAGCTTATTGGGCCAAATTAACCATGTTTTAAAAACTAATGTAGAATAGGAATTAGCTGAATTGTTGGATAACATAGCATAATATATTTGTAACATTTCCAATATTTTCTACCATCTTAGAGGACAAATTTAACTAAAGCAGCAATGAAAGTAATAAACATTATGTTTTCCTTCTTCAGAACAACGAACAACTCAGCAAGGTCAGGTTTACTTTTTACACACGCGGACAGGAGTTAGCACGTGGCATGACCCAAGAGTTCCAAGGTAAGTGGTCGTCTGTACCATCATACGACTTGTTCATTGTTAATTAAAATGTTATATCATATGTGAATTCATCCCCAGTACAATCATTTTAACAGTTTAAACAGTAGAATAAAAAAAACTTTTAAAAATCTGGTAATCTGTACATCGTACACCTACAGGCTTGTTATTGTAGTACTTTGTTTTTCCTCCTTATAGGGACCTGTCCAGTTCGGAGATCCGAGAGGAAGACCTCGGTCAGCTACCAGCTGGATGGGAGACCCGTCACACAGGGAATGGCCGTGTGTACTTTGTAGACCACAACAACAGGACAACACAATTCACAGATCCTCGGCTCTCTGCAAACATCCATCTACTTCAGACGACTACTCGATCCACGTAAGTTATTCCCTCCATCTCACAGCTTAGTCATCAAAGTCTTCAAGATTAGTTTCTAAGGTTTCCGTACCATCAGGGTCCATTCTTAGTAAGTTTTGTTGAGTCATATTGAATGATAGGGTATCAGTGTTTGTCTTTGTGATCAGTTGCAGTGAAGTCATAAGAAACATTCTTTAGCCATTTTCCCTCCAAATATTGTTTACAAATTTGAGAAAGTAAGATTGAGGAGAAATGTTTGATTGAACTTGTTTAATATTGTGTGTATCTAAAGCTGTTAATATTGAATATTTCTGCAGGAGTAGTAACAACAGATGTAATGATAAAGAGAACGAGTCGCCTGTGCCTAAATACAAACGAGATCTTGTCCAGAAAATGAAAATACTGCGACAAGAGTTTTCCTCACTACAGACTCAGACAGGCCACTGTCGAATGGAGGTGTCGCGTGAAGAAATATTTGAGGTAATAAACTTTCTTCATATAACACATATGCACCGGATCTCTTTCTGATATCTTACCAAATAGCTGCACTAATACTCAGTTATTGTTGTAAAAAAAATTAGGTCACATGTTCTTGAGCTGTACCTACATTCTAAGTATAATGTATGTTGTACATTTGGCTTGATCTTCTGTAATTTACAGAAATTCTGATACTGGTATATTCTAATGTAAATATTCTATCGCCAGGATTCCTACCGACAAGTGATGAAGCTCCGAGCCAAAGATCTAAGGAAGCGGTTGATGGTGAAGTTTCGAGGGGAGGAGGGTCTAGATTATGGAGGTGTAGCCAGGTACAAACCAGCAGGGTCTCTCTGTTACCATCAGTGACATGTCCAGTATTATTTGCACTAGAAATAGTCATACATTGGTACTATTCACGATTGAAACATTGTAGCAGAAATGTTGCAGGTTTCTGTTATACACATATCATATACTCTTTTGTGTGCCCTAAACATGGATATCATGTAATCTTTTGTGTGCCCTGAACATGGATATCAGGTACTCTTTTGTGTGCCAGAACATGGATATCATGTACTCTTTTTTGTGCCCTGGTTATGGAAGTAAAATGCTAATTGTTTTCAGCACAGATATAGCATGTTTATTGACAAAAAATGGTCCTTGATGGCCCTGCTAAAGCACATCAAGGAATCTTTACAGGCCCCAGTTATGTATGTGGATCACAACCTACAGGCCTTGATTATATGTATCAAAACATCAAATACCTCTCACTTCCTGCATATTTAGTTAGGTTACCCGCATTAAACAATAAAACACTAAATGCCCTTGGCTTGCTTCTATAAAGAGCATTGAAATAGAACAATATGGCAATAGAAATAGATACGGTCACTGATGTTAATTTGAGGTGTTTTGGTTACAGGGAGTGGCTGTACCTTCTGTCCCATGAGATGCTAAATCCATATTACGGCCTGTTCCAGTACGCAAGAGATGATGTCTATACACTCCAAATTAATGCTGACTCAGGTGTCAACCCTGTAAGATTTTAATTGATTTTTGTTCCTTCACATTCACATATTTGTTCTAAATTCGTACAAGTAGGTGAAGTTTCAGAAAGCTTCCAAACATAGATTTATCATGTGTAATGTTGTTACATATGTATTTTATCTGACTTTTAGAAATTTCATTGTTCATAACAATTTCTTTTTTTGTTTCATTAAATTTGATGAAAAGTCGAGAAGTCTATAAAAACAAAAATTAAAAAAATCAGTGTCAGCAAAATGCTTTTTATTTTTTAATATTTCCAGGAACATTTATCTTATTTCCATTTTGTGGGCCGCATTATTGGCATGGCAATATTCCACGGCCACTACCTCGATGGAGGATTCACTCTGCCTTTCTACAAACAACTTCTCCAGAAGGCTGTCACTCTTGATGACTTGGAGAATGTCGACCCAGAGCTGCACCGCAGTCTAGTGTGGCTACTGTAAGTTAAGGGAGACAACTGTCTCAAAATAGTTGCATTGAAGATCTGGAGATAAAAAAATTTAATTGCCGTTTAGTGAAAGTTTTGTTCATTGGGATTATGGATCAAATTTGTCTTTGTTTTGATAAAGATGCTTAAAAGGTTTTCTTTGAAGATCACAATAATCCTGTTGCTGTTGATTTCATTCCAAAACAATGCTCTTCAAACTTTATACCTGAAAATTAATGACATAGTCTTAAGCCCTATTCAGTTAAATGTATATATACAACTTGTTAGTTATCATAGAACACAATCACCATCACAAAGTGAGACATAGTTGTTACTTGTCTGTTTGCAGCATCAACATTTGTGTTGAACTCAAAGTTCTACAAAACCTGTTTTGTAGTCATATATAAGCAAGAACATCTCAGCACATAGTTTCAATAATGATTTCAGTCTTTACTTGGTGATTAATCCTTTTGTTTTGTTTTGTTTAGCTCATAATTGAGGTTAATTTCTTTCTAAATACATATGTTGTCATAATGAAACTTAGAATTTGTATCTACACATGGCCAACCCAACCTACATTTTAGATTCTGAATTTATTTTCTGTTGGATTTTGGTAATTGTATTATGTTCTAGTATTTCATCACTATGATATACAAAGTCGAAGTGTGTGGCCAGTCAAACTTTGGTCAATCATGTTACAGCTTCTTAATTTGTAAAAAATTTGATTTCTTAATGTAGCTTTGAAAAAATGAAATCATATAGTTTTGGCAATTTTGAGAAATACAGTTATTAGAACAATAAGTATAGATGTAACTTGGTTGCATAATTGTGTTGAGAAGCGGGCAATACACAAGACTTATAATTGTGTTCTTCTTGTAAAAATGTTTTTAAAACATAGTGGTACTCTTAATAAGTGAAATGCCTTTATATTTACACGAAATATGAAAGTTTTATTTTTGTTTTCGTAACAGAGAAAACAACATAGAATCAGTGCTGGATCACAACTTCTGTGTGGAACATAACTCCTTTGGGCAGTTCACAGAGTATGAACTAAAGCCTGGTGGCAATGACATCCCTGTGACAGAGGATAACAAAAAGGAATATGTTAAGTAAGTTGGCATTTATTGTAGCCAACCTTGGTTTTGGTATGATGTAACTATATCAATGGTTTTGGTGTTAAGTTAAAGAAATCATTAAAATACAATCTCAATAATATAAATAGGAAAGTGAGATCAACATGGATCTTCATTTTTTTCCCACGTGTAGAAATTTTGTAGAACAATACACAAAATTATGTTATGGTGGATTTAGGTTCCTGCGCTTCAATATTTCAAACTGAGTGGTGTCATCAGTCTGTATCTAAGCTAACATGTGATATTCTGTTTTTGATCATCAATATTTTGAGTGATTATATTTACAGCAATCAATACATTGATCATGTTTTATTTCAGATTGTATGTACACTGGAGGTTCATGAGGGGGATTGAAGCCCAGTTTCTTGCCTTACAGAAAGGATTCAATGAAGTTATTCCACAACATTTACTAAGACCTTTTGATGAACGTGAATTAGAGGTTTGTTGAAACAGCATTTTTCAAGCAAAAGTCGAGTCATGTCAAGAGCTGTCATTGTGCTCTTGAGCAGTAGACAAATAGCAATTTGGGATCGGATGGTGATGGGAGGGGAAGGGGGGGGGCAGACATCTCAACAGACTTGGTTCATATTTTATAGTATTATAATATCATGTTTTACATTTGAATGGCTTTCGATTTGCAATAGGAGTCAGAGTTAGAGAAAAGGAAATTTTAGTTTTTTATTTATGCGTGCGTGCGTGTGTGCGTGTTTGCGTGGTATAAAAGGGAGATGTCCAAGTCCACCACATGTATGAACAAACTGTAGAAAATTTGATATTTACATTATAGTTAATGATTGGAGGCCTTGGAAAGATAGATCTTCAGGACTGGAAAAACCACACTCGCCTAAAACACTGTACTCAGGACACTAATGTAACCAAATGGTTCTGGCGCGCAGTTGAAGGTTTTGATGATGAAATGCGAGCAAGACTTCTCCAGTTTGTTACAGGCAGCTCAAGAGTGCCACTTCAAGGCTTCAAGGCATTACAAGGTAGGAATGATTTGTTTTTGTTTAACTAGAAGCTAAAACACTCAATGAAAAGTCTGCCTCTGTAATATAAAGGCAGAATTGAAAAAATGGCCACATTATGATTGGTTTCAACAGCTGTGCTTGCATTCATATCATTCTTTTTTCAATCTCAGGATCCACTGGTGCTGCAGGTCCACGATTGTTTACCATACATTTGGTGGAGACCAACACAGACAATCTACCCAAAGCCCACACATGGTAAGTACATAAAGGCAGCTAGGTTGGTATAGATCTCAACTTATTCACACCCTTCAATATATTATGGAGATGTCATTAATTACAATGTCTGTATGTAAGAACACAGTGATAACCATGAAGGGCTGATAGATAGGAATTTTGTACAGCTTGAAATCAGAATTTATTTAGAGGTGTTGAAACACTCCATTATAAGAACATTGCAGATAGGAAAATTTGAAACTGTAAGAAGCATGGGTAAAAGATCGATGAACAACTGGTGCTTAAGGAAATCTATATACCAATATATTTCAGTTTGATAGTTTTGTCAATAAATACCTGTTATACAGTAAATATTCATTTTTAAAGTTATATAGATAAATGTCTATTATGTAATGAATTGTTAACTTGGAGATTTCTTTCTACAATATTTTATCAGCCATTGAGATGTCTTTGAGCACTTCGTATTGTTTTTTTTTATATGTGTTGCAGTTTCAATAGGATTGACTTGCCTCCATATGAATCATATGAGAAATTACTATCCAAACTGACTTGTGCTGTAGAAGAGACATGTGGCTTTGCTGTGGAATAACAGTGATGTGAGATTCCTGCAGAATTTAGGTGTCAGAAGTTGTGACCTAGATCACAAACATCAAACTGTGAGAAAAAAATCCATTTGTGGTTCCTGTGAAATATTCTTTGTCACCATGGAATGCTTTGTGTGAAAGAGGGGTTTCAGTTGATGGTAGAACAGCGTTGTCTACAAAAGTCATGTGTAAGAGGAGATTGCAGACATGAATATTAAAGAGAGAATGGAGGTGTCAGCGTCATGGAGAGTGCAGACGTTGATGTCTCAGATCATTCTTGTCAGGAAGTCAGGAATCTGGATATCATCCTGGTGTGAAGATTGGTGAAGAATTTTTTTTTTTTTCCAGATTGAGAGAGAATTCATGAATCACAGTAGTGTTATTGGACAGTTCTGGCGAGTTCAGAGTCAAACTTTGTCTTATGAAAAGATTTCTGAAGAATTATTTTTAAATATTGCTCTATACATCCTCATTTGCATGTCAAGAAAAAATCATTTTGTAAGGTGCTATTTCTGTCTTTGTATATTTTAGATCTTGGTAAACAAATGAAATGAACAGGAAAAAGTTATACGAATTGTGCAGAGAGATGTGAAACATTTTAGTAGATGATTTGTTTATTGTCAAATGAATGCAAGATCATTGTAATGTCCTCACAATTGACAGATTTAGACTACCTAATACCATACAACGGATCATTTTTCACACTTTTCTCTGAAAGTCTCATTTTTATTAATTTTCCCAAATTTGAAATAATGTCCAATTAAATTGGTTTAATTGAAATAAAGTGATATCAGAAAATTTTACTGAAATAAGTGAAGTTACCTCCAATGAACATATGCTGCCATTGTTCGTGATATTTGTAAGAAACACTTATGGCCTGGTTCTCTCTTAAGTGTATTCAAATCTTAAAACAGGCTGATAGTTGCCTCACTAATGGTCTGAATGTATCAACAATAACTTTGTGTTTGCTTACTGAAAACCAGATAATTTACTCGATGTTTTATTAATCCAGCAGAGACATAAGAAGTTTCAGTTATTTCAGTAAACATCAACAAGACAGGATTCAGACAAACTCCTTACATTTCCTGAATATCGCATGCAATACACTGTTTTTAGTTCACTGTCCAGATCACCAATCAGTGTTGACTCACATATCCAGGACATGGTAGGTCAGTAGTGTAGAGCTGTCCGAATAAATAGATGTAGTTTTCACATCACAGACCAAACATTTTGTTTTTAACAAATATATACTACAATTTATGACATCAGTGCTGGATTCACATTTGTTTTACTGTAGATGGACACATGTGCTCATAAGATATGTTTATTTACAGTTGTTTGTCTAAATATCTTGTCATTGCAAGAGCAGATGGCTCTCTTGTATATGTGTTGTGTGTTGACATTTTACTTTTACGAATGAATTGTATCCATTTTTAGTGAAATTTTATCTGGTTAAAAAAATTTTCAGGTTTAAAAGGGTATGACAACGTAGAGTGAGAGTGTAGGATAGGAATGTAAGATTTTCTGCATGGAATTAATTTGCAATAGAAATGAGACATAGAATGAGATGAGAGCATGTACTAGTTATTAAGCTCAATGGACTATAGATAGTAAGCTTGTAAAGTTAACCTAGTTAGTTGGCTTTCCAAACACAGAGGATGAGTTAGTTATTTCAAGTTCACTTACCAAGGTTTAAAAGCTTTCCAAGCCCTCTGAGGTATTAAGCTTTGTGAGTAACTTATCAACAGTTTTAAGTCAAAGTTTTCTTGGTTTGTGAGCTTATTAAGTCCACTGGAAGAGCAAGTGTGCTAGGCTCTTTAGGTAAGTAAGTTTTGTAGGATGTTGATTCTTGTCACGTTTCTTGGGTTTGTAAGCTTACCAACCCCTATCAGTTTGTGAGGTTGTGCATCATTTTCTTGGCCAGTCCATTCATACAGAAGTGATAAACTATATTTAATTTGTGGAACGTTTAGACATTTGAGTTGTGAGAGTTGATCATTGTCCTTCTGTGAAGGAATTATGTGACAAGATCATCCATTGTTTTAGATACATCTGTGTCAGACTTTTCATCAGAAATCTTGTACATAACATCACAAGTGTGTGACCTTACTACACTTTTCATTGAGAGATTTGTATTCGGGGATGTGTGTGTGTACATAAAGATATATATATATATAATTGTAGGTATAAAATGTATATGTATGTAGAGATATCATGACATGTAAGATTCTATATATAGACAGGGCTGTCAGTGTGTGATGAAACACTCTTTTTAGCATGTTTCTACACTCATACATGGCTCTGGTTTTGCTTTGTACAGATTCGTGCTGCTGGACAAGCCGATACAATCTTCACCATTTTTAACTGTAAAGCTCATTGTATTTGTCAGACTAAAATTTTCATTTTTGTCTTTTGTTTTTTCCAGAAAAATATTTTTGAAGTAAAAAAGAGAGGGTGAGGGAGAGGAGAGTGGATTTCCATTATAGGGCAATGAATAGAAATCCTGATTGCTACAGAATTTGTATTTTCAAATGTAGATGGGTTTGCCATTGTGGTAAAGTGTCTTTTATTTTGACTCAAAATTGAATGTTTAAAATTCAGAGAAAAGAAGCAGAAGTATTTCATGAAAAAGGGAAATACTGGGATAAAGTTTAGAACCACAATGAAAATGAAAATTGGAACTGACAAAAATGATGGTCTTTATGGTAGCAAACTGCAATGGTACTTGGCTTTTATTTATTATTTCTTTGTATATTCAAAAAAATATTTGTTGTAATTTTTTTTTTTTTTTTTTATTGTTACTGATTAATACTATGAATTAGCTATTAATCACATTTAATATTTATCATCTGTTCAATACTTTGATTTTAGTCAGCTTTTTATCTAAAACAAGAATATTGTATATACTAAAATCTGTTAGATTTACTGCCTTAACAACTTTTAATAACCATCATACACAACCAGAATATAAATTTGATGAGAAACCATCCAAGTCACAGTAATTATTGTTTACTCCTGTAAGGTCCTTTACTTGTAATATTTATCTCATTTTTGTGAGTTCTCGGATACTTTTTTCAGGTTTTATATAAGCTCTCTGTACAATTGACTTCAGTTTATACATCTTGTGTAGCTATATCATTACTCAGTGCTAGAGAATTGCAGTTTTATACATATGATATTTGCACGATTACATTAACTGAAAATTCAGGAAACACATGTATGTAGAATCCAGTTCAGTATTATCCATGATAAAATGGAAGTTTTACCAAAATCATATATATATCTGGTTTTACAGTCTGACATAAAAATCTTAACAACAAGGAAGTGTTGTAACCAGACTCAATCTGTAATATTTGTAAAATTAATGTTAGTGCATCTAATCAGATAAAAAATGAAAGTTGACTTTTCAAGTACAAGTATTGCTTTAGTTGGTAATGATATTAGGTCAGTTCTCTCACAGTAGCCTTGTTTATGAGGAGTACAAGGAAGATGCTTAGTCAAAAATCATCACTGCTCCATGACACCTCTACTTTGTTAGTGTATGTGATCCCTGATACACTTGGTTGAGCATGAGTGACTACACTTTTTGTCAGAACGGTTGTATATGGACAGACTTTTGTACTTAATACAGTCTTATTTTATGTAAATTGTTTTAGATGAATTTGTTCAAGAGAATATAATTTCAGTCATTTTTTTTAAACAATTTTTATCTATAAAAAATAAACTATAAACTGATAAAACTAAACAAAAATTGATAATTACCGGTCAAAATCTGCTGATGTTTGTAAAAAATTTAAAGATATTTCTGCGGTTTTGTAACTAGAATGTCTACAGTTTGATATGGTCTCCTATATAGTGTAAATGGTGCATCAGGTGCGAGACTCTTTATTCTTACATCAAACAACTTGTAACAGATCTTGTTTGGAGAGTCTGTATATTCACTGTGTAAAACCATATTCATCATGGAACGAGATTGTTTCTAATAGTAGCTAACTGTTCTCACACATTATATTTTATAACTGAAAAGGATATGGATTAACCAACTCTTGTAATAATATATATATATATAGGAACAAAAAGACAAATCAACAGGATTCTGATATCCCTGTAATTATACCCGGATCAATTTAGCCAACAAGTTAATAACTCCAGAAATATTGGGGTGAAATGCCTTAAAAGTTTAAATCTATGTCCTTACTTAAAGTCTACGAACAGCACATGTATAAAGCAGTCCTCATCAAATTTTCTTCATGTAATCCTTTTTCTCATCACATACATGTATTAAAGTTCCATTTTAATTTCTGAAATCCTACTGTTTCCTTAAAAATGGGAACAAATTTCAAACAGCTGTCTAGCAAAACAATTTAAGGAAGTTGACCTTCATTTTATTCTACATAACGACAAGTTTTAGAAGGGGGTGCGTTACTGTACATTGTATATCATTATGTTCATTTCATGAAATAAATATGTATGTGAAGAAGTGAAAGGAATTGTTTTGTTTGTTTACATATTGCACAAGAAAGAAGTAGCATCACAATTTTGTAATAGATTTCAACTTGCTATAAAGACATCAACATCATACACAACCACAAGAATTCTGTATCAAGTTTCATTCTCTTGTCTACCCTAAGTTATAGTGATGAACCATTCAACCGAAATCTCTTAGTGGAGGCCCTCTACCATAAATATATGATGGGGATCCACTCAGAAATCAGTTATGAAATTGATTTTGTGGACATAAATAATGTCTTCCCTTATTTGTCGAGAATAAATTTCCCATTCATTACAGAATATTTACAAATGAAAAGGAAACTATGTAGATATTTACCTATAACTTTGAATGGATGTATGTAAACATAACTCATCATTTAACCTCCATCATCTTAGAGACCTTGATCACTGATCTTGAATTGTGTACATATTTCATTCCTTAAACATTTTAACTGCTAAAAAGGTGAAAATTTAACTCCGTTGTAAAACCCTGCAGTTTCACTTTCATACACATTGACTGATATTATACTGACCAGAATTGGAAACTATGGAATCTAAGGACAGGGCGGACTCTTCTACATCTTATCTCCGTCTTATCCCTACCAAAACAATCAACTACTTTTAAAGTAAATTTTTCACTTTCTGAGAGTAATATCTCTGCAGCTCTAACTTATGGCCTTTACACCTGGCAACTTATTCAATATTCAAGATCTTGTTCTCAGTATCTTGATTTTCATGCAAGATGTGGACAATTTACAGACAAACTCACATTGCATGGTTTAGAGCAATGGAGGTGATGAAAATGATGGGGAAGTTTTACAGGTGTCATAATTATCTCGTTAAGAAATGTAAGTTTTCTTTAATTGATATGAAGCTGGACATGTTTAATGCTGTTAGTATACCTGTTGATTCCATTGTTGTTTACTATATACCAATTGAGGAACTTGACATGTTGCTTACTCGAAGTGAGGAAGATTTACATGACGAGTGTAGTCAATGGGACAGAAGACGCTTAGTCTTCCAGAACACCTGGTCTTATACTTGCAATTTTCTGGGGTCTTCGTGAGAATCTTTCTTTCGTTCATATTTTCCCCTAGTTTTATTTACTTCGATTTTCTGTTGATATTTTCTTGTTTTATAACCAGGTGATTTGCCGTTAGATTTTATGGCATTATGACATAAAGTATTTATCAGAAGTAACCGGGTGTTATACCTTTCAAAACTTATGTCCGGCAAAAGATTTATCAAAGGAAAAACAAGCAGATGAGTCAGCTCAAATACATTTTACCTTCATTCCAAAGGAAGGCATAATTACCATGGAGATCCATGGTGAATACAGCTACAGTGGTGATCCGCTCTATGCTCTACCTTAAAGTTACGTGAACATCTACTGTGTAATCTATTATAAAGTCACTATGTAGATTCACTCTGAAATCCCCTGTAGAATTACTATGGAGGTTCACTCTTTTATAAAGTAATCGTGAGGATCCACTCTGTACTCTAAAATAATGGGTATTCACTCTTAATAGGATCGACAATTACCAGAACAATTACGTCAAAATCTGTATGTCCTTTCAATCGATGGGCATTCATCTCTTCCCTAAAGTTAATTTGGAGACTCACTGTGATATCTACGATAAAGTTGTTGTTGAGATCCGCTCTGAATTTGAAATCTGCACCAGCAGTGTATAAATCCATTCAAACCAACTCTTGTATAAAGTTATTGAAGTATTCAGCACAGCAATTACCATGACTTTACCATTGTTTGTTTATTTTACAGTGTTCGTACAATTCAATAAATTGATAGATATTACAGAGCACGTCCATCTATGTTCAAATTAGTTAACCTTTTCTCTGTTCAAAATAAGAAAAAAAATCATTAACTTAGCAAATCTTCTAGTTGTTGCTTCTAAGATTAGATCAAATGTCACAGCAAATCCTATTGTCCATCCTCCATAATATGTATTACTCTAATCAGTTAATTTTTATTTTATTTTGATATGTTGTAATTGTTTATGTTGATTAGCTGAAGGCCAGTAAAACTGTAAAACCATACTATCAGATTACTATTTGAATATTAAACACAAAATGTTAAGATATTATCAACTGACTGTCGAGGTTAACTCAATCTCAACCATAAACTCTAGAAAATAGCACCGAATGTTACCATTCATTAAGTATATTGAGGAGAGATCAATTTGGACTGTTTGAGATCAAGTCTGGGCCATTTGTTGGAATAACGAAGATATTCTAAACACCATTAGGTAAAAGTAACAATATCTTCTTAACATTGTGCATGACTTAAGGCTAACTTACATTGTCCCAAGCGAAACCGATGAACATGCTATAGATGAACTAATTTGAAATACAATTTTTAAGAACTAATGTATTATTTTCGATCTATAACTGGATATTGAGCACAAACAACCTGTTTGAAAAAGACGCTGATTCAAGTTAAAAGTTACCAAAGCAAGTTTTATTTCCGACCTTGGTACTGAGAACAAGCGGGGACGTTCTGTGCGTAGTCACAGGCATTAGTCTTCTCATTGAAGACCAGTCGAGGTGGACAAGGTTCTCGCACTGCCTGGCCATAGGAACATTGATAGTAGTACCCACAGTCTTTCGGGTCGAGGAAGTAACCATCCACTTTGCCAAAACAGACGTTACCATTTGGATTTGGAAATACTGAAAAACAGAGATGGACACTTTTGTTCATGGCAGCTTATCTCCTTGCCTAAACAGATATTTTCATTCCCATTTATAGATACATGTTTTTATTCTAACCTGCCTACAATCTTCAGCGACAGCTATCTCCGTGTATTTACTGTAAATAGAACGAACAAACATGATACACATGTCATCTTACATACTGGAAATATATGACGATTTTTTTTTCAAATGACAAGTAAAACCTTTGGGTCTAAACAGCTCTACGTCTCCCGATTTTGGGTCTAAACAGCTCTACGTCTCCCGATAATAAGTAAAACCTTTGGGTCTAAACAGCTCTACGTCTCCCGATTTTGGGTCTAAACAGCTCTACGTCTCCCGATAATAAGTAAAACCTTTGGGTCTAAACAGCTCTACGTCTCCCGATTTTGGGTCTAAACAGCTCTACGTCTCCCGATAATAAGTAAAACCTTTGGGTCTAAACAGCTCTACGTCTCCCGATTTTGGGTCTAAACAGCTCTACGTCTCCCGATAATAAGTAAAACCTTTGGGTCTAAACAGCTCTACGTCTCCCGATAATAAGTAAAACCTTTGGGTCTAAACAGCTCTACGTCTCCCGATTTTGGGTCTAAACAGCTCTACGTCTCCCGAATTCGAGTCTAAACAGCTCTACGTCTCCCGATAATAAGTAAAACCTTTGGGTCTAAACAGCTCTACGTCTCCCGATAATAAGTAAAACCTTTGGTCTAAACAGCTCTACGTCTCCCGATTTTGGGTCTAAACAGCTCTACGTCTCCCGATAATAAGTAAAACCTTTGGGTCTAAACAGCTCTACGTCTCCCGATGATAAGTAAAACCTTTGGGTCTAAACAGCTCTACGTCTCCCGATGATAAGTAAAACCTTTGGGTCTAAACAGCTCTACGTCTCCCGATGATAAGTAAAACCTTTAGGCCTAAACTACTCTACGTCTCCTTTTCTGAATGCTATCATAAACCAACAGATGTTTCTTTGTAGTTTTATCATCAAGTTGTGTTCAGTAGTCAAAATCAAATAGTATTCTTTCCGGAAATTATCGAACAGGAAAAACTATATACATCGATTCACAGACTCTTCTGACAAAGACTGGCAGCTTTTATTACTAGTATTGTGCAATTTGTACCAATATCGTGTATTTTTTGTGTTCAGTTCTTAATTTATTTAAGATACAACTCTATCATTATGTCAGAAAAAAATGTAGCTCGCCGTACAGAAAACGGAAGGAGTAGGTGATACACATAGGAATTTCAAAGGACCAGACAACATATTATCTATTCATGAAACACAATCGTGAAAATTCCTCTACATAAGATAAGACGTTCGGCAAAATTTGTCTCGTGCTTAAAGCGGTCAGCAACGCAAAGAACGAGTGAGGATTTAGAAACATTTTCGAAGAGATGAGATTCTATTTGACCAGAAATAAATTCATAACCAAAAAACATTTGTAAATTGATGTGTTTAGTGCAGCCCCTACATACTATGAGGTGGCTACCAGAAATAAAGATCAGTTGATATCACCGTCGATTACTTATAAATGATATGTAACAGGACCCGATCGAGACATGAGGATGCTACATTACCAGGTCGCCCAGATTGAGAGCCACTTTAAATATACCTATTTTAACGGCTTATCCGTCTTTTTGTAAAAAGTAAATATTGCGCTAGAATTTGATTTCGTTGAAATATTAATGTCGACAGAAGCGTGGTACAATATATACATGTTCTACAAGTGACTTGTACAAGGCACACGAGTCTATAAACATTTCAGTTTATGGTTGATGTGTTCGATTTCAATGTTTACCATCGATAATATCATTTTTTCGTAATAACATAAGCAGCGACGGAACAAATCACATAATTGGAGTGTTTTGTTACGAAACACCAGGAAAGAAGTCTTGGATTCACTTTCATGTAATTTTGCAATCGTCTCTTCCAGCAAAACAGCAAAGCCCAATGTCAACGGTACACTGTACAGTAACCTCGGTACATGCATATATCTTTTCTCCGGAAAACCAGTCCGTGTTAATAGAATCTAGGGTTTTGGTTTTCAACAGATAAATCTAAAGAGGGAAGGAAGGCAGGAAAGGAAAACAAGAAAGTACCGTTATGACAACAAAATCTTCATTCAAACTCAAATCGATGAAACTATAAGTTCAAAAGTTTATAAAACAAAGCGTTTTGATAAGTCCTGTTTGTAGTTGGCACTGAACCGATGATAAAATCTACATAATCTATTTTTCCCTTCTACTTTCTATCTTCTCATCTTCTATGCCTTGATTTACACGTACAACTCGTCAACGAATTACATATTTTCATGTTTAAAGTATAAATATGTCACGTTCACTTGTAGTATATATATATATATTGTAATTTATTTATAGAGAAGAGTTGCTAGAGCTTGTCGTTTTTTATCCATTTATCTGTTTCTGATAACAAAATCTGTTTAATTCGATGAAACGGAGACGAAATATGAAACTAATGTCTCTGAACCGGACTAGGGGTAACCATTGAATAAAATGATTATCGACACAAGGGTAAACACAGAGAACACGTGTAAAATATATGGAATCATTTACCTGGCGAATTTGTCGGAGCTCTTGTTGTTGTTGGAATGGGGGCGTTAGTTGGCCGTGCAGTGTTCGTTAAGAGCGGGAAAAGGAACCCTGCTGGTCGAAATGTTTGGGATTGGGTAACAGCTGCATTTGTTGTTGGTCTGGGAGTCTGTAGAGGAACGTATGTGACGGGAGCATTTGTTTGCAAGGGAGCATACGTTTGAAATGGAGAGTTTGTGGGCACATTTGTTACAGGAAGGAATGTTGGTTGCGGTGCGTTTGTAAAAGATGGACGTCCAGTTTGCAGAGGAGCATTCGTAGCGGGTGCGTTCGTGTTTATTGTTGCTTTGGTGGTAATTATTGGCGCCACAGTCACAATAGGACGTTGTGTTGTTGATACCTGGGAAATAGCCGAATGTCTTCCATTGCAGTTAACATTCTGAGAGTAGTCACAAGACTTTGTCTGGGTACTGAACAGAAGACCAGGGGCACATGACACTGGCGTGGGGTCTCTTTCTCCTGTGCAAATATAATACTTGGAGCACTCGTCTGGATTGGCGTAAAATCCAATATTACCAACGACACAGGTAAAGGGCGTCACAGCAGAGACGTAATGGCGAGTCACAAATGCTATGGAAACAATTCAGAGGGAAAAATAGACAACGGTTATTGTTAATTATCATGTGGTGAAACATTAATGAGACATAAACAGCAAAAATTTCGGCGCCAACGAAAACGTCTGGACAACTTTCACTACCGAGACAATGATGTGACGTCATAAAATCATGACTTGTTTATGACGTCACAACACATTTATAATACACGTCGATATTAATGACATGACCTTGCGACATAACACAACAGGTCAGTTTTGTAATAAATATTGTTTTGAATGAATACAATGAGATCAATATAAGTTTGTCGGAAGGGGCAAACATTTCAATGACCCTGGTATATTACAGATATATCCAGTTAGAATCTTTATCATCGTTAATCATATCCATGTACGAGTCCAAGACACGGACGGAAAACATTGTGGAGATCTGGACCTTCAGAAGGTGGAAAGTATAATAGGAAGGCTTCTCTTGAACTGAAAAGTTAAGATGTAGGAAGTTTCATTTATTGTTCGGAATGCGTCTAACTTCGAGTAATAACTTCACCGACAGACCTCACTGTTGGTAAAAGCTTTATACGTCACAATGGGTATTAGAGCGGGCAGAGTTTTTTCTTTTCTTTTTTAAATACAGAATGTAATTGAAAGTAAAAAAAATAAAATCAGTTTGTTAATGGTTTCGTAGATTTTGGTAATTGAGTTTTGTAAAGGGACAAACCCACGACCTTGTTACCATCGATTTCCATATATCCGTGTATCCTGTGCTGAATTCATTATGAAAAGCAATGAAGGATTGACATACATAACAATCTTCTGAAAATATTAAAACCGGTACCCGTTAAGATACTGAATCCCTCGCCTATTAGCGACAAGACTAGAAAAATTGTATAAAAGATACACAAGTGAAAGCACCGTTTTATAATTTAAAGTTAGGTACAGTAGAGCCAAACAACGAATTTAACTGCGTCATACAGCTGTTTCATAATCCTAGGACTCGTCAATGATGCCCAGGGCCTAAATTTGGAAGCCTAGTAGGCGACCGAGGAAAATCCGAAGTGAAAGAAATGTCAAAATCTAAACGAGGAAGTGTAGATTAGAAGGAAACAACCGGTTTCATTTGAACATTTGTATATAACTTTATCTTTTAGATTGCTGCATATCATTCATAACCTAACGTTGTGTTTACATGCTCTGAAAAATATGATGTTGTCGTTAACTCCTACATGTTTGTCGACTTTCACAACTGGTAACTTTATTTTATTACAGTCGTCAAAAATTGGCATCATGATTATACAAGTTTATCGTAAAATATGGGCACATGTGTATAGTTAAAATGATTTTGGACAAATTTTAAAAGGCAAATTTATAACCTTACCAGTCAGCATTACTAGAATACAGGAAGGATGATACATCTGGATAAAGAAGAGATATAGATATATAAATATGGTCTAAATAAACGTATCTAAAAATCACAAAGATTTAAATTCCACGCAAAATTAATTGCACACGTTTCTAAAATGGCACGTAAATCAAACAGTACGGCTGTCTCAGGATATAAAATGACGAACCTACAGACGTTTTATTAAAATGAGACTCAATATGAAAGTTCATTATAAAGAGGAATATCACATATCCAAATTAAACGATTGATACTTAAATATTCTTACATTTTAAGGTTTTCTGTCCAAAATACTGCTGTCCAGATAGATTGACCTCGTGTCCTCCACTGACCCTTAATATGACAATATGACACCTTATCTTTCACTGCCTACTCATGTAGACCATGGCTTCCTGAAACAAAGTATCGTCATCTTCGAAAAATCTCAATTTAAATTTCTGTGTACAGTTTCTTACAATTTTCCTGTAGGTCATAGAAACTTATAATTTTCATGTTCTTGAATACTATCACTAAACACTTTTTCAAATATGACTTAATCGTATTGATGAAATAAAAATTTTATTTTAAGAAAGCTGATTTTTGCCGTAAAGTTAATAGGACTTTGAATATGACTATCGTAGGGTTATCTCTTTAAGATTGCCACAATAGGATGTGATCAGCGAAAATATCAGACACACATGGCTAGAAGGACTGGGTCACCGAGTCCTTATCGTGCGCTTTTGATGACGTCATAATCAATTCCTGTCTTCCAGAGAGCAGGCTAATAGAACAAGCGAGCGATCACCAGACAGGATTCAAATGAACAAAAAAAAAAAAAAAACATCTTCTAATAACTGACGAATCAAAATATTATTGACTAATTTTTTTTCGTGTTGTTTTTAATTATAAATTCAACTAAATTCCAAAAAGACTGGCCAAAAAGTGACATTTCACCCAAATAAAATCGTTAAAAAATTATGTTTGCCACAAGAATTCGAGATTACTTGTTACAGTTTTGGTAAATATTGATTTATGTCGATACAGAATATCGGGGTGGTTATGAAATAGAAACGCACGTGCTGTTTATTACAATGGACAACGTCAGGGAAAATTACATCTCGCCAGTAATTCCGTTACTGGTCTCAATAGCCTCCTGTGTTAGCTATCATTTAATTCAGAATGTAAAAACGTTATGTGAGTTGACTCTGTCGTTCATACACCGTCCATGGAAAAAATGGCTCTGGAGACCCAGGGATAGTTTCGCATTCTCCCAGCTTTACATCACACTTTACACCAGCCAACATTCAATCATGGCGTCCTCCATATAACTGAACGATTCCCATTGAAACTTTGACATATGCTGTTTATCTGCAGTGTTAATGATCCATCATCAATATTCTTTAACGACATTCTTAACAAAGTTGGTAATGATTTGCTGGAATTTGTAAAGCATTGCAATCGTATACGTCAAAATGGAAATTAGGAGAAAATGTCAATCTTATATCGTTGTTGTATATATGATGACATATTGACAAGAACGTCTTAGACTACCAAGACTTCTGCAGCGCTCTTCGCCACACTGGTACTTAAATTTATATCTACTTCGACAATGGGAAAAACCTTCGAGTACAGACTATGACATGTTGTCTTACAGTGCATTCAGGGAAAGTAAAAGGACACGATTCTTCTTTAAACATAATGAACATATGTTTATTAAATCTACGGTAGATTCCTGATACAGATTTGGGTGATAAGACATGTCAATGAATTACG
This sequence comes from Ylistrum balloti, assembly GCF_031769215.1. NCBI lineage: Eukaryota > Metazoa > Mollusca > Bivalvia > Pectinida > Pectinidae > Ylistrum > Ylistrum balloti. The sequence goes on from NW_026782179.1 coordinate 1,677,007, forward strand.
GTATGTGTTTAAGTAACTGTACAAAGTGTACAGGCGGATCTAGCCTGTGTTGACTAAGCACCGAAGTGAGAAGTACAGCATAGAGCTATTGGCTCGAATCAGTAAGGGACTTTGTATGTATCGGTAGAGACCACATCAAAATCAATATAGATTTTTCTATCTGAAAATAATTTGATAAAATCTTTTGTTTTAAAAGAATATTGATTAATCAATCGCATATACTGAACACCTTTTCAGCCTAGCTCTAGTTTTCCACCGTTTTATTCCAATTCTCAGTGGGACATGTATACTGAAAATGTTCACCGTTCGGTATCATAGGTAGCAATGGAGATAGATGTTCCAAAATCAGTACTACGGAAAGTCTGAATTACTGTGTATCGTGATGCCAAATCCGGTCATTTCTATTTCTCTGGTTAAAACAGAAACTTTTCTCTGTGGTCAGGTGGCTGATGCTTCTCCAATAGCTCAGATCACACCATTGTCCATGTATGGAATGCTGTGATTGGTGGCTTTGTTCAATTGAATCAGAGTTAAACGGCACTGTGCAGACTCCTACCCAGTATACTAAACAGGTAGGATCAACGGAAACTTTCTCCATAATTAGGGCTACGGTCAAAGGTCAACGTCACATGTTCAAACATTTGGTACCACCACCGAAAAGACCTTGTCACAAGAAACACACATGCCAAATATGAAAGCCCTATCTCTTACGATGGAATAGTTATGGCCAATGCTGGTCAAATGTCACGGTAAAGGTCACATGGTCAAAATTTTTGGCACCACCGGAAAAGGCTTGCCACAAGAAACACACGTACCAAATATGAAGTCCTATCTCTGGCGGTTCAATAGTTATGGGCAAGGTTAAATTTGACAACAGACGAACAGACAGCACAAAAACAATATGTCCGATCCGTGTGCATAATAGAGATCACTTACGTACTTACCAAAAACATTGTACTGTAAGGACTCTATAGGATTACGTTGGTAAGGTAGATTCGGCGTAGTCATTTTAATATGTTACATTTGTCCTGAATTAACACACCGATAGATTTCCCTGCTTCTTCTGCAATCCCCTCATTGCTTCCGTCTGTGTTTAAGCGACACGTTTTATTCACGGTCGTCGGAATTCAGTCATCGTGATAATTTTCATTGAAAAAGTTGAAAAGTTGTAACTGAAAATGAAACAACATAACTAACTACATCATCACAACTATCACTACTTAAAGCTGTTATATGACCTGTTTACATATTTCAGTACACCAACTGAAAATCAAAATGGCGGTCACTTCTCAATTAACATGCCATGTCACCGCGCTGACATTGGTTATAACAAAGCAAAACTAAAAGTCCCTTTATCAAACCCTATTGTTTCTGTCCGTCCGTTTTATCAAACCCTATTGTTTCTGTCCGTCCGTTTTATCAAACCCTATTGTTTCTGTCCGTCCGTTTTATGGCTGTAACACAACAAATATGATTTTATTTTTGGTGGTGGTGGCGGTGGGAGAGAGAGATTCCTCGAGTTACAAGTCCAATTCGAAAGGAAGCTACATACCAGAACAGAGTAACTGAGCGAGCATTCTCCTGGGAGTAGCCATTGAATGCTCAATCCGAACGTAGACAAAAGTGTTGTTGCCTTAGGAGGAGGTCTGTAAATGTTCTCTACAAATAAAGGAACGTCCAAATTTGCACCTTGTCTCGCAGTCAGTTATCTGACATGGTACCAAGTGATACACCAAGGCCAAAAAGGATCGGTCTTGGAAGCTTGTAACAGTAACTGAAATTTAGATTACTTTCAACTACAAAACTTTCTTTTAAAAACCGTCTAGAAGTGGTTTCTCCGTATCTCAAAACGCCAAAAAATAGGAAAGGTAACCTAGACCTTGTTTGTTAAAGTAAAAACGTAAACCAACTAGGAGCAGTTCAGAATGTCAAAGCGGAATTGCAAAGATACTAATGCTATAAAAAAACTGTTATAGAAATTGAAATACTAGGTATCCACCTGGTTTTTCAGTCTTTTGAAGTAAAATAGTTAGGAAGCAAGACAGATTTACTGAAGAAATTATTCCAACGATGCGCTAGTTCTCCATTTACGCCGATACTGGTTTCTGCTTTCGAAGAAAATGTGTGACTTGCAGGTCCGCATGGGGTGGTGATTCTCTTAACCTATTCATCTGCCAATGAAAGTGAGCATCAAATATATGTTCAGCGTGAATGACAAAATTATTTCGCGGGATTGAATGTTAAACGTCTTATTAGCTCTATAACGCTACTTATCCTAGATCTCTCTTTATTCATTATGTCCATGTTTATAGAATAGTTCATTGTTCTTAGTACCATAGATTGCTGTTCCTGTACCAAGAGAAAGTAAAAATAACCCTAAAACCAATTAGTTCCGCGGATTTCTCGGACGGAAAATTCATAATTAGAAATCATCCACGCTTATACAACTTAATCAAAATCTGTCTGTGGGGTTTGTTGTAGTAAAACGTGAGATAAGTGACCGTTGCAGAGAAAGATGCGCCCTTTATTCACAACGCTGTTATATGTGTGTGGTGTATATGACGGATTTGGTCAGTACATTTCTGATTATTCAAAGACAAAATATCAATGGTTAAAAGTGGCCTATCCAGCTACATTAATATGCTCTGTAATGACACATAATGAGATTGAAAAAGCATTAGTCTATTTTAGTACATTTTCTTATCAGTATATGTGCTTCTATAAAAGGATACCTCATGCATGTTAACAGAAAATGTGTCGTACATTCTTAGGGTGGACAAGGTGTAAAGAAATAGTAACTGTGGTGTATTGTCGTCATTTTGTAAGGCTCGTAAACAAAAGTATTACAGGGACATTTATCAAAACATAATATCAACGACGTTTTCATTTCAAAATAGTGCGTCTCTTGTCAGCTACTCTTTAAGTATTACAAACAACACCCATCGGCGAAGATTGTTCAACGATCTACAACGACCGATGTGTCCAGTAAACATTGGCCTATCGAAGACATCTCTGAACAGGCAGACAGTATTACGGTTGCTTCAGATATGACTATACAGGTCATCTGATTATCAACTCCACTTCTTGTTAAACATTTCCACACCGGTTATGCCCAAAAGCTTCACTTATTTAAAACGTCTCTTTGCCCCCATCGGCTGTCAAGCTTATCTCTATACCATCTGACAGAGCGAAACGAAGGGCAGTAACTCTGTGAGATCTCAGAATGCTCCATGCCAGCAGTGGACTCGATATATATAAATTCCATTGGTTGGTTGTAGAAAATATGGAAAAGAAAGGTAGATGACTACCACGTGACTAAACGTACCTACAACAGCATCAGTTATATCATTATGGCGTATGACAGATGTCTATATGGTGGTTTAAACAACGCTATTGGTTAATCATGTTGTAAAATATTCCTACTTTGAAATAAAACAGTGTAAAATCGACGATTTGATAGGTAATTCCCCAATTTCAATAGCATCATTGTATATGCATTAAAGTTAACGCCTTTATTGTCTTCACTACAGACATAATGTACTCGCCTTGTTCAAACAATACTCCATCGATTGAACAGACATGTTGCTATTGAACGCTTTGTGACCACGTCACTAGAAATACTAGGAAGTTCACAGTGACCTGACCTTGTGTTAATTGTCTGTATTAGATTTGCCTTGTCGAGTTGTCATGTTTATACTAGAAGTCTGAAATATATCACACTTTATGTGAAAACCATGTTTATTCGGGACAATGGTTCATCTCGGGTTTGAAACCTGAAACCAACCTATATTTTCACCTTCCTTTGAATTGTTATTTTTTCCCGTTTTCACCTTTATTAGTTTTAAATCTGATAATCACCGTGTACTTATCAATACAGTGACTAAGGTAATACAGATTCTAAGTGTGTTCCATATAATCTACCAACGCCTTTCAAGGTACACACACACACACTATTAGCCCGTCAGTGTGTACGGTGAATACTAGGTACGCATACGGGTGAGTGAGTAGACGTTCCATGTCAAATGTTTATTTAAACCATGTTTTACGGTAAACCCGAGAACAAGTTTACAAAGAAAGTATTAGTTGTCACTTGTCCCGCAGACACATGTGTTGGCCATACTTATGACAGACGAGCGATGAAGTCAAACGAAGGATTATGATAGTCTGCTGGACACAGCTGTGAGCTGTTTGGGCGATAAATTTATATCGAGATAAATCTTGTGTTAGAGGTACCAGAATAAATATGGAGATACAAATTCTTATTTAACACATGAAGTACATTTTGCTTAAATTATGCACACTTTTTTGTAATACATCCGAATGGTATGAAGGTGGACTCTTTCGGAACGTGTCGTGTCAGGGCCTTACCGACAACTGTGTTGTCCCGGAACGCACCAGGATGTTCCCGTATTTCATACATAATACACAAGATAAATTTAGGATTAGTGCAAAATCAAAGAAAGCTAAAAAAGCCATGTCTGCAATAGAATCGTTGTTTATCGGTAGTGGGAATATGTTGTTTGACCTTATGCCGCCACAGAGCAATAACCCCAACCCTCTCCTCCCCTCCCATTTCCCAGCCAAACGTCTTGATGCACATCCACCCAAAAACTAACTCAGTGATACCATGCAGTAAGCATAGTCTCTAGAATGCATTTGCTTGGGCAAGAGTTCTCCTACATCAAAGTGTATATACATTGGGGTAACTCTGTATTGCTTGGTGCGCGTTACAATTGTAGTTATCCCTATGTCGAAACATTTTGATGCAGGTGCAGGAAATTGATAACAATTTTCTTGTTTATTTTTGATAACCATATATTTCAATAAAACACTCAAAAGGACAACCTCATACACATCGTTAGAACAGCGGCAAGTTTAACTGAACAACCATATTACACCGGAAGCAGTAGGCGGCGCTAAGTGGGGGTCATAGACAACGTGAACACAACAACTAATTCCAATGGCTTGTGCTGATTATATTTATTTTCAAATTTACAAATACATGTATCACGTGACATAGCATCTTGATGTATGACATGACTCTTTACACTTAAACCACGTTTATAGAAAAATGTAAGCAAACGTCGCGCACTTACAACCGCCATAGGTAATAACGAGACCGTATCGACTCAATAGCTATGTGTAAAATATCGATGAATATAAGGACAAGAAATGGTAAGTTTCATCTGCAGACTACCGAACGCTATTGCAAATATACGAGTTTGTTCTTTATATAATAAATCTTATCCGTACAAGCACTCAAGGATCCAGATTTAACACTGCTTACAAATTAGGAAATTCGTCAGAATTATACCAACCTAGTTCAAAATTGACAATGGATTGGGTACTTTGGTATTATCATGGTGCACATCTTGAGTTTGTTTGCCAAGTAATGTATTTAACATGTGATCTATCAACCAAGACGTGTAACCCGCTTCATATGTAGAAAACGAGTTCCAAAATCCGGGAAGATTAAACTTTTATATTTGCAAACAAACTGTGTAAATACGGGTGTCATTTTCATTTCCACCCCAAATAATTAATGTTTTGGCGATTACAGTACACTCGTTTATCTTAATTACAGTTTCAAACAGAATCAAATTACAAAATGAAGAATATGCAATGCAGTACACTTAACGATAGAACATTTTATACATCCGCCGAGTGACTAGCTAAAAATCTGACATATTTATCCAAGTCCCCTAAAGTCTGCTCCAAAGGTTTTTAGCGATGTTAATCAAAAGTTTGGTAAATGTCCTATAAAATATAATTTCTACTGTTTTACGGATGAATGAACACGTCGTAACAATGCATTTAATGTAGAAGAAATACGTTTACCTTAAATACAGATAACCTTGTCATGGTTTGCGCACATACTGAATGACTAGAATTTCTTTTTCAGAGCTTCATATAGGTTTATTAAGATGGCCATATTCTACATTTCAGCTGTTTTCGTGAAACCAGTTTCTATTCATGTTCAGAACGAGAATAAATTGGCCGTTTTATTTACAGTGACTCTGTAATCTTATTCAATCTCATATGTCGCACTTGGGTCATTTCTGAATGACGGTCCTGACGTCTTTCGTGTCTGCAGTCGTTAGTTGTCTAGGGAAAGATATCGCTCGGCTAGAGAAAACTTTCCTTTAGCTCGATCGGTTCAGCGTCAATCTAATAAGCCAGACGTCTCAGGTTCGGAACCCTAGCATTGAAATAAGTATTGACCTCTGTTACGTAATGACAAATGATAAGTAGATAACTAGCAAACATACTACGTCACCCAGAGAGGCGATTTTGCGGTCGATTTATTTATTTATCAAATTAATAAATTTTCAGTAATTTGTTTTCTAAAAATATTAAATTTATTTATTTCAGTCATGTCCAAATGATAGCATTTACAATCTGACCTGGACAAGTACCATGCGAAACTCAGAATACACGAAATTTGTACTTCAGTATTTGCATGGTGCTGTTATGGCCATAAGTTATTGCGAGTCCTTCGCAAAATTGAGCGAACTGTTGAATTCGGCATCGAGGCGAGTATTCCGAGTTTCGCGTGGTACTTGTCCAGGTCAGATTGTATTCATAAAACAGTGACTTTCTAGCTTAAAGTGAGTATCTACGTTTTGTTACCGTCAACGTTCGCCATCTTGAAAAGACCATTCCTTACATGACAATGTAGATTTTGTGGCCGGCTCTCACATGTACATCATGTTATCTACGAGTTCCATACAGGGGAGATAACTAATTTGACGTTTCGGTAGTTATATCTTCGGGTGCTTTTAATTAAGTGAAAAACATCAACTAGAAGTTAATCAATTTCGTATTCAATTACATAACAGGGCGATATACGAGGTATGTCCTTTTTAGACATAACAAAGCCAGGATGGTGTGATTTTTTTCAATGCTGAAACACTATAAACTTTAAAAGGAAAATTATATCTGCCCTAGCCACAGAACCGATAGCTTTTCTGGAGGTAAATAATAATTAAATCAATTAATTAAAATATCGCCTTCAGTATACTTTTGAACACATGACCAATATCATATTAAAGGACAATCTTCAGAATGCTATGTGAGAAGATAAGAAAGCGAAATATCTTTTTTTCCTGGGGGAATACATTAATTAAGCTTGGCAAATTAAAGGTATGTTCTCGTTAAAACGAAAGCTTGCACCTGAGGCTGTCTGAGCGAGGTGAGGGAAGTCCTAGTGAAGGTCAAAGCAAACACGGGAAAATAGTCAACAAACAGTATACATGCCGTGAGACATATTAATTTCACAGATTAAAAAAAATCAATTATAATATATTTAAAAGAAAAAAGCAGTTGAAAATCCGCCACGTTGTAAATCTTATTTTTACATCAAAGTTATGCTATTGTGATTACATTGGCATTAACACATTTCACATTTTTAGTATCACAATGTATTGTGTCTTCGCTCACCGGTATTACCCGTTCATCTACCTTCAGACCAAGCTATTTTTAGTTGTAACGTAGTCATTCAATAGTCACTTACCTGGCGAGCTTTCCTTAATGACACCGACACGGTTCAGCGCACATGTATGGCTAAATAGTGTTTAATACGTACAGGTACATCCTGCTTGCAGGATTTTAACACAAAACTATCATTCGGTGATAAGACTAGTGAAAGGACGATTAGTTCGATAGGTTTAATTTCGATTGAAAAAAGAATTTGAAATATAACCTCGAAATTTTCGTTTTTTTAAATCCATGTCCGTAACAGGCAAAGAGGAAACGCTAGTTCGACCAGGCAGCCTGTCTAATTGTCAGCGAACTTCAGTGTATGTGTGTTTGCACGGCTTCAGTCACGCCCAGCTGTGTTCAAGAAACACAAACGTGTATATACCCGGTGTTCGAGCTGTGGGACATTGAAAAGACCAGGATGTGTTTTACCTGAAACGGTAAAAGAAGCAATTTGGAAGGTTTTCGCCCCGATTTTCGAGGATATCTCAGGAAGTTTGATTAAAACACATCGGGGGAGAAAGGTTTACACTCAGTGTAAAAGTGGTTGGTGACATTTTCTAAAGTATCCAAAAATGGCACCGGAAGTGAAGCAGTGCACGCCCAACACGGGTCTGGTATTCCTTCTTGTTCTCGGCTTTATACCAGGTGAATAACTTTGGTTCTATTTATAATTTGAAAATGTATGGTTTATTTGAAAATTTTAATGATATTAGCACATAGTTGTCCCTTGTGCTGATACGTTTATGTATTTATGCACTGTGTATTATATATGCGTATATCGAGTGTACTGAAGAAAAAGGAAACCCATAAGCTTTGCCTGTTTCTTTGACAGTTGGTTACATTTTAAAGTGGAATGTACGTTAAGTTGTATAAAATGTGAAATTCGTTGTATTAGGGAAATGTCAGTTCTAAATGGGGACATTTTTCCATTCTAGTAGTGTAGACTTTATCTTAAAGACTGATAATGGTACGCATGACTGGTTTTCAATGACCATTACCTGAACTTCTCTGTTTATTCACCCTGAACTGTGCAAGCTGTGTACGTATCGTATAGTAAGTTCGGTACTCACTGCGTATGTATTGCGCTTATTGTAAAAATACCGGTTTTAAACTCTCTATTTCGGGCTGATATGACAGTGAAGTCTTTTTAAACACTGTCGACGTTGTACACTAAAATTTCGGAATTACGTAATACAATGTTCTTAGTTATCACTAACACACCTTTAATTAACGCTACGGGCGTGTCATACTTATGTGTGTATAATGCTTCAGACAGGTGTGTAATGGTATAGGCTGTAATGTAAATGATAATGAGTGTTTGCATAAGACCTGTTTGGTTTATTTTGCGTATGATTAATGTTAAACATTGTTAAGGATGTATATCCACGTGGTTAAACAGTGAGAAATAATCAATATTTTGTATATTAGTACTATAAACACACCAAAACGCATCCGAAACTATAAAAATCCTCTGAATAACCTACGTAATCTTACAACTTCCATAAACAATATTGAATCCCTCCCCGCTCTCCCTACCTTATTGCCTTCCATGAATCCCTCCCCGCTCTCCCGACCTTACTACCTTCCATGAATCCCTCCCCGCTCTCCCGACCTTACTACCTTCCATGAACCCCGCCCCGCTCTCCCGACCTTACTACCTTCCATGAATCCCTCCCCGCTCTCCTGACCTTACTACCTTCCACGAACCTCTCCCCGCTCTCCCTACCTTACTACTTTCTATCATCCTCTCCCCGCTCTCCCGACCTTACTACCTTCCACGAACCTCTCCCCGCTCTCCCGACCTTACTACCTCCCATGAGCCTCTCCCCGCTCTCCCGACCTTACTACCTCCCATGATTCTGTCGGCGGTCTCCAGTTCTTACTGACTGCCCTGCACCCCTCCCCGCTCTCCCTACCTTATTGCCTTCCATGAACCTCCCCCCGCTCTCCCGACCTTACTACCTTCCATGATCCTCTCCCCGCTCTCCCGATCTTACTACCTTCCACGAACCTCTCCCCGCTCTCCCGACCTTACTACCTTCCATTAGACTCTCCCCGCTCTCCCGACCTTACTACCTTCCATGATCCTCTCCCCGCTCTCCCGATCTTACTGCCGTCCATGATCCTCTCCACGCTCTCCCGACCTTACTACCTTCCATGAATCCCTCCCCGCTCTCCCGACCTTACTACCTTCCATGATCCTCTCCCCGCTCTCCCGACCTTACTACCTTCCACGATCCTCTCCCCGCTCTCCCGATCTTACTGCCTTCCATGAACCCCTCCCCGCTCTCCCGACCTTACTACCTTCCATGAACCTCTCCCCGCTCTCCCAACCCTACTTCCTTCCACGAACCTCTCCCCACTCTCCCGACCTTACCACCTTCCATGAACCCCTCCCCGCTCTCCCGACCTTACTGTCTTCCATGAACCGCTCCCCGACCTTGCTTCCTTCCATGAACCCCTCCCCGCTCCCCCGACCTTACTACATTCCATGAATCCCTCCCCGCTCTCCCGACCTTGCTACCTTCCATGAACCCCTTCCTGCTCTCCCGACCTTACTACCTTCCATGAACCCCTCCCCTCTCTCCCAGACCTTACTGTCTTCCATGAACCCTCCCCGCTCTCCCGACCTTATCACCTTTCAGTAGCAGCAACCTCAATCTCTCTGTTCAGTATACATACACACTTTCCTACCACCACCATCACGACTGATAGAAAAACTTTCTCTCTATCTGGCTTTCTAATCCCTTCTATAGTCCACTGATACAATCACCACTATACAGACCTCGTTTTTCACTTCCTCTTAGAGATAGCTCTGGGGACCCCTCTATTTCACAGCAGATCTTATGAGCACCCCAAGCACCGCATTCACTCCTTCAACACGTACACACATGCGGGTCGACCAGAGGACTCTCTTTTGATATAGCGATGCTACCAAGGTTAAGGTGAATGACAGTCGTTGCCTAAATGGGAAATAAATGTTGTGAATTTTGTACATCGTCCCAAAGCTGTCAAGTTTAATGCAAATATACAGAAAAGTGTAAAACAATGTCACTGTTTTGATTATTACGGCGACTACCAAAGATCTGAACAGGAGTATCGTATGTCAACCCAATAGAAAAATCATATGTAAACTTGTGTTATGATAATAACACTTCTACAGCCCACTTCATGATAAATGTACTTCAATGTTTAACAGTAGTACTGTTTAAATTTTTCCACAATTTAAGACGTACTGCGAGACCAAATTAATTTTTAAGTTTGGTTAAACATTAAAAACGTTTTGAAATATTTAAGTATTATTTGAATTTGATACTCGTATTACGTAAATTGATTCAAAACGGTCGCTTGAGTTATTATTCGTTTCAAAGTAAGAGATATACGGCCTTATTGTCTCGGTGAAAAAGGGTGGTTTTACCTCATCGGGGTGTCACATGACATAACTCTAAAGTCTTCCTGGTATCTGGTTTCTTATGTCCATGTATGTACGGCTTTAAGACCATGGGCGTTTCATTTGTACAATGATTGAATACATTGTATACACTTTTAGCGTATACATGAATACACGTCCTCGAATATAATTGTACCCAGGATATATACATCGAGAATGTAAAAAGGGGCACCTGAATCAAGACTCGAAGGCCGCTAGATTATTTTTACTTCCTCAACAGATTTGTAAGGATTAATATAAGCTGTATATATGATGGTTTTTCTCTAGTCTACACAGCTGCAATTTGCCGATGGATGCATATGCCGTCCTATAGACCGGCGTCCTTTGACCGACGATGTACATATATTCAGCTTCTAAAATTAATTAAAAGTATACAAAAAGAAAGAAAATTGTAAATTTAGCACGGTCAAACCACAAAACTCGGGTCATTGTTTAATTGAATCATCGGGAAGAATATTAATATAGAAATCTTATATTTCGATAACGACACGGCTGTGGCGAAATATGTTCCATTAATTATTTCAGTTGAATCGTAAAGACCGAATCATATTCCGGCCGACTGAGCGTTAGACGAGGTAAAGTTTCCTAAATGGGTAACATACGTGCCCTTTATTCTACAACAGTTGTAAAACGTCAGTGAATGGTTTGTAACCAAGTATGCGAATGTACTTTTGACTGTAAAATTAATGTTCTGTGTGAGATTCAAGCATTGTTCACGTTTCGAGCGAAATTACTGTAGATTTCACGGCTGTAGGTTTAAAGGAATATGGGGGTTGGCGGGTTCATCAAATTCGCATCACTATAGACAGAAATAATTGCAGATATGTTTATGTAGCCATGTTGGTATTTTCTATGTGGTTTTTTTATTAACAAAGATGACACTAAGGAGTATACATAGTTGTCATGGTATACTTGGCCATTAGCTGTCGTCAACAAATATTGAAAAACTTTCTCCTTGTTTCATTCAGTATCTACGTTCACTTAAAGAGTCTAGGATTATATTGGCCGTACTGAAATAAGGTCATGTGACACGTCAGTTGCCCTGTATTATTTGATAACGTATTTTCACCGTCGATCTTTTTTGACACAGGACTGTTTCCCAATGTTTATTGGAATGTATCGAAATAGTTCTTAACCTTACATTTTGATTTAGTTAACAACACGGCCTTTCCCAATTATCGCGTATTCATGTTGTGGTATATGCCCTATTCGCAGAGTTATTCCCCCTTTGTTCATTCTTGCAGTATTTTGTCTGTGGGGCTACCTCTTTGTTACTTCACCGCCATTTATCAGGTTTATCCGCTTGAGTATCTCGAAAAAATGTCTAGATATAAAATCATTCGTGTGTACGATCATTTCCGGGAAGGGAGACCATTCACACTGTTTGATCGTTTCACTTGACCCCCTGTAGGTGGCCATAAAACATACTTTTCCCATATTCATTTCAGTGCACGGAAAGAAAGAAATGAGTTAAATCAACTCTGGAGTATGTTTATATACATTTGTTAAATGAATGCAACAAAAAAAGAAACACCACTACAAGAAATAAAAGAACGAGTACAGCGCATGTCTTACGTGTATTACCTGTGTGACACATACTGATGGATAGGTTCGAATCTTTGCGTGAAGATTTAACCCAGTATCATTCAGGAAATATTATAAATACAGCGTTATTTTTGTTATACATTACATGTGTGATATGTGACATCTACAGTATTAATATTTTATATACATTACAGGTGTGTTTTATGATAACTTCATAACTTATGACAAACCTTGATATAGTGTCAGTTGCGTTATACCGAAACTTGCACGTGTGCTATGTAAAAAAAACTACAATTGTATTACTCCTCACAAGTGTGATTCGTAACAACTACAGCTTGTATTTTTCATACAGCTGTGATATGTGACCACTACAGTTTGTAATAAACATTGCAGGTGTGCTATGTGACAACTACAATTTTTATTATACGTTGCAGCTGTGCTATGTGACAAGTACAATTTTTATTATACATTGCAGGTGTGCTTTGTGACAACTACAATTTTTATTATACGTTGCAGGTGTGCTATGTAACAACTACAATTTTTATTATACATTTCAGCTGTGCTATGTGACAAGTACAATTTGTATTATACATTGCAGGTGTGCTTTGTGACAACAACAATTTGTATTATACGTTGCAGGTGTGCTATGTGACAACAACAATTTGTATTATACGTTGCAGGTGTGCTATGTGACAACTACAATTTTTATCATACGTTGCAGGTGTGCTATGTGACAACTACATTTTTTATTATACGTTGCAGATGTGCTATGTGACAACTACAATTTGTATTATACATTGCAGGTGTGCTTTGTGACAACTACAATTTGTATTATACATTGCAGGTGTGCTTTGTGACAACTACAATTTTTATTATACATTGCAGGTGTGCTCTGTGACAACTACACCCTTTCTGGCCTCGTGGCTTCCAGTATAGCCTCTGTGTTCTTCCTAATAATGTTAGTTGTCGTCCTCACAATGGGTATCATTTGGTAAGTGTAGTTTTACATTGATCAGTATTTATTTGCGTCAGTTTCTATTTATCAGTTTGTGTACCATGTTCCTGTTGATAAAGCTTACTTTTGGAGGGCTATTATAAGGAGGATATAAATGAGTAATTTGTTAATTGAAAAACAAAAACAAACATTCAGGAAAGGATAAAGAAATGCAACTTCTTCAATAGTAAAATACTTTGTATTGAATATAAATAGCCGTTTAAAAAATAGGAGTGTCTGGGCACCTTCCCTAACCCCCACCCCCACCCTACCCCCCGAAAAATTGTTGAAATTTGTTATCGGTGGCAAAAAAACTTATCCACGTCTATGCGCCCAAATTACCAATATACCGTGACTGTACAAATGCATACGTTCTTTTCCATTCAAACTATTATCGATTTCTGTCTATCACCAAGACGTATAACGTGTGAACGCCAATACATTTGCAATCAATAATTGTTTTGATAAACATTGAATATTAATGCCAGTAACACAACTTGGTGGAGGACGGGCTGTCCTAATGCTCATGGGAGGTAGCATTCAACAGCAGGTTGCTGCTCACTTCGGAGTTCACAAATCGACTATAAGTCGGTGAGTTTTACGTCTAAACGTCACGGGAAGAGGTAATGACAGACCGAGATCCAGTCGTTCACGTGTGACGTCGCGACATCAAGATCGGTTTATTAGGTTTGTCAACTTGCGTGACAGAAGATTAACAACACGAAATACCATTGGTAGTGGAATTCGTTAAACTCACCCAAAAACTGTGGTAAATAGACGGCGAAAAGCAAATTATGCATACATCGCTAGTACGTTGGTTTGCCACTTACACCTCAACGTCGAGCACGTCATATGCGATGGTTGACGGAACATGTGACCAGACGTTTCTCAAGAGACGTTGGAGGTCCATGCTGTTCACGGATAAATCTCGATTGACGTAATTTCGATCAGATGGCGTCAATGTGTTTACCGGCGTCGAGGAGAGTGTCTGGCAGACAATTATTTTGGAGGATGAGAAAACGGTGTGGATCGGTTATGATTTAGGGAGAAGAATTCACCATAGTTCAGACACATTTAGTGATAATTGGTGTTAATTTAACAACTTCCACTCGATAAGAGCTACCATTAGTTCAGCTTCGTGTACATTAGGGTACCCTAATTCATGCCGGCCTGAATTCATTTGTTAAAATCTCAGAAAATTAGAAGGCAGATGGTCCAATATTCGAAGTTAACTATTTTATTTAAGATTTAGGCGTATTGCTTATAAACGTTATAATTCATTATAAAGTTGCGTTTCTTTTTCCTCTTGTCATATTTAACAGTCTGTATAGTACATGTAAAGAATGGTCACAATGTTAATAAATTTTGTTTTAATTATCTTTCACTTCAGGCATAGATGGTTTCCGCGATACCAATTAGCTCGTAGCAAAGTGAAAATTCCCCGCCACATAAGATTCGCAAAATTGCGTGGAAGTCGGGTCGAGATAATTGAACCGGAAAGTAGATCACTCCATTTGACGTCATATCCGCCATCCATGAGGTCGACAAAGCTCATGGTCCCGACTACTACAACCTATCAAAAAGCAGGTAAGAACAGTCATGCTGTTTGCCTTCATTTTTTAGAACTTTTTAAAGTGCAACAATAAAAAATGAAAATAATGGAAGAAAAAAACATGGATATATGTTTACTCTATTTGACGTTGATAATTATTTTTCGTGTTTTAGTACATGCGGTCTATTTTAGTAAAATATTGAAAATCAGTCGAAAAAAGAATATGACACGGACAGCCTCATAACCTCCCTGTACATTTGTATAATCAATTGAGTCAACAGTTGTTAATCAGTTGAGTTTGAAGCGACGGTTATAACTCTACTAACCATAATCACTAAATAACTAAACTGAATTTTGTCTTAGTTTTAAATATTGACCTTAATCTTTGGTAAGGTCTCTGATTTAATCAAATGTTATTTTTCATTACGTGTTAATTAACAAAATGCCATGATAATAACTCTAAGGTAGCTCTGAATAGCGATGTTTTGTTTGTTTACGATAAGTTAGATAATTAGAAGATACACAATTTGAGTGTTAAGGTATTAGTCTAGATGCAGCATAGGAGGTAACGTGACATAACTTGTAATAACTGAACTGAACAATATGTCGAGACAGTTTAAGGATGCTTATGTAATATTAATGAGACAGAATGTTCGCATTGACACGTGATTCATATCCCTGCTTCAATTATTCAAGAAAACGTACATTCCAGTTGTAATATTGAGTGTAGCTATCGAGATGTAAAGCACGTGAACAGGAAATTGGACAGGAAGTGACGTGACAATCGGAAACGAAATGCAAATAAAATGAATTGGCCTAGGAAACTTTTTTTTTTAAAACAAAAAACAAATCTGCGATGTAAGGAAATATAAACGATTAATCTTTAAAATTTCCTGACACATTTTGAATTCACGTAATTAGACGAGATTGGACATCAATATTTAGAGGAAAATACCTGAAAATCGTATGTCAAATAATTCATTTAATATGATCATCACTTTGCGGCCTCCTCAGTATTAACTACTCAAACTGTTACAGTTGCATTCGGCTACAGAGAGACAAAAATTCGTGATGATTAAAGCATTTCTGTTTGGATTTTCGTACTTGTCATTTTTTCCGTTCATGTGGTATAAAACTAAAACATTGTTTTTCATTGGTGTTTTTCAGATTCGTGGATCAAGCAACAGTAAGTATATATGTTTTAGCTATATTAATATCCGAACATACTTTTGTTCCAAACCCTAGGCTGAAATGCCAAAATTGACAATTGCATAGGGGGGGAGGGGGTGAGGGGTGGGGGGGGGGGGGGGGGCGGCGTTACTTAAAGGCTTCGTTGAAGTTTTCTTATCCATCTTTGTACAGGTCTCCGATAAAGTCGGCATTTTAGTTTTTGATCACACCCCAGTAGAAGCTATATCTACTTAATCCAAAATCCCGATTAAGTCTAGACCTTTGTCTTTGTCCTCATCCCCTATATAGTCTCGATCTTTGTCTTGGCCCCCGATTAAATCTAGACATTTGTCCTCATCCCCTATATATAGTCTCGATTTTTGTCCACCATCCCGATTAAGTCTAGACATTTGTCCTCATCCCTATATAGTCTCGATTTTTGTCCATCATCCCGATTAAGTCTAGACATTTGTCCTCATCCCTATATTGTCTCGATTTTTGTCCTGGCTCCCGATTAAGTCTAGATTAGATCGCTGTCGCCTATTTATTGTAGATAAGTTTAGGTATTTATCTTGATTAAGTCTTGATTTTTGTC
Source organism: Ylistrum balloti (assembly GCF_031769215.1). NCBI lineage: Eukaryota > Metazoa > Mollusca > Bivalvia > Pectinida > Pectinidae > Ylistrum > Ylistrum balloti. The sequence continues at coordinate 1,693,796 of NW_026782179.1, forward strand.
TCCGACCACATCCCCGATTTAGCCTTTAGTTTTGTCCTTGTCCTAATCCCCATTAAGTCTGGATGCTTGTCCTTGTCCTAATCCCCATTAAGTCTGGATGCTTGTACTTGTCCTAATCCCCGTTAAGTCTGGATGCTTGTCCTTGTCCTAATCCCCATTAAGTCTGGATGCTTGTCTGAGACCAGATCCTCGATTCGCTCTAGATCTTTGTCCAGGTCCCCAATTTAGTCTTGTATCTTTGTTCAGATTATCGATAAGTATAAATGTTTGTCTTTGTCCATACCTCCGATTTAGTTTCGATTTTCGGTTTGGTCCAGATCCTCGATTTGCTCTAGATCTCCGTCTTTGACTAAATCACTGCTTTAGTCTCGATTTATATCCTGATCCAAGCTTCGGTCTAGAGCTTTGGTTAGATCCTGGATTTAGTCTAGCTTTTTCTTTGACCAGACCCCCGAGTAGATATAGTCTGATTTTTTGTCATTGTTCAGGTCCTCGATTTAGTTTAGATCTTTATTTCTGTCCTATCCAAACCCCCTAATGATATACTGATTATTTACTGGCTTCTGACTTAATTTTTCCGTCTAACTTAATTAATATTCCACACCTGTAATTAATACCATTTAAAAACCAACCAAAGAAACATACTATTTAGCTGGAAAATGCTTTATAAATCAATTTAATTTTGTCAGTGCGTTTTGAGCATGCTTCAGTGTTAATGAATACCGGATGGTAAACACAGTATGTGAAATGAAGTTACTTATTCCAAAACCACTGGTATTATGCTTAAAGATACTGCACAAGAAATTATACCAATTAGTCCTCGACGTAGAACAAAGTGGCATAAGTGAAATGTATATGTTTATGTGACATCGGATGTAGGTACTTGTATGTAGATGTTAAACAGCCCTAGAGGTAAGTAATTAATTTGTTAATTGAAGTTATACCTGTACACCTATGGTTTTGAACGTTTTTTTTTAATTTTCACTTTATATAAACAATCCGTCATGGCTTTAATTATTGTCTATTGTGAGAGTATAACGTATTCATTTGTCTCATTTTTTGTGTTATTTTCAATCTCTGATACTTTCCAGGGGACGATACGAAGAACCTGCTCCAAAGGTAATTTACTAAACGATGCATAACGTTAAACTTTTTAAATTTCATTTTTCGGTTTACTTGAATTTCTGATAAACATAGTATACAAGATGATGTAGCGAGTTCATAGTAATATGATAAAACACCGACAAGGGCAATAACTCTATTAATAACATTTTTGTGTTTCAAAAATATCAAGGTTTATCTATAAGGAAATTATGAAATGATCAGAATAACAAAATGGCAAAATTTTATATCAGGAATCTGTAATGAATTTTGGGGAAGAAGAAGGAGACGTCATTGTAACGGAAATAGGACCGGAGGTGGAAACTCCAAAGTCTCGACTCACTACGACAATCCAAGTTGATCCCGACAAGAACACAAATAACAACGCTACGGATGACGAGATCTCTCGTCTCAACAGACGTCAAAGTGACCTCGCAAATACGCAAGGCGTGTTCAACTTCGATGACGAGGAAACCGTTTTGGATACCAACATCGGGAACGAGGGCACCGTGCTGTATTAATATATTAGATATTGCAGTTTTACTATTTCGTACAACATGCTGGTTTGGTAGTTTATACATGAAATGCCGTAGTGTATCATTTGTGTTGATCATTTTCTGACACACCACTAGATTACATGTTATATCTGAAGAATTTCTATACCGTTTGAAATTGTATACACTCAGATTTTTTTAACCTACTGAACGTCCTTGTTTCTAGAACACTTGTTTGGATAATGCAGAGAAATTAATTCATTTTAATCAAGTGCCCTTGCTGTATCGTTATCAGCGTTTTATTAGTTTCTTGATTAACAACCAATTTCTGACATGATGAAGTAGTGCTTATTTTGTAAAAGGTGATGACCTAGAAATTTATTTTCTATATAGCTTAATGTAATAGAGTGTTGAAACTTGAAATTACTGTGGTGCATAAACTTCTGTTACAGAAAACACAATAACTTGTTACATTTTGTACATTTTTTTTCAGATTTATTGCAAATAATTTTGTTATGTTTGATACCTTCATATTTCAGATTTATAAGAAATAATTTGTTACATTTTGAAGAATTATTTTTGTTAATGTATTTTACACCATGAGCAATACGCATTTCTCAGCTGTAAATCAGGACAAACATTTATTTATCTTGAACTCCAAGAATGGTTTAAAAAAAGAGCAAGCATACAGATAGATTTGTGTTTATTAAGAGCACGATTTCAGACATTGATAACACACTTAATCAAGAATACATCGATGTTGTTTTATGACAAATTATTTTCCTGTCATTAAAGGGTTGATTTCTATTCCTGTCTCACTAATACACTAAGTTTCATTCATCAGCATATTGATAAGCAAGCAATTCATAGGAAAAACCCTACACGAATGCTAAAATGTTCATATTTTTTATGTGGTTCTTAAGAAGAATTTTAATCATATAGATAGATTAAATTGAAACAATATATAGTGAATGTTTTTGTCCCATCAAAGTTCATTTTTTTCCAAGAAATGATTAGTGTATGCATGTGATGGGATTTTTTTTCTAACTTGTGCTTCTGGAAGATGACTTGTTCACTTGGTTTCACAAATATTGATAACAAATATTGTTCCCTTTTATTATGTTTGTGCTGTTGTTTATTTCAAAGTTTTGATATATCTTTACATACAATATTCTTATGTAATCCTTTGAAAGAGTTTTGCCAGATAACCAGAATGAAGGGAGATAACTATTTTTCAAACGAGATATACATTCTTGTCCTGCAACTGGCGCTGCCATTGTCGGAATACATCTGCCACATATATTTTTGCTGTGTTCTGCAGTGACGGAAAACAGCCGTATTTCAGCACGTGCGTTAATTCTACAGAATTACTTTCTTACGTTTGATAAAGAAAATAACTCGGTTGAAATAAGCCATTTAGATGTTGTTATGAACTGGGTAATTTAAGAAAATTCATAAAATCACTGTCATAGTCGTTGCAGTTTTTGAACTATATTTCTGTGCGGAGCAATTATTTTTAAGTACATCATCAGGCAAAATTCAGCATAGCGTCGGCGTCAGGTAAACAAAATTAAGAGTTTTGATTGTCTAATTTTCAATCAATGTTGCAGGATAAATAGTATATAAGGTCATTGTCTTAAAATATAACCTTTGTACCTATATGTTTCTCCAAGTACCAACATAAGAACTCGGTTCAGAAGGGGAATTCGTCTATTTCGAGGGACAGATCGATTATAATATTTTTATAATTATCATCGCATATACTTAATTAATTATTATGATAAGAATGGAGATAAAGATATATAAGTAATGTTTAGGTTTGGGTGGTCATTATCTGATTTCTAGCCGACTGACATTCTTGTGAGGATAACATGCGTGCTTTGAATGAAATCGGGCGAGAGATGATAGATGGTGTTCTATGTTATATATAACATAGATATTGATGTACAATCATCATATTCATGTAAATAGATATATCAATGTATATCTCACTGAAATCTAACTTGCATAATACTATTAATCAATGTATTTTGAAGTTTAGTACCAGATTTATATTTTATAGACAGCTTTTTTAGGCTAAGATTTACAAATAAAAAGCATGTATATGTCTTTATATTTTTGTTCAGTCTTGTATGTTAATTGGTTGATTCTCCAATCTACCTCATCAAATGTTGAGCTGTTCAACCGTCCGTTTGTCTGTCCTAAAGCATTTCTTTATATCACTATTAATAAGTACCAGATTACTAGATCTCAAAACGCGTACAACCGCTCCCTCCAAGCCCACTACTTTTCCTTCTTTCCCCTTTTCCGTTTATCATTTCTTGAATACGGATCATCCTGAGAAAGATCTAGCAATAACATTCAGAAAAACAGCGATTACAAACTATCAAATTCCAAGATTGTTTTCGGTCAGTTTTATTTAGCAGACAAAAAAAATGACCAAAGGTAACTTATACTTAAAGTTTTAGAAATATCTTCGGAACACTGATAATCCAACGATTCTAATTTCAAACCGGCAAAATCCAAGATGGCCGCCGTCTCAAATTTTTTTTCCGAACAGATTATCTTCCTTTATGCTCGATCATAGTGAAAAGAACGTGTTCAGTGGTAGCTGACGTAGAGATTATGTCACCACATGAAAATAATCTCAAAAGTGGACCATGACATTCATAGGGCAATGTATGTCACCTGGATTTGTCAGGACTATATAGAATTACAAAATCTTGGTTAAAGGAAAATTGAGGGACGTTCTAATAAATTTCTTTTTATTATAAAAAACCGGCTTTTAAAATGAAGGATTGTGTTTTCACATTAGTAAAACAAACAATTTGGATTATAACTTTAAGGCATAATTTGTCAACAGGTGACATTACCTATTACAAAAACTACAAATTATATGTCTGTCAGTGTGCTAGTGAACGTCGTTCCTGTGATAACTGTAAATCGTAAGTTAACCCATATACATGTAAGAATAAACGTATTACTCATTATATGTGCATTACCATAACCCACATGTCCTGACGTCAAATTATCGTTTAGGTTGACAAGTATATGGCCGCGTCCCTCGACCGTGACCATCAACCAGTCAAATACGCCGTTACAAAACGTACGCGGCAATCCAGGCTCGCTTTCGTGTGCACCCACAGCTAGGAGTTTCGTTTCGTATACAGCACTGGACAAAACTAAAGTCACATGGTTTCTTACAAACCCACCTGGTTTTAAATCGCTTTAATTTAGGAAATTCTTGATTGATTTGAAGGACAACAATCAAAACAAAGAAATGGATTACAGGAAAATGATTGTGGAAATGGTCGTATTTATTCTGCTTCCACCAGGTAAGTTTATATACTTATAAATGCTTTTGTCGATAACACTCCAGGCGCTCTATAGAATACATAACAATAAATAACATCTGTTGTTTTGTTTGTGTACGCTGTATGTATCCCTGTGGCCAGATGTCGCAAACGTCGTTAAATATCGTCTCGTGTACAATTAATTATATGTCATTCTGATGGATACATGATATAATGATAATGAATATATATGTACATTGTCTTTGCGATTGAAATGGAGACTCGGAAGTTCCAAACGTGAACATCAACGAGAAAATAGCAATAACATGGGAGTCCCTTATCCATTGAAACTCCTACCTCTTCAATACATGATCTTCGTTACATTTATAAAAATATACACAAATAATGGACAATTTTGAATAATTTATAATGTTAAACGGGTTGGGCAAAAGAAATAATTTGAAATATAATTTGATATATCATCTGAATATCAGCAGTAGAAACTGCTCACATTGAAATTTTTCGATAATCCGGAAACTCGCTTTGTAGACACTTTGTTCATGAACAATATCACATCTGGAATTTCATCTGTATTACTCCGGAAACATATTTGTCATACATACATCTCATATCACCGTAACATACTGATCAACTTCTACCTGTGTGTATATATATCTTCATCCACTTGAGGACTAGCTCGTTCAGGCCCGAGGGAGACCTAAATTAATTTTATCAGAAATAAAACACCGATGATCTCCAGGTTCATCTCAATATTTATTCATTATGGCCTTCGGCTCATCAACGTATCTCGTCATTTATCCTTGATTGTTTAATGTGTGTAAACAAGACTGGTTTAACGGTGGAATTTCGTTTTTCCGGATAATTTCGAGTAAGGAATAAAATACTACTAATTGGTTATCTATTCGGAATAACGAATTTTCATTAATTTGTCATCAAAAAGGAAGTTCATTCCCAGTTGTGGATTCGGATTAATATCATATTCTGCTATGTTTTGTTTTGTTTTTTTCTTTTCTTCGGATCAAATTAACAAATAGCTTGACATTAGTATTGATTTCACTTAAAATGTCACATTGTCAAAAAATCATTGAAAACACTTCATTTCACCCTTTCAATTAATCGCATTGCTTTTAAAAGATTCGAGATAAAGAAATTAAAAAAGGAAAGTTATATTTTTCTCCATATTTCATCACTCCAGGAATTGATGTCATTCATAGCTCAACAGCTCGCATTTTCCGACTCACAACTCGATACTCAATAAAATAATCCAACAGTGCGCCCTGAAAAGGAAATCAATGTCTGGAATCACCATCTTCCTTAGTGTAGCTATTCAACGCTGTTCAGGATTTTTAAGACTGCTCATAATGAAGTGGTAATATTTTATAGATATTTCTGTAGAATTTACTGTTGTCTTGATACCATAGTTCATAGCGACTGTCCTTGTAAATGATACTTGATCATTTCTAAATGAAGTACCGTTACCTTGGAGACGAAGGATTTCAACTGAAACAAGATCGTGAGTTTCCATTCAAATAACGGAAAACTCGATGTCAACATACTTAATTTGGAAACTGTGACCAATTTGTTGTTAGGAAGTCATAACTTTATAGACTTCAAAGACCCTTGCCCCTTCCCCCTCCCCCACCCCTACACACACACACACACACACACACACACACACACATACACACAAACAAACACTTTTTCTTCAATTTATATCAAATGCTTTTCTGAATAACGTTTATTTCAACTTGAAATAAACATCTTGGTAATGGATTTAAAGATACACAAGGTAAATACAAACAATATTGTGTAATGAATTAATGTCAACCCCGTGGTGACTTAATCATGGCTGTGTTTTACTTAAAGTCAACGGAAAACGTACTCACGTGACCTGTCTTGTGGTTTAATAAATACGTCCAATTTCATTTTCTATGAGTAAACATCCAGTTGTCTCGAATAGGATAACCATTAAAGTGCGGTAAGTGTTCTCAAATAGGATAACTATTGAAGTGCGGTAAGTGTTCCCAAAAACTTGTTATGTATATATATAATACGCTACACACTGGGCCAGGTTTAGCGTTTTTACGAGGACGCTTGACGAAGGAGAATTGTGTATAAAATCTGTAATTTTTACATCATCATGACATTTTTTTTTTAAATTGGCGCACGTCAAGACTCGCCGTATCTCAGTCGGTTCGAGTGTTGTCCCTCGTAACCTCAGATGAAGATCCGAGGTGCGTGCGTGGCGCTGAGGAATATGAGAAACAGACTGGTATGTACCAGCGTAATTGTATCCTTGGGCATGATACTTTACCCAAATTTATCTGCATGGCATGCGACGGGCATTTCGTTTCTTATTCAGCGGGGTAGCTGAAAGCTATCCTATAAGGAAAAACTGCCTCAAAATGGCCCTGACTTTTCACGGGGCGATAAATCTAAGAAAACAAACGCGTATTAACTAAATCTGTACAGTCGATCATCTTTACCGATACAGGGAAATGTTTTCAACGTAAACAGAAAATAATAAAAATTATCATAATTTATTGTATTCTATGTGTTGTCATGCACTTCACTGTCGGTTCAAACGCTGACCTTAAACACTGCGCATTCATCTGAATTTTAAATGACTTGGGCTGTTTGAGAACACGGAATCTATAATGAGAAAGTGAAAGGTTACCGAGAGTTTTATTGTCTAAAAAAGGTGTTTTATATGAGTGGAGCTATAAGACGACAAATTAAAGCTTGGTATGAAAGTTCAGTGGGAGTAGAATAGAACAAGAAGGACAATTAGACAATTTTTGCAATTTTTCAGAAAGTCGTCTTCTGTGTTGCAGCATGTCAGAGGTTATACAGTGAATATAACAAAGAAAATCCGACATGTCCGGTGCTCGCGCTGTCGGTCACATCAACGCCAATGGTGACAATGAAAACTCTTTGGCAATTTAAAATTTGCGACGGCGGAGAGCAAAATTGCCAAAATATTCTGAATAAACAGGAATGATTGATCTGGTGTGAATGTTCACCATACCAGTAAAAGTAGCGATGATGTAAGGCTGTATGTAAACTAAAAGAAATCACTTTAGTGCAAACACTGCAAAACTTTACATATCCACAAAACTCAAACCATCTTTTCTATCTTGTCAAATTTGACATCCGATCGATAGAACTCAGAAAACATACGTTTGTAAAGGCTTTTTAACGTGCCTCCTCCCACGGGAAGCAATACCCCTCAAAGATCGTCAGTGTATTTAAACCTTAATACTGGTAAACAGTTTTGTGCCATAAACACATGCTCTATAGATGAGCTCTGTTGACTGGGGAGTGGAAAAGCATTCAAACCAATATATACACTTATCAAAAAGTCTGTAGTTGATGAAGACGCCAGACAGGTTTGTGATGGTTGGAGAATGAAAAAGAAGAAATTAAATATTTGGTTTTCAAGTCGATTTAAATTATTGCAGTGTTTAAAAACCATTGTATGGTGGGTTAATATGAAAAGATTTTTTTCTGAATCACAAATATGTTTAACATCACGAAACTGCCTTTATTTTTCCAGTTTCTGAATATTTTAGTTACGGATTTGGAACATATTCAGTTATGGGTTTCAATAACAAAGCAAATGATAAGAATCCCCAGGCGATTAAAATGCCGTTGCATATCTCGTACATAACGTTCGACTGTTGACCATCGCTGTCAGCAACTAGTTGTCAGAACAGTCGTGTAAAACCAGCCCTAAGTATACCACGATACTTTATATATTATAGTGTTATTCTATGTATTGTCATTTTTGGCCTCGCTACACTGATATCAGTTGTGTATTTATCAGCTCATGAACTGCAGACGACCTAAAACATAAAAACAAATGGAGATTTATTTCCCTCATGCATATGAAAGTTTAAACATTGACTACAAAAACGATAAAGTATAAGCATTGAACAGCTTCCATTCCTGTGCAATATGAATGCCAATGTTATGAAAGCAATGTCATTTTGTTGGATTTTATATGACCATAACTGCCATCTGAAAGCAGCCCAATCTTTAGAATCTACTTGCAACTGCTGCAACGATATACAGTGACATACAACGGTAAATTTCCGTTACAATGATACAAGTTCAAGTTGTCGTTATAACGAATTATGTCAATATACATTATATGTGTTCTTGTGAGATATGACGATATAGCGAAAATATTTTTAACGAAATAATATTACTGTTCTAACTAGCCATTTAGTATTTCTCTGTAAAACCAACGCACATTTAAGGAACTTACTATGTCTCAAATTTATCATATGTGAAAAGACCAACAACAAAAAGTTTATATATATCATAGTTAATGGCCAACACACCTGTAGTAGAGTTTATCGTAAGACTCTGATTTCATGGTTGAGCGACTATCAGCCAAAAAAAAAACAACATAGCACTAATTAAAATGTGACAAATCCGTTCCCCCGGGGAGCCGGCTGTCACCCCGCCCTGACGGTAATGATGATAAATGGGGGATTGGAGGAAGGATAACCTTACTACCTCGGTCCATATCCATCTGTAACACCAACGCCTACAGTTTAGATATATAAACCCTTGTAGAATTAAAGACGGAGAAATGCAATTCTCCATTTCTCGTTCGTTCGGAACTCCTTCAGTTTTATCTGTAAATAGCCCCATTTGCCATAGCTCGCATCGATTGGTCCGACTTTAAGCTATATACGGCCTAGCTTTAGGCTAGCAATAAGTTTGACGACCAATTTGTAATAAGAAGATAATGATTTTTATGTCACTATTATAAATCATTGGATCCGAAGATTCCCATTCTGTAAACATAGATATAAGACATAACTGACTGATCGTAAACTTCAGGATTGAGATTGTTACTTATAGGAAGGAAACAACTAGACTCATACAGTTTATTACTAACTTTTCTCGTTAACCTAGTGGTGTGTACTTTTAAACTGTAATCGCGGATATTTCCCGGAACTTTACCACGATTAACTGTCGGTCTCCTGAAGGAAAGCGGATACGTTTAAACAACACTAAAAGTACATAACACTCTTCGTTATCACCAGCCTTTTCAGAGACTGTCGGAACTGGTTTTGGGATATATATAAAGAGCTTTTTAGGAAGCGGGCGTAACTCTTTGCGATATTTTTTGTAAACCGATATACATTGATAAATTCTTTATTTAAGTCAGAAGAAGAAACAAAATCTTCAAGATTTCTTCCTCATTGTCGAGAACGGTCTCGAACCTACGTCATGATTGACATCACCGAATTGTTTGGGGATTGAGTTAATGGTGAAACCAGCCTCTGAGACCTGACATCAACCTCGTTATTAATGTGGTCCTGATGCACGATGTTTTATCTTGTATAGACAAAACATATCTCATTAATCTGTAATAGAAAATCGTTCCGCTTATTGGCAGCGCTTTTAATACTAAAGACAAGACACAATAACCAGACAAACATGTGATTTTATCAGAACCCTTGTGTTGACTACCTTCATGTTATATACTTGTCATGACATTGCCAAAATCTTTATAAAAGATTTATCGGATTAGTAACAGGCCTACTTTATGACATTTCTGTCAGTCTCGTTGGCTATACCTTTATGCTTAACGTTGTATTGAAATTTAAAGACAAACGTTTTCATGGAATTATATGGAAACAGAAAAATGCCAACCTGGGGGCGAGAAAGTTGAAATTTCACACGTGTTTTGGCTGGCAAAATGGGACTCAATTTCTAAAGTAGCAATATACCGCCCGGTTGAGCGTAAGACTGAGCCAGAGGTCCCGGGTTCGAATCCTTGCGGCAGCATTGAAATAAATAATGATCTCTGTAACAAGAAGATAAACTTAATACGTTGTGAAAATCAGTCATTTTGTGTTACAATACATAGCTATGAACTCGATTCCCGAGAATATACATTTGAGAAAGAACGTGCGGTTTCCGGTAATCCGGTGCCCTATGTAGCGTCTGTTATCCGTCTACGATTTACACGCTCCTGTGAAATAAATGGCCTGGAATCAGTATAATCCATTTTTCAGCTTCTGTGTTCGATGAAATGCGAAAATGCCGAGCAAGATATAACTGATAGTCAGACTCCCAGACGGAATCTAATGTCACTTATAACTATCGGCTCCTTCCAGACGGCCTAATACATCAGGTTTATAAGAATGAATCTAACACACGAATGTACCGTACCGCAATTAGATCGATATATAGTGTTGGTTTTCCTTTACAGTCTGTCTGAACTTCCTCAACAGGAAAAAATGTTTGTCAACGATATACAATTATTTTACCGATGGTGACACATGTGCATTTCATCAGTCGGAAACTAGCTAGCAACGGCACCAATTCAATTTGAATAAAAGAAATCGTCTCCGCTTTCGAAAGACATGTAGGTGTACATAATGTTGTCGTACTTATTGTCTGTAAATTCAAGTACATTACTTGTAGCAACTTGGGAATTCGATCGTTTTGTAAATAGTATCACGGACCGTGGGAGTACACTTGATGATCAGATGAATGTATTCACAAAGATCTTTAACTTAATATTCCATGCTGAATAGTCACGTACCGTCACCAAATTACTTTTAATCATCTCGAAACTGTATCAAGTCATGTCGGCCACTGTCGGTCCGACCGTCGGATCATTTCAGTCCGAAACCAGACCGTCTTTTGTAGTTCCGAAGGCGATTCGACCTCCCAACATATACCAGCGTTACATTAATTTCAGTCATCCGTTGTCTAAATTAATTTTTGTATACACTAATCATGAATATATTGCGAATGAACTGTCAACTTGTCAGACTGTAACAATAGTTATCATATTGATTGTGTGTACTGATATCTTAACATTTATATAATTTCTCCTATGTATCATCCTAAGTTGTTTTTTAGGAATAAGGTTTTAAGTTGAAGTTTCCGCCGTTTTGCTTATTTATAAGGTATCAAAAGTGTTCTTTCAGTGTTACATCTTTTTAAATCTCGTTCTTTGAGTGTACGACAAGTCACCTTATCATTCACAAGCTTTTAAAGAACATTTTTGAGAAATGAATATCATGTGTCAGAATGAGATATGTAATTATTTATCATATTATTTTTGTGATTAATGATATGATGTTTAAAACAAAGATATAAGAAAATGTTAAGTGATTCATCATCAATATGTTATATATACACACTTAAAACAAAGCATAGTTAGGTATTTACCAACATACCATATCCACACCACCATGTCCACCACCATGTCCCACCATGTCCGCAGTGATTGACGTGCGCGGTCATCAATGTCCATCACTCTCTATAACCCAACACAACCAGGCGCTATTACATCTGTGTATTGATTGAAGAACAGTGATTTATGGTCACTAAGGCTGATCCTCCCATCGTAATATCGTTTATATAGCAAACCTTTCCCATATCTCATATAATGTGTCCATTCCTTTGAGGGTATTGCTCCCTTCATGAACATTTAGGGATAAACGATGTTTGTTTTCATCGTATGACATAAATATCTGACTTCCAGAAATCCCGGTATACTAAGGGAAACTTTCCCCGCAGTTGAACTTTGACCCGTCAAACGCCTCTGTTAAAAAGGCCGAAAATGAATATAAAAGTATGGGTTAAATTTTGAAGTTTAAGCTGAAATACATGTGTGAATTGACCACTAGACGAGAACAAGAATTTGGCGTGAGGGTGAAAACGTGATAAATTCATATGATATAGACTACAAATGTGACGTCGGGAATCGGAGTGGTACTAATTCTGTCGCTAGTATGTACGACGTTGATTCGGGCAACGGACACACTTTCTTCAACTTCATGTCGAGGCGAATGAAATGAATGCAAGTACAGGTTACTTTCGTTTTGAACACGGTTGATTAAGCAAAGCACAATGCTTCTTGGATATCGAAGAGAACTAAAATATGGATATTGCGAAGCTAACATTTTAAATCATGGATGGCGTAGTCGCATAAGTATAATTTTCTCGGCAGGACGAATAAAAGAGCACCGAACTGTAAACAAAATAGTAAACAAACAATGCTTGGGTGGTTTACAGCAATCTGCTGAAGCCAGATGTTAGTATTATGTTACTGGGTTTCAGTTTATTGAACAACGTGTTGGTTAGCCTTCGATATCTTATCATGTAGACCATATTCTCTGACGTAATCAATACCGTGTTCTTTTGATACAGGGGTATGGTGCTATGACAAGGCACTTTTGGGGATAATCGCTTCCTCTGTTGTGGCTGGTGTTTTCTTCATCCTCATTGTTGTCATGGCAATAATGGTCACCATTTGGTAAGTATTGACGCCGTGCTTCATATTTCACCGCAGACGGTTTTACAATACTTGATAAAAATTACTATTGTTTTAAATATGTAACCCATATCTTATATCGACATGTAAGATGTGTTTTCGTTTTATTAGGGGCCATATTCTTATAATTAACATAACCAAAGTATGAATCAAAACAGACGGATCTTTTTAATTCTTCTCTTTGGCTTAAATTTGATATGCAAATATGAACCGTGCTTTATATCAATATAGTTGATTGAAGAATAATTGTATGTAATTAAATGCAATTTATCATCTTGTGACATCTACATACATATACATCGATAAATCTCTTTGACATGGATTGATTCCTATAAATTAATTCGTTTATGGTTGATTTATTGCTGAACGTAAGTGGTAAACAATGTTTAATAAGGGTTGTGTCGTCTGATTGAGACAGAATGTTTGGTTTTACACAAGCGGAGAAAACTATAGAAATAATGTTCTGTATTTTTATTTGACTGGAATCTATATGTAAATTGTATGGAACGTTTCAAAGTTCTTTTCTCGTTTTTATAGCTTCATGATGAAGACAAAGTTAAGACATTCGAAAACGTCGATAATTTCATTTATCTTTGAAATGATTAAACACGGCCTGATCTTAAATAATACGAATCGCCAAGCGGTTTCATATTGACTAACGTTAGATAAAAAAATGTCGAATCCAGGAATGTAGGAACAGAATGCTAAGGAACTCTTGACGTCGTCACAAAGGGACACGAATATACAAACAGAACGATAAGTGACTCATTGGTGTCGCTGCGCGGAAATAAGAATGTACAAATAGAACGATAAGGAACTCCTTGTCGTCGTCTCGAGGGAACAAGAATGTACAAATAGAACGATAAGGAACTCCTTGACGTCGTCTCGAGGGAACAAGAATGTTAAACACAACACTAGGGAATTCTTGACGTCGTCGCAATGGGACACGAACGTACTAACATAATGATAAGGACTCATTGGTGTCGTTGCGAGGGGACACGAACGTACATACAGAACGATGAGGAACTCATTGGTGTCGTTGCGAGGGGACACAGGCGTACAAACAAAATGATAAGGAACTCATTGGTGTCGTTGCGAGGAGTCACAAGCGTACAAACAAAATGATAAGGAACTCATTGGTGTCGTTGCGAGGGAACACGAACGTATTTACAGAATGATAAAGAACTCATTGGTGTCGTTGCGAGGGGACACGAACGTACAAACAGAACGATAAGTGACTCATTGGTGTCGCTGCGCGGAAATAAGAACGTACAAATAGAACGATAAGGAACTCCTTGTCGTCGTCTCGAGGGAACAAGAATGTACAAATAGAACGATAAGGAACTCCTTGACGTCGTCTCGAGGGAACAAGAATGTTAAACACAACACTAGGGAATTCTTGACGTCGTCGCAATGGGACACGAACGTACTAACATAATGATAAGGACTCATTGGTGTCCTTGCGAGGGGACACGAACGTACATACAGAACGATGAGGAACTCATTGGTGTCGTTACGAGGGGACACAGGCGTACAAACAAAATGATAAGGAACTCATTGGTGTCGTTGCGAGGAGTCACAACCGTACAAACAAAATGATAAGGAACTCATTGGTGTCGTTGCGAGGGAACACGAACGTATTTACAGAATGATAAAGAACTCATTGGTGTCGTTGCGAGGGGACACGAACGTACAAACAGAATGATAAGGAACACATTGGTGTCGCTGCGAGGGGACACGAACGTATTTACAGAATGATAAGGAACACATTGGTGTTGCTGCGAAGGGACACAAGCGTACAAACAAATGATAAGAAACTCATTGGTGTCGTTGCGAGGGAACACGAACGTATTTACAGAATGATAAAGAACTCATTGGTGTCGTTGCGAGGGGACACAAGCGTACAAACAGAATGATAAGGAACACATTGGTGTCGTTGCGAGGGGACACAGGCGTACAAACAAAATGATAAGGAACTCATTGGTGTCGTTGCGAGGAGTCACAAGCGTACAAACAAAATGATAAGGAACTCATTGGTGTCGTTGCGAGGGAACACGAACGTATTTACAGAATGATAAAGAACTCATTGGTGTCGTTGCGAGGGGACACGAACGTACAAACAGAACGATAAGTGACTCATTGGTGTCGCTGCGCGGAAATAAGAATGTACAAATAGAACGATAAGGAACTCCTTGTCGTCGTCTCGAGGGAACAAGAATGTACAAATAGAACGATAAGGAACTCCTTGACGTCGTCTCGAGGGAACAAGAATGTTAAACACAACACTAGGGAATTCTTGACGTCGTCGCAATGGGACACGAACGTACTAACATAATGATAAGGACTCATTGGTGTCCTTGCGAGGGGACACGAACGTACATACAGAACGATGAGGAACTCATTGGTGTCGTTACGAGGGGACACAGGCGTACAAACAAAATGATAAGGAACTCATTGGTGTCGTTGCGAGGAGTCACAAGCGTACAAACAAAATGATAAGGAACTCATTGGTGTCGTTGCGAGGGAACACGAACGTATTTACAGAATGATAAAGAACTCATTGGTGTCGTTGCGAGGGGACACGAACGTACAAACAGAATGATAAGGAACACATTGGTGTCGCTGCGAGGGGACACGAACGTATTTACAGAATGATAAGGAACACATTGGTGTTGCTGCGAAGGGACACAAGCGTACAAACAAAATGATAAGAAACTCATTGGTGTCGTTGCGAGGGAACACGAACGTATTTACAGAATGATAAAGAACTCATTGGTGTCGTTGCGAGGGGACACGAACGTACAAACAGAATGATAAGGAACACATTGGTGTCGCTGCGAGGGGACACGAACGTACAAACAGAATGATAAGGAACACATTGGTGTTGCTGCGAAGGGACAAAAGCGTACAAACAAAATGATAAGAAACTCATTGGTGTCGTTGCGAGGGAACACGAACGTATTTACAGAATGATAAAGTACTCATTGGTGTCGTTGCGAGGGGACACAAGCGTACAAACAGAACGATAAGGAACTTATTGGTGTCGCTGCGAGGGGACACGAACGTACAAACAGAATGATAAGGAACACATTGGTGTTGCTGCGAAGGGACACAAGCGTACAAACAAAATGATAAGAAACTCATTGGTGTCGTTGCGAGGGGACACAAGCGTACAAACAAAATGATAAGGAACACATTGGTGTCGTTGCGAGGGGACACAAACGTACAAACAAAATGATAAGGAACTCATTGGTGTCGTTGCGAGGGGACACAAGCGTACAAACAAAATGATAAGGAACTCATTGGTGTCGTTGCGAGGGGACACAAGCGTACAAACAAAATGATAAGAAACTCATTGGTGTCGTTGCGAGGGGACACAAACGTACAAACAGAATGATAAGGAACACATTGGTGTCGTTGCGAGGGGACACGAACGTACAAACAGAATGATAAGGAACACATTGGTGTCGCTGCGAAGGGACACAAGCGTACAAACAAAATGATAAGAAACTCATTGGTGTCGTTGCGAGGGGACACAAGCGTACAAACAAAATGATAAGAAACTCATTGGTGTCGTTGCGAGGGGACACGAACGTAAAACAGAACGATGAGGAACTCATTGGTGTCGTTGCGAGGGGACACAAGCGTACAAACAAAATGATAAGGAACTCATTGGTGTCGTTGCGAGGGGACACAAGCGTACAAACAAAATGATAAGAAACTCATTGGTGTCGTTGCGAGGGAACACGAACGTATTTACAGAATGATAAAGAACTCATTGGTGTCGTTGCGAGGGGACACAAGCGTACAAACAGAATGATAAGGAACACATTGGTGTCGTTGCGAGGGGACACGAACGTACAAACAGAATGATAAGGAACACATTGGTGTTGCTGCGAAGGGACACAAGCGTACAAACAAAATGATAAGAAACTCATTGGTGTCGTTGCGAGGGGACACAAGCGTACAAACAAAATGATAAGAAACTCATTGGTGTCGTTGCGAGGGGACACGAACGTAAAACAGAACGATGAGGAACTCATTGGTGTCGTTGCGAGGGGACACAAGCGTACAAACAGAACGATAAGGAACTTATTGGTGTCGCTGCGAGGGGACACGAACGTACAAACAGAATGATAAGGAACACATTGGTGTTGCTGCGAAGGGACACAAGCGTACAAACAAAATGATAAGAAACTCATTGGTGTCGTTGCGAGGGGACACAAGCGTACAAACAAAATGATAAGAAACTCATTGGTGTCGTTGCGAGGGGACACGAACGTAAAACAGAACGATGAGGAACTCATTGGTGTCGTTGCGAGGGGACACAAGCGTACAAACAAAATGATAAGGAACTCATTGGTGTCGTTGCGAGGGGACACAAGCGTACAAACAAAATGATAAGAAACTCATTGGTGTCGTTGCGAGGGAACACGAACGTATTTACAGAATGATAAAGAACTCATTGGTGTCGTTGCGAGGGGACACAAGCGTACAAACAGAATGATAAGGAACACATTGGTGTCGTTGCGAGGGGACACGAACGTACAAACAGAATGATAAGGAACACATTGGTGTCGCTGCGAGGGGACACGAACGTACAAACAGAATGATAAGGAACACATTGGTGTTGCTGCGAAGGGACAAAAGCGTACAAACAAAATGATAAGAAACTCATTGGTGTCGTTGCGAGGGAACACGAACGTATTTACAGAATGATAAAGAACTCATTGGTGTCGTTGCGAGGGGACACAGGCGTACAAACAAAATGATAAGGAACTCATTGGTGTCGTTGCGAGGGGACACAAGCGTACAAACAAAATGATAAGGAACTCATTGGTGTCGTTGCGAGGGGACACAAGCGTACAAACAAAATGATAAGAAACTCATTGGTGTCGTTGCGAGGGAACACGAACGTATTTACAGAATGATAAAGAACTCATTGGTGTCGTTGCGAGGGGACACAAGCGTACAAACAGAATGATAAGGAACACATTGGTGTCGTTGCGAGGGGACACGAACGTACAAACAGAATGATAAGGAACACATTGGTGTTGCTGCGAAGGGACACAAGCGTACAAACAAAATGATAAGAAACTCATTGGTGTCGTTGCGAGGGGACACAAGCGTACAAACAAAATGATAAGGAACACATTGGTGTCGTTGCGAGGGGACACAAGCGTACAAACAAAATGATAAGGAACACATTGGTGTCGTTGCGAGGGGACACAGGCGTACAAACAAAATGATAAGGAACTCATTGGTGTCGTTGCGAGGGGACACAAGCGTACAAACAAAATGATAAGGAACTCATTGGTGTCGTTGCGAGGGGACACAAGCGTACAAACAAAATGATAAGAAACTCATTGGTGTCGTTGCGAGGGAACACGAACGTATTTACAGAATGATAAAGAACTCATTGGTGTCGTTGCGAGGTGACACAAGCGTACAAACAGAATGATAAGGAACACATTGGTGTCGTTGCGAGTGGACACGAACGTACAAACAGAATGATAAGGAACACATTGGTGTCGCTGCGAAGGGACACAAGCGTACAAACAAAATGATAAGAAACTCATTGGTGTCGTTGCGAGGGGACACAAGCGTACAAACAAAATGATAAGAAACTCATTGGTGTCGTTGCGAGGGGACACGAACGTAAAACAGAACGATGAGGAACTCATTGGTGTCGTTGCGAGGGGACACAAGCGTACAAACAAAATGATAAGGAACTCATTGGTGTCGTTGCGAGGGGACACAAGCGTACAAACAAAATGATAAGAAACTCATTGGTGTCGTTGCGAGGGAACACGAACGTATTTACAGAATGATAAAGAACTCATTGGTGTCGTTGCGAGGGGACACAAGCGTACAAACAGAATGATAAGGAACACATTGGTGTCGTTGCGAGGGGACACGAACGTACAAACAGAATGATAAGGAACACATTGGTGTTGCTGCGAAGGGACACAAGCGTACAAACAAAATGATAAGAAACTCATTGGTGTCGTTGCGAGGGGACACAAGCGTACAAACAAAATGATAAGAAACTCATTGGTGTCGTTGCGAGGGGACACGAACGTAAAACAGAACGATGAGGAACTCATTGGTGTCGTTGCGAGGGGACACAAGCGTACAAACAGAACGATAAGGAACTTATTGGTGTCGCTGCGAGGGGACACGAACGTACAAACAGAATGATAAGGAACACATTGGTGTTGCTGCGAAGGGACACAAGCGTACAAACAAAATGATAAGAAACTCATTGGTGTCGTTGCGAGGGGACACAAGCGTACAAACAAAATGATAAGAAACTCATTGGTGTCGTTGCGAGGGGACACGAACGTAAAACAGAACGATGAGGAACTCATTGGTGTCGTTGCGAGGGGACACAAGCGTACAAACAAAATGATACGGAACACATTGGTGTCGTTGCGAGGGGACACAAGCGTACAAACAAAATGATAAGAAACTCATTGGTGTCGTTGCGAGGGAACACGAACGTATTTACAGAATGATAAAGAACTCATTGGTGTCGTTGCGAGGGGACACAAGCGTACAAACAGAATGATAAGGAACACATTGGTGTCGTTGCGAGGGGACACGAACGTACAAACAGAATGATAAGGAACACATTGGTGTCGCTGCGAGGGGACACGAACGTACAAACAGAATGATAAGGAACACATTGGTGTTGCTGCGAAGGGACAAAAGCGTACAAACAAAATGATAAGAAACTCATTGGTGTCGTTGCGAGGGAACACGAACGTATTTACAGAATGATAAAGAACTCATTGGTGTCGTTGCGAGGGGACACAAGCGTACAAACAGAACGATAAGGAACTTATTGGTGTCGCTGCGAGGGGACACGAACGTACAAACAGAATGATAAGGAACACATTGGTGTTGCTGCGAAGGGACACAAGCGTACAAACAAAATGATAAGAAACTCATTGGTGTCGTTGCGAGGGGACACAAGCGTACAAACAAAATGATAAGAAACTCATTGGTGTCGTTGCGAGGGGACACGAACGTAAAACAGAACGATGAGGAACTCATTGGTGTCGTTGCGAGGGGACACAAGCGTACAAACAGAACGATAAGGAACTTATTGGTGTCGCTGCGAGGGGACACGAACGTACAAACAGAATGATAAGGAACACATTGGTGTTGCTGCGAAGGGACACAAGCGTACAAACAAAATGATAAGAAACTCATTGGTGTCGTTGCGAGGGGATACAAGCGTACAAACAAAATGATAAGAAACTCATTGGTGTCGTTGCGAGGGGACACGAACGTAAAACAGAGCGATGAGGAACTCATTGGTGTCGTTGCGAGGGGACACAAGCGTACAAACAAAATGATAAGAAACTCATTGGTGTCGTTGCGAGGGGACACAAGCGCACAAGCAAAATGATAAGGAACTCATTGGTGTCGTTGCGAGGGGACACGAACGTAAAACAGAACTATAGGGATTATGTCTAATGTATTAGACACTATATATGTTGGACTGGATGGAAACGTCATAGGTTTTGATATGTAATAAGATTTCAATCGGTCCACTGTCCATCCTTTTGCTACACTCTAAAATGTCTGATAAATGTCATGTCGAAATTTGTGTGATGTGAATAATAACAATAAGGATTTTTTTTACAAATTATCTCAATCAGAATTTAATTTCACAGTATTTAAACCAATAGAAAAAATTGGGGAATGTATCTTTTATGGCAGCATTTCTAAATTTGAAATAAAAACGTGAGAACATCTAAAACGTTGAGACAGATGTTTTATATTATGAATTAGTGCTGTAACTGAATGGCAATTTGGAATCAATATACACTGATAGCCGCGTATGTGAATGATATAATATCCTTTGAGATTTAAGTATATTCCTTTTTTATCAATTTATTCATTTTTGTCACCTTTTGCAATATTGAATTTTCATTTAATTAGGGAAGACATTGAGATAGCGAAGGGCAAGGTAAAGATTCCTCGACACAGGTACAACCGCTTCAGAGTTCACACTCCGGACAGTTCGATCTCCGCTGACCACACCATTGAAATGACCGGTGTGCCCATTTGGGCCGGAATTACACCTTCGTGGAGAGGTAAGGGTTCCATCAAGAAAATACATTATGGAAAATAGCATAAATGAGTATCGGGATGGTTTTGGTTGCTCAAATTGCACATTCATTCTTTTTTCTGATGAAAAGTTGTTTTGTCTTGTGGTAGTGCAAAGACGCATAAGGTGCAAGGATTTAAAAAAAGTTATTTATGAAAATAAATTTGGCAAGTTCTTAGGACAAAAAACAAACAACTGCAAATCGGTAATAAGGTAACTACAGGACTGATTATTTTTCATTACAAATTAACCTAAGCACTGTTGTTTATAATTTTTCTTGTGGACTTTGCAATACACTTTTTAAAAAAATAAACTTTGCGTTGCGTAGACAAGGGGAGATAATATCAGAGGTAATTCCTGCTAATACGCTGTTCTACTTAAATATGTAGTTGAAAAGGAACAACCTGTTTTACGATAGACATTCAAAATCTGAAAAAGAATTGAAAAAAGACAAAAATCACGGACTTAGACGTACATATATACACAAGTCCGGGATAAAGCTGCTTGTAAAATGATTACATGTTTGTTGTTTCTTTATACAGAAGCAGAACCAATACAAATACCTAGGTGAGTTTGGTCATCAAACGTCTCAAGCGCATCTCATTGCTTACAAGTTTAATCAATTGAAAATCTGTGCAGTGTCCTTTGTCATCTTTCCATTTTATCACCTTTAACCGAAAATATTTCGGTATATCTAAACTTGAATTGGTCCAACTTATAACAATGAAACTGTTACATACATTAATGTCCATTGTAACCGTCTTAGATAGAGACAGTTCTATTTCTCTGATCTGGATACTGTACTTACGTATCCATGTCTCCAACCTCGCCATTAACATAACCTTGTCTATGAACCATCCTCAATACCCCAGGGGTTACGATCACTTTCGCTCTCTACCCCTGGAACATGTCATGGGAAAATTGAAGCACAAGCAAAGTAATTTGATTGGTTCCAGCAGAAAAAAAAAACAATCACACGTTGGCACGCCCCCTTTGAAGATTATAAAGGGGCGTCAACCAACTTCAAAGTCATTACAGTATACCATTATCGGACCCCGAGATTCGATTGATGTACACTAAAGGATCGAACTAGTCTTTCCGTCTTGTCCACAAGGTATCGCACTTCACTTGCCATGACATGTTCCAGTGGAGACAAAGAGTGATTTCGTATCACTGTCTTTGACCTAGATACTGTAGTAACGCTGTAACTGACCTAGATACTGTTGTATCGTTATCTCTGACCTAGATACTGTTGTAACGTTGTGACTGACGTAGATACTATTGTATCGTTATCTCTGACCTAGATACTGTTGTAACGTTGTCACTGATGTAGATACTGTTGTAACATTTTGACTGACCCAGATATTCGCGTATACTTTTACCTCTGACCTAGATACTGATTTATCCATACCTCCTACTTAGGCACTGCCGTATCCTTCCCTCTGACCTATACACTGAGGTATCATATCCTCTGACCTAGATACTGATTTTTTAGCATAGATATTGACATGTCTTTTTCGCTGACCTAGTTACTGACGAGTCCTTGTTTCTGACCTAGATAGTAACGGATCCTTCTATGTTATTTTGCCAGTGATCACAGCCATCCAGAAGATCAAGTGGTATGTATGATTTTCTGTTTCTATTTTCTATTATTTTTTTCCGGACTAAATCCCTCACTTGTTTGCCATCTCTCTTGGGTATAAAAGCCTTCTACATGTAATTGAACAAAGGGAAAAAACTCTTACAATAATTAAAAAAAAAAGAAAACACGAGAAATGATGTCTAAACGAATGCATACTGGACTTCGTTTTGTGTTTATAGGAGAGAGAATTCTATTTCACGCAAAGAATGTCGAATGGATCACAATCAGATCCTGCTGTGATTATCTCAGAAGCCAACGACGACAGCGACCAACAAACCGGATATGATCATCAAATGGCATCCAAACGGACTTCCGGTTCAACAAATAGACTTTCCTCAAATCGTCATTCTGGTTCAACTCAACGGGTGTCCGGTGCTACCTTGAATACCACACTGCCATCTAGTGCTAGAAATAGCCACGGGGCATACTCAACAGCAGCGCGGGTGTCTAATTCCAATTTGTCACGTACGCATTCAGAAGTACTTTTGGTTCCCGGAAGTGAAATGACTATGGACAGCCATCGCGCTGGATCTATCGCAACTTTGGACCGTATGACAGGAACAGACGAAAAAGGTAACAATTTCCTATTCATTATCATTTTCATGGTAAAAGAAACATGCTTGTTACTATGTTTTCAAAGGAGGGTGATCTCGACTTGCTCAAATCGTAATACAGTTTCAAATTAATTTCTTAATGCATTATTAATGCAGACTTCATACTGATGGTAAACTATGATTATTTTGATTTGTGCTTTATTTTGTAGTGACATCATTCTAAGGAGTCATTCTTCAGAAATATGACAGAACACACTTTGTCTCTTTATCTGCCTCAGCAAGACAGTGCTACTACAAGCGAACAGAGATCGTGTTAATAACAATCAAAGTTTGTCGAGTTCGCAGGAAGGAGGAGGATTTGGGTGTTGGATGTGAAATGTTACTGCGGAATGCATGTTACATTGTTTATGAGGACTCGCCTCTTTTCCAGATAGGCTAAACTGTTATGTAAAGTGCCAATTGGTTCATGTTCAGAAACATCTAGAAAATGAAAATTCGGAATACAAGATTAATGACCATCTTTGAATAAGGAGAGTAAAAGACGATAATTCCTATAAAGGACTTCCATAGGTAGCCTGTTTTATATCTACCGTAGACTGACGTCTCAGTAAAGCATTCAGAACGATTATCCGGATTAATGTTGAGAGATGGTCACTTTCGTCGTGTTCGGATTATTGAAACAAGGTTTCAGTTTTGGTACCTAAATGACCATATCAACAGCGTTCCGTCTTCGACTTTAAACGGACATCACGATAAAAGCATTTATTTTCCTATTGATTGTACATATCGTATGTGATAAACGTTTCTATGCTATCCCGATATTCACAGTCGATTTCTTATGTCCAAATTGACGACTTCTTTGGTTCAGGAAACCCCTCTCAAAGTGAGCCGCTGATGTTACGTAATAATTTTGAAAATAAGGCAAACACGAACACCTAATGGCGGACTGAAATGTCAGTGACAGTAGTGACACAGAAAGTAAAATGGAGTTTTTCATCATCGGGTTTTGTTACAGGTATGGTTAATGTTATTTGATAGCTCTAAGTCAATGCAGAATTACGAATTAAATGACGTTAATGGCGCGACCGAATAAAGGCAGGAAGCTATATTTTATACATGCGACGGTGCGCATGCGTTATCATATATGACGCAAAAAATTTACATAACTGAATTTATGAATTACCTCTTTGTGAGCATATTTCAGCGAAAACCAGCTGACATTGTTCATAAGGTTATACAGTTGATATAAACACAACATCTACATGATGAAAATATATCAGTAAAACAATTTTACGGTGATGTTGCTTTAATGATGATCAGACTAGCATTACAAACATGTTACTCTCCGAGTGATAATGATCTGAAAAAAAATTGACAAATTAGTATCAAACTACTGCACTTAATCGGAATGCAACTGAGATAAGGAGAAGAAAGGGGAGAGTGCATTTGCTTGTTTGTTTTGTTTGTTTGTTTACTAGATTTATTGTCCCGTCAACTGCCAGGTTCATTTTGAGGTGGTGTCATCACATAGTAGCATGTGGCTACCTCACTAAACAAATTACAGAAGGTCGGAAAATACCCTCCAAAACAATTTTGGTAAAGTGTCCGCTCAAACACAAAGCTTAGATTTCCGTGAAACGGTAACAGTCCTGGAGTAAGGATCGCCGAACCACGCCACGTTCAACGTTTAGCTGGCTTAGCTATGATGGCCTCTTCTAAAACGAAAGAATGAAAAATAGTACCAGCATATGAACAAATGTTGCGACTGATCAAAGTTCATTGTTTCAAAATGTTTTCACGTATTTGAGTAGAAATGCATATTTTCAGTCTCACTTGACAAACGAGCTTAAATTGGTTCCACATGATTGGACTGACAAGTAAGATTTTTCAAAAATTATTTCAAATTACATCATCCGACACCGAAATGGAGAAAATGGGACATTTGTGTGATTAACTTCAAATCGATATTGTAAAAGCTTGGGTGGAACCTGTCGTTTGAACCAACATTAACTTGACTTTTTGTCTCTTGTCAATATATCAATTAATCTGTTTGGTTATTAAGTTAGTATACCTATATATATATATACATTTTGTATTTATCAGCTATTATCATAGTTCATTATCCATTAAATATTAAGATATACTTACACAATATTTATAATCATTTTTTAAAGAAAAAAATTAAGTCATATTGCGTGTCAAAGACTCGTGCCGTATATCGGAGATGTAACTAAACTGAAATATCTAAATATCTATATTTATGTTGTGGAGACGTAAAGAAACCGGAATAGAGCTTAAAAAAAACAAGAATCATTTGTTTTTTGCCGTACTTGTTGAAAATTACAGGTGTGCTTGTATTTTCAAGCGAATGTTTGGATAAGTAATTTAGTAAATGCCATTTTATAAAACGACCATCGATTAAATCAATGTTAGGGGAACATCTTAATCCACCTCGTGGAGTAATGAATATTAACTCTCGTGAAAATTCAGTAGTTACATTTGAAACCTCTCAATTCGTACCTGTATTTGTATTGTCATATGAATAACATCGTATTTATTTCATTGTCAACACTTAAGTTTTCATCAAGGTCATGTACATGTTTAATGTTTGCACATACGTATGAATGATGTTTAAGCGTACATATGCGTTTAAAAGTGTTCTATATATATAACGAGTGTTCCTCGTAACAGTCTTCCTCATTAGTATACATGCAACAGCTATAAGCCTAACGCACTCATCTTAAAATTAGCAAACTTCATTACAAGTATTTTCCCTTGTAACATGGTGTTTATTTGAAATATGCATTGTAACAAAGAATTTCTGATAAAGACATCTTTATCATGGAGTTGTCTGTCCATTTTTCTGAGGTTTCTCTAACAGGGAATTTGTTTATTTTTATTAGCGAATAAATCTTTATCTTGATAAGTTTCCTGGCAAGAAAGAGTCTTGTGTACGTCTAACTCGACACTAAATTATTCTTATTCCAAACTAATCTGTATGTGATTAAATGCCTATCTTACTTTGTATATCTTTCCAATAAAATTTATGTTTAAATCAATATCACCCGATGTCTTCCTCGTTCACATTTCGCCTCAGAAAAATACATCCAGTCCATTGTCCAGATCCAATGTGGCCGTCTGTCAGCAGTTTTGTTTTCTTAATCATTTAAAACAGTCAAAACTATGAATCATGGATAATTTACATATGAATTTTGAAAAACTGCTCAAGAAATTGAAGTCTTTTTTATTGTCAAAATTCAAGATGGTCGCTTGTTCGCCATTTTGCTTTCTTGATCAATCCCAAAATCGAAAGAACACAAGGGGCAAAGGGATACATTTATATTAAAAATTTGAGAAAGGTCCATTCAGTGCATTGAACGTCTAAAGAAACACAGACAAGAAACTTTCGACTTTAAAATCCAAGATGACCATCTGATCAGTTACAAAATCAAAAGCGGCTCTATGGACCTTAGGAACCTTCATATGAAATTTGAGGAAAATCCCCCAACACTCGTCAAGAAATAGCGATAACAATAAATGTTTAAGGACGGATCACGGAAGCAGTGCGATTTGAATACCCCTCAGATAGTGGGCTTAAAGCCCAACATTATCACCGCGTGTTATATATACATTGTATATATGTTTTTACGAAGGAGCGATAACTCTTAATAGAGACCTACGTCTTCGGCCGTGTATAGTGAAAGTCATGACATGCCCAGTTATCTCCCTTATATCAAATGAACGCGACAAACATTTTCAGCAGCACAGGGATTTATCAAGACCAATACAGTCCATGTTTATGGATCATGGGTCGAGAATTTGTGCCAAATCCCTGTGTACAACAGTGTTTCGATTATGCGATATCGTAATGAAAGGCGAGCGTTAAGGAATAAGATTGTCCGTCATGTTGCTCTATTGAACAAGTGAAAGTGTGTGAAAGTAGTCCTCTTATATGACTTTCATATATTTTTTCCTATGAAATTACCACCTACATACGCATCGCTTGATCCACGATATATCAGGACTTCACTACTCACAGATAGACGAGAAGGAAAGCCCCAACAAAACGTAATCAGAAGTGGGCGTTGTCAACCTCTAGTAGCTTGAAGGAGCGAAGAAAAACAATGAATTCGTCTGCTGCTTTGAAACGCGTACGTGTTAAAGTAAATGTTTTTTATTACCGTGGACACGTGCAGTATATGTCAAAATTAGTCGCGATTACAGACAAATTGTTTGTTTCCCAAGATGGCTGTTTTTGGATAAGGTCCATGCAATATTAGCAATGGCAATTGAAATCTTCGAAATTCAGAATCGATTTCTGCACATTAAAGCATCGCCATATCATCTTACATTTGATGTTGTTGTTACGCAAAACAAAAAACAAAAAAAAAAACCGTAGAACTTCGGATAACAATCGTTTATGAGCATATTCGCTCGCTAACTCTAGCGAAAGCACATTCGCTAGATATTCATGCAAATAACACCCGCGTGGAGCTTTACAACGGGTAAATTAAGACATAGCGCGCCCAATTTTCGTTCTAGATATCATTTCGTTATGTTGAAACATGTTTGCGTACGGTTTTTTTTTATTTTCTCACTTTCTGATTGAGCAAAGTGATTCAATTCGACTGGAAGATCTTCAGTCTGGTAAAGTATGGAAACATTCTTTTCTTCGATTCAGAACTGTACTAACATAGTATTAATAACATTGTGAATACGTTGTTATACGTTGCACATCAAAGAAGAAGGATGCCGTTTTATAAGTAAAATTGATGAGGATGTGAAATTCAAGCACTCAGGGCTGGTTATATTCCCATAATTACCATTATAGAATCATACACAGTGATTAAAGATCCCGATCGTTGACATGATTTTCATATACAAAACCATATGACATAGCACTGTTCAAATTTTGATTGCATGGTTAGTTATATATTCTACAAGGCGTTCAGCTTCTCTCTTTCCGGAATCGAATGCTCCATGTGTTGTAGAATACCACCGTGAATGTGTAGCTTCTCCTGCGAACAAAACGATTGGTTTCTCGTCGTCATTGTACAGTGGTTCCGATAGCGTAGTGATATCGGCGGGAGTGGACTCCATGTTAATATAAGAGTAGGACCCGAGGGTGAGGGGATCGCAGCACCAAGAACTCCTCAATATACTGGTGGGTTCGGGAACGTCCGGGTTTTTCAGAAATTGACGCAAGACATCTGTACACGTTTTACTGACTTCCGCATCCTGTAGTTGTTCCATGTGAAGTGCAGCGCTGCTACTGATCCAAGCAACCAGAACTGTCGGGTTATCCAGTACTTCGTCAAAACTGAAAATCCGTTTGTACCACTCCGACTTCTCGTCGACATCAGCATATTTACCGGACCAAGCTAGTTTAATACTAGCTGATCCCGGTTTCCAAAATGGATTTTCGTAGTAGAGGAAAACTTTGTTGACTCTTCCAAATCCCATTTTTCTAATGGATTCACATTTACCTGCCGGAAGCTGTGGTCTGAAGAAAGATTTCTCTTCAACTGCTTTCTTCAGCACGCCAAGAGAACACGTGACTATTAAATGATCACATGTGTAAAATTTGTTCTCTCCACCAATCAACTTACATGAAACTTTAATAAGACTGGGTCCATGTTTTGATTGGTCCCAATCTATATTCGTCACCAATGTTCCTAGTTTGATTGTATCTGTTTCAAAATCATTTGTCAAGGTTTTTACTACCTCTAAGAATCCTTTCGGTATTTTAACATCCCCACCAGGTATTTCTTCATAAGCTCCGTCATACTGTAGCGACATTAGACTCAGGTTGTCCCCAGTATGAAAACCCAGGTAATTTAACATGGTGTTGGCCATAAGCTGAAGTTCTCCTCTATCCTCCAAGGGATATTTGTCGATTTCGGCTTCTAGTCGTTCTCTGAAAAAATCGCCTACGCTAGAGCTTGTCTGGATGTTTCGATCGAAATAAATGCCAGTTTCTTCTTCTAACTTCAAGAATTGTTTCCAGAGCTTATCGCCGAGATTTTTGTCCATTCGTCTACCGTCTTCTGTGTAAAAATGACCTTCCATCCTACAGGTGAAAAATGTTAAGTTAAAAATTAAAAAAACGAACAGCGTAAATTATATCAACATTTCTTTCACTCCTTAACGAGTTTATCTCCGATTACTTCGGTGTTAATACCGATGTTCACAAAACAACAATGGCAATGTTTTAAGGAACACAGCTCCTCTGTTCGAATTCTCAGAAACGATCATGTTAAATGATTTAAACTATGTCATTTCTATTACATTACGTTTTCTACTGGGCATACTTATGTCAAGGTATGTAAGACTGGGTGTAGTTTAAATCTCTGTCGTAGAAAAAAAACCATCTATTGATGCCCTAAACATGGAAAACTGATACCATTATTCAAACGATATAGCACATAAAAGTTTGCACGCTGTACTATGAAAATATCGTTTCAGAAGTATATGTGAATTCACATTCAAGAACCATCACTTCAACTTGTCCAGAGGTTTAGGTTTGCTAAGAACCATCAACGTGTGTCACGCTCAGAGTAGTAGGTTTCCTTACCAAACAGGGACCGACATATTCAGCACTATCTCTGTGAAGCTGCAGTAATTGTAAATTGTCGGCATATGAACAGGCCGCTGTAACATGGCGTTTCTAACGAAGAAAAAAATTAAGTACATATTCATGTAGTAAGCAGCTTTCTTGGTATACTCACCTGTCGAGATGAACAAGCGGTTCCAGGAGACCTTTATCCAGAGCTAGTTTGTATACAGGGTTGTGAGCTCTACCATGGATCCAATTAGCACCCAACTCCACGATGGCATTGTCACCGGAAGCCTTTTTACCAAATTCCGTTGAATGTATCCTTCCGCCAATTCTAAAAGAAATATGAATGCTTTAATATGACATACCAAAAACTCTCGTCGGACAATTCAACTCGGAGATGCTGTTCTTGTTTCTGTGACGGATAGTGTCACATTTCATTTCTGCACGTGTTTCACATGCCATACCATGTTACAAGGACTGTTAAATGGTAACTTAGTAATTATAACAATCAATTATTGTTTATTGGGTCTGAATACTCACAAGCCTGAACATTGGAATAACCATGCTCGATACTCCAAGGGTTAACATCACTTTCGCTCTCTGCACCATTGGGACATCTCACTTAAAAATTGAAAGCACAAGGAGAGTAATTTGATTTGACTTGCGTAAGCAAAACTGACCAATCACAAAATAATACGCTCTTTCGAAGATTACAAAGGAGCGACACTCAACTTCACAGCCTGCACAACAAACTGTTATGCAACATCAAGATTTATTTGATGTACATCAAAGGATCAAACTAGTCTTCTTGTCTTATCCAAATAGTGTCGCACATAGAACCCTCCATTTTGCCGTGAAACAATTTAAAAGGTGCAGAGAGAGATTGTGATCATAACGCATGGAGTATCGAGGATGTAGGAAAACACACCACTTCCATATGTTTTTATGTGTAGAGAATATTAGACAGATATCAGTCAGCTGTCTTTATGTTTAAAAAATGGAGTAATTTGTGTTATTTTTTTTAAGACCTGGATATAAAGCTAATTGACAATTATGTTGTGTGAATAAAGTTCTAGCTTTGATTTTTTTCACTTCGTTATTGATTTTAATTCATTTTAATTAGCATTCATTTATAAACATAGTTACACCATAGTTACAAATAGTACATCTATATATACAAACGTACTCTTTAAGTTTGTAATTATGACAACATATCTGGATTACTTCAAACTGACTTCCTTAACAGGTTGGGCAGATTGGAATAATGGGAGTACTTGGTTATTGAAAAAGGGGAATAACTCGAAATAAAAACATATATCTAAATTTAATGCCTTAATAGCCAATGCGATACTGATTATATTATAAAAATCACTTCTGTTCTCTAACTTTGTGCTATAAATACTAATTATGTCACTGATTTTGTTCTCCATTGACTACACCGTATGGCCATTCGGGAGTATATGCACTTGGTGCGTATGTCATAGGATTTTTAGCGAGAAAACCACTTGGGTGATAAAGTTTGCATTTTTGCAAAAAGCCAGACAGCCGAGTTATCATAGCCACTTTTTATGTAGAAATGTTGTATTGTTTATTGTGCCATGTAAAAAATATGTTGACTTTTTCATTTACAAATATTTAAAAGTACTTTATTTGTTTCCATTTCAAAGTACTTGCCCATTGGAGTAAACGATTTATTACTCGAAATCAGTAACTGTCACTCAAACTACTACTCATATGCTGGGTTTGTTCATAGACTGATTAAGTATTCTATCAAGTAAATCTCCACACCATAACAACAATATCAAATTCATTGAAAGCCGACAAAAATATATACAACAGTCCTTAAACGAGCGATCTGTTGTTAGTGGGCAGAACCGAATCAAGTTCGCCCCGGCCCGCGTTGCGTCAAAGCGGTTGTAAACAAGCATGGTTAGGTCAGAGACGTGTGCTTTATATACGTCACTAGTAAGGTCGTGAACTTTGAATTAGACGACCTGGCATGGAAAGGTTTTAAAGCGAATAAGATATAAGTATTATCGTTATATCTGACTAACTGTTACATATGATATTGCTCTGATGGATCCATACTTCAAAGGAGCATGTGGGACACTTTTCGCACATGGAACAGTTTACGCTCGCGACACTAAAATATGAACTAACCTCCTACTAGCTTCCAACACTACGACGTCTACAATTCCGTTTGCTTTGAGGTAGTGGGCAGAAGATATCCCTGCTATCCCTGCCCCCAGCACCAAGACCCGGTGGTGGGGCACTCTCGTGGTCATGGTGTCCCGATTTCAGTGTGTTCAGTCTATGATCAACTGAAGTCCCGTAGGCGTGGCGTACCATAGGCCTACTCAAAGTTCGTTGCGGGTACGAACTAGATAAAGCGGACACCGACATTAAATATCAAGTAAACACGTACTTTGTCTATTTTTTCTTTAAAAAAGTTTATCAACTTTTATATCCAAGTTGACACCACGTGTACAGGGAGTTTAAAATAATCAAGTAACTGAAAGACGGAGACAATTCCCAAAATATTAAAATCTCAGTGTGATAAAAAAAAATTACAGATATCAAAACAACCCGATGAAAACAAAAAGCCTATTGGCATGTATAGTCAACTTCAAATACGAATTACATCAGCAGTGAACTCTCCTTAACACAAATATTTTGTAATTGTGCATTAGTTTACATCAGTTCACATTACCCCACGTATCGCTCTGCATGGAAGCGAAACTTCAGTACTAGGAAATCCAATCTGGTGGCTTAGGTAAAAGTCGGCACATATTCTGATCTCCCAGAGTCACTGCCTTCGTTTCTCTGGTATTGCAGATTTCAAAATGGTAAAGATTTTAGGCCAAATGGGAGCCCGAAATGTTCGGCACACAGCTATCATTTTCTGTTCAAAGGATTCCCAATCATGACTCATATGTTCAGCAAGCAGGTACAATATCTCTAGCAGGAAGGTACCTATATATGGTTTTATAGGTACAATATCTCTAGCAGGTAGGTACCTATATATGGTTTTATACAATATCTCTAGCAGGTAGGTACCTATATCTGGTTTTATAGGTACAATATCTCTAGCAGGTAGGTACCTATATATGGTTTTATAGGTACAATATATCTAGCAGGTAGGTACAATATCTCTAGCAGGTAGGTACCTATATATGGTTTTATAGGTACAATATATCTAGCAGGTAGTTACTTGTATATGGTTTTATAGGTACAATATCTCTAGCAGGTAGGTACCTGTATATGGTTTTATAGGTACAATATCTCTAGCAGGTAGGTACCTGTATATGGTTTTATAGGTACAATATCTCTAGCAGGTAGGTACCTGTATATGGTTTTATAGGTACAATATCTCTAGCAGGTAGGTACAATATCTCTAGCAAGTAGGTACCTGTATATGGTTTTATAGGTACAATATCTCTAACAGATAGGTAAAATATTAATATCTCTAACAGGTAGGTACCTGTATATGGTTTTATAGGTACAATATCTCTAGCAGGTACGTACCTGTATATGGTTTTATAGATACAATATATCTAGCAGGTAGTTACTTGTATATGGTTTTATAGGTACAATATCTCTAGCAGGTAGGTACCTGTATATGGTTTTTAGGTACAATATATTTAGCAGGTAGGTACCTGTATATGGTTTTATAGGTACAATATCTCTAGTAGATACATACCTGTATATGGTTTTATAGGTACAATATCTCTAGCAGGTAGGTACATTATCTCTAGCAGGTAGGTACCTATATATGGTTTTATAGGTACAATATCTCTAGCAGGTAGGTACCTGTATATGGTTTTATAGGTACAATATCTCTAGCAGATAGGTACAATATTAATATCTCTAACAGGTAGGTACCTGTATATGGTTTTATAGGTACAATATCTCTAGCAGGTAGGTACATTATCTCTAGCAGGTAGGTACAATATCTCTAGCAGGTAGGTACCTTTATATGGTTTTATAGGTACATTATCTCTAGCATGTAGGTACCTGTATATGGTTTTATAGGTACAATATCTCTAGCATGTAGGTACCTGTATATGGTTTTATAGGTACAATATCTCTAGCAGGTAGGTACCTGTATATGGTTTCATAGGTACAATATATCTAGCAGGTAGGTACCTGTATATGGTATAAGTTGGGGATCTCATCTTTTCAAATGACACGACACATGAACTGTCCAGAAGGGAGGGAAGGCCTCCAAATAGGTACATTCTAATAGCTAGTTTTCTTTATTCCTTCATCTTCGGTAAGCTTGTCTATGGTTAAAGGGTGATTATTACAACTGCATCTGTATCATGATCCATGGATGGATCTTGGGGAAAGTTGACCCTAAGGCTAATCCTAGTAGCATAGCATAACATATGAACCATGTTTCCATGTGTGAGGTTGGACTCCATGGCTATATCTAATAGCTTAACTCAGTCTTTTTGTAAACTGCTACCTGTATATAGTTCTAAAATTTCATGTCATAATCCTTGGATCATTAAAGGATCATATGAGCTGAAAATTGGGATACACCGTTATTTGTTTATTTTGCTGAAATACAATTTTGTAATAATATAAGTAATTAAAAAGTCAAACTCAATGGAAACGTGCAAGAGTTTTTAATATACCACTACAACTACTACAGTGTGAGTTACTAATTTGATGTAACAGACTGAACATTTTCTCTGTTCTCCCCTCCTAGTTACGTTTCAGTGTCAACATGCCATAGGTTAACAATCTTATGTCTCTTTCAAATTCACCATCATTTTTACCAAAATTTTCAATAAAATATTCATAAGATTTTAATTTTGTTCTGTTTCAAGTATATCTATTCTTGAATCAATAAATTTCATTAACATGTTGAAAATTTGGTAAGCCGAAAAAGTTTTGTTGTGGTTAAATTTCCCAGACATGTGACCACTGTGACCCGTGGCTACCAGAAGGAACAGGAAAATGGCTGCCACACCATTAAACAGTCCATAAGAGGAAAGATATAAACACAAGGAATTTTCCATAAAAACGTAATTACTTAACTTTACTTACAACTCTATATACAAGCTATACATTACATATTTATCTATATTAATATACTTATCTTTTGCACAAATATTCAGATATTGGTTATGTTACAATTCAAAAGCCAATGACTGCGCCAAAGTTACAAATAAATTCACTATAATTTGTTCAATACTCTCAAGTAGGTATTAGTTCATGCTTAAACATAGTAGAAAATTAAAATGTAACATTTCTATGAGATGTTAAAGTAATTCTGGTTGTCATTACTCCTCTTACACTTGGTTGTCATGGAAACGATGAATTATACTTAGTTTCCATGAAAACACTGGAGTTTCCTGGTTACACATGTTAAACAAGCAAGCACAGATAAACTAATGTTGCTATAGATGATTATCTATGATCATAATATATAATATAGGTTATCACAATCTACCAAACAAATTGAAAGATTTACAAAAAGTAATCATTTTTTAACAATTCAAATATTTGTTAATAATGAAAACTGATTGGCTACATTAGAATAATCAAGATCTTACACTGAAATGTCTAACTAATACAAAATTTGTCAAATGTTGTTGTAAAATATGAAAGTAAAATTGATTGCATCACAAGGAGATCTTACAAAGATGTCCATCAAATACGTAATGAACAAAATCATGTTGAAAAAGTCCACTCAGATGTAATCATTCAATTACCATAGATTTACATAAATGTAAGACTCCTGTTTATAACATTAAGTCTAGACAATGAACTGCATTTCCATTGTGTTTATGGTGGTATGAATGCAACGGGATACAGGAAAACTGTTTGAGTGTGTAACAGTTCTATAAAATTTACTAGCACTGAAGAAAATATGCTGTAGTGTAACATTGTTCTCACTACCTCCATATATCTGTTCAACTGTTTTTTTTTTAAAGAATATTTAGATTAAGTTATCTTCTAGTCTATTCAAATTATGATAAATTGTAATCTTGAAGTCAGACTTGCTTCAAATTTATACAAGACTTAAGACTTTCATAAAGTTCTATGCAAAATATAAACTGTACATAAAGAAAATAACAACAAGAACCAAATGTGGTTTGTTTCTTATCTACACCAAAACACAACAAAACAACACCTACCACCTGCCGTCA
The DNA here is from genome assembly GCF_031769215.1 of Ylistrum balloti. Lineage (NCBI taxonomy): Eukaryota > Metazoa > Mollusca > Bivalvia > Pectinida > Pectinidae > Ylistrum > Ylistrum balloti. The sequence continues at coordinate 1,730,057 of NW_026782179.1, forward strand.
ATACACTCTTAGCTTAAAGCTGGACTCTTTTCACCCAAGGGAATAAGATATAATATGTACACATGAAATCAATCACAGCCAAATCAGCATTAATTTCAATTTTGTGAATTAAAAAAAAAATGATGCAATATGAATGAAATTTTGAAGTATGTGAAAATTAACAAATTTTACTAAAATGTCCTTTTGAGATAGTTGTTTATCAATCAGTCATGTGGTGATGACTCAATTTTTTCTTTTTTGATTTTCATCAATATCATTTTTATTTTGAATAAATTCCTTGGGTTGAATTATGAAAATTGTATATGGTGTATAACAATGAAAAGCAGAGACCATAACAAAGGCAATAACAGTGTGTAAAACTAATAAGATTTCTGACATAACACTCAACAAACTTGATATATATTTATATATAGTGATCACCATAGGTTTACACATCATTAGTGACAAAATCACACCAACCCACTGTCAGATATGGTAAAAATATTCAAGCTTACTCCAATATCAGTTAAATACTTCAATATTTCTTGCTGTAATCTACCAGCTCTTTAAAAGTAAACAAGAAAACAATCTTACTGGTGTTTGTTGTATATGTCTAGATTTATTTTAAAGGCCACAATGAGGTTCCCAAATCAAACTGGAGCATCCTCTCCAATCTCCTGTCTCTCCCAGTCAAAATGTAAATTGCTGAAGCTTTTATCATTACCAAGGCCATTGGATAAAATCCTGCACATCCTCATAAAAAGGCCTCAAACAATATCAACATTTTTAACAAAAAAGTGCAAATTACCAGGTATCATATTCGGTTCTTTTTTTTATTTCCCTTTTTCAATTTATGATTTTATCATTGAACAAGATCTTGCTGTTAGTAATAATTTTTAATTGATTTCCACCTAATACTAAAAAGGGTCAAAGGCAGAAGTGTAAATTTGTATATTAAGAGAAATATATCTACATAACAGTCATAAAACTGAACATTAATCTAAAAAAAAATTCAAACTTTAAAATTTACAATCCATACCAGATTTATCTTAAAACTGTATGTTACAAGTTTTTCATAGTAATATACAACAAAAATAAATCTCTAAATGACATCCCAACCCTCCAGAATGCTAATACTGATGATATCAGCAATATATTATGTACATTTACAGTGTCATCTTGTTCCAAGCACATTTTGATGATCTTAGATATTTACGTTACAGACATACCAAATTCAGAAGCAAATATTTCACAGGCAATTCCCATTTTCTCCCTTCAGTAATCATTAATTTCTGACCCACAGTACTGTCATGGATAAATCTAACATTACAAATCTTACACCAGCATCATGCAAATAATATCTTGAGAAATGGGACATGAAATTTAAGGGGATTAGAAGTAGGAAATAAAAGAACTTCCATCAAAGTAGACTCTATAATGATAATAAATAGGGAAAAATTCCTTCACCAGAAAATTAAGACTACGCTATATACTAATTAGACCCAAAGCTGGCTAGGCTAATAACTCCGACAGAACTAGAGATCCAGAGCTTGGCTGGGCAAAATACCAAGACAGAACTAGAGATCCAGAGCTTGGCTAGGCTAATAATTCAGTCAGAACATGTGACCCAGAGCTTGGCTAGGCTAATTACTCAGTCTGAACTAGTGACCCAGAGCTTGGCTAGGCTAGTAGCTCAGACTGAACTAGAGATCCAGAGCTTGGCTAGGCTAATAACTCGATCTGAACTAGAGATCCAGAGCTTGGCTAGGCTAATAACTCGATCTGAACTAGAGATACAGAGCTTGGCTAGGCTAATAACTCGGTTTGAACTAGTGACCCAGAGCTTGGCTAGGCTAGTAGCTCAGACTGAACTAGGGATCCAGAGCTTGGCTAGGTTAGTAACTCAGTCTGAACTAGTGACTCAGAGCTTGGCTAGGCTAATTACTCAGTCTGAACTAGTGACCCAGAGCTTGGCTAGGCTAGTAGCTCAGACTGAACTAGAGATCCAGAGCTTGGCTAGGCTAGTAACTCAGTCAGAACATGTGACCCAGAGCTTGGCTAGGCTAATTACTCAGTCTGAACTAGTGACCCAGAGCTTGGCTAGGCTAGTAGCTCAGACTGAACTAGAGATCCAGAGCTTGGCTAGGCTAATAACTCGATCTGAACTAGAGATACAGAGCTTGGCTAGGCTAATAACTCGGTTTGAACTAGTGACCCAGAGCTTGGCTAGGCTAGTAGCTCAGACTGAACTAGGGATCCAGAGCTTGGCTAGGTTAGTAACTCAGTCTGAACTAGTGACTCAGAGCTTGGCTAGGCTAATTACTCAGTCTGAACTAGTGACCCAGAGCTTGGCTAGGCTAGTAGCTCAGACTGAACTAGAGATCCAGAGCTTGGCTAGGCTAGTAACTCAGTCAGAACATGTGACCCAGAGCTTGGCTAGGCTAATTACTCAGTCTGAACTAGTGACCCAGAGCTTGGCTAGGCTAGTAGCTCAGACTGAACTAGAGATCCAGAGCTTGGCTAGGCTAGTAACTCAGTCAGAACATGTGACCCAGAGCTTGGCTAGGCTAATTACTCAGTCTGAACTAGTGACCCAGAGCTTGGCTAGGCTAGTAGCTCAGACTGAACTAGAGATCCAGAGCTTGGCTAGGCTAATAACTCGATCTGAACTAGAGATACAGAGCTTGGCTAGGCTAATAACTCGTTCTGAACTAGTGATCCAGAGCTTGGCTAGGCTAGGCTAGTAGCTCAGTCTGAACAAGTGACCCAGAGCATGGCTAGGCTAATAACTCAGACTGAACTAGAGATCCAGAGCTTAGCTAGGCTAATAACTAGGTCTGAACTAGAGATCCAGAGCTTGGCTAGGCTAATAACTCGGTCTGAACTAGAGCCCCAGAGCTTGGCTAGGCTAGTAACTCAGTCTGAACTACAGATCCAGAGCTTGGCTAGGCTAGTAACTCAGTTGAACTAGTGACCCAGAGCTTGGCTAGGCTAATTACTCAGTCTGAACTAGTGACCCAGAGCTTGGCTAGGCTAATAACTCAGTCTGAACTAGAGACCCAGAGCTTGGCTAGGCTAGTAACTTGGTCTGAACTAGTGACCCAGAGCTTGGCTAGTCTAGTAACTCGGTCTGAACTAGAGCCCCAGAAGGGCTAATACTTGGGTAGCTCAGTCTGACTGAAATAAAAAAAGATAGAAACAGGCATTTGTAGTTTCTCAAATTCTTAAATGATGTTTTTTTTTCCTGAGGTTATCAGATATTCTAAATGGCATTGAGTTGTAAGAGGAATGACATTTAACTAAGATTTCTATAGAAGAGGTATTGGATATTGGTAACAGCACTGTGTGATTACACAGTAACAATCATAATGGCTACACATTACAACCACACAAAGTAAACAACAGAGAACCCATTGTAACACACTTCAACAACCACAGTTCTCCAACCTGTACAGAACTCAGATTTTGCCTTGTTTTAACCAAGATGACATCAATATGTGATAACTGAAATTTGGCTTGTCAAAAAATTACAAAATTGTTAATATGGTATTCAAAATATGTCAACACAGTTTGACAGAAATTTAATATATTAATGAAAAAAAAAAAGTATTCATTTTTGAAATATGGATTAAAGAAATAATTTCAACTGAAACTTTAAACAAATTTACAACAGCTTTCATTCAGTAGAGTAAATAAAAAGAAGATGGTTGTTAAATCTGATGGAGATCATATTCCACCAGTCAAGATTTACAGAGGTAAAATATAAAAGGATCCATTTATTTTGAATCATAAAAATTAAAATATGTCGGGTTCAATTTGCAGGACAGTCCCAATACCAGGTGAACTCATCAAGGTAAAACCTGGCCAGTTAACACAACACCTCAAATTCTTAGAAGAAAAAAAGGACAGAATATATTCACAAGGGTCAAATAAGACAGGCAGTAACAGATGTCAAAACAACAAGTCAAATTCATAGGGGTCAAAATGAAAAGCTAAGAAAACAATCTAAATTCACAGTGGTCAATTTTATCAATATCAAAATGTATTTATCATTCAATGTGTGAGGTAGAGAAGATATTGACAGTCAAATGCAATTTCTATTTCCAAGGCCATTCAACACAAAGTTTTTTGGTTGACACAAATAAGCCTTAAAATCACTTGCTGGTGTAGGAGTTATGATCTAACTCTGAGTAAATCCATGTCAAACCTTGAGTTACTTTCTAAGTAGCATTACAATAAAACCTTGCTGACACTGAAACTACAAACTGAACTAGAGGTCATCTGAATTCTATACAAACAGGGTTTGCCTGAGAGGTCTTAATGTTGTCCCCTTCTGTTGGTTTCAATGTGCCCATAGCAAATGCTATCAACACAAACAGACTTTCTCTTTCCCAAGGAAATAAAATCCATGCCAACTGTTTGTTTTCTGTAATTGTGTTCTGAACTTTGGTCATTCAGAAAAGTAGACACAACAGCTTAAAAATTAAACCTAACTGCTCGCACTTACATCTATATCAAACATCTCTCTCGCATCTCATCTGAAACAAGCAAGAGATCAACTTATGTTGTACACAAATTGTCTCCACCCATGGAATATATGCCTAGGTCATGTTATAGGTAGATAAAGTAGACATGTTGTAGGTACAACCAAATTAGATTCTTGCATGCTGAAGATGATCATGTCACCAACTTCAAACTATCAATGCTGATCACAAATAAGAATTTCATCTCTAAAAACCACATAGGTTAAGAAACTGCTTGAAAAATTGTTTCTGACAGTTGAGTAGACAAAACACAAAAGATCTGAATTGCTGTAAATTTTTAGAGAAATGGTAAATAATTTTGAAATAATAAAATGCAAAACAAAGTAATTGTTAAAGAAATGTCACACTTGGCTAGGAAGTTAAATATGTCATACTTTTTCTTCAACTGAACATACAAAAATCAAGTCTTCTTATGATACAATGTAACAAGATCATAGATGCTGCTGTTTTTAACTTAATCCAACCTTCTTATTTAAAGTAAAATGAAAAAAAAACCCAGATCCTGTAAACAATTTCTCCCCTTGTATACACATGAGACCAGCTCTGGATGTATACTCTGTGTGTTTGAGTGAGGGTGTGTGTGGGTGTGGGTGTGGTTGTGTGTGTGTATGTGTTAGTTAATCTGTATAGTTATACAACAATCATAGGTCAGTTTCAGTATGAAGGGATCTGCGATATATTTTGATTACTTCCTATAAGAAGTAAACTTATTTCATAAAAGCTGTATTTCATAGATCCCTGTATTGATACTACCCTACAAAACAAAAAGGGTCAAGGTCACGTCATGTACAGGTAAACATGGTATCTTATTAATTGAAAATCTTTAAATTGTAATTGCTAAAACAAAAATATGTTAACAAATCTTTAACATAAAAAACTTCCAAACAATGTTTTAGTGAAAAAACCTTTACCAGGTAACCATTCCTTCAACAGAAAATGTAAAATCAGTTTTCACCTTAAGATTTTTGAAAATACACTAAGGAAATATCCTTTCTTTCTTCCCAAGTTCATGTCTAAATACAGAAAATATTACCGTCATAAAACCTAATAACTGTACATGACCAAAGTGTATTTCTTAAGTATGAAAGATATTTCATAGACAGGAAGATAGCCTGATTCAACTGAAATTTATAAGAAACTCTAGACAATGTTGATTCCCTCAACACTAACACAAAAAGAGCACTTTTCTACTGGAAATGCACACCTACTCTAGCATCCTTATGAATGTCAAGTTCACATCAACGGTTTTCCTTCAAACCTATTGATCAATACTTATTCTACTCCTTACTATTTAAGGAAAAAAGAAAAGAAATGATAGCACAAAGTATTGATACAACTGAACATAAGAACTCAGGAGGAAAGCAAAAGCACAGCCTCTGGAATCACCAGGCCAATCAACTGACAGTTTCTCTCCCGTGATTTTGTTATTACAATAACTTAGTTGGTCACTACAACTTCACAAGATTAATCATCCTGTTTGGCCTAGACACCCCAATAATAAACAGGTTTTATACTATCAAGCTTAAACTAACTTCCATATCTAAAATATTTATCAAATGATCGAACAGCTAATACAAAAATATACATTCATCATGTATTGCTATCCCATAACTTAACTGACTTAATGTTGGTTGATATTTAAAAAATCTCTTGTAAGTTCAGTGTTCTTTGTTTAAAAAAGAAAATAAAACAGCAGATTATGCCTCCCTAGTGTGCTAACACCAACAGAGATGCTTGTACTCTGTACTTCATCAGTTAAGAAAAAGCAATTACCTACAAAATAATCAGTCAATTTGTAAGGAGATATAACTTAATATTTAAAACTAATCAAGTAAGTCTTTTTACATTAAGATATATATATATATATACATTAATATATTCTTGCCACACATAACAAGCTGTGCTAACGATTATGGTGTACATAAACATCTATATTGTCAATAAAGAGTAACTGACAGTTCATACTACAACTGCTGGGATAAAGTTCAAGCCATGTCAAATAAAGCTATTTCTATGAAAATTTCTACAAACCACTTGACCATGAATCATGCTTGGTCTGAAAAAATATATACCAGCAAGTCACAGTAAAATGCAGATTTCCAGTGTATCTTATTTTCACTTTGTGAGAATACCACTCAGTTTAAGCTTCTCTAAATTAAGTATAAAAACCAAGAAGTGCTAATTACAATATGTACAAAACACCTGAGTGATCGACAAACATGTATGAATGTACCCAAAATTTACAAACCTTGTCAACCAGTGACAAAGGGCAGGCAACTCTGTTATTAGGTGAAATTAGCAATCAACAACTCATAATATGAACCTTAAGTTTTTGAATAAAAGGCAGACATCTCCAAAGTCTGATGAATTATGCCATCAACAACTATCATATAACACTGTACTCTGTGAATTATCTGGAGTCTGGTGAAATAAATGATCACTCGATTATTATATAATATCGAATTCCATGACCGAAGGGCAGACAACTCAGAGACATCGATCACATAAAAGTATCTTAGTAACTGTACAAGGAATATGCATCTGCTGTCCAATATAAAAATCACTATGAATGAAGGGCAGTAGCCCTATATTAAAAAACAATAACAGAGTGTATAGATACAGTATGATGTGATCAACTAATGAAATATGCAAATAAATGCGAAGAGTTTGTGAAATTGTCCCATTTCTATCAGAAGTGTAAGAATAGGTAGGTCTAACATTCAGTTATAACGTAGAATTCACTCAGTGATGAAAGCAAAATTTTTCAAGACTATTTTACAAAAGTTATTAACCAATAGTGTCTACATTATATTTCTCTACCAAGCCTGGCTACAGTACAAAATGCATTATACATTTCAAGTGTAGAACCTAGTCAACCACTGTGTTATCTTTACCAAAAAATAACACCATTTTGTCAATATTCAAGAAAGGCCATCATCAAAAACCTGAATTTTGCATCCTGAGAATAACGTGAAGTAAATGTAAAGATTTCTAGCAAAGAATCAGCAAGAATATGTGGTTAAGCTATAACAATTCTTTCCTAAAACCTACTTCACAACAGATTGACAATGAAGAGCCATAGAAGCTGACCTAAAGTTGAAACTTTGTTACAGCAGAAAAACCTACAGCCAGTAACAAGCAATAGGGATTAATATACAACCTGTTTTATATGTTTACCAGTTAATTTATAAAAATAAACCGTGACACAAGTCAGTTAAGTAATTCAATCTTCTTATTTTTTCTTTCTCTTCCAAAATATAGCTTCATTGACTTAAACAAGACTGTGACATGCTTTCTCTGGTAGCCTTAAATGTAACTGCATATATGAACATTCTAATGGTCAACTTGTTGATCTACGTACATGTAATTCAACTTTTCTGTCAACATAAGTAGATTTGCTTTTCATATTGAAGTGAAGTTTTGTAGAAAAGCTCCAAATATTTTTCAGAAATATTTGAACTTTTTCTTGGCATATCTATGAGAAGTATTTGTAAGTTCTCTGTTTCTCAGTTGAGGCGTTGATGTTCAGATTCCTTAGAATACCCAGTGGGTCTGTATCGATGTCTGTTCCAGGAGAGATGAAACCAGCTGGAGTGTGAGGCGTCTGAGGTTCCAGAAGATTGGGATCAATGTCATTTGAAGCTGGTGGAAGTCGACGACGTAGCATGCCAGCATATGTTGGCTTTTGATCCGAACCAGGAGGGCTAGTTGGGGGTGATCCTGATGATTCTGAAGTTTCTGTTGAGGACTGTTGAGGAATTTTCAGGTGAAGTTTACGTGAAGCAGTCAGAGAAGAAGCATGGGAACGGAAAGATTTGCTGCTCTCAGACATCTGTTTGTTCCATTCCTCTTCCTCCTCTGCTGATTCATGTCCCTCTTCAATTGTCTCGTCAATCATCTTCACCAAGTCTGTGATTTCCGTGGGGGTTTCCAAATCTTCACTGAACTGACGGCTGAATCCTGTCTCTAGACGAAGTCCTACAGGGGTTCGCTTTGCTTTATCCTTTTTCACCATGTCATTCACGTCTCCATTTTGACCAGGCACAATCATATCCCCAAAACCACTACTATAAGGAGTGGAGAGCACCAGTCCACTGTCAGTGTTTGTTGGTGCTTGCCTCTGTGCTGATGCAATGACCCTTGCAAGAGGGCTATTTGCTGATCCTCTTCTCTCCTGATGCTCCAATGCAGGACTTGAGGATTTCAGGTAACCTGCTTCAATTTTTTGTGAAGCTTGGGGATCAATGACAGTAGCAATATCTTGTGGGATGTGTGGTGATTCTGTTCGCTGTGGTGTACTTGAACGGGAACTGCTTGCTGAGGTTGCTGTTCGTGGGAACAGGTGAATTGGCACATGACGTACGTTGGGAAGGAGCTGAATCTGCTGACTTGCAACTGATGATCCTGGGGATGTAACTGGTGACCCTGAACGACCTTGAGAAGATGCAGGAGAAGATGTCTGTGATCGTTTGTCCTCCACATCCTCTGGCCCTACCGCGGCATAATGTGGACGTAGGATTGGGTAAAACTGACTAGGATGTTGTGGCCCTAGCTGGTGTAACAGTGGTCCCCGAGGGTGCTGCTGATTCATTAGAACTCTGGGGTCATCCTGCATGTAGTAGTATCCCCCGAAGTGATGTGGATAGTAATACATCTGTTGGTAGGCTGCTGACATACGTGGAGGCATGTACATAATCTGGCGTCCACGTGGGGCCACTGATGACATTTTCTTTCCAGGTAGCATTGCATCAGGTTGGGATGAGTCAACCTTGACCTTGTCTTTATCACCTGGCCTTACCTTGGGGATGGCTAGAAGGGATGGATGACGTGGGTGATAACCTCTTGCAGGTATTCTACCCTGAGCTGGGGAGCCGACGATGTGTGGGACACCCTGTCTATTGTATACAACATGTGGAACAAGACCTGGATAGGGAACTGGCATATAGGGCTGAGGAAACATCTGAAAAGAAAAAAAAAAAAGGTTTAAAGGATATGTATCTTTTACCTGTATCTATATGGGGCATTAATGGAAACTATATCTGATAGAAAAGTTTTAAGGTTTCCCTCAAAACAATTGTATCTCAAGGAATAAACGAAAATTAAAATGGCATAACATGATTTGCTATACTTTTTTCCATTTCTAGAAAGATGTCATTTTTATATATTATATATATGAGATCAAAGAGGGATATTGGTGCCTATCATTGTTTGACCTTTATTTGCTCTTTAAAAGTTGTATTTTCCCCTATCTTTTCTCTTCTCTGTTTTTGCTCTCAATGATAAGAAATTTGAACATTCCTTTGCAGAAATAGCAATAATAATCTTTTACTGCCAAATCAAAGATGGTCACCCGGAAGCCATTTTGTTTTTCTGATCAGTCCCAAAATAAAATGGGCACAATGATGGACCATGGGAACCTACATGTAAAATTTGAGAGAGAACTATCCAGTACATCTCAAGAAATAGCAATAACATTATTCACTTTGCGAAATCCAAGATGGCCGTCAGTCTGCCATTTTGTTTTTCTGATCATTCCCAAAATCAAACGGGCACAACTAGGGACTAGGGGGAATCTACATATGAAATTTAAGAGAAATCCATCCTGTACTTCTCAAGAAATAATGTTAACAAAAATTGATTATGAACAGATGAACAGACGGATGATGGACCAAAGACGAGGGGCAATTTGAATAGTCTGCCATCATCAGAGAGAAGAGTAAGAAAAGAATTCCTTTATACCTGTGGATGAGGATATGTCATCCTTGGGCCCATGTAATACTGTGGATGCTGAGTGATGCCATGGTAGTTTCCTGGAGACCCTGATGCTGCCTGCTGGGTAATATCTGGTGTGGTGGCATGAAATAGTCTATTTGGTACAAATTCTGGAGCGAGGGGGTTAAGAATGAATGTCTTGCGCATGTCAGCTGAGGTAAGTTGGGCCTTCAGCTGCATCCAGGTTGTACCAAATAAACTGTTGTTGTCTTGACAAATTTCTAAATAGTACTCCCATATTTTTCTGTTAAAGAGACAAAACAATTTACAATGTACTTTTTTACAATGTTATCACATTATGATGTCAGCTGATCTCAGATCTCCAACATCTTTTCTTGCAAAATGTGACATTAGTGACTGCTGATGTGAACCGTGTCAACCATATACCATTCATATTATTTAAGATTTGATATACAGGTCGTGTGACATAATTTCCATTCCCAAACTTAATACATGTGGTACCATCAATTTAAAACAGAAAAAATTCCAATCATTTTTCTGCGTAATTCAATTTACCGTAATTGGTGAGTTACAAAATAAATGATAAAAAAACCCCATCAAAGATGTTCACATTAGAACGACTACTGTATAATCAGTATAAACAAGATACAAAGTGTGACGTTGAACACTGCACAAACATGTCTGACCTATTGAAGTCCAGTCATCTTACCTTGAAAACAACTCATCTAACTCTCCCAACATAAAAGCATGTGGAGCGTTTATGTTCGTTTCATTTGTCATACCAGGTAAATACAATTCAGTATGGACACAACATGTATCACTTGTCTGAATCACACAACTTTTCAGGTATAGTTACATGACTCTAACAAGCAAAACTGAAGCTATCGGTTACAGATATAGGAGTCTTTTAGAGTCCAAGTCTCTAACTGCTCGTGATTAACACATTCAAAGTATTTTCTAGATCAGCATTTGTGAAATCCTGTATTTGAAAATATGTTTAAAGAGGTGAGTTTGTGAAATAAAGTACTTGTGAAATCTACAGTTGGTGATTAACAGTACACTCCGCTATCCTAACAAGAGACTCCCTTGTAACCAATTTTTAGGCACTCTGGACAACAATCAACAAATATCATAAACAATGATGAACATGTTGCGATACCAGAATTAGTGTTTAACTTTATTTTATACAGCTGTCTGTAACTTAATCTTAGGCCACGTATCTATTTACTATCCATGTCATACCTACAAAACAGCTTAAATGTTCAATGACAAGTGCAAAACAAGCTGTACCAACTTATCATAATCACATTTGCTGTATTGGAAGTAAGTGTGTAAAGGGTGTGACAGGAAACCGGAGTACAGTTAGGTAAGTGACAATGTATCATTTCACATCTGACTAGGCAACCAACATCTAGGTTAAAGGCAAGTGTGTTACCACTGCACCACCAGAGCTGCCAAATATTGCCAAATATTGCCGACTAGTGCTGCCAAACAATATCTACCCATATAAGTTGTATGCTGTATCATAGACACAAGAACCCCTGACTTTCACAGATTAAAGCTTAAACTTACCGACTCTTGCCCACTAGGCAGAGGGAGACAGGATCACCAATGACAAGGACAAGGGATTGAGCTCGGGTGATGGCAGTGTTGAGAAGCTTGATATCAGACAGGAAGCCATAATTGACGACATCATCCTGTATTGTGTCTGCACTACAGCTATGGCGAGTCCGTACCGTAGACAAGATGACAACCCGAAACTGTTTACCTGTGAATATTAATTTTGATTTAACAAGGCAGAGCATTATATTCAATAGCCACTGCTCTAGATGAAATAAACTTCAGAACAAAAATTAACAAGGCATTGCTAATGATACATATCCTCACACAGTTCCAACTAGACTTAAGTACAACAAAGAAGCTGTCAAAAAATGTGAAGCTTGATCAAAATTCCTAAAAGAATGTAGCCACTGGAATGCTGACAGGACAGGTTAAAAATTATAATGGTGGCCTTGACCTTGACCCTACATTCCTGAAACATGAACTTGTCTGTGACACTATGGACCTTTATATGAATGTAAAGATTGATAGAAATTTCTCAAGAAATGAAACCACTACAGTTCTGACAATGATTCACTAAAAGTAGTAATAGTGACCTTCACCCTACAACCCTGAAACTTCTACTTGTCTGAGATAATATGGTCTTTCATAAGTGTGTGAATTTTGATTAAAATCCCTCATGAAATGAAGCTGCTCGAGCACTGACAAGTTTGATGAAAATCCCTAAAAATATGAAATTTTCTAAAATAATAACACAGATCATATCCGTGACCCTCCAACTCTGAAACTTAAAACCAGTTATGGTGTACCTTTATACATGTGTGTGAATTTTTATTAAAATCCCGAAAGAAATGAAGCTGCTATAGCACTGACAACATTTTCTAAATAGTAGTGACCTTGACCCTACAACCATGAAAATCAAATATATTTAAAATATCACGGCGCTACATAAGTGTGTGAAGTTTGATAAATCCTTTGAAAAATCAAACTGCTATAGTGACCTTGACCCTATAACCCTGAAATTCAAAATTCCAGGTAACAGTCCTTTAAAAGTTTGTGCAAGACGATAAAAATCTTTCAAGGAATGAAGCCATTAGAGTGCTAACAATGATAATTTTTACATTTATATACATTACATATATTACGTTCAGGAACTTCCCCACCTAGTACATCTATATGTCCTTTCCCACATTCCTTGAGAGGGGTTAACAATAGCCATAATTCTTTATAAAGTGGGGAATGCAGCCAGATTTCTGTACAAAACACACATTATTCTCAGAGAGTAAACAAATAAAATATGGCATCTGTAAATAAGAGCTATACATGACTGACTACCAAACTCATGAAGTGTGCACTTTTACTACCTTTCTGTTATAATAGATCAAGAGGAACATCAAATATATACATAAGCAATAACGAGAAGTGGCCGTTCCTTGTTTCTTTACTCTCAGGGCACCTAGGGATCAATAGCAGCATGAATACAGATACCATTCCTTATGTTGAAATTCAATACTGAGGTTTACCTTGTACATTGAATACACGTTCCACTTTGATATTGTACATTTTCCTTTTCCTTAATTCTGATCGTATATGGAACACCTGCAAAAGAAATTGTTTCCTGACATAAAAGATGTATATCTCATTTTATTTTGTGATGAAATTTGCTCTTAATGTAAAATTCCTTTCCCTCAAATTATCTTCATACTGTTTTAAAAAGTAAAAATAATTTACAAAGCCTATTTGGTATTTAACTTTTATTCAGAAAGACACTAGAAAATGTCATCAAAACATGAATGTCCCACTCCCAAACAAGTAGATATCACTGTATGATTTATTTCCGAAAGATATCAAATGTGACCTTTGACCCTTTATCCTTGACAGATGACCACCTTAATATGATAAAGTGTAAAAATTATTTTAAGATACAATGGGAGTAAATATGAACCAAATTTGTTAGAGTATATCAAGATAAGCACAATGATTCAGAAAAGGAATGGAAGGATAGACATGGGTAGCAAAGTGCTCCCATAAAATGGTGAGGGTATAAAAAAGGTACAAATACATAATGTAATAATGTAAACATAATAAATAAATAAAACAAACCATACCTAACATTACCTAAGAAACAAGGTGATATTTCTATATCCATATCATAACAAGGTATTGTCACATCTTTAAGTAAAGCAAATACTTTAAAATCATGTTTGCGGGATCTCCACAGTCAAATTTACATTACTAGTGTTCTAGCATTGACACAGGATTTTGTGATAGTAAATAACCTGTTTAAAACCTTACCTGGTCAGTATAGGGGGTTAAGACTCCTATTGATCCTTCCCCTAACTCGCCCCACTCAGAGCTTGGCCAGTATCTAACAAGATGGTCCACACGGTCTATCACTTCATGTACCTAGAAATATAATCATTTCAAAATCAATTTCATGACAACACAATTTTCACATTCTGCTAGCTTACACAGAAAATTTGAACAATTTTAAAAATTATTTTCACTTTATGAGAAAAAGCAGAAACAAAGGTTTGTCAACATGCTTCAGATATAATTCTGCATTGACCAGAAGATAATGATACAGGCCAAGCATAATAAATCAGTAAGTCTGTCATTGTTTCATAAACGAACAACTCTGGTCCAACTTGTCACACTGCTCAGCAAATAAGGTCTGGCTGTCGACAAAGAAGGATACAACATAAATTAGGTGCCAAAACACTTCACCTAGTGGGTCACAAGACATCAGTACTTGAAATGTATTGCACATACGAAAAAATACTGGGCAATCGTTGCTGACAAGTGCTATGCATACTGAACTATACAAGTAAACTGACCAACAAAAAGCTAATGTCTGCATTCTACAGTACTGGTGCGAGGCTAATACTTCAGGATAAAGCACAAGTTCTCATTGTCTATTTTAAGAAGAAAAGGCATGAGGTATGTACCTGGTATTCTAATGATTTAAACATCAATCTTACCTCAGCAATGTTGTAAAAGCCAATACTATTTTCATGTTGAACTTCCTCACCACGAGCAGAGTAAAACGTGAGAGGATAGTACAGTGGGTGACGTGGCTGATCACTGCTGGCTGTTAGCTGACTGTCATAAAACAAGTCAGAGGTGAAGTCAATGATTGCAGAGTGTGATCTGTAATTTTCACACAGCATAACTTTACAGTGGACATCATCTGGGTACAACTCATGTAGACGTTCCAACATGGATTTGTGGAATCCCTGTTGTCGCCCCAGGTCAGAGTATATCTCAGGGCTCAGCTGAAATTGGAACAAAAACAACATTGATTTATATCAAAATAAATATCTATCACATACCTGGACTGTTGTGTCATGTCCTAGGAGCATGTCCTAAATATTGCAAGGCACACACAATTTTGACACCTTGAATAAGTCATGTCTTGATGACATCACATGATTGTTTCGTTTGTGAAAAATGTATCTTCCACATCAAATAAATCTTTCTTTTTGAGACATTTATTAGAGATTTATTGCTTAAATTTCAAAAATACAGATTATATGATAAATAGAATCTTACACTTGTTCCAATGTAATATGAAATTTATTAATCTTGTTTAATAATTTGATATGTCACAAGCCTTTACAAGAGACATATTGAATTATTAAACTTGTTTAATAAATTCCATATTACATTGACACTCATGTAAGATCCTCTACTTGTATTTAATATGATAGTTTCTGATCCAAACGTGGCAATATTATTGTGCCAAAAAAGATCATTTTTCCATGGCATCTTTTAACATAATTTCAGTGAAATAATTTATCAATAGAAAAGCTTCTCAGTGTAGATCTGGTTTATTAACTGAAAAGGTATTTAGGCTTACCTGCATGTGGTCCCCTGCCAGTACGACACGTGTGTATGGTCCACACAGAGACAGAGGAATGAGACTATCACATTCCATAGCCTGTGCTGCCTCATCCAGAAATATGTGGGTGAAAAATCCTGTAATTGAACGGTAATGAAGAATATAAAGCATAAAATGACTGGCTAATCAGGAAGGTACACATACATTTCTCTTCTGTTTTCAGAAACAGTAATCTTGAACTTTTGAGTCTGAATACCTGGTAACCTTCATTATGCAGGGACTTAAACATTTTTTATTCTTAAGCAATTTCTGGAAACAAAAGCATGGATAAATGGACAGCTGGCAATCACTGATGTATCTACTACAGGGCCCCCATAGATTTAGGACCCTTTTAAATGGTCAGGCTTATTCACTACTTTGTGAATGAGGTCCATGACTTTAAATTTAAGAAAAAGTGTTACAAAATGTAAAACTGGAAAGCATAACAAACTATAAAGATATTTGAATTCAATAACAGTACACACAGAATTGTAATGGAGGAGGGTTACGTCAGACACATAATAAATGCAGCCTTTATACTTTGTTGGAACAAAATAACAACCATTTGAACCCAAAACTGATATATAATTATTTATACATGGGACATTGCCATCCAGATTTTGGTAATTTAATTTTGGTATTTTAATGCTTAAATGGGTAAAAACGTGAGAGCTAAAATGATGAGATTTGAGATCAAGATGACTAACAACTTACCTGGTTCCAAGTTGAGATCACACAGGTATCTAGCCGTACCCAGTGTAGTTATAACAATCCTGTGTTTCTCCACATCCTCCAAGACGGGACACCTGAAGATGCCTGATGAACCAGCAGCAGCTCGAATGCAGTACTGGATAACAACCTCTGGGACAGTTTGTATCCATCGGTGTCTATAGTACAGACGGAGTGGCCGTGCCTCAAGGTATCCCTCCTTGACCAATGGATGGAGGAACTCTTTGATGTATAGATCAGCAGCACTGGAAATTAGAATTGAATTATTTACATTTACAAACTATTGATTCTATAAAAAAACAATAGTTACATTATAATCACATACTTTATTACAACCTGATATGATGATTGTGATATGAATACAGATATATAGTCTTTATATTTGGATTAGCTCAAGCGGCTAACATATGCAGTCTTATTCAAAGTAGCAAGGCGAATGTACTAAAGGGCTATGATATAGCATCTACTGATGTTTCTACTGAAACTACAAAAGATGTGATAATGGTTATCATTGACTATGCCTTATTGTCAGATAAATAAGTCTATTTACTGTGAGAAATTCAGAAATTGTGATACCTGTTGGAGTGAGTACATATCAGAATACGAGTATCATCCTGCTGTAGGATCTGTTTAGCTGCCTGAGCCAAGGTGTAGGTCTTCCCAGTTCCATACGGCCCAACTAGAAGGATAGGAGGCAAGGGCAGTTTGCCTTCTGCAGTAATCTTTAAAATGGCCTCCTTTTGTTTCTCATTCAACTTTGTACTGACGACTTCACTCAATTCAGGACTAAACCAATGAATAGTGAAATGTATAAGGATTTTTTTAACTGAAATATTTGAAGTTGGCTAGTTACTTACAGAGAAAACAGCTACACGTGTCCTTTTTTATTCTTCAAAACAATGTTTCTCCTATGACAAATAAATGCTTTTGTATGTTTTACAAGCCTTTAATGACTTATCAATTTCTGGCCTTTTATAATTCTTATGTGTTGGCAAAGAACATTACTAAAACGGTACTTTTAAGGACAGTTGTTGTAGACATCTGACTGCTATATGCATTTACCTAAGGTATCATTTCAAATATAAAAGTAAGTACTTTACTTTGTTGTAAATTAAAGAGGTTTTCCCCCCCTTATATCTGTTTAAGATGATATTGTACTAAAGAGGTCTCTAAAATTTCTGAGAAAAAGAAAAGAATGATTTCTAATGATAAAAATATCAAAACAACTTTTTCTTTTAATTAATTCATTGTGATTACAGATAACTTCCAAACTTACCTGCCCTTGACCCAGGAAGTGGTGGGAAACGTGTTCAGCGGTGGGAATACAAGATCAAGTGTTGGGAGTCTATCAATGGCAGCATGCATCTCGCACTTTGGTAGACGATTCAGTTGGAACTGAATCTGTAATGATTGATAGAAAATTTTAAAACAAAATTTACAATTGGTGGTGAGCCTATGATTTCTTCAAGCTGAATATCAAATACAAAATGAGTTTAAGGGACAGACGACAAGCAAAAAAAAATTTGTGAAGAGCTTAAAATTCAGGCTCCAAATGAAATATTTACTAGTGAAAGTCAATATGAAAAACATTGTCTGAACAAAACAAATCAAGAAAGGCTGCAGCGAAGTAAGCATTCAAAAATACACAGCAAATTCCTACAGCAATAAACAAAAAACAATTCAGAACTTTTACACCATGCATATATATATATATATGTAGTTATCTCCCCTTACCTCTACTGGGAATTCCTGGTCACATGTAAGATTAAGTTCTTCTACACATTCCTTTGACAGGCGAAGGAAGATGAAGTTTTTACCTTTATCCTCAATAACTGCTTCATAAACCTGTACAATGGATGAGAAAAAGGAATAGTATTTCAACATACACATATATGTACTTGAATATAAATTTGATTATATAAAATTTTCAAAAAATCAAAATTCTCTCCAGACTGGTTTCACAATTATCAGACTCATGTGTGACTATTACATAGACTCACCCTCGGTAGATCAGAGGAGGGTTCCTTCTTAATCTGGTTCTGTGGTATAAGCCAAGCAAGCGTGGAGTTGAGGATGAGACGACCTCCAGCATAATCCTCAGACAAACGGTCCTCCATGGTCATACGTGCAAATAGTTCTCCATCTTGAGCATATTTAGCTCCTGATATCATCCCTGGTACCAGTAGAAAACGGTTCACCAATTGCAGGGAAGTGCTCAGACTGTATCTGTAAAAGTACAATTTTGCATTTTCTTATTTTTATTTTTACTTTGAAATTTGAGCATGATCCTCCACTACAGTGAAGCTTTCAATCTAAACATGCAAATATTCCAAATGCTAAAAAAGCATGAATGTCCCCACTCCCATCTTTGACAAATTCCTATAAATAGTAACAGCAGTCTACACCTTGGAATTCTGAAACATAAACAAATTCCAGACATTCTTGTGCCTGAGAACTTTCATCAACGATGACAAAATATCACAAGGGAAATGAAATCACAAGAGTGATGATATTGATTTGAGATGAAAGATGGAATTGGGGAAAACTACGTGCCCCTAATAAAATGGCACATGCAAAAAGGTTACATATTTATGGCCTTGATATTCTCTCTACTGATTGGCTGTTACCTTGATATGCTGTCAAGTTGTGACCATTCTTCCACATATAACATTTCATGCATCCAGATGCGATATGTTTCTTTCCTAGGTGGATGCATAAGATGATCTTCAAAGTGGAACTTTTCTATATCAGGCAGGGAGTATTTACTCAGGAGCTTGTCCTCTATGGCTGTATTAGGTATAGGTCTACAACATAAACAAATGAATTAAAAGACGTTTGTAAAATATCTTCATTGTTCAAGATAAAATGTTCTTGTGTTGCTGTTGAATGCAAAGTCTAACTCTAGTTACTGAAGTGAAAAAATGAAATTTATTGACAAGATTAAGGTATAGATCTCCTCAGATATAAGTATACATGAAGTTTTAAGACTTTTGGGGTATTTGGGTCAAGGAAAAGCAAGCTCTGACCCAATTGTAGAACAGAAAACAATGGAAAAGAAAAGTCCCTTATGTCTCATCAAATATTCTAATTTGATATAGGTATAAAATAAGTCATTAATGTATGTACAAAACCATTGAAGTTTACTTGAATGCATGTTTTTTTTCTCGTCTTTTTGACATATTTTTAAAGAGAAGTTCGCGACATTGCTAGGTAATAAGAACAATAGACAGTGGTATAATTACTTTGGTTCAAACGGTAGCAGGCGAACATTGTTTTTCTTCCATCGGCCCTGATCGCCTTGAAGAAAGTCATTGAACACCTTCTCTGTGTCAGTGATAGGAGCAGATTCCACTTGGAGCTCTCGACTGAGGACAGGATCAGTCCCAAAATCCATGACTAGTGTCTGTCGAAAGGTCCCGTAAATATCCGTCTTAAAGACCACCTGTGATAAAAAAATAAATGTAGATTAGATATCTGTTGGACTGTTCAGCATGACTTTACAAGATTCAGGTTCAGAAACATGACATTTCAAACTCATTTGAACCGATAGTATTTGGAAACCTGTCCCAAGACAAAGGAAATTTAGTGTTTTTCTATCATAATGTTACAATCATCAATATCTGAAAGTTTAGCAAAAATGTTATCAAGTAAAAAAATTCTTACCAGGTACCATTTTAAGTATCAAACATGAATTTTAAGCAGTACATGTGTACTTATAATTGAATAGAATTTTACACAGACCACACAAAAATATAACCAGAACAGTAATGATAATGATTTCTTTTCACAGCAACAATAGTAATCATGACCTTGGATTAGACACTAGTGTCAGGTGTGGTTAGTACCTTGATTCTGTACACATATTCCCCCAGTGAAATATTAGGATACTCGGGATTCTCCCACTCTTGGCAGTGTGTTTCCAGGTTCTGGTACTTCTGAGTTTTCTTTGGCCCCACAGAGATACTTGCAATGTGAAAATATGTGCGGTATGTATCATCTAGTAAAGCCACTATGTGAAGACTTCTCTGAAAAATGAAAAAAATTAGTACATTAAAGCCAAAAGTTTTATTTTTATAATGTTCTGTACCCTAAAACAACATTTAACAACTTTTTTAAGCCTTTTAGTCACATGCTTAAATATAAGTCATATGCAAAAGATATAAAGGTTAAGACACAGATTCTAAAATCTAAATGCCAGAAGTCCAGGAGGACCTAATAATTCTGTTCCATGTTGACATTATTTGTTGTGGCATGAAGCACAGAAGATAGTTCCTTAAATCTGGACACAAATATGAACATACAATCTGCTGCAATGTCGCCTCAAAACTTGATAGGTTTCCTTGGCATGTTCCTCCAGAAATGGCTTCCTAGTTTATATTATCAATTACCTTGCTTGTTATGGTGAAAGTCCAGGCACTTGTACATTTCTTTGAGGTCATATTAACTTTGAGGTCAGAGTTCACATGTACTTTAGAGTAATCCACACTTGAGACCATCTGTGAAAAAAAAAATCTGTATATGTTTCTTCATATACCAATAATCAAACATTCTCTTCAGACAATTATATTTCAGATCAATCTAAATTTAAATAACTTTTCCACAAATCAATTATGACAGTAATTGATTCTAATGCAAAGAATAAGAACGGAACTCACAATCTAACAAAGTGACAAACTATTGGCTGGAAGTCAAATCAGCGACAGCGCACTAAATAGACACAAACATCGCATCTACAGGAGTGGCAACCCAGGACCCACTATCACACTTCCAACTTACAAGGGATTTAGGGTTTTCTGAAGTTACAAGTTTCTCCATTAGCTGTTCAGCATAGGTATTCCCATGCAGTTGTTTATCGTGTGCCGCTTTGATAAGCTGTTTTCGAAATTTAAAACGCTTCTTCCATTCGCCAAGTTCTTCTTTAGAGTGAGCTTCAGTACATTTGTCACCAAAGGAGCACTTTCCAATCTCTTCAGTACTGGAAACATTAATTGTAGTAGGAGTACATAAAATATAAAATTCTACACAACTTGAATATTTTATTTTACTTCTCTGGTTAATAGATTGGATAGATTTCCTCAGCAGGCTGTCATCATACAAGTTTATCATCATGTTATGACAGTAAGTTGGAAAAGAGATGTACAAGAAAGCATCAACCATTTGAAACAAAAGGAATTAGCATGTGGCTATATACATGGATGCTATTTATCATTGATAATGACTTTATATCAAACAATTTATAATAAAACTGAAAAACTCAATAGAATAGGTGTTAATAAAAGATTTATTTAAAAAAACAGAGGTATGACCTGAAAACTTCTTTATACAGAGTTTAACCTCCTTGCAATAGCCAGGTTCATAGAACAGAAGGAGGACAGGTACAGGTCAAAACCACTGCACACTAACCTTTTACACAAGGAATATTCTTCAGCTGAAAGGCCACGAGGTGGCTCCCTGTACTTCCAGTTTTGGTCGTCGTCAGCAGTGATCTTTTTTCGATGCAAGTCACTTTTACAGTGTGTGTCAAGTTCTTCTTGTTGGTCGAAACGAATGTCACAGAAGGTGCAGACATATTTCCTGTTATCTGTAAATATATTAAGTCTGTTTGGTAAAAGACAGTTTTAATCAACAACACTGAAACAATAATCACAAAGTTTGTTTAAGTTTATACTTGTGTCTTTATGTGTTGGTGTGTGTGGTGATGGCTGGGTGACCTACCTGACTGCACTGACTGTGGGCTGTTAGTGTGTGGTGAAGGTGTAGTGACTTCACTGACTGCTTTGTGTGTGGGCTATATGTGTGTAGTGATGGTGGAGGTTTGTACCTGACTGAACTATCTGAGGGCTGTTTGTGTGTGGTGAAGGTGTAGTGACTTCACTGACTGCTTTGTGTGTGGGCTATATGTGTGTAGTGATGGTGGAGGTATGTATCTGACTGAACTATCTGTGGGCCGTTTGTATGTGTAGTGTTGGCGGGGTGACCTACCTGACCCAACAGTCAATAGGATGGATGTGTGTACAGTGATGGTGGAGGGACATATCTGACTCAAGGTCAGAAGGATGTATGTGTGTGTTGTGATGGTGGAGGGACATACCTGACCCAACACTCAGTAGGATGTATGTGTTTACAGTGATGGTGGAGGGACATACCTGACCCAACATTCAGTAGGATGTATGTGTGTATTGTGATAGTGGAGGGACATAACTGACCCAACAGTCAGTAGGCTGTATGTGTGTGCAGTGATGGTGGGTGGTGTACCTGACTCCACTGTGAGTAGGCTGTATGTGTGTGCAGTGATGGTGGGTGGTGTACCTGACTCCACTGTGAGTAGGCTTTATGTGTGTGCAGTGATGGTGGGTGGTGTACCTGACTCCACTGTGAGTAGGCTGTATGTGTGTGCAGTGATGGTGGGTGGTGTACCTGACTCCACTGTGAGTAGGCTGTATGTGTGTGCAGTGATGGTGGGTGGTGTACCTAACTCCACTGTGAGTAGGCTGTATGTGTGTGCAGTGATGGTGGGTGGTGTACCTAACTCCACTGTGAGTAGGCTGTATGTGTGTGCAGTGATGGTGGATGGTGTACCTGACTCCACTGTGAGTAGACTGTATGTGTGTGCAGTGATGGTGGGTGGTGTACCTAACTCCACTGTGAGTAGGCTGTATGTGTGTGCAGTGATGGTGGGTGGTGTACCTAACTCCACTGTGAGTAGGCTGTATGTGTGTGCAGTGATGGTGGATGGTGTACCTGACTCCACTGTGAGTAGACTGTATGTGTGTGCAGTGATGGTGGGTGGTGTACCTAACTCCACTGTGAGTAGACTGTATGTGTGTGCAGTGATGGTGGGTGGTGTACCTAACTCCGCTGTGAGTAGACTGTACGTGTGTGCAGTGATGGTGGGTGGTGTACCTAACTCCACTGTGAGTAGGCTGTATGTGTGTGCAGTGATGGTGGGTGGTGTACCTAACTCCGCTGTGAGTAGACTGTATGTGTGTGCAGTGATGGTGGGTGGTGTACCTAACTCCACTGTGATGGTGGGTGATGTACCTAACTCCACTGTGAGTAGGCTGTATGTGTGTGCAGTGATGGTGGGTGGTGTACCTAACTCCACTGTGAGTAGGCTGTATGTGTGTGCAGTGATGGTGGGTGGTGTACCTGACTCCACTGTGAGTAGACTGTATGTGTGTGCAGTGATGGTGGGTAGTGTACCTAACTCCACTGTGAGTAGACTGTATGTGTGTGCAGTGATGGTGGGTGGTGTACCTAACTCCGCTGTGAGTAGACTGTATGTGTGTGCAGTGATGGTGGGTGGTGTACCTAACTCCACTGTGAGTAGGCTGTATGTGTGTACAGTGATGGTGGGTGGTGTACCTAACTCCGCTGTGAGTAGACTGTATGTGTGTGCAGTGATGGTGGGTGGTGTACCTAACTCCACTGTGATGGTGGGTGGTGTACCTAACTCCACTGTGAGTAGGCTGTATGTGTGTGCAGTGATGGCGGGTGGTGTACCTAACTCCACTGACATACCTGATTCCACTGTTTGTGGGTTGAATGTTTGTGAGGTGATGGCAGAATGGGTATTTGGCATGGACTGTTTGAGAGAGTTATGACTGTTCTTAGTTTCCATGCCCTCAGGTGATGACCTCTTGCTGTCATCATCTTTTTCCTCCTGTGTTTCATTGTCTTCTTTTATCTGGGAACCTGACTCCTCCTCTTCACTCTCCTCATCCTTTAATACAGATAAAATTGATGAAAATAATTTCACAATGGAGCAAAGACAACAAGATACTGATATTTAAAATTCAAATATACTGCTTTTACTACATTGACTTGTCACCATTACTGAAAGATTTCACTTAATGAAGGAAACATAATTCACAAAGAGGAATATTTGATATGAAGGTATTTTAAAAGGTTTCCCTTTTGGATATGGCATACTGTATTTTTAAAAAGAATCTTGAGGTACAATTGTAAATAATTCAATTGATCTCAAACAAACATACCTGATCATTTAAAGCATGTATTACAATTTTTAGTCTCTTCAGTTCCTTTTGTGCTGTTAAGTTCTGTAATATTTGAAATAAGAAATATGTATCATGATTTACTTCTCTGAAGTTATATAGATTTCCACTAATTAATTGTTTAAGGATTTATCCCTAATAAGGTATAAACTTCTAGTAAAATATATCTTACTCTTACAACGAACCCCTAGTATCAATTATACCTATAACACAGATATAAACTTCTAATCGTCATATAATTTACAACAAATGCAAAAAACAAGTTATCTGATTTATTTTAATCACTTTTATTGGTATGGAAGGAAGTCTGAGTGGGTTTTACTATGGGAAGAAACTAGCCTACCAAGACTGGACGGGTGACAAGATAACATTTCACATCTGCCCAGGGAATCAAATCCCAAATGCTCAGGTGAAAGTCCATTGTGTTACTACTGTATCTCCCAACATCCCAATATACATGTTCTTAATTAGTACAAAACAGTAAGGGCTCCAAATGGTGTAACGTAAAGGAGTGTCAGTACAAAATTTGTTTGATGTAATAGGTGTTACCGAGTGTATGGTACTGACAAGATAGTGAAATAAACTACAGTACCCTATACAAATGTTTAACATCTCACCTTTGGATCTCTTACTGACCACTTCTTAGCAATATTGTAAGCTTCTTCAAATCTTCCTTGGTGGCACAGAATTTTGATTTTCTTTTCTTGTAATTTTTCTTCATTTTTATATTCTCTAAGGGCTGAAAAAAAAAATAATTCAAAATTACTAGCATTGGAATAAAATGATTTTGTCTAGCATAAAAAGATCATAGTAAAGAAAAAGTCCACGGACAATGTTTCACAAATATGTTTGTTTCTTTAAAATGCTTTGGAATTAAAGATCTGTTGTTCAGGACTCGGATATGCTAACATTATTCAGGAATCCAGGTTATATCAATCACAACAACAATAACAGAAATACAGTGGTAAGCATTCTTGTTTTACAGGCAGTCTTTGTGATACTACAACTATTAGATTTTACGGATAAAATCAAGCCATTTATTATCAAAGTGATAAACATTAGATCTTACCAGTGTCACATATATCTAAAGCTTCATGAAAGTTTCTCTGAAAAGAAAATAAAGTTTTATAGTAAAGCGTCTTCAAGAACTGTCAATCTGAAGTAACAGAAAAACCACAACAATGCAGAGCACTACAAGCTTCTTCTCTCATTGACAAGTATAAAAAAACCAAGCGTATCAATGAAACTGATGAAAGCCCCTAAAAACAACATTATTGGACATAAAATTTTAACAAAGGCCAATAATTATGTAATTAAGGGGTTGTCCTACTTAGAACAGGTATACTGCATATTCTCTTAGTATAACCAATGTACTATGATCCTTGTTTAAATGCAAGTAAAGCTATGTTCATGACACAAAATTTTAATGAAGGGCAATAACTCTGTAATTAAGGGGTTGTGAACCTTACATTGGTATGCTACACACTGTCTTCATATGATCAATGTATACACCAAGTTTCATTATCCTACCTTAAATGCATGCAAAGTTATGCTCCAGACAAGAAATGTTTAATAAAAGGAAATAACTCAAGAGCCCTGAATTTGGTACACTGCACATGGTCTTTGTATGATCAATGCAAAGACCAATATCGTTATCCTAGCTTCACTGCAAAGTTATGATCAATGTACGGGTACACACTCAGTTTAAAGATCCTTGTTTAACTGTGGGCAAATTTGTGCTGTAGACACAAAATTTTAACAAAGGGCAGTAACTGTAACTGAGGAGTCTAGGGCCCTCAGTATGACCAATGTATACACCAAGTTTAATAATCCATGCTTAACTGTGAGCAAAGGTATACTCTGGACACAAAAGGATAGATGGAAAGACAGACAGATGGAGGGACAAATGGACAGACAGAAGGACAGTCAAAGAGGCAACTATATGCTCCCTGGAAAATTTTTGAAGCATGACTACAACCAAAACAACCAATAATATTGCACGCTTTCAGTTAGTTCTTGTTTTGTAAGGCTAGCTAATAAGTTACTTCTCACTTCATATATTATCTTGCCAAAATAAATAAAAAAATTAAGTTTTGATGAGTACATGAATATAAGGGATATGCCACAGATAATATGATAAACAGATTGGC
The DNA here is from genome assembly GCF_031769215.1 of Ylistrum balloti. Taxonomy (NCBI): domain Eukaryota; kingdom Metazoa; phylum Mollusca; class Bivalvia; order Pectinida; family Pectinidae; genus Ylistrum; species Ylistrum balloti. Next base: position 1,756,647 of record NW_026782179.1, read on the forward strand.
ACACGACAGACTGACACCAACAGAAAGTATGCAGACCTGTTTTTGCAGTATGTGTGGAACAGCAGTATTACTATTTTTCAGAGGGTGACCTTGTTACAAAATACCAAGTTTGTAATCCAATCTTTCAAGATGGAATAGTATGTATGGATACATTTGACTTATAATCATACTTCATTAATGTACATGCTATTGCAATTGCATAAAAGTACATAAAAAATATACAAATTCAGCAGGGGCCCACATAGACATATCCCTTCCCTTTCATTTTTTTTTTTTGTTATGAAAATCTATTGTGGGGTTAATGTACATAAGTTGTTCATTTCAAAATTGGTCAAGGATGACCTTTGATCTTTAACCTTGACAGAAGGCCACACAAACCTTTTAGATTCTGAACTTGGTGGAGTAAAGCTTTAGTGTGAATATGCCTGTCCTTTAAAAGTAAGCTGTTCTTCAATGCACACAAGATGGAAGTGATATAAAGTATGTAAACAGGTTTTTCAATAGATTTACCAATCTCCATACATATAAACAGCCAAATACATTACATTTCTAAATTACATCTGGGATTGCAGCACTTACAATGGCTGTATGAACAATTGATATGTTTCAACGACAACTAAAAATTGATTCTAGTATATAAATTGAAAAATCTAATCAATAACCCACAGGAGACCAGCAAGATAATATAGGTGTAACATCATACAGACAGAGAAGAATTACTGGTGTAGTATAACTTGTATTCCATGGTGACATAATAACTCCATGATCAATACAGATGTGCACACCAGTGTATTGTTGTTTGTGAATTTCTAGTTTGAATTGCATACAAGCACAGCATCTATGAAGGTAAAGAACAGGAATATTGGAAAATATAAACATTCTAACACTTTCCATTAAACAAACGAAAGCATTGATGAAGAATCCTCCACCCTCCCCATTTTGCCCTTACATTCTGCACCCCACTGCTTTCTACTGAAGTATCCACTCATCCAAACTTAGACCCACCTGGAATGCTTCCATGGTGTTGACACCTGTCATCCATACACGCCATTTTCTCACCAATCATTATCAAACCAATGTAGCTATGCTCAGTGTGTTGTTTTCATCAATAATATATGATCTATTGATTGAATCTGCTGTCATGTATATATATCATACAACAAGTGCCTTCAAACATCCGAATTTTCCCCCTAAACCGTTTGTACAGTTGTATTGGTTAGTATTAATGTACATCTAAAATCCTAGCTTTCCCTACTATTTCTCCCAACAATATGATCAAGTGAATTTTCCATTCCCATCTGAATGTCAAATATCAAAGTATTCATCGCCATGATTATCGATGAAAAATCTTCCAGGATTTCTGATGTATATCATATAAAGTATGAACATAAATGCATAAGCAATGCACACAGCCACTCTACAATGTTATCTACAAAATTCTACCTTGATTGACCACATGATGATATAGACAACTAAGATCAATAATAAAGTAACAGGCTAAGGCATCATAAAGCATACCAATCGTAGTTAAACTTTCACTAATATGCAATTTAAGATGGTCACTGCATTAAGTTCGATTGAAACCACTCAAGATATTAAACCTCTAGAATGCTCAAAAAAAAATGCTAACCTTAAAAGAAAAGTGATGATACAGACTAGATGGAGACATCTCTAGGATCTATATTAAATTGTACCTGTTTAAGAAGTGAAGAAATCCTCGTCAGATAATCCTGGAGATCTGTCTCTGTTGATGCACCTGTCTCTCTGGACATATAATCATCTTTTTGTGCCTCCTTATCCATGCCCCATCACTCTCATATATACATTGGGGTCTGCTAAAAGTGGAAGTAGAAGCAATTATTATATGTTATTCTATCATTACGAAACAATACTTTATCCAATGCTTGAGATAAAACAGCTATAAGGAAGTTAACATCACATATTTTGTTACAGTCCTTGATACAAGCAATTGTATAAATGCTGTCGATTATTCGTGAAACATTAACTTCCTTTAGTAGACATATCTTTCAGTATTAAACTGAATTCAAGATTTTTTTTACATGTGCTTTTCTATAAAAAAATGTTAAAAATGCTCCCAATCTCCAGAAGGCAGATTATGCACATCTCTAAATTTATAATATTCTGCTAATGCAACACTGTCAGTGGGCATAAATACAGGCACACATAATACAGTGTGATACTTGTACTGGTATAAACCAATACATTTAAGACAGAGAAATACATCATCAAAATTATTGGTAATCTATATAATTCCCTGAGCTCTTTTAATTTCCAGCTAACGCTCATGAATATACCCATATAAATGTAGACATTATCACTAATAATTCAGGATTGTTTAGTGTAATTATTTGCAATATTAATTTATGCGCATTTTTTAGTACAGTGTTGTATTTTCGATCACTGCAATTTACAGAATTATGGTATTCAACCTATTATCAGTGCACCTGCACAATTCCTCATTCACTAATAAGGAAATTTTTCCCTAAATATGATTACATTCAATTTCACTTTTTGTAACTTATGTAAGAAGTGTGTTTATAAGGTCAAATTTGGTAACATGTAAACCAGAATTAGTAGGTATATTACTCCTTGTGCAGATTCAACGATGGAAATATTTGTCATTCCTGTGCTCTTACAGTGGTTTAAGAGATTTTTCCAGACCCCTGTCAATATTGTATCAGCCACTTAAAAATGCAATGCTCACCTATCCAAATATACTGTGTGACTTATGTGTATAAGTTATTAGTTATGGGAAGGTAGAAATTAATTCCTACTTATTTCATAACTGATAATCTGATATATATTAAGTGTGAAAGAACAGCATAATCTGATATTTAATGTGCAAGATCAACAAAATGTTTACTCTATTTTCTCTTCAAACCAACCCTTCAGTGTTTACTATGCATGATAAGAGATCTGACGGCTCCTATATCAATTTCTTATAAAGAACCTCCCTGTCAAGATAAGACAATAAAAAAGCACACCCACAAACACAATAATGTACATCTTTAAATCTGTTTGTATTGCAATGAAGATCAATTTAATAGCATGATGTTTCATTTACAACATATACATTTTGATTGTTGATGATATATGTAACAATGACATGCATGTATATATATATGTATGTATATAAGTACATATATATATATAAGTATGTACTATGGATCTTAGTGTAAATAAGTCATCAAGTGCAGTGTAGTTCTCCATTAAGAGACCAATGAATAGCCTGATATCATATACCATGTCCTACAGATACCTGATCATGACTACCTGCAGTTTTTCAAAGGTTTTCACACCTATATACCAGCTTTAAACATAGATGTCCCTACTCCATCTCATGTAAATATCATTGGCTATCAAATGTGACCTTTGAACTTTGATTTTTTAACCTTAATGATTACCACCTTATTATATGATTAGGTATAGAACTTAATAGATATCATGATTCTTTTATTATTACATTCCCCTCCATCCATCCCTCTCCTGATATAACAAATAAGGGGATATAAAAAGTATACCTACTAAGTGAAATTTTGAAAATTAAGAAAACTAATTTGTTAAAAGAAATGACTTCCTTCTTTCTCCTGTAGGTAATAAGTAATTATAATGATTATGTAGTGTCGTCTATTTTTAACAGTAAGAGTTAATTTGACCATTTTAAAATACTGAATCAAACTGATTCATGCCTGCTCTAATAGTTGAAAGAATTGTTGGAAATCCAAGAATGACTTCCTTTGAGATCTGTACATATATACACTGAAGAGTATAGCAACCCTGTTGACTATGTCTTCACCTTTATGAAATATAACTGAAGCAATTATTTACTAAGTGTGTTTTGGCTACTACACTTAAACTATCACAGACTTACTGAATCGTCTCTTTTCAGTGACTGATAAACAAATTTGAATTCAATCAAGCATACAATTTCCGTATCAAATATCTATTGTAGTTGTTCCTCTATGGAACAGTAAATAACAAAAAGATATAACATATGGGGTTAATTCATAAAGAATGAGTAAATTGAGGCTGTCATATTTCTGTTTTTCATTTCATGGGAAAACCTCCACAAAGAAGGAAGATTCTATCCTGAGTTAATTGACAACACATTACTTGTTCATGCAGATTGAAAAAATCAAAATCTCAACTAGCTGATTTTTCTTCAACAAAAAATAATGGTGCCCTTGACTGTGAAACCCTGCAATACAAACTCATACAAAGCCGTCTAAAACATGACCTTTACATGCCAGTAGCTTGAATAGAATCATTAAAGAAATTAAGATGTTAGATTGATGTCACTGGTTGATGATTGCTATAAATAGCAATGGTGACCTTGACCTTAATTTTAATGAAAGATTTCAAATAAACAATATATATTGTTTCACAATATTTGGCTTGGATATGTTTAGTGTATAATAGTGTACAGACTTACCATCTAAACCTTGGGTGATACTAATATAACATTTGTGTGCAGGTGTCCATCACGATTTGACAAATATCACATATATATATATACATTCATGACATGAATGTAGATTTAATAAATATTGCAATCTGAATGATATTACAGACCTAGTAGGTGCAAATCATGTCATATTATTAGTGCATGTCTTTAGACTTGTTTTTCATAATGGTTTATTCTTAACAAAGTGATTCCCTGTAAACATGTCATTAATCAGAAATCCATTAAATTCTTTTACCAGTACTTCTGAAAAAAAATGTCACTCTATTTTTGACCTTCATACAAACATTAATACTAATAAAAAAAAAACAACATTTTTGACATAATGTCTTACGTAGGCGTAAATTAATGTATGTTCCAATTTTCATTAAGGTATGAATGTTTTCATTTACATATTAAAAGTGTTGACATTGATGATTAATACTTAGGTATAATGTAAATGGACTTAATGTTGTGCAATCAAATTTTCAAGCATTTTCATGTTTTACAAGTTAGTACAATGATACAATGGTGCATCAGTAATAATTACCATATATATATACAAACAATATACTGATATGGTGATTCATGCAACCAATCTAATCACTATACTTTCAGTGTCCTAAAATAAAAACACAATGAAGTATGTACATTTATAGTAATCAAATCAGTGGCTCATGTTTTCATGTAGAAAGCAATAATGTACTAAATAGATGAGTACCTGAATTCATTGCATATAATCTTCTTTTAAAGAAGATTACTGCAGAATACTGCAAGGCAGAACATTTTAGCCTAAACTACATTTGTCAACGACTCAAAAATTTACATTATATATTGCACCAACATAAATACAAAGATGGAAATGTAATAAATAAAAAGGAAAACTCAAACTTTCCTTTTTATTAATTTAACTTTTTAAAAATTTATTATGTTTTCTTAGAAAGAAACTGTATTAAACCACACACGGATCTAACCAATGACACGACAGCTAAGCTCTAAATTAGGAGTGTTGGAGCACCTTTTATCTAGTAAATATTGAAATGGATATGTTGAATTGAAATGTTATGAGCAAGAACTGTGCTGCATGTTTTGATAATAAAGTGCATCAAATTTTAAAGGGATGGGTTTAAAATTTCAAGAAAAGGTCTCTTGACAAGATTACAACATGATAAAAAGAAATAGGTTATTAATCTTTCTAATTTTGTTAAACCCAAATCCAAGTCAAACAAATTAAACACAAGTTCATTTCATGAGTATAAAGCCTACAAAGTTTCAAAGAAATTGGTTAAAACTGATGGAAGAGGTCTACGGAAAAGTATGAATTGTTGGCAGATAAAAATAAAGGGCAATAACTTTCATTAAGGAAACAACAACTTCATGCCATAGTAATGAAATATAATAAGTTTGAAAGAGACTGGTGGAAAACTGATATAGTTGAGATCTCTGGACAAAACAAGAAATCCCTCTGTGAGCTTGGTTCCCACCGTTGTTTGATCTTTATTTGTTGTTTAAAAGTTAGATTGTTTCTGTTCCTTTCTTTCCCTTGTTTTTGAAATTTGAAAATAGCACAGAAGAAATAGTTGTAATGATATTTAATTATCCAATGTAGAGCAGTACTAAGGACCAACTAGAACCGGCATATGAAATCTGAGGAACATGCATCCAGAACTTCCCAAGAAACAACTTTTCTAGTCAAAATAAAAAAAAAATAAAATCGAAAACGTACAACTATCTAGGTATCAAAGAGTGTTTCATATGAAATTTAATAAAAACTAATCCAGTAATTCTCAAGAAATTGTGATAGTAATTTTTCATCATCAAAATCACGGATGTCCGTCTCTCAGTCATTGGATTGGTCCCAACATCAAAAGGACACAACTAAAAACCTAGGGGGGCACAACCTGGGCTTGAAAAAGCATTTCTGTTTTACACATTTAGAACATTACCATTTAGATTTCAAAGATGTCGCGATAGTAAACCCAACAACCAAGTTCTATATTTATTATGATACAATAGCACTTGAGATTTGATCTGCTTCTTGCAATGGCCCTGGTATATGCATGACAGGTTGATTCATTATTAATTGTTACAAAGCAAAATGTCAACAACAATGTGCCTTAGGAAAGAGACCAGACAAAACATTGACTCTCAGCTTCCCACTCTTCTTGTTACATAACTTCTACCTACCAGTGACTAAAGTTGTGTTGCCAACCCCCCCCCCCCCCCCTCCCACTCCCCCCGCAGCTACTAATCTATTACTAGTACTAGCAGCAAAACTAAAAAATTCCATCTAGCATGAAACTTTAAAGCAAACATACACTGTAGATATGGTAACTAATCTCTCCTTTATTTCTATCTTAATTTATATATTCATCCCAAACTCTAGCTTTGATTAAGAACACCATCTTTCACAGAAACTAAAAGCCACAGTATTTCATCGGTCTAGCATTGGAAGCTAGAAGCCAACAACTACACTTATATGTAAAGCTAAAATCTGATTTAAATAAAAAGCATTCAAAAAGGTATTGAAATGAGTGAGTCTGAGATGTCCTAAATATTTTCAAGAATTCTTTCCTCAATGGATTTGTTCGGCAGGTTTATCTCATAGTGAACTGCTAGGGTCATATGGAGGCAGGGTCTCCTTGTAGTAGCTGGTGGCTAGATATTTCAATGAACAACATGTAGGCCACCTGCATGATACCAGAAGCAGTTGGATTAAATTGCCAGGCCCAATGACACCAACATGGCAGTACAGGATGATTTGTGATTTCCACTTCCTTAGAAACAAACCAATGAGGTATTCCCAAATATCACTGAATGAGGGTACACACCCCTCAAAAGGGTGAAATTCAGGACTAACAATCCAAGTTTTCAAAGAATCTCTTTTACAAATACAATTTTAGGAGTAACTGTACCCCTTGCATAGTTTCCAAATACAGAGCCAAAGGGGGGATTCTGTTGTGCATCAAGTAGGAACTTTGAAACATATAGCTTGGACCTTTGAAGTTTGTTTTTCTCAGAAAGCTGAAACAACACAGACCAGTGCTATAGAGCATGTGGCACAACTCCCACATAATGCTGAGTTTAGAGAAGTACCCACATATACCAGTAGAATATCCCTCAGAAAAGTCACGCCATATATCAATTTTTGAGGAATACTTACTTTTATCATCACAGTACTGTGCATTCAGGGCCAAACCTAAGATGGCAATGTCATATATTATACTCCATGAGCTTGAGTTGTCTTTAGAAAGACAGAGATTCTTTTATATTCCATATTCTCCTTATGCTAAGACTAGAGAAATTTCTACAAAGGGAGATAACTAAGCTATTACATAATGACACTTAAAAGAGTATAGAAAGAATAATTGAACTCCATGGATGCAGGGATATATTAAAAATTCATTCAGATGTGGTTATAATTCAAAATTCCTTTCCATGGACACGATTATGTGTGATCATTAACTCCCAGGAAATTTTTATTTTCATATTCAATGGTGATAATGAAAATGAATTCAAATATCTGTTATAACTCTAAAGTATTCACGTCTATCTTAAATACAGGGCAGACAAATTAAGACAATTAACTGAATGGGTATTAAAACTGTCATTACATTACCATATGCATACTCTCAAAGCCTCTGACAAGTTGTATATAGGTGTCTTATAATTAAAAGCTACAACACTTATAACGACTAGAAAAAAACCAACATTCTTCCATCAATATATCTTATTTAAAATGTCACTGGAAATCTCTAACATTAAAAGTCTTGTTTTCATGTTTCTAATGACAATCGTCAATGCAACAATACACCATATCATTAAAATAAGGTTATATTTTACTGTTGATCACACATATATTGATCTGTTTACATGTATTGATAGGCCATGATTTATGCCTTTGATTTCAGGCATGTTACTTATTTGTAATCTTACTTACCATATCATGCAAATGCAAATAAAGCAACAGTGATGTTAAGGGCATGACCTACATTTTATCAGAAGGAAACTGTTTGAAATGACCAATGAAAACTTATGAGTTAAAAAATACAGATGCTGATTTTGTCTAATGATAACTAATATGAAATAAAGAGATATTGAAATACTTTAACTCTTTGTACAGCACCTTCTTGTTCTATTGTACCAGACATACTGCATCAAGTCCTTGAACTGAACACCAAAATTTAAACTATTTCATAGAATCTGTAACAAAAATCCATACCAAAGTATTTGATATGACATGTAATTGGAAGTAGTACAATACTGTTCGAAAATGGTATGTCAAATAGAATACACTAACGTTAAATTCATAACGATGCAGAAAGTTTGCCTTTGTTTGTTACTCCTTGTAAGTGCAACTATCAGCTGTGTTCTATTTATGAACCAAAACACCAACAAGTTTGTCGACAAAAACTACTGCGACTTCATATATTCAAATTATTCATAAGTCAACTGCATATATTTTAAACTAGATGTGTACCGCTCCTACCATTAAATACTCTTTAAATTGTCAATATCAACAAATCTAAATAGTAAACAAACATACGGAAAAAACACACATATTCTCACCTGTTTTGACTTCCTGCGCCATGTCATTATGATATCATCAAAATATCGGAAAATCCCGTCCGACGTGGGAGTCACGTGGATTCTCCAACCACGCAGGACGCCATATTGAATGATTCAAGACGGAACTGGTGCAACGGCAAGGAGAGAAAACACACTTTAACAGCGTCACTGTATGAGTTTTATGTAAATACATAATTTAAGGTATATAATATGATCATTTAAATGTTTTTTTCACCATTATGGCAAAATTGTTGACTTCCCAATTTGTTCAAACGCATGTAAACAAAATGACCTTTCTTGACGAAGTGACCATATGCTCGCCTAACAGCAACGATACTCATTTCGCTGCTGTGTTATATATATTCAGCATTATATGTAATTATCAACTGGAAACATTTATTTACTTGCCACTGCAATGTTCTTTAAATGCAGTTGGGGATGGCCTACCTTTTAGGTTAAACCGTTTTGACATGGATAAAAATATTCTTGAAAAGCCCCATTGTTCGCATCTCCCATGATTAAAATCGTAACTGGCGCTGACATTGTCGGAATACACTTACCACACAATAAATGCAAGAAATTCGCATTTTCACCCACAGATCAAAAAGACTTTTCTTTATCAACAAGATTTTACAGTGATATTTTCCATGTCCAGAATTTTAACTGTTTTATTTTACATTTGTGTTGGCCAAGCATCTTCTATAGTCTCACGGTCACCAGTTTATTCATTCGGATTTATCACCCATGGAACTGTTAGGGTCATGCACATGTGCAGAAGTTCAGACAGTGATGTAAGCAAAAAAATTTCATTCTCGCACACCAATTTTGAGCAATTATTGGGTACAGTGTATGGTAGGATGTAAATTGAATGTTTATACTGAACTTTGAAAAATGTCATTGATATTGGCTTGAAGTTAAAAATTAGCACTTTTAATCTTTATGTACCATTTCTGTGAAATATCTTTCAACATTTGTATTTTGAATGCTGACCCAGGCATGGGTAGCTTAAGATAGTAATTTCTCTCTTTTTGATGTCCAGATTTCAGATGTTTATCGATTCCAGACTGATATAGATAAGTTGGTATGACATCAGAATATATATGCCTGATTTTTGGTCATAGCTCACTTCTTTGATAAAAGTTGAATTCTTCCAATCTTTAATGGCAAACTGTTGTTACTCTTTACAGTATGTGGTCAAGGAATACCAGTATTACTTCTGTCTTTGCAATCACTTGGTTAATTGATTGAATAAAGTAAAATTAAATGTTTATTTAATACTAGCTGGTTTGTTTATAATAGTTTCCCTGTGAGTTGCTCTAGTTTCTCCTGGCTTCAGCTACAGATTTAACTGACTTATATCTGGAAAGGGGCAATAACACACTTATCAAAAACAAAACATGGAATTATCCAACTGGACAAAAATTAAATATAATGGTGGAAAAGATTGTGTTTTTGGGTGAATAGATATCTTATTTGTGGTCATGTGAGATAGTTGTTTTCATCGCAGATTTATAGAATCAGTGTTGGATAATTGTATATATGATTTCATACACGATCAACATATCATTAATATGTCTATGATCGTACGTGTTGGCAAGATGAAACTTGGGCAAAACAAATATTAGACATACTGTTATGATAATGTTTTTACCATCTATTGCATTCATAAACTTGGCTTTCCATGTAAGAGGGGCCCACAATGGGTCAGTAGGCAGAACATAAAATTTGGCAAGTTCAGGTGAAATGCAGATTTGTCTGGATCAATGCAGATTGAGTCAGGTTCAATATGTATTTCTCACTAAGTTGAGATCTTGGACAGTCCTGTGCCATTGCAATCTTTGGAAAATTGTTCTTTTACCAAATTACTCTAGATAGCATATGACATGCTTCCAAAATTGAGTTTAGTATGATATTCATATTGACTCAAAGACACCGTCTCAAAACGACTCTTACTGTTCTGGGATCAATAAATTACTTCATCTTGTCAAACAAGCTATCTGAGAAGAATCTCAAATTACATATATGTTCAAGTTTAGAAGTCTTTTATCTGGTGTGACTTATTTACACAAATTTATCATTACAGATGGAAACCATAATTGTCATCCAGCTCCATTGGCCCTAATATCAAGATTGGAAGTTGAAGACTTTGTTTGGGATTGAAAGTAACCTACCCTTTAAACCATGGCTTGTATACATTTCAAGTTCAAGAACAGTCTTGACTACGACTCTGTGACCTTTGATGGACTCCACATTTCCCTTGGGGACCTGAAGAAGGCCATTATGCAGAGGAAAAAGCTTAAGGACACTGATGTGGATCTTCATATTGTCAATGCCATTACCAAGAAAGGTTTGAACTTGCATTAGTAAATTTCATAAGAAACACACCAGAATTTCTGTGTTCAGTAAATAAAAAAAAAGCGGAAATAAAATTTATTTTAAGTCATAATAAGGGTAGTTTGTTCCACTTAACTGTTATAAAGTGATTCAATCAAATAAAGCAGGAGAAACTAGATGGATTTGCTGGCTACAGGAAATCAGAATATTATCCATGAAATCATGTGCATGCAATTGATTAGTATTAGGGCTGACACTTTTGAAATGATTGTGAAATAAATTCCAGTGATGTCAAGCAATGAGCTTTTCTAATAGTATTGCTTTGGAACACAAATGTAAGTTCCCCACACGTGTAGAGGTTGTCATCTAATAGATACCTTTTTGTTTGTTTGACAGCATACCAGGAGACAGAGGAGATGATTCCGAAGAATACGTCGGTGATTGTAGCTAGAATGCCTTTAGCCAATGCTGTTAAGCCAAGTGGACCGAAGACATTGTAAGTGTCTGATCAAAGACATTGATTTAAAATCTGAATGACCCTGTGGATAATGCTTTTGAGTACTAATTACTATATTCAACTTTAATAAATTTGTCATATGATGGATAACTATTGTCAAGTTTTGTAACTACGAAGCTTTGGGTACGACATCCTCATACCAGACAATGAAGAAGCTTATTGTGAACCTGAAGTAGGGAAGGGAATTTAGTAATAAGGCTGGTCCCCCGTTTCACCTACTCCAATATATGATACTTAACACTTGATGCACATGTAGTGACTATGATAATGCAGTATCATAGGAAAGTCATTTGACTTTTTTTCATCCTGATTTATGTTGCCAAGTTTTAAAACTGGAAACAATTATTACCTTAGTTTAAAGACTGAAATTGATCACATTGATTCAAAATCAAGATTTAAACAAAGCAAATGTGTGACATGCAATATCTATCCTAATGTCTATTGTGTATGACCATCAAATGTATGTGATACACTGTGATCTTTGTATACTTTTATTAATAGTGTGTTGTTGATGGCAGTTCTTGCATATAAGTCATTAAATTTAATAGCAGATGTGGAAAATGCAGATTTTAAAAGTAAAAGATCTGATTTTTTATGTATCTCCTCTCTAACTCTACTTTTGTTTTCTGTTTCAGAAATGCATACCCCAAGGATGAACCAAGATCAGTACGTTCAATGATATTGTGTTTGGTATAGTATGAAATTGTTTATAAACCTAAAATTGATGGTTATATCAACATGTTGCCCTACCCAAAATTCTCCCTGTTACAGGGGTTGTCATTTTGTGTTCACTTGCTGTGAAATAAAACATCACAATCATGTCTTGAAATAACATACATTTTATTCATCAATAACTCTTTCTAAGAGGTCCTAGTCACTTGAAGCCATACATTTACATACATATTTGCATTGATTGTATACAATGTGAAGCCAAACAAATTTACGAGAGTATTCAGTTTTCATGATTGTATTGATTATTTTAATCTGAGCTATTGTGTCTTATATTGTACTTCTCCAGAATGTTTTATCAATGGAGATATAGGTTGTGATTCATTGTCAATCAAAACAATGCATTTTTTACATTGTCATGTATTTTATTATATATTGTTGAATACAGGTGGTTGTTTGCAAAAGATTTGTTGATATTGTGTTGCTTTTAACGTGTCTTTTTACCTTGTATGTTGAGTGTTGTCTTTGAATTTCAAGAGAAGAATTGAATATTACTCATATTATGAATTCATCTGTTGCGGAAAAAGAAGACTCAAGTTGCAGACAGAATCCAGTGCGTTGTCAAAAGAAGAATTCGAAATTGAAATTACCGAAGAAGATTTTAAAAAGACATTCCGATCAAAATACGCGTACGGTTCGTGTCCGCGAAGAAGATGTGCGCGAAATACGTGATACTCCATGCCATGGAAACCAGGAAAATATGGACATTCAATGTTACAGAATACTGCATAGGTGTTCTTTGATCAGCGTTTATTATCTTAATACCTGTTTGTAGCAAAACCCAATGTGTGAAGAAATTTAATAATGAATTCATTACTATGATGTTTACCATTCTGCTGTTGTGATGCAGTGTGTAAGACTTAACCATATAATGTATCTTTAGTGAAGATTTTCATGTTAAATTTTTGAAAAGAAATGAATAAATGAATATTAGTTAGTGTACAATGGAACTAGCAAGACAGATATTTTTTGTCAGGAGTGGTAAAATATGTTGATATTTATAATGAAAATGAGAAATTTACAAAAAAAATGTACACTCACTGCAAGTCCCTCAGTAAAGTTAGTAGTAAATAAGGAGGCAAAGATGACGAGAGAAATTACATAAAGGATTAATCATTGCCTAGAAGGATTATCCATATTCCTCATAAAAACCATTAAAAACATTTGAAAGAAAGAAATGGTTTTAATGGATTTTGATGATGAGCTCTTTGTCTAAAGTGCAGGTTTATACAAGCTTTAAAGCCTACAAGTTGTTAAACAACCTGAACAATTTGTACAATCAGTATTGTTAACTTTGGACCTCGGGAATGAAACTATAGAAAAAGTTAATTGGTTTTTGGAATGTTTTTAATTGTGAAAGGTCCTTGACGAGTTAGATAAATGTGTACCAGGAAAGAATATAGATAGTCATGCTGTCAGGTCTAGCATGTCTTTTTTTGGTGCTTATAAACCATTTTTAAATGTTAATGTTTTAGAATTATAGCTTTATACTGGATAGCACATAATTGTTTTTACCATTATATGTGCAATATATTGTTATATTTTTATATAGTTTTTATATATGATGGATTTTTTAAAAATGTATTTATATCCGTATGTTTATACATCCAGTGATAATTCAAATTGAACACTACTATTATCAAGACAATTAAACATGCATTAGCAAATGATATACCTCATACATGTATGTGAATGTCTCTTTGAAAATATTGCAATTCTTATGGTAAATAAATGATTTTGTTTTGGAAAATCATCTGCATCATTAAAGTATGAACATTTTATGGAGTATGTGATGTTGGCACAGTTTATGACATGATTTTGCTGAATGGCTACTAAGATTGATTGACAATTACTGACCATGACTAGTGTTTGACTATCACACAGTTTACAACATTGATTGGCATATTACAAACCTGTTATAAACTAATTTTCAAGATTACCATAAACATTATGAATAGAAAGGTTAAGATGACCCTTTTATCAGAATTTAAAGAAAAAACATTTTTATTGCCAATCTGAACAACAGAAGAAACTATTTTTGCTTAAATTTGCCCACACCACCATCTGAAATTTAGTTCGCATAGAATCTGCTCAATCTTGATTTTCACAAAAGGCCAAGCTGATAGTCTCGCATTCATACTTGTCTTGGTATTATTATTATATTGTGGCCTTAAACCTGCCTTTGTTGTTCAAGCTATGGAACATATACCTTTTTAGCTGAAAGTTTTAATAAATATTGTAATATTTTGATGAACTGATGATTTACAGATAGGGCCATAGAGAGTCTAAATGTTCAAAAAACTAGATCACAATTATTGTATTAAGTATATCTTGAGTGTAGGTATTTTTTCACCAGTTGATAATAGCCATTCAGTTTTTGGGATGATCTGTACTCGTTTGAAGTAACACTTACATAATTTAATGAGGTCTATATTTGTAGTCATATTTAAATGTAGAGATCATGTTTAAATTAGATATTTGTATTTTTTATACAAATGCATCAATATATGTTAAGGTAGAAGAAACATTCTAGAGGTTTTTGTTAAGTTATATGTACATCACTTTCGTGTTGAACAAAGTTATCTCCCTTGTTTAAAATCTGGGAAAGGATTGATGTAGGATAATGTTCCTACTCTACTCTGTGCTTTGAAAAGGGAATTGAACTGAATTCATGCTTATTTTTCCACCATTCTGATTTTGCATTTGTAAGGATCTGAAACTAATTTGTTATAAATAAGATGTTTTTGCTTTGTAATATATAAAAAGCAGTAACTGCAATAATACAAAGAACCTTATCATGGAAAAAAGAAGGAATTCGAAAAATGTTTATTGTTTATGAGAAAAAAATAACCATACTGGGTAGAATTAATAAACAGTTTACCTAAAATAATTTCATGATATTTTTGTCAGGAAGATTGTTTGTACCTAGATTTATTTGTGATAGTATCAAACTGAATATTACTGGTTTTGACTAAGATTTGATATTATTCAACTTTGCAATAGTAAAAACTTGATATATCATGTTTCCATGTCGATGCAATACAATAAGTGATTTATGTTATAATCTGACTGTTTAAATATGGTGTACCAGCCCAGCTATCAGTACTGTTGCTGTGTATGGTTGTTGAGAACTCTTTGTACTTGTGATCTCTTATACAAATGTATCATCACCTATTTGAGATGGATTCCTGACGGTAAGTTGTCTGAACACCAATTATGACTTACTCTTTGTTTGGGTCTGCAAACAGGTTGGTATAGAGACTTGAATAAGTATTTTTTGTCCAATAAAATTGTGTTCCTTATTTCTAAAAACATTGCATTATGAACCTGTATGGGACTGTAAGAAATAGTTCCATTCTGTTCAGATGCTTGCTCATGACTTGAGAAATGACATTTTATTTGGACAAATAAATGTATGGCTTCTTATACATCTTAAAGGACCGATTAGACAAAATACCCCCCATTTGCTTCGTAATATGTTTGCTATATATGATATTCTGACTGGACTGGTAAACAGTCATATATGTTATGATACTGTTGCTATGACATGTGCATTATTTGATTAACCTTGGAATAAATATTATGTTTAAAGCATTGACGAGTCAATTTGTGTTTTATCTATGTTTCAGATTAATATCCATATATATTTTGTATAAGATAGAAATTTTTCAGAGAAAAAATTAGATTCTATTGAATGTATGCATGGATAGTGAAGACTTGGGGATTGACAGGTGGCTTGACTCTTTGTTTTACCTATAATGCCAAAGTAAAATGTAGGCACATATTTTTACAAGGAGTGCTTTTGATATTCTTGGCATTACCTGCAGATTTCTGCTCAACAAGTTCAGTTTCAGTTCAGTGAAGGTGTGAGCTATCATGTGTCACATGGATTTAAAGTTTACAACAAGATAAGCTTACATTGATTATTAACATTGGGCTGAATGTGAAGGGATTATCAGACTGCCACAAAACATCCTTTTGATAATTCTTATGGCATTATTTTTCTATAGAATTGTGTATGAGGATGATGCAGTGGTAACATAACTTGCCTTTCACCCAGCATTCCAGGATTCAATTTCTCAAAAATGCTGGTTAAGGTTGGGGGTCGCCTGCCCAACCTTGTGGGTTTTCTCAGGTACTCCTATTTTTTCCACAATAAGACCCCATGTGCCTTTACATCCATGACTATTAGCTTGTTTAGCAATTTTTGTAAAAAGAAGTTTGTATTTGTTTACATCTTCAAACTTGTTAACGAGATCTGAAGTTCTATGTTGCCATACTATCGTTTTGCATCGGAAGCAGTTTCTGATGAAAAGCTTACATTTTTGTTATGAAACTTCACACAATAATTTATGTATAGATTTTCCACTCAATTTGATTTTGATCAGACATTAAATTTCTTCAAGAGAATTCAGCTTAGATTACATAGATCTATTTCCGAACAATGAATTGGAAAGAAATAATTGGACATTTTATGAAGGAGTAATCTTAGAATATTTGCTGCTGAAGCCATTATGTTATTAGGTGCTTGCCTCTCAATTTTCAGCTGATCTGGCACTTTTTTGCTTTGCTTATCTCATTTTCATTCATTGACTTTTGAAAGTCACTTTCTTGATAATTTTCTGTAAGCTTTGGAGTTATCACTCTCTCCATGAAGTTGTGCATTCTCAAGTTGTTTTGACGCCAAGGATCTAAAATTTTCAACGAATCTGTTGGCATTTGTTTGATTTTGACATGTGATTTTTTAATGTGGCCTCATGATTTGTTTATTTTTGTAATTTTGAACGAAGATGTTATCATAATTTCAAATTGGATGTTGTTTTGCTCTGCAATACTGTTGTCATTTTTGCCCTTTTCTAAAGTGAAGTGCAAAAATTTGAGTAGCTTATGAGCTGAAGTGTCATACTTACAGCTGCTTTGGATGTATTTACACATTGTTGAATAAAACTTAGTTGTATTTGTTGAATGATCAGTGGTCAGGTGTCCAAGAGTTGGTTTTAATCTTACCTGTCAAGGTTTAATTTTGTATTTTGTCATTATTCCAGTTTAATGTAAAGTGTAGGGGTATGGCGGTATTTCCTTAAACCTTTCGGTCCAGAGGGCATTAACTTAGAGATCAAGGATGTCTCTAGTTCAAGCATAAGGCAAGATATCATAACAATTACAGAATGGAGATCAACATACAGCAATTTGAGCAGATTATTTTGAATTTATTCAAACAAACTGCTTTATATGAGTGATTCATGTCTCAAGGATAGAATTGTGAACCATATTGATGATGTGGTGTGATTTTTCTGTCTTTCCCTACCCTTGGGTAAAAATTTAATTGGATAGAATTGTGAACCATGTAGTAATAATGATGTCAAATCAATTTGTGTGATTTTTCAAAGTGTGTCTGAAAAATAATTATTCAGCACATTGTTGTGAAACACTGGTCAAGTTACAGGTTTGTTTCCTTTGAAATCCCCTTATGTTGTGTTCTTGACAGTCTCATCCCTTGAAAGTGAAAGATTCAGTTAATGTAAGAAAATTCTTGATGAAGAGTGTGGGCAGAATTTGCATGAAAAATGTACATAGAATACATGTAAATATTTTTTGGTGTCTGTTGGATGGTTAAAGTTGTTACCAGTATTGGTAATTGAATTAAGCAAAACAAAACTAATTAACAAGTCACAAGTTTTAAGACATTTTTAGCCCAACATCAGATGGTGGCTTGTTCGAAGGCCATTTACTGTGGGGCATTTGTGGCCACAACAATTCTTGTTGTCACTATTTCTAGAGAAGTACTTGTTGGATCATTTTCAAACTTCCTATGAAGGTTCGCCTTCCTTGGTGGCCATCTTAAATTTTGACAGTTAAAGTTTGTTATCACTATTTCTGGTGATTACTGCTTATATCGTTCTCTCTTGGTCCTAATTTTTTTTTTCACAGATTGAAAATACAAAATAACTGACAAGTTGTTATAGTTTGTTATCCTTGGTCACGTGTGCATTGTCTATTTTTGTGTCAGATAGGAAATAAGAAATGGCCGAGAGAGCAATTGGATTTTGACAGCTTTAGTTTATTTTCCTTCCTAGAGAAGCAATGACCGAGTCATTCTCAAACTCTGATATGTACCTCTTGTTACCGAGTTGTGTATGAACCATTTTTGGTAGATCAAAAAAGAAAAAAAGAAAAATCTGACAATGGCCATCTTTGATATTTCTAAATCTTAACAGTTCCATAAAGGGTCATTGTTAAAATTTCACTTTGACCCTGTATTGTAACCTTTGACCTTCACAGAACACATCTTTTTAGTTTGAGATTTGCATGTTGGTACTTTGTTAAGGAAATTCTTCCAGAAACAAAAGCAGGTGAATGGGCTGATCATTTACCCTGATGGAAGAAAATATTCAACCAATATTTACTTTATGTAGGATTTTTTTGGATTTGCATGTGAGAATTAACTGTTTAAGTGGTCATGTACTGGAAGAAGGTATTTATGATCAAAAACATTTGGACAATCTTCATAACAAAGGAATTTCCAGAGCATATCTGTACAACCTGTCATAGTATTCTAGGTAGTTGTTGGTATGTTGGTATGTCTTAGGAAGACCATGTGTCGTGTACAGGAATTGGGTCATTGCAACCTTTATCATGGATAAAGTGTAAGTGCCCTTTGATATCCACAGTGGCTGTCTCTGTAACAGAACTTTCATTACTGCTTAAGTTTCTTAGAAGTGTTTCTGGACAAATACTAAAAAATTAATCATTATTCCTAGATGTTCACATCATCAACCTGTTGTTAGCACTTTTGGTTGCTAGTGTAACTAGGAACTCGAACATGAAATTTAGGAAAATGGCAAACTCATTAACATATTTAGGAATTCATTCCTACTGTAACTGATCACACCGTATTATTTCCTTGATAAAATGTATTTCCTTACCAGTTATGGCAACAATAATGGTTTCTGGTTGTTTGATATTTACTGTTGCCATAATAATGAACAGAAGTGCTTGGTTGAGATTGCCTTTGGGTTCAAAGGTGCTAGGTCAATTGATCTCAAAGTTGAAACAGTGCTTTCTCTGTTCATTTTGCATTTTTGTCAGGCAGATAGTGGGTCCATCGGTGTTCTTGTTTTCACCTTTGACTTTTATAGGACAAAAACACCTTTTAAGGCATATCTGCTATACTTTTTGGGAATCCTCAAATTAGAAGTAGATCACTGACATTGAAGCGTATGGTGATATTCATCAGGAAAAAACAATTTCTGATCCTCTGTTTTATCGATCAAGATTTGTTAGTGGTCATCTCTGCAGAATCGATTGTTTACGCTGAGAAGGCTGCTACAACCCATATTTAGAAATTTGCCCTTCTGAACCAAATATGCTTTCTCATCCTTATTTAGGGATTAAATATTTTGCATATAACTTTCAAGATTAGTATTTGGGTAGATCTGAGGGGAAAATCTTAACTTTTATACCAGAAGTAGGTCAGTAACTTCTATATTGTGTATTTGAACTTTGACCTTTATAAGGCTTAAATAGTTTGACTTTATGGTATAACCTTTGAGATCACTGACTATTATTTTGACCTTTTATCTAGTCAAGGAAAGAAGGTTTCACAAGAAGGTCTTCCACATTGCTAGGGGTTGAAAAAGGGATACTGTTTAAAGTTATCTAAAAATGAGAGGTTATAACATTTTGGTTTTTTTTTTATTTTGACAATTGGTATTTGTTTTATTTAAACCATAGGATAGTGATTAGCGTTTCATATCTGCTGAAGCTACCACATCTATAAATAGAATTGGGGTCATCCTTGCACCACTGTCTTTATTTATGGCTTCTTTGTAATTTGAAATGTCTTGCAGATGACACAACAAAACATTTGAAGTCAACCTGTCATTGTGTTCATGTTTGAATAACATATAGGACTTGTCTGTTAATCCAAATAAGGGTCCAGATCACATAAGTAGAATACAGAGTCCATACTAGGATCTTTAACTGTAATGATTGTTGGCAAATGGCTCAACTGAATGTAACATGACATCCTTGATACTCCAGGGGTTAAGCTCATTATCACTCTCCACACCCCTTCAGTTTGTCATAAAATGTTCTAGGAGTGCAGATAGCAATAGTGAGCATAACCCCTGGAGTGTTAAGGATGATATTTTTGTTCAGAACGCTGCTCAAAAGTTCATATATTGTAAGATCAAGGCAACAGCTAATTTTGTCAGATTCATGTCATTGAAATTTGAAAATTGTTGGATGTGTTTAGGATACATGAATTTTTCATGGGATCGAGAAACTGTTCTGTGTTCTTTTTTTCTCTTTCACCGTTTTGCTTTGGATAGCATGTAATGTTCAGAGAAGTAGCCCCTATCTTTCACATGGAGATGGAGATACCCTGTACCACAAACCTCCACCCCCTTCTTAAATGACACTTAGTGTAATAAAACGTAAAGCATGCTATTAGTTCATCTATGCCTTGGAATTTCTAGACATTCTTGTCAGTTTTAATGGTTTTACAGTCCAATGTTTGGTTTGTGTAAGTCAATTTCTCTATGGCTAATATAATAAAATTTGACCTACAGCTTCACAGGGTAAGGGCATCTAGGGATGTTTAAATCATGTCCTTGGCCCTCTTATGGCCCTTTATTTACCACATGTTGGTCTTCACAGGGCAAGCACCTCTAAGGATGTTCCCCTATGTTTAAATCTTGTCCTTGGCCCTCTTATGGCCCTTTATTTACCACATGTTGGTCTTCACAGGGTAAGCACCTTTAAGGATGTTCCAGCATGTTTAAATCCTGTCCTTAGCCCTCTTTTGGCCCTTTATTTACCACATGTTGGTCTTCACAGGGCAAGCACCTCTAAGGATGTTCCCCTATATTTAAATCTTGTCCTTGGCCCTCTTATGGCCCTTTATTTACCACATGTTGGTCTTCAAGCACCTAAGGACAGCATGTTTAAATCCTGTATGGCCCTTTATTTACCACATGTTGGTCTTCACAGGGTAAGCACCTCTAAGGATGTTCCAGCATGTTTAAATCCTGTCCTTGGCCCTCTTATGGCCCTTTATTTACCACATGTTGGTCTTCACAGGGTAAGCACCTCTAAGGATGTTCCAGCATGTTTAAATCCTGTCCTTGGCCCTCTTATGGCCCTTTATTTATCACATGTTGGTCTTCACAGGGTAAGCACCTCTAAGGATGTTCCAGCATGTTTAAATCCTGTCCTTGGCCCTCTTATGGCCCTTTATTTACCACATGTTGGTCTTAACTTCACATCCTGTCCTTGGCCCTCTTATGGCCCTTTATTTATCACATGTTGGTCTTCACAGGGTAAGCACCTCTAAGGATGTTCCAGCATGTTTAAATCCTGTCCTTGGCCCTCTTTTGGCCCTTTATTTATCACATGTTGGTCTTCACAGGGTAAGCACCTCTAAGGATGTTCCCCTATATTTAAATCCTGTCCTTGGCCCTCTTTTGGCCCTTTATTTACCACATGTTGGTCTTCACAGGGTAAGCACCTCTAAGGATGTTCCCCTATGTTTAAATCCTGTCCTTGGCCCTCTTATGGCCCTTTATTTACCACATGTTGGTCTTCACAGGGTAACCACCTCTAAGAATGTTCCAGCATGTTTAAATCCTGTCCTTAGCCCTCTTTTGGCCCTTTATTTATCACATGTTCGTCTTCACAGGGTAACCACCTCTAAGAATGTTCCCCTATGTTTAAATCCTGTCCTTGGCCCTCTTATGGCCCTTTATTTACCACATGTTGGTCTTCACAGGGCAAGCACCTCTAAGGATGTTCCCCTATGTTTAAATCCTGTCCTTGGCCCTCTTATGGCCCTTTATTTACCACATGTTGGTCTTCACAGGGCAAGCACCTCTAAGGATGTTCCAGCATGTTTAAATCCTGTCCTTGGCCCTCTTTTGGCCCTTTATTTACCACATGTTGGTCTTCACAGGGCAAGCACCTCTAAGGATGTTCCCCTATGTTTAAATCCTGTCCTTGGCCCTCTTATGGCCCTTTATTTACCACATGTTGGTCTTCACAGGGCAAGCACCTCTAAGGATGTTCCCCTATGTTTAAATCCTGTCCTTGGCCCTCTTATGGCCCTTTATTTATCACATGTTGGTCTTCGTTGGTTAGATCTCTATGTTAATGATTTCTAGAGTGGTTTGTCTGTTCCTTGCAACAATGAAGTACTCTGAATATAGTAATTATTAAAGCTGATAAGTCAGAGGTAAAGTCAACTCGAACATCATGTTTGTTCTGCACCAAACCATATAAATTGAAAATTAAGATGGGTTGCTTGTCTAACGAAAAAATATATGATCAAAGAATGAAATGCTATCAGAACGTCATGGTTTAATATGTTGAACTTAAATACAAAATGTAGAAGTTATCACAAGATATTACTGTATACTGGAAAAAATGAGTCATAGACAACTCTACTAGAGAGAATAAAAAAAACTGACAAAATTTTTACATATATTGAACATTTCTAAACTTGCTGATAATTTGTTAAAATTATTGAAATCATGGAGATAGAATTTTGTTTTAATCCTGTATTATTGCTGTTTGATATTAGAGTTGTTACCGGTCATATACAAACTATTTAACTCTCACCTTCATCAGAGGTCGCTTTTGGCCAAAGTTCTTCTAACTTAGCTATAGTGGACAAAAACTCTATATTCTGATTAGAGGTATAGTTACAATGTGAATTTTATTGACATTGTATCTTTTGATATAACAAGGGCACTCTGAAAAAATGATGACATTGTGTTTTGAAATTGAAAACAGAAAAATATAAGCTCACCTTATCTTACCTTTAGAATTGATGTAAGATTTTACTTGAATCAATTTACTAGGATCATATAGGTTCATGATAATTGATTAGCTATATAGTACATTCATAAAATAAAGCTTGTAGTTTAGATATAACAGCCTTGATCACTAAATTTCACAGGTTCGTTTGGAAAAAAGACTGTACTAAACTTAGGATATTTTGTCTCCAGAGGATTGAAGTGCTACTGAAACTCTTGCTTCAAGAGTAACTTGACCACCGTGCAGTTTTTTTTTCTAAGATGAAAAAGATCACTTACATTAATATTTTCAGCTAAAAAATGTTCGAAAAGAAATTTCTTGAACTTATCCATGTCATATGACTCTAGCATGAAATAATCCTTTAAAAAGTCTTCTGCGCAAATTGAAAAATCCAGGCAGTCAAGTATGTTATGTAAAGTTTAAGATATTTTTCAGGGGATGTTATGATATTTTGACTATTAATTTAATGCACTAAGTGCCACAAAGTGTCAACTGTAAAAGCAGATGACCTTGATTTAATGTTTTTTCTAAGATTTAGAAGTAAGTATTCTCACACATCTTTCTGATATCATCAATAATCTTGAGATAGTTAAAGACTTAAAAACACAAGTCATGGTTGCCTCACCATGAAGTTGTCAGGAGCATATTCTAGCATAACTGTTCATTCTTCTGTCTACCAAGACTTCAAATTTGTTTTTTGTTTCTGGGTAAATATTTTCTTTAGGATGGTGACCATTTTGGCACAAGTTTTTCTTTTGTTATAACTTTGTTTTGTTATTAAACTTTGTGTTAAGCTCCATTCTTTATTTTGATAATAATATTTGTTTGTGTTTGCAAACATTTTCTAGTTATAGAGTTTCACTTCACTTGTATGGATGCTTGGTAAATACTTGGTAATCGGTCGGTGATATTAGCGAATATCAGCTGGAATTTGAATGGCAAATATAACGTTACAGTTTTGATAAGCTACTCAAAATTCACAGTGACTTGATCAGATGCAATATTATTCATTCACGGAAAATATATTTGAGACCAATATAGGGGTAGGTGCACTTGTCGGGTAAAATATGGTATCAATTTCAGAGACTTTTAGATTATCTCCCCTAAATAAACTAGTACATTGTATGTACATTTTGATACTGAAGATTTCCTCAAACATGGGCACATTGGAAATGGAAGCAGAAATAAACTCATAAAACAATTCCTAGTTATAACTAGTTTTATCAATGTGTTGTGGGGGGTGTTACCTGTGCTTGTTTACTTCATTAATTTGACGACATTTTGGATGTTATTTGAATGACCTGTGAGTTTTCTACGGTGGAATATTAGCTTACATTAAATTAAACTCTTTTCAGTAAGCTTGATTGATATTGAAGAAACTACATTTAATTATCTTTTCAATCAGGTAATGATCAGTTACTTTGACAACGCCTTTTAAGGAGGTCAATATTTTTCTGTTTACTATATCCATGCCTGGATCATGTGACATTGATATGTTAAGAAGGGGTACTGCCAGACCATGTGGGTTTTTGCTAAGATACTGCGGTTTCTTCCCAGAGTAAGAACCTTGCATGCTTCTATCAAGGTCATCAAGAGTGATTGATATAAGCTGGAAAAACTTGTTTCGCAATTGATAAAAAATGAATAAAGTTGATTTATTCATCGCTTATACCATAAATTACTTCACAGATGTTGTATGTGTGGTAATCTACCAATTTAAGTAATCCAGAAGAATTACCATGCATTTTTTCAACAGAAAAATTGCATTGAACCTATGGTAACCTATATTTGAATATGGTGAAATCTGGCTTCATTAAAGCAAAGAGTGAGAATTTCTTGCAGAGAAAATAACTCAGTCATCTCATTGAAGATTGGCTATGATATAGTCTTCAGCCACAAGTGTCTATAAAGTCAAGCTTCACTGTATCTAATAGAAGAAATCATGAGAGGCACTAAACACAGTGATAAGCTGATGGAACTTGAGTATGAGTGTACTTGATGGGAAGGTGATGACATCATGTGGAGTCTCCAGTTGGATTCCTGACGGCATGAGTTAGGGTCATTGGACTATCAACCATATATCGTCAGTTATGGTGCCAAGCATTTTCAGTTCAACAAGTAATCAATCTTACTGTGGATTCCTCTGAAAATCGACGGAAAAAATAACAAAAAGATATTTTTCAGCTAAAAAAAAGATCACATATGGCTGCATGTAGATGGTGGCCATATGAATGTGTACCATGATTTAAATAATAGTGTTTCAGTTTTAGAATTTATCTATCTGATGTTTAACTAAAGAAATTATATCAATAATTTTATGAAGAATTTATTAAAAAATGATTTAGTCAACTGAAAAAGACAGAGAAGGAATTATACTTCTATTTTCATGCGATAGCATCGGAGCATTCATAAGCTTGAGCACATTTACAGGACTAAATTAAATCTGCATTTTCTGAGAACTATTAAGTGCAAATGATATGGTGATTCACAGAATTTTGTAGCTGCAAAAGTGGACATTTCCCTTAATTTTCTTTATCATTTGGGAATAAAAATGTATTACACTTCAGCATTTTACTATCATTAATTGTTTTGTACCTCTACTCTTGTTTGAAATGTCATTTTATTTACTTTTGACTTATCCATCTTGAACACTGCCATTGTTCAAGGGTCAGCATAAACAAAACAAAACAAAATATATCAATTTTGTCATGTTGCTAAAATAGACATCAAACAGATTGGAAAAAATCAGTTTTTGGAACGGAATCAGTTGATCGTGTTTTTTGTAATCTCTTTGTTCTTTTACCACACAGAAACCAGTCGCACCAATGCCAGAAGTTGGAGCCCAAGAATGGAAAAACGAGGTTTGTTTGACATAAGTTTACCAAGCAGTTGTGTTACACATAAACTAAACTTGGATTATGATTGAACAATGTTATTATAAAATAAAGCAAAGAGAACAAAGGAGAATTTGAGCTTTAAGGAAATAAGGTTCTTAATTTCCAAGTTTTGTTATATCATCCTTTTACCAATTTATGGTAAGTTAAATTCACAACCATCAGAACTGTCAATGGATCAGTGGATGACTGATATAGAGAAAGGAAGGAAGGAAAGAAGGAAGGAGGAGGGAAGGAAGGGATGGGGTAAGGGATGACGGATTTATGGTAAGGAAGGAATGGGGCTAAGGGGTGACAGATATAGAAGAAGGAAGGGATGGGGTAAGGGATGACAGATTTAGGAGAAGGAAGGGATGAGGTAAGAGATGACAGATTTAGGGTAAGGAAGGGATGGGGTAAGGGATGACAGATTTAGAAGAAGGAAGGGATGGGCCAAGGGATGACAGATATAGGGTAAGGGGTTACAGATATAGAAGAAGGAAGGGATGGGGTAAGGGATGACAGATTTAAGGTGAGGAAGGGATAGGGTAAAGGATGACAGATATAGAGTAAGAAATGGATGGGGTAAGGAATGACAGATTTAGGGTAAGGAAGGAATGGGGCTAAGGCATGACAGATATAGAAGAAGGAAGGGATGGGGGTAAGGGATGACAGATTTAGGGTAAGGAAAGAATGGGGCTAAGGGATGACAGATTTAGGGTAAGGAAGGAATGAGGTAAGAAATGACGGATTTATGGTAAGGAAGGGGTGGGGTAAGGGATGACAGATTTAGGGTGAGGAAAGAGTGGGGTAAGGGATGACAGATTTAGAGTAAGGAAGGAATGAGGTAAGAAATGACGGATTTATGGTAAGGAAGAGGTGGGGTAAGGGATGACAGATTTAGGGTAAGGAAGGAATGAGGTAAGAAATGACGGATTTATGGTAAGGAAGGGGTGGGGTAAGGGATGACAGATTTAGGGTGAGGAAGGAGTGGGGTAAGGGATGACAGATTTAGGGTAAGGTAGGGATGAGGTAAGGGATGTCAGATTTAGGGTAAGGAAGGGATGGGGTAAGGGATGACAGATTTAGAAGAAGGAAGGGATGGGGTAAGGGACAGATTAAGGGTAAGAAAAGAATGGGGCTAAGGGATGCCAGATTTAGGAGAAGGAAGGAATGGGCCAAGGGATGACAGATATAGGGTAAGGGGTTACAGATATAGAAGAAGGAAGGGATGGGGTAAGGGATGACAGATTTAGGAGAAGGAAGGGATGAGGTAAGAGATGACAGATTTAGGGTAAGGAAGGGATGGGGTAAGGGATGCCAGATTTAGGAGAAGGAAGGAATGGGCCAAGGGATGACAGATATAGGGTAAGGGGTTACAGATATAGAAGAAGGAAGGGATGGGGTAAGGGATGACAGATTTAAGGTGAGGAAGGGATAGGGTAAAGGATGACAGATATAGAGTAAGAAATGGGTGGGGTAAGGAATGACAGATTTAGGGTAAGGAAGGGGTGGGGTAAGGGATGACGGATTTAGGAGAAGGAAGGAATGGGGCCAAAGGGGTGACAGATTTAGGGTAAGGAAGGAATGGGGCTAAGGCATGACAGATATAGAAGAAGGAAGGGATGGGGGTAAGGGATGACAGATTTAGGGTAAGGAAGGGATAGGGTAAGGGATGACAGATATAGGGTAAGGAAGGGATGGGGTAAGGGATGACAGATTTAGAGTAAGGAAGGGGTGGGATGGGATAAGGGATGACAGATTTAGGGTGAGGAAGGGATGGGGTAAGGGATGACAGCTATAGGGTAAGGAAGGGGTGGAGTAAGGGATGACAGATTTAGGGTAAGGAAGGAATGAGGTAAGAAATGACGGGTTTATGGTAAGGAAGGGGTGGGGTAAGGGATGACAGATTTAGGGTGAGGAAGGAATGAGGTAAGAAATGACGGATTTATGGTAAGGAAGGGGTGGGGTAAGGGATGACAGATTTAGGGTGAGGAAGGAGTGGGGTAAGGGATGACAGATTTAGGGTAAGGAAGGAATGAGGTAAGAAATGACGGATTTATGGTAAGGAAGGGGTGGGGTAAGGGATGACAGATTTAGGGTAAGGAAGGAATGAGGTAAGAAATTATGGATTTATGGTAAGGAAGGGGTGGGGTAAGGGATGACAGATTTAGGGTGAGGAAGGAGTGGGGTAAGGGATGACAGATTTAGGGTAAGGAAGGAATGAGGTAAGAAATAACGGATTTATGGTAAGGAAGGGGTGGGGTAAGGGATGACAGATTTATGGTAAGGAAGAGGTGGGGTAAGGGATGACAGATTTAGGGTAAGGAAGGGGTTGGGTAAGGGATAACTAATTTACGGTAAGGTAGGGATGGGGTAAGGGATGACAGATATAGGGTAAGGTAGGGTTGGGGTAAGGAATGACGCATTTAGAGTAAGGAAGGGGTGGGGTAAAGGATGACAGATTTAGGGTGAGGAAGGGATAGGGTAAAGGATGACAGATATAGGGTAAGGAAGTGATGGGGTAAGGGGTGACAGATTTAGGAGAAGGAAGGGGTTGGGTAAGGGATGACGGATTTCAGGTAAGGAAATGATGGGGTTAAGAGGTGACTGATTTAGGGTAAGGAAGGGATGGGGTAAGGGGTGACAGATTAAGGGTAAGGAAGGAATGGGGTAAGGGATGACTAATTTAGGGGGAGGAAGGAATCGGGTAAGGGATGACTGATTTAGGGAGATAATTGCTTTCATAGATACAAATGTCATAGATTGAGAACCTCTCAACAGATTTAGTTCATACCGCAGTATCATAACATCAAGTTCTACCCTGTCATTACGTTCTTGTTTACATAGGAGTAGGAGCATTCATGTCTTGTAGACATTTCTATTACACAGATATACAAATGGTTTTAATTTTTACTCTTCAGACTGTAGACCTGGTCAACGCTAATATCTCAGAGGAAGATAAGATAAAAGCAATGATGTACCAAGCTAGTAAAGACTTCGATCCAGCAAAGTCAGTATAATAGAATTAAAAATGAGATTGAACTGTATGATGCTTCTCAAATGTCTTCTCATATTGATTTTGTTAATACACACAATATATCTTTACATTGTAATTCAATATTATTAAAGAATATATTAAATTGAAGCAACATATATCCAATTTGAAAACTTCTTAAATTATTCAAAATTTTTATATTGTGATATTGAACAAGAACCCAATAAAGAAATATCTAAAAAATCTCAGCCAACATCATCACCATTGCTGCCATTTCTTTAAAACAGAAATAAACATTATAAAGCTTTGATGATTTAATGTGTCTACTTACCCAGCTATATGAAGTCCAAGTATCCTGCTGGAAAGCCGTCCACTTCCTACCTCTGCTTCAAGTGTGGCAAGCCTGGACACTATATACATAACTGTCCAAACAAACCGGTAAGTTCCAGAGCGTCCTAGAAGTATGTACTGTACAGTTGGTATATGTTAAGGGGAATTGATTTCCCTGTTTTTCCAGTCCTCAAAGATGATAGCTTCAAAAATAAATAGCTAGCAAACATTTTAACAAAATATAAGGAACTTTATGTCATGTCCTAATACACAGATACCAACATGTAGACTTACACATTGGTCTACATATAAGATAACATCCTCTCAAACTTACAAGGACAACTGTGAAATATTAACACTTCAAAATTTAACAACTATACAGCTTCTCCACTGTTCTTTAAAAAGAATGAAATATATGTTTTGAAGTTTAAAAAAACTTGATGGTAAAGAAATTATAAAAAAAATGATTGGGTGTATTGCAAAGTTACGTTTTTGACTGTTAATAGGAAAATGATCTGGATGACATCACTGGTAAACAACAGGAAGTTGTCAACCCAAATAGAGTCAAACGCTCCACAGGGATTCCTACAAGTTTTCTTACCCCTTGTGATGACAAGAATTCTCCTGGGGCTCTCCTTATGTCATCAGGACAGTATGCCGTCCCGATTATTGACAAGTAAGTCACTCTCTTTCTCATGATTTAAGACTTTTGTTCTCCTGCATCTCTCTCTATCCTAGGATTGAAGAATATATCTTAGACAACAATTAGGCCTATTTGTTACACTACTGGGATTGTTTGTTTATGATATGTGATAAAAACTTCATGTGATGCAAAAATCTTTTAAACTGTATTCCTTGATGATTAGCTTCATTATTTAAGGTATTTTGAAATAAAATCAGAACTGAAATTATGGGAGGGATGTTGGAACCAAATTCAGGCTTGGTGTTGCCATCTGGATACATATGCTGATGTGATCTTATGTGTTTTCCATCCTTGACAGGGAGGCTTTCCAAAAGGGGAAGAAGGAAAGACCACCATTCATGCCAACCCCATCAGTTGAAAAACAGGAAGTCTCTCCTGTACCTAACGAGCTCATTTGCCCTCTATGTCGTGACCTTTTAAGGGAAGCTGTGGTGATTCCCTGCTGTGGAAACAGCTATTGTGATGAATGTAAGTTGGATATTGGTGAATTATGACCTTTTCTATTTATACTCAGCCTCATTATCATGTTTTGTGTAGGAGTACTTCCACAAAATAAACAATTATAATATTGCCAATAAGATGTTGATAAGATTAAAATAAGTCCTATACTTACCATGGTTAATAGAATAGAATAAGTCATATACTTACCCTGGTTAATAGAATAGAATTAAGTCCTATTCCTACCCAGGTTAATATATTAGAATAAGTCCTATACTTACCATGGTTAATAGAATAGAATAAGTCATATACTTACCCTGGTTAATAGAATAGAATGAAGTCCTATTCCTACCCAGGTTAATATATTATAATAAGTCCTATTCTTAACCTGGTTAATAGAATAGAATTAACTCCTATTCTTACCCTGGTTAATAGAATAGAATAAGTCCTATTCTTACCCTGGTTAATAGATTAGAATAAGTCCTATTCTTACCCTGGTTAATAGAATAGAATAAGTCCTATTCTTAACCTGGTTAATAGAATAGAATTAACTCCTATTCTTACCCTGGTTAATAGAATAGAATAACTCCTATTCTTACCCTGGTTAATAGATTAGAATAAGTCCTATTCTTACCCTGGTTAATAGAATAGAATAAGTCCTATTCTTACCCTGGTTAATAGATTAGAATAAGTCCTATAATTACTGAGGCATGACCTATTTTTTACAAACACAGTACACAAATATCTAATAGTAAGAATTGATATCTATAGAACACAACCTGTTAAAAACTACACTGTGTCACTGTACTGCTGGGGATAAGATTCATCATTTAGGTATAGATATATTTTGAGAAGATGTTTATCTTGAAAACAAACAATGACTGAAAACTGTTTTTCTGAGTTTTGAAAATGTTGTAAAGATGTACTGATTGTAATGTGAAATGCTTGTCCAGGTATCCGTGATGCCCTGCTTGAGGATGACAATCACTGCTGTCCATCTTGCCATGAGATGGACTCGTCACCAGATAGGCTCATTGCTAATAATTCCCTGCGGACGGCCGTCACTAATTTCCTGAATGAGACAGGATACACAACTGTGAAAAGGAGACACATGGAAGCTAAAATGGAACAGATGAAGCAACAACAACAACGAGAACATCATCTTCAAGAACAAGCTAAGCAACAACAACTCCAAAAGAAGAGGCAAGAGGAGCAACAAGCAACCAAACCAAGGTCAAGGATGGACTCTCCACCTCCTCCACCTCCACCCCGAACAACGACCACTGCTCGTATCAGTGTGAAAACATCATCAGTACCAGAGGTTACCATTAACTCCAGGTAAGTCATCATTTATTCAGGAAGAAAATGTACAACACTTTCAGAAATAAAGAAGTTTCAGAAATATTTCAGTTGGGTCACATTTATGAAAACATATTGCATAGTGAAGAATATTCATTTGATGCCGCAGTGAAAACTATGAAAAAATTCCCAGTACAAAGTATTTGAAATCATCATTTAGTGCACCTTTGTCAGGCCAAATAGGAATTTTTATATTTGTTATAGATCTGATTTTGAACTAAACAAGATCTGAAAGATCGGAAAGGATTGTTAACTCAACCTTTTATGATGGCACGCAAGGGTATTCTTCTACATCTGCCCAACCATTGGGGTTTTCCCTGCATAGATTTTCTTCCTAGTGTTAGACCTTTTGCCTATTTCATCCAGGTCTAAAAGAGTGATAAATATAAGTTGAAATAACTTTATTTTTTATTGTTGTAAAATAACTGAATAAATAAATAAAGAAATGATTAAATAGATATACTTTTATTATTACATGTAATGTTTACCATCAGATGTGTGATTTTTGTGTTGTAGTAAGCCTGTCACTCCAACAACATCAACACCAGTCAAGGATGAGAGAGAACCACATTGGCCAGTTGATGAGCAGCCCAAGGTCAGTAATTACTTTTAAGATATAAGTTATATACCTCATTCTTTAAGTAGAAGATATGAATTATAAATATAGCAAAAATATTTTTTCACTGAAAATGATGATTATTTAGTTTGTATTAACTGAATTATCACCATATGCTTTAAATACCTTACTTTACAAAATCATAGTTGACTATCAAGATTTCTTTTTGCAGGGTGGTAAAAACATTTTGAGGATTGGAAAATTTGTCTTCATTGATTTAAGTTTAATAGTAACTCTAGGAGCCTTCTTTAATTTTTGTTTCTCACTTTAGACTGTGCCTGTGATTGGACAAAAGGTTCCGAGTAAGCCAAACCGAAACACTCCACCACCAGCTACTGAACCCATATGTGAGTATTTAGTCTTGGATATCTTGGTTAAGGCAATTAGTCTTCTGATAATTAAAGCCATCAGGAAGTCAGTACTGTGATGAAGAGAGACAATCAGGTAGACACATCTTGGATAAGGGGATACAATGGAGGGCTACAACCACAATGAAGTTTTACTCCTTGTTAAGGGGAGGTAATTCTGTAATCTGATAGGAATCGGCAACATTTGTAATAAGTGTATACATTGAATTCAGTTTCAAGAATAAATGTTTGTTAAAAAAAATCCATGTTTTCATGACCTAATGATTTAATTAGGAAGTCTCTTATGGTCCAAGGGAGGTAAATATGTCTCCCATTAGAAAAAAAGCGAGGAAAACATTAAATATTAAAGTTTCTAATTGCATTTCAGCTGTACATGCCTCTGGAGCATCCCCTCATAACAAAGGGTAAGTATTTCATTATTGCACTATCAATAAATCACAATGAAATTTAGAAAAAAAATTCTTAACAATTAATTTAATATGTTTATACTGGAAACAAAATAAAGTAAATGCAAATCCTAAAACATTTCATCATGACATATAATTAGATTATTCTGTTCCCATATCCACAATTTGGCAAAGTTAAATATTAACATTTTTAAAGAGCATCTACAGCCAACTGGCATTTTAAATCCGAGTTCTGGGTTGATCTCTAAGACATAGAAATGATTTAAAGCAATTCAGAAAATATTCAACTCCTTCAGATTGTCAAGTTTTTTTGACTGAGGTCATAATTCTTTGATATTGATAGACCCCTACAGGAATCAGAAGGCGGGCTTCACCCGAGTATTCCGACAGCTCCTAGCTTCAGACATCCTGCCATGCAAAATGGACCTGTCAGACATCCTCCAGCTTTCCCACCTCCAGGTGTTACACCTTCAACAGGTGAGTTATGAAGGAAATATGAAATTGCAAAAATGAAATTTTGTTTGTTTGCTTTTTCTCTTCATGTTTCTTTCAGTTTACACTCACTGTCTGGCAGAATATTTCATAAATGAAGTGTGTTATGGTTTTATCATGATTAAGGGAGACAAAATGAAAAGTGCATTTCGTTTTCATTTCAGTGCCAGTACTAAATACAGCCTTACCTCCACCACGTTTACCCATGCCTGGAGGAATGCCATTTCCTCCTCACCCTGGGGTACCAGGGGGTGCACCACTGCCATTTCCACCCCCTAGAGTTCCATACCCTTTACCTATGGGAGGTCCACAGCCAATGACCAAAGAGGAATTTTACAGAACCAAACAGGAAATGTTGAGAGACGAGTAAGTCACAGTGTAAAATTCTTAAAGCTGTATTCCATCTCTATATTACTGACCAAATATTAAAATTTTTGTTTACATGTTAAACAGATTACAGATACATAAATATCTGTGTTTTGTTATCTCATCAGCAAACTTGTAATCTCCTTGTCATTGGTTACACATGGTATTGTAACTAGGGCTACACAGTGAGGGTTGCTGCCTGTAAGTGGTCTGATGAACATGTTTACAAACTTCTCTAGCTCGAATTACAGGGGTTATTTCTAATATTGACTGATCTTTCATTTCTCAAAATTGTTAAAGATATTTGCATATTCACGAGACGAATTTATTTTGAAAAACGTCGTCTTGTTATCAACAATATTGGATTGTTTTAATTTTTATAGACAAAAAATTGGACTGTGACATTTGATATCAAGGATTTTCAGCATGACAGATTTTGTATTTGATGTTGTTTAGCTTCTGTCTTTCACAAATGTCTATAAGGATAGTTGTTGGTGTTGCAGTTTGAATCCAGAGGTCATGGTTGACTACCGCCTTAAGATGATGGAGTATAAACTCGATCAGAGAAAGCGACGCTCCCGATCAAGGTATGTCTATTCAAAATAAGACAGGAAATGTCCAAAATATTAAAGTAAAAGGAGGCCAAACCTTCCTGATTTCTGATTTTGACTGCTTTCAATTCCAAGATTTATCTTGTTTAGAAAAATTTCTTAAAATTGTAACAAAAAAAATTCATCTTTCTGTATTTCAAAATTTCACCAAATATAATTTATATTGAGAAAAAGTTTTTAAAGTCATTTTAGACAAAGTGCAGTGGTGACCTATTGTGACTGCCTTTTGTCTGGTGTTGTGCATCTTTTAATTTTTTTTTAACTTCTTCTCAAAATCCCTGAACTGATGATTTCAATAAAAATTGCTAGAAACTTTCCCTGGCTAATACATGAACCAAAATTGTTAATTTCATGGTCCCTTCTACCTGGGGGTCTAAGGTATGGGACTAAAAGTGGTCAAATTGACTCAATTTTCAAAAGTCTTCTCAATACCCAAAAATGGTTGAATCAAATACCTTCATGGAGGGAAGGATCTTAAGATGCTTACCATAACTGAATTTCGTGACCGCATGGTCTCTCATTTTCCCTGAGAGAGAGGATAAATTTTACTATTTATATAGAAAATTTACAATTTTTGAAAATGAATGTTAATTTAATTTTTTTTTAACTTTGTTTAGATTATAAGTATAGGATGACACTGTGATTGGCATGCATATATTAACCCTGACTAACCCCCAGGGGCTTAAAGCATATCATCTGAGTGTTACAATCCTCTAAATTACAATTTTCTTTATGGTGACGAGAATAAGAAAATGTTTAGCTATGAAGATTTATATTTCTATTGTAACTAGTTTGTCATGTTATAATTGTCGTTGGATTAAGTACACTGAAGGCTATATTTACTTTATCATATCTTTTATTAAATAAAATTAATGAAAGTCACTTGATCTTTCTGCCAGATCGCTGTCTCCTAGAAGGTCACTCTCAAGAAACAGAAGTCGAAGTCGATCGAGGTACAGATCAAGAACCCCACCTTTACGAAGACGCACACGATCCAGAACACGCACTAGAACTAGATCAAGAACCCGTTCTAGATCCCGTTCACGACTAAAGTATTCACGCAGTCCAGCCCCTCGTCGTATTCGATCAAGATCTCGTTCAAGATCAAGATCCAGATCAAGATTGAGGTCAAGATCGCGATCAAGGTCACGTTCCATCTCCAAACCAAGACGACTTAGATCCCGTACAAGATCCCGGACACGATCTAGGTCAAGATACCGTTCCAAGACCCCACCTAGATATCGGACACGAAGTAGGTCAAGGTCACGATCAAGACCACCTCCAAAATATCGAACAAGGTCAAGAAGTCTAACACCAAGACGAAGGTCTCGTTCACGTTCAAGATCACCTCTACCAAGGTACAGTTGGTCTCGATCACGATCTCGCAGCCCTAGATACAGACGTAACTCTCCAGGTTACCTCCCTCCCAGAAGGTCAAGGTCACCACTCCCTCGCTATCAACGATCTCCACCACCATATTACAGGGATGACTATTATCGGCCACCTGGAAACTGGTCCCCGCCCCCCAAAGGCTACAGATCTCCACCCCAGGGAAGACAAACTTTCTCTCCACCAAGATTCCCTGGTCCACCACCACCTTACTACGGTCAGAGGCCAGATGATCATTACAGGTATGGATGAATTTAAACTTGTCTACTTCACTGATTTAACTAGCTTCTGGCCTGCTTGTATCTCAATTGTCAGTTTTGTAAATGGAAGTTGAAACACCATTAACAACTAGAGTTTTAAAAAATCTATTCAGGTTTTGTATATAACATTACTGCAGCCATTACAGAATGTTAAGGGAACTGTGTTGATATACTAGTTGTATATACTACAGGGATAAGTGGCCAAATTTCACCTTTGATAAAAAAAAAATATGAAATGGAGGGGGAGGGGACATTTAAAAATGACAGCATGATATTTGAACTATTGCTTGTTTTCACAGAGCCTATGAACAGTACTACACAGATTATTATGGCTACCCACCACCACTCCCACCCCCAGGGCCAGGGCAGTATGACATTCCCTATTACGGCAAGCAACAGTACAGACCAAGATCAAAGTCACCCAGGGGCCGTATGGAATCAAGAGGCAGATCCCCCAGGGGTAGGGGTCAGGGGAGAGGACAGTTAGATAGACCAAAATGGGACAACAATAAACCACTCAATAAACCTGGCAAGAATGAGAGCAAGCAAGAAAATAAGAATAAAGATGAAAAGGAAGATAAAAAGAAAGAGCAGAAAAAATCTCAAGACAAATCTAAAACATACAAGGAGCAAGAGGATAAAAAAGTCAAAAATAAAAGTGTCGACCCAAAGAAAGAAAAACCAGTCAAGGCCAAAAAAATAAAGGAGATTGGACAGAAAATAGAGGTGGTGACAGGTGTGAAAAAATCGTCTGGAGTAGGCTTAACAACAATGTCAAAGAAATCCATTCAAGGTAAGACTGTCGGAGATGGGGTGAAAAAATCAAAGCCAGAAAGGAGTGATGAAAAACTGAACAAAAAAACTCAGCGAGAAAAACATTCTGACACAGTGAGTGAAAAATCTGATATAGAAAAGAGAGAGACAGCTGTGAAAAAAATGCAGAGGGACACTATTGAGGATAGGGAAAAAGTGAAATCTTCAACTCAAGAACCACCAATTAGTAAAGAAAATAAAGTGCCTGCAAAGAAAAAAATCAAAGACAGACAGAAGGATAAAAATGACGAGGATGTAAAAGAAGAGGTGAGAAATGTTTCAACACAAAAAACATTTAAAAAGGCACAGGTGAAACAGGAACCCAAAGATGATTCAGATGCTGAAAATCCAGCTGAAAAGGTAAAAAAAGTGAGAGAAAGGTTTTATGAGGATGATGATGAACTGCGGAAAAAGATAAGAAAGGAAAAATTTAAAGACTTCAAAGAGAAAGAGACGGGCAATCAAGATCAGCTAAAACAAGTTAAGAAGGAAAAATCTTATGCTCATGATGAACTTCAAAAGGAAAGGCCTCTTTTAAAAAGATTGAAAGCAAAAAACTCTGAGTCTGATGCTACGCAAAGCGATTCTGCTCCAGAAAGTGAAAAGATCCGTCGTAAAATGAAAACAAAACGAGTATCAGAGATAGAGAAAAACGGCAATGAAGATGCAGAGGACGATGAGAGCCCAGCCAAGAGGCAAAGGAGGGATTATGAACAGGAGATGGATTATGAGAAACCAAGCAGATCTGAAAAACAGAGACATAAACAAGTTCAGGAAAACAGGCTTATATCTAAGTTGGAGGGTAGGAAATCTCGAACTTCACAGGAGAAATCTTCAGAACGGAAATCGTCAGTGCCCAGAGAGGAAGGGTCAAGATCCCCTAAAGAAAGTAAGAAATCTCGAAGGGCTTGGGACAGTCAGTTGGATGAAACAACAGGACTGAAATCCCAGGGATCTCGTAAAGATCATCAGATATCCAAACTTGAAAGTGTCAAGTCTCGTATGTCACGAGATGACTTTTCTGGCCCAAAGTCAGTTGTTGAAAGTAAACTGCGGGTGTCGAGAGATGATGAACTCATGCTGTCACCCCCAGAACTCTCTAAGTGGGAGAGAGATGACTTCTCCAGTGATCACTCCCCTGAACCACGCAGAAAACACAAATATCAACATGAGAAACAGTCACTTCCCAGGTAAATTTACTTCTGTATTGATTTCATTTTAATTTCTAATATAATGTCTCTAATGCAGTTACTGAAACAGACTTCTTCATTTTATATTCGATAGAGTAAGAGAGCATTGACTATGCAAATCAAATTCTTACTTGAGTTGTCAGATATAATAGATCTAATTTTTCATTGCTCATTTACAAAGTACAATGTACTTCATACTTGTCAATAAAAAGTGTTCATAATTTTGTTTCATTGATCAAATTATAGGAATGGAATTTCCAACAGTAACAGAATTCTTTTGCGTTTTCTGAGATTTAACATATGATATTTCTTTTGTAGGTCAGTTATAGAAAGTGCTGAAAAGGCCATTTCACAAAAGCAGGTGAAGAGCACAGTTGCATCAGCTGTGGTGCTATCACCACCTAACAAAAACTCACGACGAGTGTTTGTAGATAGAGACAGGGAGGAGGGAGCCTCGCGCAGTAAGGAGAGGGACAGCAGTCGACGCGATGACAGCAAACATGACGATAGCCGGCGTGATGACAGAAAAGTTTTGAACAGGCAGAGGTCTATGCAGATCACTATATCTGCACCGGACAAACGCAAGTTCTCAGAATCGGAAGATTTACGAGAAAAATTGTCAAGTTCTGAGGACTTGAGAGAAAAACCCCATGAGGATCTGCGAGAGAAACTTTCTAATAGGAAAGCCAGACTTAAGGAAGATAAGGAGGGAACAATGAGATCCTACAAGGATGATTCACATAGGGATGAAAGTGTATCTGGTGGAGGGAAGAGTAGCAAGCACCGTGAGGACAGGAGAGACACTGAACGCTCCTCTATTGAGGACAAAGTCTCTCATAAAGATTCAGACAGTAAGAAACATGTCAGTTCTAAGTCTAATTCCTCTGCTAGTCAGAAGGTTTCAAAAGAGAAAACACCCAAACTGGATGTTAAGAAAGAAGAAATTAAGCCAGATGAAGTGGCTAAAATCAAATACCGAAAGGAATCATTGATTGACGAGGCTACATTTGAGCCTGATTATAATGAGGAAAGTTCAGCAGAGGAGGAAGCAGAGGAAGGTGACATAGCTAAAACAAGTTCTGCAGAGGAAGGAGAAGCTGATGACGATGAGGAGGATGAGGAGGAAGAAGAGGATGAGGACAGTGATAAAAAATCGAAAAAACACAAACACAAGAAAGGTAAACACAAAAAGAATAAAAAACATAAACATAAACATAAAAAAAAGAAACACAAAAAGAACAAGGAGGAGAAAGAATCCAAAGAGTGAATGTGGAGGGCACAGATTTCTGATATTAGGGGTGATTTTTGTGATGACTGTATGTATCATTGCTAGTGCTTTGAATATATAGGCCTGACCAAGTCTAATTTTTATTTATAGAGTTCGTGGTCTATTGATTGTGTTAGAAAATAATCAGACATGAAAAAAAAATTATATGTAATGTTTACTTTTATGCTGAATTTCATTTGACAAGAGGCTGGGTAATCATTTTTGGGCATTATTTTGAAAGTATATTTTCCTTATTTCAAAATGTTTGATTTCTTGATTTTTTTTTTTTTTTTTTCTACTCATTATATACTAAGTTACAATGCATTTCATTGGTGAACATGTCATGAAAACTTCATACATGAAAGAATGAAATTAAAACTTAAATACATGTGTTCTCTAAAAATCCAGGAACAAAAAAAAAAA
This sequence comes from Ylistrum balloti, assembly GCF_031769215.1. Lineage (NCBI taxonomy): Eukaryota > Metazoa > Mollusca > Bivalvia > Pectinida > Pectinidae > Ylistrum > Ylistrum balloti. Next base: position 1,796,976 of record NW_026782179.1, read on the forward strand.
ATGAATTGGTTTGGTTTTCATATGTATATTTTGTTATAAATAGACATGTTGTAGATAAGGGAAAAGTTCAAAACTCAATATGGTGTGTTGAAGCAAATTGGCATTAAAGGGTGATACACAAGTTATGCTTCTGCTAGTATTAGCATTGATTATCATGTTCCAGTATGTGTGTAGCAAACTAGTCCAAGAAATAAATGTTTTGTGTCTTAGTATGTTGAATGAAAGAATCGAGGGATTGGGATGGAGGATATTGTGTGCCATTCATATGTCTGTCTAAAGAAAATTTTGATGTAAACATTGCAGGGTTATCAGCATCATTTTCAAGCCTTGTTGACATTTTCAGTCAACTTATTTTTATCAATGGAACAAATTACTATAGTAACTAATTGCCACAAGATAACTTCAAGCATTGTTACTGTTGACAATGTCTGTCTAGTAACCATGTTTTTTTTCTCATTAGACATATATCTGTAATGTAAAGAGACAAACTATGACATTGCTGCTTTAAAAGTGCTATTTTTTGAACCTCCAATAGTGTAAATTAAATCATGGTCTGCTCTCTGTATTTTCCATGGTTTATATTTTTTCTCTGAAGACCCTACAGGTCAGCTTGGTGATCGAGTAGGCAGTTAACAAGAAATGATCTTTTTAATTCTAGTGATGTAGCTCGAAGAGATTGCCAAATTTTCTCAGTTGTTTTTACTACTTTAGGAGACTTTTCCTATAATGTTCACATGCCTAAATGCCAGGAGCTTTCACTGGAAATTTCACAACGGAATCTGGTCTCACAATATTTTAGAAACAAATTTCTGTATAAACATGTATTTTTGATAAGAAGACCAGTGACGTATTCCCTATTTTTCTTAATATTTTAATTTTCATAAGAAGTATTTTTCCAGAGTTTTCTTTTAATAATTTGCAATGGACACCAGAGTTTGATAATGTTTGGATTGTAGCCGCAATAAGGAGGAAGTAAGTGAGGGATTATTTTCTTCTTCAGTTTAGTGTATAATGATATATAATGCAGTAATGCTTTGGGCATTTGTTGCCAACTTGAACAGTACTGTCACATCATTCTCACTGACTGTTACTGGGTATATTGATAAAGGCCTACCTTCCTAGTGGCTTTATTTCTGTTCATTTTGCATTGATAGGAAACACCAAGTGTCACTCACCAGAAGTAGGTTATGGTAACCTATATCTTGATCTCTGATGTTAATTAAAGCAATAATAATTTCTTATTGTTTATTAGGACACACACAATATTATTAAATATCGACTGGAATGGCACATTTCAAAATCCATCATTTTGGACTGTAAGCATGAAAGCATTTATTTCATTAGATATTTAACTTTTTTGTGTTAGTTCTAAGTTTTACCTAAAGTTTTGTTTAGTAAAAGAACATTAATGAAATAATCCTTCTATTACTAAAATTTTCTAGATGAATACCTTTTTTTTTTCTTTTTTGATTTTATTTCTTTCCTGAACTACAAGTTTACATGATATATTGTGATAATGATTAAACAGAATGCTAGAACTACCTGTTAAGTATCACAGTAATTTGGTTATGCCGTTTGAGAATTTCCCTCCAAAATGTGCAAATTGAGCGGTCACATGAAAGTACAGGTGACGGTGACCCAGACACTAGAAAAATATTAATTAGTCGTAAGAAACAGGTTGCATGACAGTGTACAATCTAAATGTCAGCTAATTATACTACATGTTCATTACTATAGCAGAGTAAGTATCAAACTCTAGAACTTCTTATGTTTGTTTAATAAAACAACAGATTCCTGCAGTTTTTATATTGTTCAACAGAAAGTGCTGACAGATTCATGACTGCTGATTGTACCAAGTCCTTATAAAAATTCTGACAAAAAAAATATCAAAATTTTGGTGCATTACGAAACTTTTGGTCAATCATGTCTGCATTTTTTGCGCACATTTTTATTGTTACATGAAATTTGATTGAAATTTTGTGAGAGTGAGATGCTGGTCATTTGAGAATGTTTTTTGCTGAAAGTGTGAGTGAGTAAGACATCTGTGAGTGTATGTTCTGTTGGATAGAGCAGATTAGTGTGACATGCAATTTGTAAATATGTGCAATTGTAGAAGTACAGTTTTGTGAATAAAAGTAATTAAAATCATTCTTTAGTTTCTGTTTGTATTGTAAATTTATAAATAGAGAGGAGAAAACCTTTTGATTGGCTGTTTTGAAATGTTTTTATCTCTCTTTTTTTGATGGTGGGATGTAGATATAAATGTTTAGTGTTGTGAACCTTTGTGTTGTATGGACAGATACTACAAAACAGACATGAAATAACCACGACATTAGCACATTTTGTATTAATATACTTATCTGCAATAGTCTGTGCAAACTCCAGGAAGTTTTTTTTTCCAAAAATAAACTGTTGTGACCTCTGATAAAAGTCCATAGAACATCAGAATAATTTGGACTAGGAGGAGAGAGGTTGATGATGTCACAACAATGCTACTCCACAGACTGTGTATTGATGCCAACTTGCCCGTTTCATTGTGAAAATGCTATCGTATTAGATAATACAGAACCATTCATTATGGTTATGTACTGATGAATTATGTTCACATTTTCTTGAAATAATAACACAGATATAGCAGATATTGCTATATTAAAGTCTGTTGTACAATATAATCAAATTCGACACCAAGATAAAGTCAACGCCTTCAATTTAAGAGGTGGTTGGTTTCTTTTATCCCTTGCTGTGATACATATCAATATGCAGGGCGATAGGAGTTGGTTTTCAATCGCAACAAGCCAGAGATACATAGTGTTTTTATTTATTCATATGTTGACCGGCTTCGTTCGAACTATGTGGGCTTCTTCAGGATAAAATTGTAGAATATTTTTTATTTCTAAGCCATAATAAGGAAATTTGTGGGCACATAGGATTGTTCTACCTATAAATATGTATATAGAGACATCACTAACAACGACAGAATCATGACCTTATAACCCATAAGTGGTATTGTGAAGTCATCAATAGCTTATTGAAGGTAGATAACTCTGTTAAGACAATAACGGCACATATCTAAACCAAACAAAATGATAACATACCTTCTTACATTCTGAGCTGTCCTAAAGACCAGTGAGCTTATGCCATACCGCGGTTGGCCGTTTCTGTCCGTCGGTCCATTCATTTTTTATACAAATTTCTAATAGTCATGAACGACTGAATAGATTTTGGCCAAATTTGGTCAGAAGAATCCTTGGGGGAAATGGAAATTTTTATACAAAGAATGAGTCCCAGCCATCTGGGGCCTGAGAGCTGGGGCCCAATAGGAGAAATGGAGCAAATTCTTTGAAATCATACTCCTCCTGTAGGAATCATAGGATTTTTTCCAAATATAGTTTGAAACATTCGTGGGTGAAGGGGAATCAATTTAGTTGGTCTTGGGGGGGGGGGGGGTGGGGTGGGTGTATAAATATTGGTTCCCAGGGGCAAGAGGGGCAGGGCCAAAAAAATAAGTATTTTTAAGCCTACCCCTCCAGTGGAAATAAATTGGCATTGCCCAAATTTGGTCTGAAGCATTCTGGTGTAAAGAGGAATAGATGTTGTATAGATAACGGGTCTTTGTAGAGAAGCCAAATAGCGGAAATAGAGGAAATTTTCTAAACTCTTTCTATTGTAGGAATGCCTTGATTCTGTCTCGATTTGGTTTGAAACAAACTTAGTTGAAAGGAACAACCAGAAATCTAACGTCAGAGATGTGGGGAAAATGTGAATTCTTTATTGCCAAAGGTTGCATTTACTAGTAAGTAATTTGAATGAGTGATGGAACCCAATACGGAAATTACTTTAGTGCTTGTGTGAATTTAGTATTGCATGCAAATCGTTGTTGTTTGCAGGGTCGATGTTATGATAGTACGTATAGGACTGAAGTCAGTTACATGTAGATAGTTTATTTACGTTGATCCTTATACTATATATAGACATGATATATATCACGACGCGGTCTCACAAACTCCGGGATCAAGCACATTCATTTATAGGTTTTAAACATTTTCATAATATCTTCTCTTCTTTTACCGAACCGAAGTACACACAACAAACATTAGTCTTAATTGGTTGTGCTATACAAAAATAAATTTTAAAAACAACTGTTGTCTGTAGTCGTCATAATTTGTTTCCAATTATTCAATACAGAGATAATGGGCTGATTCAGTACAATTGGTTCTGCCGACATAACCTTGTTTTATTTCAGATTCAGTACAATTGGTTCTGCCGACATACCCTTGCTTTATTTCAGATTCAGTACAATTGGTTCTGCCGACATACCCTTGTTTTATTTCAGATTCAGTACAATTGGTTCTGCCGACATACCCTTGTTTTATTTCAGATTCCGTACAATTGGTTCTGCCGACATACCCTAGTTTTATTTCAGATTCAGTACAATTGGTTCTGCCGACATACCCTTGTTTTATTTCAGATTCAGTACAATTGGTTCTGCCGACATACTCCCAGTTTTATTTCAGATTCAGTACAATTGGTTCTGCCGACATACTCTTGTTTTATTTCAGATTCCGTACAATTGGTTCTGCCGACATACCCTTGTTTTATTTCAGATTCAGTACAATTGGTTCTGCCGACATACTCCCAGTTTTATTTCAGATTCGTACAATTGGTTCTGCCGACATACTCCTAGTTTTATTTCAGATTCAGTACAATTGGTTCTGCCGACATACTCTTGTTTTATTTCAGATTCAGTACAATTGGTTCTGCCGACATACCCTTGTTTTATTTCAGATTCAGTACACTTGATTCTGTCGACATACCCTTGTTTTATTTCAGATCCAATACAATTGGTTCTGCCGACATACCCTTGTTTTATTTCAGATTCCGTACAATTGGTTCTGCCGACATACTCCCAGTTTTATTTCAGATTCAGTACAATTGGTTCTGCCGACATACTCTTGTTTTATTTCAGATTCAGTACAATTGGTTCTGCCGACATACCCTTGTTTTATTTCAGATTCAGTACACTTGATTCTGTCGACATACCCTTGTTTTATTTCAGATCCAATACAATTGGTTCTGCCGACATACCCTTGTTTTATTTCAGATTCCGTACAATTGGTTCTGCCGACATACTCCCGGTTTTATTTCAGATTCAGTACAATTGGTTCTGCCGACATACCCTTGTTTTATTTCAGATTCCGTACAATTGGTTCTGCCGACATACCCTTGTTTTATTTCAGATTCAGTACAATTGGTTCTGCCGACATACTCCCAGTTTTATTTCAGATTCAGTACAATTGGTTCTGCCGACATACTCCCGGTTTTATTTCAGATTCAGTACAATTGGTTCTGCCGACATACCCTTGTTTTTTTTTCAGATTCCGTACAATTGGTTCTGCCGACATACCCTTGTTTTATTTCAGATTCCGTACAATTGGTTCTGCCGACATACTCCCAGTTTTATTTCAGATTCGTACAATTGGTTCTGCCGACATACCCTTGTTTTATTTCAGATTCCGTACAATTGGTTCTGCCGACATACCCTTGTTTTATTTCAGATTCAGTACAAATGATTCTGTCGACATACCCCTAGTTTATTTCAGATTCCGCAGTATTGTTTCAGTCGACCAGTTTTGTTGCGGTCTCTAGTTCATTTCAATGTCTTTACCTTAAATATCTGCATGCAGATAATAATGCTATTTCTGTCAAAATCCAAAATGGCCGCCTGATGGCTAGTTTGTTTTCCAATCACTTCCAAAAATAAACAATACTCAACTAGGGATTAAATGGAATGTTCATATAAACGAGTATTATCCATCCAGTATTTCTTCAGAAATACCGATAACAAATCATTATTATCATAAGGTTTGCTGCATGTCGGTCATTTCCTCTATGCGAACAGCCCAAAAATGAACAATACAGAACTAGGGAGCAAGTGGAGAATGTAGCGATAACATTTGGTAACTGTCAAAATCCAAGATGGCCATATCTGCTTATATGATATTTGTGAAGGAAAAGATCCATACGGTACTTCTCAAGAAATAGCGAGGACAAGAATTATTTAAGAACGGCCGGACGGCGGACGAACAGTAATAGGAACAGCCGTGGCGTTGTCGCGATCTCGCTGTTTCGACCTCAAGTTGCGAGAATGCGAGATGGTCCTAACCGTCTACCGGGCCAACAGATGATGTTGGGCTAACAAATACTCCTCAGTCCTTAATGGTTGCAGGTGGGGGGCATTCGTGTCGCAACAGTTTGATCGGGAATTGACCATCCTTGTAATATCAGAGTCGCCATTTCGGTCGTTCTGCAGGAACATTTTAGTAACACATGATCACTACTGTCATTACCAATGCAAAAGTCATTGACTTTTATAAGTGGGGTGACCAGTGATGTTTTTTATTGTGTGTAAGATTAGACAACAATTCAATGTTTTTAAAACTATCATTCACCAAATATGAAGAAATGTTTTGTGTGAAGTACAGGTAGAAAGACAGAATTTATGAAATCGTATGTAATTGACATTGTCATTGTTTCCAACAACACCTTCCATTTGTTAAAAAAAAAACCACCCCAATTAAATTTCGGTACATTTAATGTTAAATTCTAGGACGAATGGTTGAATGCTGAAAGTGAATTAGAATTTGAGAAGAACTATCGCGTCCATTCATCAGAATATTGTGTTAGCGATTTTCATAGGTGGTCAAGTTCAGCCTCTGACCAGTTAACATTGACGGTTTAAACCAAACTTTAGAATGGAAGGATGATATGTTTATACAAATATAGTGCACGTTTGTCACGTCATATTGAAGGGTCATTTAGGAATGTTATATCGTTTTATTAGACTAATGAGTTTTAGAAACTTTTTCTCGGAGTCACGGTTAGAATATTTTCCTATGCTGAGCCGTACGTTATCTTTTTCTTCTAATAAACCCCGATTAGTTTGATCTCTGATTCTGAATAGACGACATTTGCAAATAGTGCATACAAAATAAAATACGTTTTAGTATTCTTACGTCACTTGATTTGATAAACACGTACAAAAATAATATTTATTATGGATAACAAGAGATCCAAGAAAGAATTGAGTCGTCTCCGTTCTTTTCTCTTCTTTGCAAATGGTGCCAAATATTGCATGCAAAACTAGGGATCAAGGACTTAAGTATGAAATCTGAAAATAATCCAGTCAGTAATTCTCCAGAAATTGCGATAATATACTATTTCTGTGAAAACATCAATCCATTACATGAGGTGTTAAATTTAATAGTCGAAATCCAAGATAGTCGCCTGTCGCCCATTTTGTTTTTTCTACCAGCCCAATAACAAATACTGGTCGACTAAAGGACCAAGGGATCATTCATGCATAAAATCCTGGCAGTTATAAAACCAATACCTCCCAGGATATCATGATAACCAAACCATAACAGTCAAAAACCAAGGTGTCCGCCTGTCAGGCACTTTTCATGGACCATTTCCAAAACTCAAAACCAGAAATTTCGTACCTTCATAGGAAAACTGATTTTTTCATCCAATGCTTCTTAAGAAATTATGATATCGAATCATTACTTTCAAAATTTAAGATAATCGTTTGTCGGCCATTTTGTTTCTCCGATCAGTCACAAAATGGATAATGCATAGCTAGGGGCCAGCTGGAGTCTTCATATTTAATTTGAGAAAGATCCATTCAATATTGAAGATAACGCGATAACAAAACATTACTGGCAAAATCTAACATGACCGACTGTCAGCCATTTGTTTTCGATCAGTCTCAAGATGGACAATGCACAACTGAGGACGAAGGGAAACTCAGTCTCAAAACCGAAAATAACCATTCACGACTAGGGACCAAGGACTGATACATTGAGAATGCTATTTCTACTACTTCTCTAGAGATTAGTAACTTTTAAGGACGGATATTGGGTGATGCATGTTGCTACACAATATTAGCATACAACGTGCGCTTTGTTGTGTAAAATTTACTAAACTTTATGTATAAAGTGGAGCCGTTAAAACTGGCTTATCACACAGTGGATCATGATCATTGGTCGTGATCAATGTTGCCCATAAAACCGATTGGCGTGTTCGGGACCAATCTCATCTGGACATAGGTTAGGTATGGCGAGTCATTGAATATTATTGGGTTTTCACAATTTTTTACACAAACAGATAAAAAATATCTCTGCACTTTACTAATATTCTTTTCAGGCACGTGCTAGTGTTTCATTGTGTGGAAATACCATTTTCTTTAAAAAAAATGATGTTGTTAAAATTAGTTTTTGATCACGCTGGACCAGATGCAGAGTATGCTTATGCAGCTGTCGGCTATAAATAACTTTGTCTGGGAATTTCCACACTACAAGTGCTTGTACACATGTCGCTGTCTCTATTAATAGCAACAACGGTTTTTCTTTATTATTCATTTCAGGGATCTGGAAATAGCTATGTCTTTAACCACTAACTGGATGAACAAAATTACAACATACGCAATTATATTTATTAGAGCGAATCTTTTACGAAGTATTTCAAGTCTTATTTATTTCTTAAGTTAATGCAATACCTTTTTCAACCAAGAAGACTTTTGTTTTGATCAATCCTTTATGTGATCAATCCTTTATGCGATCGTTATCTTCTGAACAGAAGACGATCCTCTTGATATGATTTTCGAAAATGGCATTTTTGTTGTTTAAATTGCATACCCTCTCCGGTAACGCACACTCGCGGCATAAAAATCATTAAAATAACCTTTTGTATTTGTATTTTGTATATATTACGTATAAATATAACAGTTTAATTTGAATCCCAACTTAATCTTAATATGGTTTAAAATGGCCACAGTATTCAGGAATTCTGAACTGAACCCTCGTGTTTTCATGTAATGCAAATTATGCTAAAAGAACACAATACAAAATCTGAAATGGCGAAAATGTGAGTTACGTTAGGTATATTTATTTTCAGACCATACCTGTTCTGAATGCTGTTTTGAATAGATCTATTTTTTCATTTGAAGTACTCTACTAATGTAGCTTACGTGTGTTTGTTTTTAACCCTGTCGGGGTCACGTGTTTATTTACGCTACAGCGGTATTCAGTGACGCGGAAAAAAACCGGCTTGATCACTACAGAATTTACCTGTGTGGTGTATTTTGACATATCAGATACACCAATATCATACTATGGTATATGCCTGTTTACCGAGCTAAAAGTTATCTTTAGGAGAGAAAAATATCACATCGATATCATATAATTATTCATAAAAATAGTAAAAAAAGGTTTCTTAGGATCATGAAAACAACCACCACGAGAAAAATAAAATGTAAAAGATAAAGGGGAAATTTGAAATATATCACAGCTAGAAATGTCAATATATTACGTAAAGCTGACAAAAACATGCGGATCTAACACATGATTTATCTAAAGAAATCAGGTTCTCGGTAATATGTCGATAGCTGCTAGGTACTTATCAATAAATTCTTGATTTCGATTCTGAGAAATAAAACGCATGGCAAAGTTAATATTTAACCGACACCATGCATTCCTTAAGCTGCACTCTAAAAAAACTTCACTATATACCAAAGTATATTTCAGCCCTACTTCTATGTCTACATACCTAGATAGAGTTACGACAAACACTAATCAATGCTTGTATAGGTGTAGGGAACAGCTGTACGGCCCTACGAAGCATATAACGCCCCACTGTATTCAGCATGAGCGAATAATAGAAATCAGGAATACGGATGATATATCTCACTTTTTGTCATCTTTGAAATTCCATTGGCTACAATACGTCTCAAGGCTCTTTGAGGGTGGCGTAAAAGGCGACATATTACATAATCTTTACAAAGATCTGAACAGTTCATCAGATGCAAGTAGATGAAATTGGTCTTTTGGTCACCCACTGTTTTACTACTGCTAAATATTCATTTCTTGCGTGAAGCCAGTTGACCCTGTTACAACATGACTACAGCGGTTACCACTTTGAGAACGTCATATTAATATTACTTGCATTAGCTGTATCAACTTGACATATTCGCATTGAATCCTTTAAATGGGATCCATTAATTTTTTTCCTTTTGTCCTTTATCATGGTTTCATACATTGAAAGTTCGAAACAATTCTTTGTTTTAGTCTCGATTTGTTGGACGCGAGGATCTGTTGTTCTATAAAATTTGAGAAATTTCTGTCCAATCCTCGGGTATTTACTGTATGTAGATATAGCTCCTATTGTATAGACAACTCCAAAACAATGCCTACCGACAGATATTTAGAGAGAGGAATCTTGTTTGTACGACATTCAGAAGAAAAAACACTTTGTAAGGTGACAATATCTGAATAATGGCGTGGTTTTAACTATCAATAAGTGGCTGTATCGACCGCCCTACAGTGGTAGTGATAAACGACTTCTACTAAACGCGAAGTCGTGTCACGTGTACAATATGAAAAGAGTGTGTGTTGTGTTCAAAATATAAGTTTATCCGGGTACGAAAGAGCAACTCGCGATTAAACTTGTGTACAAAACTGTACACTCTTATTATATAATTTATACCAGGTTTAGACTGGTTCAGCCTGTATCGGTTATCGTATCTACGTAACATGCAGGCGGTACAAGAGTTCTCAGCTATCGTAAAGCTAAATATAGCTTTTCCAGTTACATGACATGTTTTTCATCGTTTACGATTTTTCTTTTCTAGTTTAAGACTGTAGTGTACGTCGGTCTTGGAACGACAGACCTTACACATGTAATAATAATTCTCAACTCTGGGAGTGAAAGTGATACCATAAGGTAAAAGGAGAGAGTCGGATCCAAAAGAATGACAATATCTTAAAATCTTGAAATATAGAAATAAATTTCCTATAATTATTTTACTGATGCACACTGTAAAAATATGTTTCTATAATATTATTATATATCACATAATTTAAAAAAATATATGTAATAAGCATTGTTTCTGAATGTTTAGTATATAGAAATCACCTGGTGAAATGGAACAAGAAGTTACATTTTCATTGCTGATTATTTCATAACCTAGCCACTGATACAGTGTACATGTGGAGTAATTACATAATCGATTTTAAGTATTGATTTGTGCATCTTTTAAAACCTGGTAGATATAAGGCACATAAACGCAGTATCAGGTTACAGATACAAAGTACAGCAGTGGTTTGTGTAATGTCAGTGATTTCCTCGAACTCAATCACTTCCCAGAACTTTGGAGACATTAACTCTGTACAAAGCAGCCCAGTTCCTTACATATACCCACCTGCTTCTGTAGTGATTTTGAAATATAATTCACGATCGTTCCACGGGCTCTAACGCAGTAGAATGATTCATAATCAACGGGGCCTATTCCGTGAACTTCTTTTCTTGGAAATGTTGGTGTCCCAGAGAAAGATTTCTCACAACCTTGGTATGTATGCTGACCTTGTCTGTTACACAGAATTAACTCGCCCACATAATCATGGATGTATTGTGACAAAGCTGGAATGAGTCACGCTTGTTCGTTAGCGTTGCTTCGCACTTGAAGTCGACCATCGCTATGAACATCTTTGTCTAATTACCTGCTTTATTCGGATGCTGTAAAAGAGTGTGTCTTTGTTTTTGTAGAAGTTTTTGTGGTTTTACCAATGACCTGAATCATGGGAGTCACCAAACGGGCTATGTATTATCGAATATTTCTTCCGTGGATTTATTTGATGCTCGGAAATAGCATAAAAAAATCGAAAATGATATCATTTAAAGTAGGTATCAGTCGAAGTAATTATCAAACGATAATACTATTTACAGTAGGAAACAACAAGAAAATGCCAAAATGTCAACACAATCACAATCCTCGCTCAAATTTAATAAATAGGGGCAAACTATAAACAAAACAAATATTTACACGTAGACTCCCGAAAGAGTACAAGGATGATAAGACCAAGTGTTCCTGACGACACCCATCATGTAAACCTTGGTCAATCCAAGTAAGTAATGTCACGTTCTCAAATGAGAACAAGGTCACATCAACAGAAACAACAGGTTAACTTACAACTATCGAACACGTCCATCTTCAATCACATTAAGAAGTATAATATCCATTATAGAATAGAGACGATGTAACTATTCGTCAAAAATAACGCTGTTTACGTAAGGTAAAAACCATCGTAATTTTTCATTGAAATTGACATTTACAGTAGTTGTAACAGACAATTTAACTATCTATAAGGCTATTGGTCACGAGTGTCATGGCTATCACCCAGTCTAAAGTGATATATTTGTTTCTTTTATCAGTATATGGTATGCAGGGCATGATAGCCAACTACCAACCACGAGAAGTTTTTTATATCAATATCTTGTGCAGGAGATACTACAGTTGTATATAGTTGCAGCAAAATGTTATGAAAGGTGTTAACCTATTACACAGGCTCTACCTACGCCCATAAAAAAACGTACAAGCGTCTTTCTATATTGTAGAGCAATTCGTAACACGTCTGCTTTTTGTATACTTTGGCTTATTTTTTCTTCGTTTTATTTTGCAAACCACGAAAATATTTAGACAGTTCAGTTGCTTCCAAAACGCCTCACTTTGTACATTAACACGAGACACTTCAGTGCATATTCATGTAGGGTAAATATATTTTCCAATCATCTTACTTCGTACTTACATAATGTTAACTACTGTGTACCACTTATACCTTATACACAAGGAGATTTTTGCCAGTCTGGCCACATTCCGAAAAAATAATTTTGAATTTTGCATTGACAATAAGCAACTTACCAGATATAACCTATACCTTAATCAAGTTGGAATCTAGATACAGTGTACAGGTGTATCTCTGAATGCCAACATTTCTAATATCCATGCAGGACACTTTATTTTGATAATAATTATAGTCTGTTCCCTTAAAGGTCTATCAGTTCCAACAGGTAAATTTACCTGTAAAACTTAACCTCTTGGTGCTCAGTGACTGATTTAATTTTCTATTTTGAAAATTATCGTTACTTTATAAATCTCGCCAGATGTCATTTTGTAAGAGGTATGATGAAAATTCTCTTTAAATCTTTGTGTATATATTCACACAGTAAAAATCCTAGTGATGTAAATAATTTTTTATTGAAAGAAGACAAACCATGGTTTAATGATACATGTAAAAGATTGCACAGAGATTATAAAAATGCTTTGCATGTTTTTAATAATAATAAGAACGACGAGAATCGACAAAGTTTAATTATAAAGAAAAAGAGGTATAAAAAGCAAGAGTATAAACTCAAAAAGGAATACAAATGCCACCAGGGTAACATGTTGAATTATATGAGAAAGCATAATCCAAAGAGTTTTTATACACATTTCAGAAAACGTAATAAAATTACTAACTGTGATTTAAGTGAACTAGATTTTTTTACTCATTTTCAGACATTGGCCTCAACTGTACCAAGTATGAATGAGGGCGTTATAGACTTTATACAAGATCATGACGATATGGTTCCTAGTGTATTATTTGAAGAGTTGGATTTAGATATAACAGCGTGTGAAATATTAAGTGCAATTAGAAAATTAAATACGAATAAGGCATGTGGTCCAGATGGGATTTTGAATGAATTTTTAATCAATTGTAAATCCGTGCTAATGCCTTGCTTTATCAGTTTATTCAACAGTATACTTAAATATGGACATTTTCCAGAAAGTTGGTCAAAAGGTAATATTGTTCTTGTATTCAAAAAGGGAGATGCTAATGATGTAAATAATTATAGGGGAATTACTATTGTCAGTTGTCTGGGGAAACTATTTACGTCTATAATTAATAATAGGCTGGTGACGTTTGACTTAAAACATAGTAAAATTACCGATGCTCAATTTGGCTTCAAGCAGAATCACTCCACTGTTGACGCTATTTTTGCATTACAATCAATAATTAATCGTACTTTGAGAAATAAGAAAAGATTGTACTGCTGCTTTGTAGATTATATTAAAGCGTTTGATTTCGTTAATCGTCAGAATCTTTGGTATAAATTAATAAAGGAAGGCATTGATGGAAAATTATTAAAGTTAATAAGATCGTTGTATAGTAGAGTTAAATGTTGTGTGAAGCATAATGGCTCATTATCTAATTACTTTGATTGTGAAAACGGATTGTTCCAAGGGGAAATCTTATCACCTATATTGTTTTCTCTTTATGTAAATAATTGCGAAATGCATTTTTTAACTGACAACTGTCCTTCCATTGAAATACAGACCTTAAATTTATTTCTATTAATGTATGCAGATGACATGATGATTTTTTCGGAGACGCCGAAAGGGTTACAAGATATGCTTAATTTTTTAAATACGTATACAAAAAAATGGGATTGAACTGTTAATACAAGTAAAACAAAAATCATGGTTTTTAGAAATGGTGGCATTCTGAGAAATGACGAGATTTGGAACTATGACGGTTGTCAATTAGAAATTGTAAATGAATTTACCTATTTGGGTCTGTTAATCAATTACAATGGAACTTTTAGAAAAACACAACAAAAAACTGCAGAGCAAGGACGCAAAGCTTTATTTGCAGTTACAGAAATATGTCGTAAAAATTATTTTAATATTGAAACCCAATTTGGAACTTGGTAGGTTCCCACTGATGGTATCTAGAAAATTGCGTATAATTAAGTACTGGATGAAATTGAAAAAGACCGAAAATTGTATATTGAAATCATGCTACGATGACATGTTGGAGAAGAAAGACAAATGGGTTTTAAATATAAAAAATGAGCTGTATCATCTAGGTTTAGGTTATATTTGGGAGTCAGAAAATAATACGGATGTTCATTATAATATAATCAGAGAAAGAATGCTTGATATGTTTAGACAAGATTGTAAAGAAAAAATCAGAACTTCCTCGAAAGGACAAATTTATACTCATCTTTATCATGATAATGATTTACAAAGCTATCTGAAAAAATCAATACCTAGGGAATTGTTGAGAGAAATTACAAAAATAAGACTATCTTCTCATAATCTAAAAGTAGAAAAAGGCCGATATCAAAATATATCAAGAAATTTAAGAATATGTTCTAATTGTGATTTGAATGATATCGAAGACGAATTCCATTTTATATTGAAATGTCCCTGTTATTCGAACCTCAGAAGAAAATTTTTTGAAAAGATACTATTATAAAAAAACCTAGTATGTTTAAATTGATAGAATTCTTAAATGCAAACAATACAAAAGAAATAACAAACTTGTCTAAATATATTAAGGCAGCCTACATTTTAAGAGAAAACCGTAATTGATAGCCTAGTTTACTCTCTCCGGGTTGGTGTTGTGTTGTATTGTTATGTTTGTAAATCGTCTATGTGTTGTTTGCTTTAACCAATGAGTCACACGAATCAAGGTAATGAAGAACTTAAAGAACACACATATTCAAGTTCTGTCCGAGGTTCTATAAATATCAAGCTTGGTGTTATGTTAGGCAACACTGAAATTTGTCACAGCTCCTCTTAAAAGAAATACAACTCAAAGCTGTAATTCATAACACCAGTAATGTTTGTTCCTTGTGATAAAACAACTTACATTTAATCATCACAAGACGATATCTAAATGAATGGGACGATTAATTGAAGGTATATATTCCTTTTAAGTTCTTACTGTCAGAATTCTTTGTTTTACTATATCCCAAAGTTCCCGTTAACACCCTCCCTTTGTTTTACAGCAATCTCCTACGTCGTGTTGTCAACTTTCCTTTGTTTTACAGCAACCTCTTACGCCGTGTTGTCAGCTTTCCTTTGTTTTACAGTAACTTACGCCGTGTTGTCAGCTTTCCTTTGTTTTACAGCAACCTCCTACGCCGTGTTGTCAGCTTTTCTTTGTTTTACAGCAACCTCCTACGCCGTGTTGTCAGCTTTCCTTTGTTTTACAGTAACCTACTACGTCGTGTTGTCAGCTTTCCTTTGTTTTACAGTAACCTACTACGTCGTGTTGTCAGCTTTCCTTTGTTTTATAGTCACCTTCGACCTATAATCAGCTTTCCTTTTTGTTTTGCTCGACCTTGCTACCTGTTTTATTTTAGTGGTGAGGAGTTAAATATCATTTACAATAATCGTCAATGTGAATTACATACCTGAAATAGCACATAATGATAGCTCTACGAGTACCTGTAACTCATTAACTCTAAAGTCTGTTTATATAATGTTTGTCTGGGGCAAAATTCACAATAATGTTTCAAAATACCTTCCAAAACAAAAGATTATCAAGACGTATTTGGACATCTGACAAAATAATTACCAAAACATATGTATTTTTAACAATCCTGCTAGAGTGTCTGCTTACATGCTTTGTATATAGCATTTTTCCAGGTAATGTTTTTGTCGTTTCGTGTAACCGAGGAACAGGCACGCATGAATCAGCTGTATGATTTCAAGCTTGCAAATATTACCTGTGCATTATAAACGTGTGCACTTTAAATAACCTGTTTACCATCTATGTGTACGTGTATATTAAATAAGCACACGAAATAGGTTCAGATCGGAAAAGATACTTACAACGAGAAAGTCAAGTTCAGAAAAAGTATAAAAAAAGAGCAAATAGCACATTTCATATAACAAATTAAGATCTAGATAGAGCAGTCAAATGAATGAATCATTCGTCCTCCCAGAATTTGTAAGTGATGCTTTTCTACATCAGCCGGTCACCTCGGCATTTCCTACAACGATACCGACATAAGAAGTTAAATGATAAGTGTGTTGATTTCAAAATCCCTATTGTTAATTTCCCATTACTGGATAACAACTCCTTGTATCCTCAACCAATGATGTTTACCCGACGCAGCTAATTCGGTTTTTCAGGGTTTGCTTCAAGAATAGATATTTCCTATCAAGATGTCGCCAACTGTCACAATACTCGGGTTTTAGATATGCAACTTTATTCTTCTTCTAGTCCAAACGTGTACAATGCTAGTGAGTATGTCCAGTGGTAGCGTTGTTTACTTCATTCACCAAGATTTACATGGTGGCGGTCGTCGCAGAAGACGCCTGAGAGATGTAGGTATTTCCTTTAGTTTTAATTTCTGGTGTATTACACCTTCAGACAGTAAACATGCAAATATAGGTAGATAATAGAAATAGCGAGTTCACTGTGGTATTACACCTTCAGACAGTACACGTGCCAATATAGGTAGATAATAGAAATAGCGAGTTCACTGTAGTATTTCACCTTCAGACAGTACACGTGTCAATATAGGTAGATAATAGAAATAGCGAGATTACTGTAGTATTACACCTTCAGACAGTACACGTGTCAATACAGGTAGATAATAGAAATAGCGAGATTACTGTAGTTTTACACCTTCAGACAGTACACGTGTCAATATAGGTAGATAATAGAAATAGCGAGTTCACTGTAGTATTACACCTTCAGACAGTAAACGTGCAAATATAGGTAGATAATAGAAATAGCGAGATTACTGTAGTATTACACCTTCAGACAGTACACGTGTCAATATAGGTAGATAATAGAAATAGCAAGCTTACTCTAGTATTACACCTTCAGACAGTAAACGTGCCAATATAGGTAGATAATAGAAATAGCGAGTTCACTGTAGTATTACACCTTCAGACAGTACACGTGTCAATATAGGTAGATAATAGAAATAGCGAGATTACTGTAGTATTACACCTTCAGACAGTACACGTGTCAATATAGGTTAATAATAACAGTAGCGAGTTCACTGTAGTATTACATCTTCAGACAGTACACGTGTCAATATAGGTAGATAATAGAAATAGCGAGACTACTGTAGTATTACACCTTCAGACAGTACACGTGTCAATATAGGTAGATAATAGAAATAGCTAGATTACTGTAGTATTACACCTTCAGACAGTACACGTGTCAATATAGGTTAATAATAACAGTAGCGAGTTCACTGTAGTATTACATCTTCAGACAGTACACGTGTCAATATAGGTAGATAATAGAAATAGCGAGACTACTGTAGTATTACACCTTCAGACAGTACACGTGTCAATATAGGTAGATAATAGAAATAGCGAGATTACTGTAGTATTACACCTTCAGACAGTACACGTGTCAATATAGGTAGATAATAGAAATAGCGAGATTACTGTAGTATTACACCTTCAGACAGTACACGTGTCAATATAGGTAGATAACAGACATAGCGAGTTCACTGTAGTATTTCACCTTCAGACAGTACACGTGTCAATATAGGTAGATAACAGACATAGCGAGTTCACTGTAGTATTACACCTTCAGACAGTACACGTGTCAATATAGGTAGATAATAGAAATTGCGAGCTTACTGTAGTATTACACCTTCAGACAGTACACGTGTCAATATAGGTAGATAATAGAAATAGCGAGATTACTGTAGTATTTCACCTTCAGACAGTACACGTGTCAATATAGGTAGATAATAGAAATAGCGAGATTACTGTAGTATTACACCTTCAGACAGTACACGTGTCAATATAGGTAGATAATAGAAATAGCGAGATTACTGTAGTATTACACCTTCAGACAGTACACGTGTCAATATAGGTAGATAATAGAAATAGCGAGATTACTGTAGTATTACACCTTCAGACAGTACACGTGTCAATATAGGTAGATAATAGAAATAGCGAGATTACTGTAGTATTACACCTTCAGACAGTACACGTGTCAATATAGGTAGATAATAGAAATAGCGAGATTACTGTAGTATTACACCTTCAGACAGTACACGTGTCAATATAGGTAGATGATAACAGTAGCGAGTTCACTGTAGTATTTCACCTTCAGACAGTACACGTGTCAATATAGGTAGATAATAGAAATAGCGAGTTCACTGTAGTATTTCACCTTCAGACAGTACACGTGTCAATATAGGTAGATAACAGACATAGCGAGTTCACTGTAGTATTTCACCTTCAGACAGTACACGTGTCAATATAGGTAGATAACAGACATAGCGAGCTTACTGTAGTATTACACCTTCAGACAGTACACGTGTCAATATAGGTAGATGATAACAGTAGCGAGTTCACTGTAGTATTACACCTTCAGACAGTACACGTGTCAATATAGGTAGATGATAACAGTAGCGAGTTCACTGTAGTATTACACCTTCAGACAGTACACGTGTCAATATAGGTAGATAATAGAAATAGCGAGATTACTGTAGTATTACACCTTCAGACAGTACACGTGTCAATATAGGTAGATAACAGACATAGCGAGTTCACTGTAGTATTTCACCTTCAGACAGTACACGTGTCAATATAGGTAGATAACAGACATAGCGAGTTCACTGTAGTATTTCACCTTCAGACAGTACACGTGTCAATATAGGTAGATGATAACAGTAGCGAGTTCACTGTAGTATTACACCTTCAGACAGTACACGTGTCAATATAGGTAGATAATAGAAATAGCGAGATTACTGTAGTATTACACCTTCAGACAGTACACGTGTCAATATAGGTAGATAATAGAAATAGCTAGATTACTGTAGTATCACACCTTCAGACAGTACACGTGTCAATATAGGTAGATAATAGAAATAGCGAGATTACTGTAGTATTACACCTTCAGACAGTACACGTGTCAATATAGGTAGATAATAGAAATAGCGAGATTACTGTAGTATTACACCTTCAGACAGTACACGTGTCAATATAGGTAGATAATAGAAATAGCGAGATTACTGTAGTATTACACCTTCAGACAGTACACGTGTCAATATAGGTAGATAATAGAAATAGCGAGATTACTGTAGTATTACACCTTCAGACAGTACACGTGTCAATATAGGTAGATAATAACAGTAGCGAGCTTACTGTAGTATTACACCTTCAGACAGTACACGTGTCAATATAGGTAGATAATAGAAATAGCGAGACTACTGTAGTATTACACCTTCAGACAGTACACGTGTCAATATAGGTAGATAATAGAAATAGCGAGATTACTGTAGTATTACACCTTCAGACAGTACACGTGTCAATATAGGTAGATAACAGACATAGCGAGCTTACTGTAGTATTACACCTTCAGACAGTACACGTGTCAATATAGGTAGATAACAGACATAGCGAGCTTACTGTAGTATTACACCTTCAGACAGTACACGTGTCAATATAGGTAGATAACAGACATAGCGAGCTTACTGTAGTATTACACCTTCAGACAGTACACGTGTCAATATAGGTAGATAACAGACATAGCGAGCTTACTGTAGTATCACACCTTCAGACAGTACACGTGTCAATATAGGTAGATAATAGAAATAGCGAGCTTACTGTAGTATTACACCTTCAGACAGTACACGTGTCAATATAGGTAGATAATAGAAATAGCGAGCTTACTGTAGTATTACACCTTCAGACAGTACACGTGTCAATATAGACAGATAATAGAAATAGCGAGATTACTGTAGTATTACACCTTCAGACAGTACACGTGTCAATATAGACAGATAATAGAAATAGCGAGATTACTGTAGTATTACACCTTCAGACAGTACACGTGTCAATATAGGTAGATAACAGACATAGCGAGCTTACTGTAGTATTACACCTTCAGACAGTACACGTGTCAATATAGGTAGATAATAGAAATAGCGAGATTACTGTAGTATTTCACCTTCAGACAGTACACGTGTCAATATAGACAGATAATAGAAATAGCGAGATTACTGTAGTATTACACCTTCAGACAGTACACGTGTCAATATAGGTAGATAATAGAAATAGCTAGATTACTGTAGTATTACACCTTCAGACAGTACACGTGTCAATATAGGTAGATAATAACAGTAGCGAGATTACTGTAGTATTACACCTTCAGACAGTACACGTGTCAATATAGACAGATAATAGAAATAGCGAGATTACTGTAGTATTTCACCTTCAGACAGTACACGTGTCAATATAGGTAGATAATAGAAATAGCTAGATTACTGTAGTATCACACCGTCAGACAGTACACGTGTCAATATAGGTAGATAATAGAAATAGCGAGATTACTGTAGTATTACACCTTCAGACAGTACACGTGTCAATATAGGTAGATAATAGAAATAGCGAGACTACTGTAGTATTACACCTTCAGACAGTACACGTGTCAATATAGGTAGATAATAGAAATTGCGAGCTTACTGTAGTATTACACCTTCAGACAGTACACGTGTCAATATAGGTAGATAATAGAAATAGCGAGATTACTGTAGTATTTCACCTTCAGACAGTACACGTGTCAATATAGACAGATAATAGAAATTGCGAGCTTACTGTAGTATTACACCTTCAGACAGTACACGTGTCAATATAGGTAGATAATAGAAATAGCGAGCTTACTGTAGTATTTCACCTTCAGACAGTACACGTGTCAATATAGGTAGATAATAGAAATAGCGAGCTTACTGTAGTATTACACCTTCAGACAGTACACGTGTCAATATAGGTAGATAATAGAAATAGCGAGATTACTGTAGTATTACACCTTCAGACAGTACACGTGTCAATATAGGTAGATAATAGAAATAGCGAGATTACTGTAGTATTACACCTTCAGACAGTACACGTGTCAATATAGGTAGATAATAGAAATAGCGAGATTACTGTAGTATTTCACCTTCAGACAGTACACGTGTCAATATAGGGAGATAATAGAAATAGCGAGATTACTGTAGTATTACATCTTCAGACAGTACACGTGTCAATATAGACAGATAATAGAAATAGCGAGATTACTGTAGTATTACATCTTCAGACAGTACACGTGTCAATATAGACAGATAATAGAAATAGCGAGATTACTGTAGTATTACACCTTCAGACAGTACACGTGTCAATATAGACAGATAATAGAAATAGCGAGATTACTGTAGTATT
Source organism: Ylistrum balloti (assembly GCF_031769215.1). Lineage (NCBI taxonomy): Eukaryota > Metazoa > Mollusca > Bivalvia > Pectinida > Pectinidae > Ylistrum > Ylistrum balloti. The sequence continues at coordinate 1,818,823 of NW_026782179.1, forward strand.
ACACCTTCAGACAGTACACGTGTCAATATAGACAGATAATAGAAATAGCGAGATTACTGTAGTATTACACCTTCAGACAGTACACGTGTCAATATAGACAGATAATAGAAATAGCGAGATTACTGTAGTATTACACCTTCAGACAGTACACGTGTCAATATAGGTAGATAATAGAAATAGCGAGTTCACTGTAGTATTTCACCTTCAGACAGTACACGTGTCAATATAGGTAGATAATAGAAATAGCGAGTTCACTGTAGTATTACACCTTCAGACAGTACACGTGTCAATATAGACAGATAATAGAAATTGCGAGCTTACTGTAGTATTACACCTTCAGACAGTACACGTGTCAATATAGACAGATAATAGAAATTGCGAGCTTACTGTAGTATTACACCTTCAGACAGTACACGTGTCAATATAGGTAGATAATAGAAATAGCGAGATTACTGTAGTATTACACCTTCAGACAGTACACGTGTCAATATAGGTAGATAATAGAAATAGCTAGATTACTGTAGTATTAAACCTTCAGACAGTACACGTGTCAATATAGGTAGATAATAGAAATAGCGAGATTACTGTAGTATTACACCTTCAGACAGTACACGTGTCAATACAGGTAGATAATAGAAATTGCGAGATTACTGTAGTATCACACCTTCAGACAGTACACGTGTCAATCCATAGTTCACATTAGCAAATCTTTCCCACATGACTTCAAGAAAAAGATAATAAATTTTTACAAAGTAATGACATATATCACTTTTCAATGGCATTATCAAATTCTATTTCTGCTGATCAGCTCTGATACGACATGCTGAGAAATGTACACGCATTTACTTATCCAATAACAGCTGCCCGTCTCTTATAAATCATGTCAAATATTCATTGGTAACGATATTTACACTAGTTTTTATATGGGGATGATTCTGCAGTAAATGACGTACATCTAACACACGTTATAGCACGGACATTCACACAACACTATTTATACCGTAAATCACAAAAAAAAAAAAAAAAAAGGGATTTATATATTTACCTTTAATACGACAGAACTTTAGTGTAATAAATAACTATACAAGGACTTTTAGATCTTTTCAGTAAAATGTTAAGGTGTAAGTGTAATGGTTTATTAAATGTAGACCAATGATCGCTGGTATGTAGTAGTGCTCTCTTACATGTCAATAGTTGATCACTACAGTACTATAATACATATACGTATGTGGTTGAATAGAGAATTATATGTTTTTGAAGTTCTAAACTGCTTGAATGTGCCTCCTTGATTTTATATCATTTTCTTTCATCTGTTTGTTTATGCTGATTGAATCACCATCTGATAACATTCATGTACACTGTGTAAATTTTTGTGTAGCGAATATTGAATCTTTCCAGGGTTTGGCCGTATATCGAGGACACGGTTTGGTTTATTGTTGCTTTGCGTCCTATTAATAGCCAAGGTTATTTTAGTACGTTGTGTGAGGGTCTTTACAGCGACGTTTCAATTCTGTAGTATGTTGTATGAGAGTCTTTATATCGACGTTTCAGTTCTGCAGTATGTTGTATGAGGGTCTTTACATCGACGTTTTAGTTCTGCAGTACGTTGTATGAGGGTCTTTACATCGACGTTTCAGTTCTGCAGTATGTTATATGAGGGTCTTTACATCGACGTTTCAGTTCTGCAGTATGTTGTACGAGGGTCTTTACAGCGACGTTTCAGTTCTGCAGTATGTTGTATGAGGGTCTTTACATCGACGTTTCAGTTCTGCAGTATGTTGTATGAGGGTCTTAACATCGACGTTTCAGTTCTGCAGTATGTTGTATGAGGGTCTTTACATCGACGTTTCAGTTCTGCAGTATGTTGTACGAGGGTCTTTACAGCGACGTTTCAGTTCTGTAGTATGTTGTACGAGGGTCTTTACAGCGACGTTTCAGTTCTGTAGTATGATGTATGAGGGACTTAACATCGACGTTTCAGTTCTGTAGTATGTTGTACGATGGTCTTTACAGCGACGTTTCAGTTCTGCAGTATGTTATATGAGGGTCTTTACATCGACGTTTCAGTTCTGCAGTATGTTGTATGAGGGTCTTAACATCGACGTTTCAGTTCTGTAGTATGTTGTACGAGGGTCTTTACAGCGACGTTTCAGTTCTGCAGTATGTTGTATGAGGGTCTTTACAGCGACGTTTCAGTTCTGCAGTATGTTATATGAGGGTCTTTACATCGACGTTTCAGTTCTGCAGTATGTTGTATGAGGGTCTTAACATCGACGTTTCAGTTCTGTAGTATGTTGTACGAGGGTCTTTACAGCGACGTTTCAGTTCTGCAGTATGTTATATGAGGGTCTTTACATCGACGTTTCAGTTCTGCAGTATGTTGTATGAGGGTCTTAACATCGACGTTTCAGTTCTGTAGTATGTTGTACGAGGGTCTTTACAGCGACGTTTCAGTTCTGCAGTATGTTGTATGAGAGTCTTTATATCGGTGATTTATTGTAGTCTTTAGATATTGCAATATTTATTTATTCACATTATTTTTCTTCACATTATCTTGTTATTTATGTTCCACTGACGCTCATAACGTAATATCAGTGACCATTTTCCGAACACTTCATTTTAACTTTTAACAGTCGCGTTGGTGCGTATATCAATTTACTTATACATGCATTGCACTTCGATGACTATTATGTAATTGAGACCGTGTGTATTTTGGGTTATAAAAAGACGTGCTTACGACTGATAACAGGTCGGTAAACATCGAGATTACCTCAATTCAATACAGACAGAACGGTTTTTCCTCTTTCCAAACACACATTCATTTCACTCAAGTCGTCTCCCTTACATACATAACATCTCCCACACAAACCATCTTAGTCGCACACCATACATCATCTCCCGCATAATCTCACACATGATCACGGTCATACACATTACACACAAGCCTCTCCCTAACAAGCACAATTACACGCCATTACACACCATTTTCTAAACAAACACCATACTTCACAAAATATTTATCTCGCACATCACAAGCCATCTGTCGCAAACACAACATCACTATGGATTAGGTGACAATGATGATAAACGTTTTAACTTCTACCCCAGACAAACATTATTAAAGATTAAACAAAGTTCGAGGTCCATGCAGACTTGATAATATGTTAAGAGTGCGTTCTATATATTTTATCAACATATTTGCGGTCGATTATTTGTAAAACGTTCATTTGCCGATAAGCTCACCCCATTTCTGGCCCAAATAGGTAAATAAATAAGTAAAATATGCCAAATATATTTACGGTATCAACACAGCTAGCTATCTTTAATAAATGAAACCAGTTACACCAAGATAATACAGAAATCAATGTTAGATGTGAATACGTATCTTATAACGAAGATGATTAGATTTTGACATTAAATGGTTAATGCTGTTCAATATCCTTGCTCACGTTAGATATAAGGTTCATCAGCCAGGAAACATCTAGTGACATTAGTTGGTCAACGCAAACAATAGACCGAATACTCTAATTTTAATTAATTTGTAAGCTTATCATATTTTTTTCACATTTTCATTTTTGTCGTGTTTATTAAACAGGAAAAGATAAAAACAATGTGAGCTTATAAGGTAAGGAAGCTTACAGAACGGAATGATGGGGGGTCACGTTGACGATGTAAGCTCTCTCGAAAACTTTGTGTATGTACAAAGCTATGACGATATTTTTCAGGTTATGTACCCGATACGATCCGGCAGGGAGGTATTTCACACACAGTAGAATTAATAGTTAGGAAAAAACGGAATTGTTTTGAAAAGACACAAGATAATAGCGCCTTTTACTACAAATTTAGAATTATAATAATAATATAAACATCATACAGCTGTTTCGTTCTTCTTGGACTCGTTAGAGATGCGACGGGCTAAAATCTGTAACGTAAAAGGTGACCGAAAGATATGTTGAAGCTGAATGGGGAGGTGCACTAACTCCACTATTTAATATATTCGATTTCCCTCACCCCACTTTTCTACTTACGATAATTTCAGAAGAACGTAAAGTGCATGAGTACATTTTGAAACAATCCACTACTGGAATGAATTTATAACGGACCATGAAAAAGTCCGCCAACAATGTCTATACTCTGCAATGTCGAAGATTGTATAGAAGTCACACAAAATAGTAGCATCTTTTAATATAAATTTAGAATTAGACACAGATGAGTGAGACAATGAATTAAACTGTGTTACACAGCTATTTCGCTTTTCTAGGACTCGTCAGTGATGTTAAGGGACTAAAACTTCTGAAACCAAGTTAGATGTTTCTATTTGAAGTTCACCTGTGGAAGTCGCAAAAATTTAAGTGACGCGATGCCTTAAAAAGTCTAAAAACTACCCTCCTCCAAAGTTAAAGTCTCAGTATATAACATTATCCTGTGCTTTTATTTCTTTGCAGTTTATACTCACTGCTAGCGCACTATATTTATACCAGTTCCAACACCCACGGACGATTGTAATTGAATGCACAAATATATATTTCCTGTGTTTTCTCACAACATAAATCAAAGGAGTAGATTTTTTTTAACTGCAAGAGAACTGTCTTTAGATAATGTACGTTGATAGAATTTGATTTCTTAAGAGAATTTAATATCAAGGACGGTGTTAAGTAATATTCCTTACGCCAACAGAACTGTTTTGATTGATTTTCAAATGTTTAACAATCTTTATGTAACAGATTAGTAAAGTCCTACACGTCATGGAATTACCGTCAATACAAACTAAAGCAAGACATACTGGAAGCATGCCAACATAACAGACATTCGAAGGTATATATGTTTAAATATGGAGCACTTCGAGTTTACATAGCCTGGTCAACTTCATATGTCCCTTCATATATATGATACTAAAATAAATGATAAAATCGATAAGTTTCACCATACACTGTGCACGTTAAGACACTACCTTACTTAAACATTTATTGCTATCAACTGATTTTCGGGACTTTTGGTTAAAGTATTTTTACATTCTTTCAAACAGCGTCTTGTCGATAATTGTATTCAATTGCGGAATGAGAATATTTAAAATTCGTCAAAATGTTATTTGTACAAATTCTTGTTAGACTCGTTTACCTAACAGTACTATTTATCGAAATTTATTTCAGATGATCATGTTCGACTTGTATCTAAATTTCGTTTATCTTCTCATCAGCTGCGTCTAGAAAGTAGATATCAAAACATTCCAATGGAACATAGGATTTGCATTCATTATACCCAGAATTTAGTTATATTTTATTTTGATTTGTCCCTTCTATATAACTTTTCGTAATAAGTGTATTGAAATGGATTCTTGGAATCGTTCGTCGTCTTTCAAACTCGTACAATTACTAACGGTACATAATAGAAAAGAACTTTGTTTTCGAGGCAAATGTTTAGCATGTGTTATAATGTCGTTATATTGTACACGTACATTGTATTGTCATGTATAACTCGTATGTTAATAAGCTGTAATGCTTTAAGTAAATAAATAATACAATATCTTACTTACAAGTCGCTACACATCGTCGACTTTGGCTGGTCGTGTGGGAATCCTTATACTGACCGTCTAAATTTATTTATTTTATATCGTATATCAGGGTTTCATCTACGTATATCGGTTCGCCTGAAATATGAGTAGGTTCGTTCAGAATGTAATTGACAGTGGTCTTTAGTACTGGGTAGGGGTGGCTATCATCCATCTTGAGGGCAGACACAAATCTCCATGGAAGTCTTCACCGATTAGACATGTTAAGTTAATTTCTGCTATGTCGCGCTACCGGCAGATCTGGACTGACATAGGCTTAACTGGGACAGTTTTTCAACTATGGGATTCAACCACCTGCTTTTGTATGTGATAGTAAACAATCTACACGACATATTTATGGTGGAACGTGGATTTTATTTAACTCATTCTTCGAGGTATACGAAGTGAAATTATATACTGATTAAAATTCACACTACTCATTCACCTTCAGATGAATTCAACACCGGGTGTTTTTAACACAAGGCAAATTCAGTTCAATAGCATTACAACATGGTTGGATTTGGCAGTATATATTTATAGCACATTTTTGCGCAGCCTTGAACTTTGGACCCAGTCAGGTTTCTAATTACGCAATGCCTCGGAAACATCTTTTAGTTAAGGCCATTTCCTTTATATAGGTGTATTGATAATATGTAAAGAAAAAAACGTTTCGCTATCGATTACTTAGTGAAGGGTTTGTTTGTAAGGACAAGCATTAGTCATATCGGCAAAAAACGACAAAAGGACACTTGCATTACATGAACGGCAAGCATGTTGATCTCGCTGAAGTTATTAGGTCCGTGCGATTTCACATGATAGCGCACGTGCAGTCTAGGGAGGGCATACCCCATCGACAGTTCTCTGATCGAGATCCGCAGTGGATTGAAGTTTTGTATAATGTAAACAACGTCGTATGCAAACGAGTTTCTCAGTAATTCCTAAATTTAGAGAACTGTTCGCTTTCTTAGAAACGTAAGATATGTGTAGGTTTACATAATACAAACGTATGCATAGACACGGTATGTATGTATACACCGAGAGAAGTCGACAGCAAGTCCCGAACTATGCGTCACCGATACACAATGTCAATAATAACATAGTGATAATACATAGACCGGTAAAGCACATATCTTATAACAGTGAAATAAGGTAAACGAAATTCACAGTAAATAGCAGCATCAACAACACCGAGACAAATTGGGAAAAATTGTACATTCACGCTAAATTACACTTATATTTCTTTTGTGATTCATGATTCCCTATCTAGCTAATCTACTTACGTGGTAATCGGATAGATAGCAATTTATTAATATTCCACCCCGTATAAATTATGTACACTTGTTGTTGATCACTTATGTACAATTTTGCTATATGGAGCAACTCGTCCTTCCTCTCTGCCTCTCGCATCCCTGGCCCTCCTTCCTCCGCTTACCTCCTTCTGTCTTCGTTCCTTTCTCCTCCCATTTTGTACCTCTTCATTCTTTTATGTTTCCTCATCCTTCCTTACCTAGTGACGCCTCTTGCACATTCACTCCGTCATATCCCCATATCCTTCATCTCCATGTGTCCCCTCTCGTCGTTTAATCTCTTCAATCCCCCATCCTCCTTATGTACTGTCCTCGTGCTCTCTCTCTATCACATTCCCGTCTCATCTTTGGTTTCCTTGTTCTACCATGGTCTCCTCCTTATCGCTCAAAGTCTCACATGGTTTGTCTCTTTTCTTCTAATATGTCCATCCTCTCCCTTCTCAATGCCTTTTAATATCGTAAATGAACGTACCCCCTCTCTCTTCTTACAATGTCCCTTTCTTCTCCTATCGTTTTGCCCTCGCTTACTTTCAAGTCAGAAACTCTCCCCAGCATTGCAATGTCTTCTTCTCCCACCACTCGTTTCAATATTTACATCAATTTCCCACTTCCCTACCCGTTTCCACTATTCCGGCATGTTTTGATTTCTCACCAGTTATCAATTTTAACTTCATTCAAATGATATATCGCCTTGTCAACAATTTGACATGGGTACATATACCTGGTGTTCACATTAAAGCTTCTGATAACAAACGCAATCATGTCATAAATAAATAACATTGTGACTGATAACAATTTAGATATGTGCACGTTTATATGTGTACCCCGGCTGCAAAGCCATTTGACACTTAAAATTACTCGTCACGAAAAGATACACATGCGAGATCGGAGAAAAGCCAATTTTAGTAAAAAATCTTTATAATTATAACCATAAATAAATAAACAATGTTGTGTCATTCTATTTCAGATACGCCTGACCTAGAAACACAGCAGTCTTTGTGTACGCTAAGATTGCAGGAAATTTTCAAAATTATAGGACTCTGAATCATAAGCAAGCTCTATACTCTGACAAAGGATTGCTTGTGGTTCAAAAATACACTACAAAATCTCCAGACTCGTTTGTCATAAGCTATTCATAGCTGCAAGGATTTCCGCTGTCTATAAATAGATCAGGTTATTCCTGGTTTGTTGTATTGAGAAGAAATGTACTTCCCAGAATCGAAGTCATGTGACATAGCTGTTGTATATAACCGTTCGATGTGACCGTCGGCCAACAGAATTAGTATCCTATCTCAGCGAGAAACGGGTAGTACTCACTGTGTTTCCAAATTAGGATTAAATCATTTCACGACGACAGTTCTTCCGAGGAAATAGGTGAGTTAATTTGCTATGTTACGCGGTAGACCTATATTTGTGTACAACGTACACCAGCTACTTTATTGCAGGTATACTACAAACAAACGAAGTGCTTTTAATGGGCGTTTTATTGTTTATTTATTGATCAATTATGTAAACGCACTGATTGTGATTATTTCTGTTCAAGTAGTACCTTCTGTTTAAAAAATGTTTATAAACATTAGTACGTAAAACGAAAGTACTTATTGTGTTGACACGATTGTTTGTACAAATCTTGAAAGGAAACACTCTTTAGTATTTATTTTTTGTGCACCGATACAAATTTATTGATATCATAGTCGTCCTCTCGACATTTTAACAGACTATTTCTGTATTTGTTGACATTCCTTGTAAACAAATTATATAGATTTGTTGTCTTGTTTACGTTCGCTATATTTTATCTGACCTAGTACGCAGGCAAGTTTGCTTGCCGTCATGTCGACACATAATCCGGGTTGCCATTGGTAGGGCTTTTATCAAGTTGATTGATCAAAAGATGCCAAAATGTCTCTGTTTCTCTCCATAACCAGTCTACCCTTATGTCGTGCTTTCTCTGTGGCACCTGTACCTTGCCTGAACCACTCCACTGCAGGTTTTAAATGTCATTGCAGCCCTATCTGCAATACACATGTTACGGATAGTTGCACACTACAGCAATAGTGTACCAGTTATCGGATTCGCTCTACACTATTTATAGCCAGACAATTCAATACTCGATGTGTGTTAACCCGTATTTGGTCTAATTTACTTCCTTGTCGAATTGGAGGCGATGACCCTTTTCTGTACACAACACTGGTTTAACAGCTTGTGTACTTGGTCAAGATAGATACTTCACACAGTTGACAGTGTAGATTACATCTGACTAACGTGAGATTTAATGATTTATTTAAGGGTGGTGAATTAAAATGGTTGTGTCCAAGAAAAGCCCTGTTATGAGAAAGCCGATTCGCCCCATTGAACGCCAAAAAATGAGGCCATGGTTGATGAATTTGTTGCTCCACGAAAACGTGACTGGTCTATCTTGGTTGTCCAAGAGAGAAAGGACTTTCCGGATATCTTGGAGACATGCTGCTCGACAGGGCTGGAACCCCGATAAGGACGCCGATCTGTTCGAGAAATGGGCCAGACATACAGGTAAGTATTTTTGTTTGTGGACGCAGACAAAAAAAAAATGTCAAAAACATAATCAATACAACGTAAATATCAATTATCAAATAATTGAAGATAAGTATGAAATTATCATGTTGGAGGTAGTTATTTTCGGTCGAAATGTGGGTTGTGACTGCACTGCATGCAATATGTCAATCGACAACGTAAACAAGACAAGTGCTATAAACATTATACCCCTCTTTCAGTTCAAAAAGAGTTTCCAGATTTTTTTTTGTCATTGTAAAACAGCGCATGGTCGATTCAACTTCAAAATAATCGTCCTATGATTATAGTACAAAGGGTAATTATATAGAACAGATACTGATCTAGGTGTACTACGCCAGCATTAAAGTGATCTCAAAGAGGCTCCTAAAGGGAAATTAAAATAAATTGTAGTAAAGAAAATTAAATTTGTCTACAATTCGATAACATCGCATTAATAGAGAACACCAACAAATCCCATCGCCTCTCCATAAAATGGTATGTTTCCCATGTAAACACAGGGGAACTAAAGCGTACTGTATACAACGTTATACAAATTTCATGTCGCACTAAATGTGTAAACACCCTGAAATAAACGAGGAAGATAGTAAATTTAATGTACTTAACTTAGGTAAGCACATGGACAACGACGTCCCCGATCCAAAAAGATGGAAAGCCAACTTCCGGTGTGCATTGAACAGCCTTCCTGATGTTACCGAGGTCAAGGATCAGGGCGTTCGTAAAGGCCAAAACGCCTTCAAAGTATACCGCTTTCTAGAGGAGAAAAAATCTAAATTTATAAGTAAGTGCATCTACAATTTTAAACCAGTTTGAGAAAAAAAAAAACCGCACAAAATTTGAGAGAGAAAAAAACATCGCGCATGTCCCTTATTTTATTGTATGTATGTTAAATTATAAAACTTGATTTCTTCACCAATAGAACCGATTGAGGAAATTGAGGTGACAACAAAGTCCCCTGTCCGACAGTCTTCTAGACCACAACGCACACGTATCCCCAACAGGAGGTACACCTTCTCCGACAGTGACAGTGATGCGGACAGTGTGGACTTTCTCGATGATGCCTCCTCCTGCGGGGTAAGGTCCGCGATACATTATGTAGACATGTTACCTTCTGCTACAACTTGTTACAACAACTGCCTCGTAACGTGTAACTAAAAAAGTGACGGTTAAAACTATACAGAAGCGATTCTAAAATGATTCCCCGCATCAGTGTTTATTGCAATAGAAAAGGGCAAAAGTTTTAGAATCTATAAACGATACTTGTGTCTCATTGATTATTTTGATGCTTCTGGTGGTGTTTTACAAAGAGCTAACCCCGGTTTCCCTCATTGTCGTTTGACAGATTGCCTCGCCTATTTCTGTAAGATCTGATGGTGGTGACGAAACTACATGTTCATCATCCGATGCCGAGTCACTTCCGGAAGCCAGACTGGAATCGGAACATCGCGACTTCCCCAACTTTGACAAAATTTGCCCAGACTACCACATAGGTAGGTGTAAGCGTTGGGTTTTAAAGTAATGTTATTAAGTCTCTAGGTTTCCAACTAGACACAAAGATGGGGGAGAATACCGAAAATGCTCGCTTTATTGTTGCGTTTGGGGCAATTTTTTGTGAACGGCAGGGGATAAATGACAAAACTTTCAAAATGTGCATGGAAAAGTAAGAAAAAGACCTCTCACAAATATAGACCGTTTGCTTAAAAAATTAATGAATACAATGTTTTTTATTTTGTTTTTCAATATTTCATCGGTAAATGCATATCTCGAGTATAGCCTGTTCATCTGATATATAATGCATGATATCGATGTTAATTAGTTTGTTCTGTTTTCAGAAATTGACCCACTAAAAGTCAGACTCGAGACACAACAATCAACAGATGATTGTAAGTTTAAATCATGAATGTTGTTTGAGAAAAAAACAAACAAACATAATCAAGCTACTGAAAATGGATACAGCACTAGTCTAGACTGTCCTATAAAATTCTGTGTGGTTCTCCACATCACCTCATATATAATGCATTATCATGGCCATTGTGTATTCTGTTACTGTTAATTGCATAGCTTTTTCCATGTGAATCAAACACAGTAATGATGCGCGATACTCAATGTCTTTTGTTTTAATTTTGCAGCTGCATCAACCACAAGCAGCACACTAACAGACGAAGAAGTGGTACAGGTAGGTATTTTTTCCCTCAATTTGCACAATTACAACAAAAGAATATAAATTTTGACAAAAAATATACTTTTACCTGTCACCGTTACAGAAGAATATTGACCAAAATAAAACACAATTTTTCTACAGTATTTGACAGGAATGATACCTATCTTTAAAACAATTCATTGTTTCCATCAGATGCTGTTACTTGAAGATGTCATTAAGCCTGAGGAGATAGCATGCAACGAAAATCTGTGGACGACTGGAATCGTTCCTGACATTGCCATGGGTAAGATTATCTACAAATGAAAATAATTTTTGGAACAAACTCTAAATTCACAAACTTTTAAGTTTTTTTATGGCAAGGTGGTAGACTTTGAAAATGTGTTTTTATTTCTTAGTCATTACACGCTCCCTCTCAAAATAAATCTATTTCATCAATACCTAAATGTTGTATTGCTTGCAAATCTGTTTCAGAGAGGTTTTAAAAAACATGCTAACAAGACGTAGAGTTATTTTATGTCCATTTTAATGAAAACTCATTAACTGTGTGACATTTACCTCTCAGAACAAGACGTAGAAACTACATACACCATCCTCCAAAACTCCAGCCCATCGCTTATGGAGTTCCAGGTTGTGTGCGAGACCGACGCTGTGAGAACAGAACAGATTCCAATTGGGATACAACAGGAAACCGTAAGTAATAAGTTTATAAAAATCGGAATTCACTGCGAAGAAATTTGAAATGTCGTCTCGCTAGGAGACACCTAAAACTGTGTTTCAAGTTGCCTTTTTATATAAAGCTACACCTAATATGTTAATAATATTCAGCTTTAATCACTTATATAGACGATCACAATTCCATTTCTTTATTTTCCAGGTGTACACGAGCATAATGAACTTATAATCAACATTGCTTTTCCTCATTGCTCCCGTCCCAAAACTGACCTGGTAACTTCATTGGTTGTGCCGAGTACAAGGTGAAACATTGGTCTAGTAGCCCTTCATTTGTGATATGGCAAGTCAATTAAAACGGCACTTACTTCCGATTAATGTGCTGAAACATTAACAGATAGTCATCTCTTACTTCTGGTTTAGATGATGAAACAGTAAGGATCGATCACCATACTTTCGTTTTAAGTGCTAAACCGATAATCATAAATCACGTGACTTTCCGTAAAAGTGCATTACCGGTAAACCACAAGTACCTTTTTTATGGGTACAGTGCTACATCAGTTACCTGGAAATTCTGGACTAAGTGGAAGTGTGGATTATGAATTCCATCTCTGATGCTGTTACCGGTGCAATAACATAAGTAAAACATGTGTCATTTAATTTTTTAGTAGCACTGGTGTTTTATTTTCTAGTTGGAAGATTGCATCTACATCTACTTAAAAAAGTCAGAATTTCAATCAAATGTGTGAGAAATCTGACCATGATGATATGGACAAACTAGTCATTATATAAATATTCAGTGTTTGTCCGATGTAGCCAATATTTACAGTACCAATTTACAGGGACCTGTGCATTGTTTATTTGTTGTATATATGGTTATTGATATTGTGATTAACTGCAAAATAAACAACAAAACATGGTTATGAGGTTATGTGTTGTTATTTCATGTTTAACATAAGATCCCAGAGGAACCTTGGTGCCCCCATCATTGTATCTGTGCCTTCAAAAGTTTCATCTTATTCATTCTTTCCTTTCCTCTATTTTTGCTCTTGTTTATATGAAATTTGAAAATTCCTCTACAGTGATATTGGTAATATTTTTCAATTGTCAAACTCAAGATGGTTGGCTGTAGGCAGTTTTCTTTCACTGGTTAGTCTGAAAATCTGAATGGCACAACTAGGGACCAAAGGAAATATACATGTGAAAATTGAAAAGGTCTATTCACTTCTCCCAAGGAATATCAATAACAAGCTTGCATTGTTAAAATCCAAGATTGCCACCTATCAGCCATTCTTTTGTTCTGATCGTACCCAAATCTAAAGGGCATAAGGAACCAATGGGATATACATGTGAAAATTGAGAAAGATCTGCCCAGTACATCATAAGAAGTAATGATAACAAACTTTTCAAAGTCAAAATCCATAATGGCCATCGGTCAGCCATTTTGTTTTTCTGATGTGAAACATTATTTTAAGGCATGAAGAACAAAAAAACCTTTTATCAGAAAGTAATTGGTTATTTCCAAATCCATAATAGATGTATCATATGGTAACAAAAGCTGTATTAGGCAGTCCTCTTGGAAACAAATGGACTTAGGAGTTGTGAGCTTTCCTTTTTATCCACAAGCATGTCCACACTTATCGTTTAAGGTATTACGTACGCGAAACATGCGTACTCGGCCCCTGAGTAAAGGATTAAACAGTGTCAATAGGAGTGTGTCACATGGGTTAGGGTCACTTCATGTGCTGACCGCAAGGAATGAAGACCAAAAAACCTATCCTCTGCTGTTTGTTCTCCTCTAAAGGTAATGACATTTTTACTTTAATGTTGGCATGTTAATTGGTTATTGAAAGCATTTCTTGAAACTTTTTTCGATAAAATTATCATTTTTCTTGATATTTCTATTTAATGGGGTGTACTAGCTATATAATATACATCTGTTACTGTAATCCCCCTTGGGTGGAAATACGTCACACCCACGCATCCTTCCCCGTCACACACCGGAAGTGGTCAAAATTGTAAATAGTCAGATCATAGCCTAGCTATAGTGTAAAATTGAAATGCTTAATCATATTAGTAAAAAATTTAAAAGAGGAGAGTGTTTTGGAATTACATTTTCTTTCTTTCCTTCTTTTTGGGGGTAACTTTATTCATAGATCTTGTTACTGTGGCTGCCAGGGACATGAAATATTGTATTCAATTTGTAACTCTAAAGTTTATTTATTAATGCTGAGAAAGTGTATGAGGAAGTGAGGGTGTGAAAGATGTATGTGTGAGGATATGATTGATGAAAAATTATGATTATATTGATTGACAAGTATAAATTGAAGAGTATGATGATGTTGTTAATGATGACGCTATTGATAATGATGATGACGATAATGTTGATAATGATGATGATGATGGAATGATGGATGACTACGATGTTGGTGTTGATGATGATGATGATGATGTTGATGATGACTGTTGAGGATTGTGGATGAAGATGTTTGAATGATTGATGATGATAAATGATGAGTATCAATTATTAACATGATGATGATGATTGTTGATGATATTGGATGATGATGATTTCGGAATGAATGATGATGACGACGACAGTGATGATGATGATGACTGTTGATTGTGGTTGATGATGATGTTTGAATATGGATGATGATGATGACGATGATGATGATGATGACGATGCTGATGACTGGTGATTGTGGTTGATGATGATTTTAGAATATGGATGATGATGATGATGATGATGATGATGATGATGATGACGATGCTGATAACTGGTGATTGTGGTTGATGATGATGTTTGAATATGGATGATGATGATGATGATGATGATGATGATGATGATGATGATGACTGGTGATTGTGGTTGATGATGATGTTTGAATATGGATGATGATGATGATGATGATGATGATGATGATGATGATGATGATGATGATGCTGATGACTGGTGATTGTGGTTGATGTTTGAATATGGATGATGATGATGATGATGATGATGATGATGATGATGATGATGATGATGATGATGATGATGTTGATGATGATGATGATGATGTCATGCTCTATATGATCTTTTTGAAAAATAAAAGAAATATAAAAAAAAAATGTAACATGGAATGAATAAAGATAACTAGATGAAAAAAAAAAGTTTATTTACATTGAGGTATGTATGTAAAATTGTACCAGATTATAGTGACCCTATAATTTGGTACTTCATGCCCTGGCCACAAAGAATAATGACAGAAACACCTAACCTCTGCTGTTTGTTCTCTACAGATCCTGCCTTAAGTAGTACTCTTTATTCACAGACAAAAATCATCTTAAAAGGATTGAGCATAAAATGAGTGATATTGGATTCAGACGAGCGAAAAATCTATCTCTTTTGTTTGTACTTATATGTTTTTTTTTTACAAAAGATGTTTTGTCTGAAAGCAATGTTAAAAGGATTGAATGCCTAAAAAGCAGGTTTGAATCTGAACTTAAAACTTTTTTATTCTACTAGTATACAAAATATAAATAACCACTGAGTGATTCAATAAAGTAATTTTAGGATTCAATGTTTGTAACTTATGGTAACTTTTAGTAACCTTTAATGTAGCTACCTGCATTTTCATTTGATTCAAACTTTAAAAAGATAATTTCCACAACACTAAACAAGTCCATACTATTATGACTTACTGAGTCAATTAAACAATTCCCATGTATGAATTTATTTGTTGAAAATTATTCAATGACATAATCCACTATCGTTAATCCAAAATCGGAGTTATGAATAATAGCTTTTTAATAACTAATATGTAATTCCATTTCAGACTACAGTATGATTGACTTTGGCAATTCCTTGATAGTGCATTTATAGGTCATCAGGTCAAATTCTAGAATGACTGCCATGCTTTTTTATGATAAGAATGGATTTATGTTATTAAAAAGAAATAACATGGGACTATAAGAATTTTGTCGGCATGCTAGGGCCTAATTTTTAACAGTACAGACACCGATGGAGATATTGTTGAGTAAACCATACGTAATATCAGGCCCTATATCTGTGCATAGACAATCTTTGAAGGCTCCCAAGCCAAGTGAGTTTGGTAACTGCCATTTCAAGTTTTTGAAACACATCAATAACATTGGGGCTGTAATGAGTAACCGAACCACCCGTTTCGGGTCAGTTTTGATCCCAACCCGGGTTGGAAAATGTGTACCTTGTTACCTGAGTCAGTATTATCTTGTGCTATTGCAAAGAGGTTTTCAAGTACCTATGTACTCTTGTAGGCTTTCTGTTGATAAGAAACAATGTTTATTATGCAGGAAAACATATATATATGTTGTTTAACGCCTACATTGTTTTACTTTGGTTGACACTTGACAGATTCTCCTGCCAAGAAATATGCAACAGCTTTAACCTAACAATCGGGATTCCTCAATATTCACAAGGTATACATACAATACACCTTGAGACACCTTGAACGGATAAACATTTCATTATTACTGTAAACAAGAAGAGCTCCTCTGAACTGTATGTGTCACCTGCATAAACTGTCACGGTCACCCAGAAATCGAACTGGATGTCAAAACTAATCTGTACCCTTCCAACAAGAAGCCATATACCTAAATTTAATTTCTATAACTCAAAGCGTAACCAAAGAAAGTCCAGAATACAATAATCACAGAGAATTTTCTAAGTTCAAAGGGGCATAACTCTGCCAAGAAGGGTTACAGTCAGCCAGTAATCGATCTTAATCTGTAACCTATCAACAAGAAGCCATATACCAAATTTCATTTAAAAAACTCAAAGCATTTATGTGCACTATGGATTTCAACCCATAAACATAATTGCAGATCAAGGATTCCTTAACTTTGTTACCTCTTTACACAAGTTCTTTCCACGACAACTTTGATGGAGTACATAGACAAACTCTATGACGAGATAGAGGGCCGATTGACGAGCAGTTACTAATTCAGTTGTCTTGACAACCAACATATGGACATCGCTGTCCACAGATGGTACTTGTGTCTCATAGCACAGGATCTGAATAAAAATTTGGCACTGTCTAATACACTGATGGCGACAGGTGTCATAGAAGACCGAACACAGGCATCAATATTGCCAAAGTACTACACCACATAACTTCTGAGTTTGAAATAAAAGAAGTGTCGGTACTCGTAACAGACAATGCGTCCGAAATGACAAAAGCAGCTACTGAAATTGGATTTGACCATGCCGGGTGTTTTGCACATACCCTACAATCGGTTATCAATGATAGTCTGAAATTACAAACTATTGCAATTATTGTCAGTGCTGCCAAAAGTGTTGTTGGCCATTTCAATCACTGATTTATTGCCACAGAGGTGCTGAAATAGGAACATATTAAGAACGGGAGGTTCCAACTGAATGTTGTACAAGATGTACAAACAAGGTGGAACTCCAATTTTTTCATGATTGAAAAGTTGTTAAGAGCTAAGAATTCCTATATATATATATATAGTTTTGTTCATAAGCGAGTTCCTACAGCAGAACGGTCCAAATTTGACATCACTGATTCTCACCAGAGAAGTGATTTTTTTACTGCTTGTGTATGAGGCAGCACTCGACCCCCGCTACAAGTCACTATGTTTCTGAAACGACACAGACACAAGAAAAAAATCTAAAGCTATCTTGGATTCCAGACAAACCCGAAAACAACACTTGGTCAGGACCACCTCAGGATCATTTCATAAAAGTTTGATCTCAATCCCACTGGTGGAACTTTAGTTTGAAATGTCAAAGTTTACACATGGCCGACGGATGAAGCATGATGACTATCATAAAATCATAAAAATGACACGTTGATCACACTGTCCTGTACCAATCAAAACTTATTGTACCACATGCATAGTGCTCAGGATATAAATAAAGAATCAATCGGCAATTGTGTCGTGTGAAACCATAACTAGTTTTCTGAAAATTCAGATTTTGGAGAATCAAAATTTAGAGCCAGAGCTAGCCCTGTATACTGCTGCTCTCTTGTCAACTCACAGCTGTTTACGTCAATGTCTGGGTCCACATGGACAATCCCATGGTCCTCACCTTGACATGGGTTAGACTTTGAATTTTCAATATCATTGGTAACATAACTTCAGCTTTCCCAAAGTGGTTTAACATACCCTAAATCTGTTCTTCGATGGATTACCACATCCCTTTCACTGAGGTTGTCTACCACAATCTTGAAAACAATTCATGCCCTCTACCAGAATCTGTGACTTGTGCAATGCTTCATGAATACTGTATATATGTACTCTAAATGTACTACTACTGACTGCTTTTGCTCCTACATTGTAACCATCAATACTTTAACAGCAATTTGTATTAAGTTGTCATTGCATCTTTTCAGATTTTTTCTTTTCCTTTGACACCGGTAAGAACAATAACGAGTTACATGACAACCATTACATTTTCTAAGCGTTGCTTTCTTACAATGTATACAGATTATGGGACTCTCTGTTTCCTAGGCCACATCTTGTCCCCAAGATGAGACCTCTGTCCGTTTTCCTGTAGTTGACTGGCTTGACACTGTCTCTGGAAATGTCCACTGCTCTCACATTTAAATCAGTGAATAAAGAGTTTCCCAGTCTTTGCACATTCTACACACCGAATATTTTTGTTGGTCTCTCTCGGCTCACCAAGCTCTTGTTTGCATGTGCATTTCCTGTATCTCTACCCTCAATGCTTTAACTTCACTAACCAAAGTTGAATCCACACGGTTTTCAAGCTACTAGCACTAGCACCTTGTAACTTAGGTGTCCACTCACTGTGTTGGTTAGATTGTATTCAAACTTTGTATCAGTCAATATCAGCCATGTATTTCCAGATCAGTGAAACCACTTCCAGTTTCAACACATCATCCTGGAGTCCAGGAGTGCAAGACAGAATGGAGTCTCTACCAATTCTGGGTCATACTTTGGATTATTACCAGACGAAATGAATATTATTTTCTGTCTCAAATCCAATGCTCTGTACAGAAATTCTTGAAATGGTTCCTTGAGTCTTTACATTAGTTTACACAGTTCTGTGGAAGTTTGTTCTTTGTAGAATGCCCTCACAATACAACTCAAATCTTGAGAGAATTAAGTCACCTCTCCCCTCCAGATAACTTGTTTCGACGAGGGCTGGATTGCCCTGATAACACCTTCTAATATTTCAGACTACAGGTATTTTTTTCTCTTGGCCCACCTGGATCTGCCTCATCAAGCTTACAATGCTGATACAATTTGGTGTATCACCAACTTCTGATTTTTTTAAAAGTTTGATTCCTCCATGTGACCTTAGTGTCCTTGGACTCTATTTCAGGGTCAGCTACCTCTTCCTTTATGGGTATCCAGCTCTCAGGTTTTCATAACTCATTCAGGATATATAGTTAAAATAACCAATCCACCATCGGCCGCTTAGGTACAATCTCAAGGATCTCTTCAAGTAGCAATAGCATCTCTTCCCTAGAGAGGTTTTCTTGCTGTCGTCCATGTAGTTGTCATCAGTCTCCATATCTGAATGTTGTCCATGACAAGTGCTGTTGGATCCTGGATGAGCCTCCAAATTTGTCACCCCTTGATCCTTATTTCTTTATCACCAAAGCAATAGGTTTCGAGAATTTTTTTTAGAAAGAAACGGAAAAAATCAAGAAATTTGTCATGTGAAATGTTCCGTTACCGTTGTATTGTTAAGACAAAACCAGTTGTCAAGGGTAGAAAAGGAACAGTATCGACAATCTTTCCAATGGATATTGTTTATTTGTGATCAGTTTCAAACTACGAAATCAATTTGGAAACCATATCTTAATTAAAATTTCACACCTGTACACACTTACTGAGTAATTACCCCCATTTGGTTTCTTATCCTTTCGTCATGGCTGACGTGTGTTATTTTAATCCACCCTGATAGTCGTCACACCTGTACACGTGTCGATAATTACACACCCAATTATATTGGTTTACTGTTCTTGTTGCCGACCACTGTTAGTTTAAACCAAGCTGATGGGTACAATACATGTATACACGCTCCGATTAATTACTACACATTTTGTTTTAATTTGTCTAGTAGTTAACGGATCGGGTGTTAATCTTTGTGAACACAAAGATCATAGGTGGTTATTAAAATTAGGCAAAATGTGTTTTCCTAGCATCATCATCATCATCATCATCATCATCATCATCATCAATCTTTATTCCTCATATAAACGAGAGTACAAAAAAATAAATAAATAAAGTTAATTTACAAAGTGAAAATAATCAGGAGTTTAGCATTATTTCATATCTCGGAAATTGGCTCAGTTAATCGCACTGACGGCACTGAAATATAGTTTTGCACATGTTCTTAGATAGAATGCACAGTCGGAAATAAATTCCGTGTCCATCGTCTCATTATCATAAGAAAGCAACGTGTTCTGTCCTCTGAAAAGAGTCTTCACAAACTCTTCTCCGGCAATCCAGAAAGGATGACGTATGCGTGGACGCCGTAATAGTCTACTACTTTTGACATAAAAGTATCTCTTAGGATAAAAGTAATAGTACAATAAGACACAAAGTGCCTGATGACGTCACACATGGGCCGTTCACAAATCCTACAAGTTTGATAATGCTCACTAGGTATACATGTCAGCATCTTACATAAAAACAGTTTCGTTGAATTTGGAATATCTGGTTGACGTAAAACTGTGTAAGGTTTACAATAAGAAGAATGTATATCCTTAAATCGTAAAATGTCACGGTCAGCATTCATTCTTCTGGACAATGACAGCCAGCACCTAATCGTGTAATGGCGTGAAGCATATTCCGACCTTTCCTACACGCATTCTCTATAGCGGTCGAGCATTTCAAGTCCGAGGACACCGTTACGCCTAAATGCGTTTCCGATTCCGCTATTTCTAGCTGTGAACTGTTCAGCTGCCATGGGAAGACGCAGCCATCTCTACGAAAACCAAAGGTAAGTACAGAGCATTTTGATGAATTAAAGTTAAACTTCCATCTTACAGAGTAATTATTAGCGACATTTAAAAGAGTTTGCAATGCCTTTGAACTTGTGGTTACTAAGGCAATATCATCTGCCAAACATGGACAACAACACTTCACAGAGATAACACGAGCGCCGACATTCGTAGATTCTAGATCGTTCAGAAGGTCGTTTATGTGAACAAGGTACATAAACGTGGAGATAATTCCACCCTGCCTAACTGACCTTCGCACGGGAATCAATCTTGACACAACACGGTTAGATAATTTATTAAAATTAGGCAAAATGTGTTTTCCTAGCAAGTATCCAATCAAATATGACAAGGAATTAGACGAAATTTACCAATGAAATTCATTTGTTAGTATACAAGTAGATATAAATTATATATGTTAACAGCCATTATTCAATCCACCATGGGTCGCAATAGGAAATGGCCATGTGGCTCTTGCCAAAACGATACACATAACATGCAAAGTCTTCTATGCGAATCTTGTGACAAATGGTATCACTCTGCCTGCGAAAATGTAGAAGATACCAACTTTGAAAAATTCACTCGGAATCCGGAATCATATATATGCAAACTTCGTCGTACTGATGATGGATTGTTCGATTTCCTTCATGGATTCATTGCATTTACATCAATATTCACTTGTAAGCACAAGGTATCCATATATATATATATATATACATATATCACACGACATTGCATTAATTACATCACTAAAGATTAATTTGTAAAATTAGTCACAGTATTTAATATATTATATAATTGTTTTTGATTATTTAAATTTTACAGATTTCACATACATGTAAATATTGATCTTAGACATTATACGTACCCTGCAATCAATTGCATAATCATTTGCATGAAGTAGACAGAAAAGTAATTTATAATACCGAATATGCCATTGCAATGCATGAACAACAGCATTTTATGAAATTAAAAATACACTTTCTACAATATTATTATATCACATAACATAGTTTTACATACGTTGCAAATATATTACGAAACATAAAAGGTTCAATATTATCAATTATAGAAAGAAATACACGTTTTATCATAAAATCAGTTGCATCACAATGACATTACGAAAGTACGCATAGCCTATTGCGACGGCCTTTCAGACAAAATTTACCGATCCTGGCCTTCTCAATGGCTGAAATATCGAAAAGACTAAGAGCCTTCTAATCGCTATTTTAGATGAGGTACTCAATATCATATCGCAAGTCCATTCCAGTCCAGTTATTCAGAAGGTTGAAATAGGCAAAAACAAACTTCCTAACATTATTGTATACACAAACGAACAAATTTCAGACTTAATTTCAAACTGTGCAGGGGAGGGTGGTAGTGTACTGGGTATCGATAGAACATTCAATCTTGGGAAATGCTATGTAACTGCATTCACCTACAAACACCAAGGAGTAGTTCATCGTTCAACCAATGAAAACCCTCTTATGCTTGGACCATTATTACTCCATTGGGATGGGGAAATGGGAAGTATCAATATTTTTTTTCACATGTAAGGACTAAGATAGGAACACATAGATACACAATAGGGACTGATGAAGAACGAGCCATGACCGATCCACTACATGACTGTTTCCATGATGCAACCTTCTTATTGTGCACTAAACACATCAAAGATAATTTGAATCGCTTCCTTGAAAAATCCGGGACACCAATAAAAACAAGACATCAGATTCGCAACATCATTTTTGCTGAAGATGGAATAGTCTTTAGTCAAAATGACGTTGAGTATCGCACTAGAATGGAGAATTTGGCACCGTATTTGGAAGGGAATCAAAAATTTAGACAGTACTGGGATAGGTATTTGGACTCAAAACTGACAAAATTTGTAATTCATCCCATCCAAAAAAACATTGTTAAATCTCTTTGGACAAATAACAACGCGGAGTCAATGAATAACAGACTCAAACAGGTTGCAGAATGGAAACAGCACAAACTTCCTGAACTAGTAGAAAAAATGTTTCTTGTTTCACAGATTCAAATGTTAGATTTACGACGGGCGTTGCATGGTACAGGAAATTACAGAAGTCATGGAACGATAAAGTACCAGCTGACAAAGACACCTTTTTTAGAAAGTTTTTAGAAAGCAAAAAGACAAAACCGGTGGGCAAGTTTGTTCGGGCTTCGAATAGGTGCTTTCTCTGTCCGAAGCCCAAACAAACATGTGGGAAAAAGCCAGGGCAAAGAAGGCGCACTAAAAGTGCAAAAACAACGACTTTCAAAATATGAACAAAGACAAAGAAATTCATGAAAGACAAGAATAACGATGTCAAATTATGTAAGATGAAAATATTATCCATTGTTGAGTGTCCTTTTTCAGAAATATTAAAACGTTGGATTTTCTATTGTTCTCGTTGTCTTTTTTTCATCCATGCCACCAACTTTCACGATCTTTTTGGAGAATATGCCTTGCATACTTTGTCTGAGAATTCAGAATTTTTAGAAGGTTTCGTGCAAATGGGACCATGATACTGCTTTAGAAAAAATATATGTAAATTGATACAGTAAATAATTAAACACATTATAGGATTTGCGTTTGTCATTTGCTTAAAACGAAAGATGCATATAACCAATATAATTTCATGTTATATATCAACAATATATACACCGTATAACAAAGCGTAGAAGTGTATTTCACAGTTTATAACGGAGCGCCCGTTCCCGCTTCATTTTTGTACGTTAGCCTATATAAAATTTATTTCATGAAATAAATACATTTGTGTTAGATGGTTACTTTATATATTCATGTATATATATATGTATAATTGTCATAATCCTACAGATGTTCTTCACATTATAATGTTATGTAAGTTGGCTCTTGCATGATTTTGTTATTTGGAGTAAGATCTTGAACTCTGACCACCTGGTGACCATCTGTTACCCTATGTAGTTTGTATCTCTTGTTATTTGGATGTTATGTGTGCGCACGTGTTAGCTAAGAGGGTCGTGTAGGGCAACTCGCTATGCGGTCACGGTTTTAGCTTGACCAGTCAGAGGGGCTGTTCACGTGACCAGCGGCAGTAGCCGTGATGCTAGGCGGTCAGGGCCTGGATTGACCAATCAGCGAGGCGCTCACCTCTTCGTGATTTTGACCGCGTCATATCTTCATTACTCCTCATAATTTTTCTGCTGCTGTGATTACGTTTAATATCTTTCGAAGTCCCACCCATACCACACTCCCACATTTTGTCTTGAGCCAGCTTATATATCCATGTTTTTTTTTTTTTTTTATAAAATTCAAACTTATGTTTGTATGCCGATAATTTGTACCCCATCTTTTTGTTGTACATATAGACTGAAGTTAATGTCATTCAGATCTATATATTATATAACAACAGTGATTGATATTATGGTTGTATTTGAAATGTTCCTGTCATTTAATAAATGACCATTTGACAACATTTCTTTTCACTGTTGTTGTTTTTTGTTTATAAGACATGTACAACAAATAACAAGCTGTAGTCTCTGAGCTGGGTTACCGTGCTAACACAAATGGTATTACGGAATTTATATGAATTGCCTTAGTAAATGGAAGCTAAAATTAGACAAAGATAATCTATTTGATCACGTGTATATCGGTTCATTAGTCATAAAATATAATACCAGAAACGTATATATAACAGATTTACGTCCCTGATAATACAGGGCCCGTTACGGCCCGTTCCTGTCAGTCGTCGGGCCGTTTTATCTCCCGTGATGACAATCGTAACTCAGATGAGTGGACGGTATGCGGTAGATTTGATATTTGGTGTAGATTTTTGTATATTTGGGTACGATTTGGCTTTATTTGAGTATATTTGGGTATACTTGGGTAGATTTTGGGTATATTTGGGTAGATATTGGGTATATTTGGGTAAGATTTGGGTATATTTGGGTAGATTGGGGTATAATTGGGTAAGATTTGGCTTTATTTGGGTATATTTGTGAAAGGTTTGGGTGTATTTGGGTATATTTGGGTGTATTTGGGTAAATCGTCGCGCCCGTATTATGGGTACACAATCACTATTTATAGCTTACATGCTTGACCGTTTTACTTTTTCTAAATGGTATCGGAGTCCTGAAATACACAGAACAAATGTATTATCAAGCGTAATAACTATAATAGTCTGTAAAACAATGATTTTTCTTTAAACAGAATAATCTATTTTCACTTGGGCACCTGGGCCGCTGGCGCGGGTGGGCAAGTGGTAAAGGCCCCCGCCTGCTCCTATCTCGCTAGATAACAAATACTTCAAAGCACAAACATTTTTCATGATCACAAAATCTTTCTAATAATAATACCAACAATCGACCAAATAAAACTTTTAAATTAAATGGCACTTACCTAGGAGATAATACAGCACATGCTTCCGTGATGATTTTATTCGCGGGAACAAATTAGTCACGTGATCCCGCAGCATCACCGTTGCAACGATACATTAAGTTAACAAAGTTGAAAAGGTCAAGGTCACGCGGACCGATAGCGTCCACCTTATTTTGGCTCCGGTAAAAGACCTAATTTTTGCATTTTTTATAATTCGGAAAACAACAAGATTTCGACAATGCTTGGTTAACAACTTCAAAATTCAACATATCTTACCAGAAGGTTACGAAACTGGAAGAAAAGTGAGCTTTGGACGTTGAAAATACACAATGGTTTAGGGACAATACGCGGTGACAACTGCTAACGGACACACATATAGAATTACCTGTGGTATATACCTGTGGTGCGCGTGAAGTAGATTTACATGTTAGTACACGATGGCTCCACCTACTAGAACCTCAACTTCTTCAGCGAAAAATAGTGAGCAATCTATTACTCAACGGTTGGATGATATTACTAGAATTCTAACCAACATGGTCACTAATGATATTCTTGATAAGAAACTGTTACATCTCAAAGAAGAACTTAGAGAAGATACCCGGCATGAAAATAAGGAACTAGTGGAATCCTTACAGGACAGAATTACCGAGTTAGAAGAAGAGAATGAGAGTCTTCGAGGAACTATTGGATTCCTAGAGAATGAAGTATCAGAACTTCAACAAAGCAAAAAGAAAGCGAAATAAAGTATAATGACCTTGAACAGCAAGGAAGAAAAAACTCTATTAGAATTTATGGACTGGAAGACCCTAAAGAAGGTGAAACAGTGGAAGAATGTGTGGAAAAGGTAGTGAAATTCGTGAAATCGAAGTTGAAAGTGCCGCTTCACAGTGACGATATCGACATCGCGCACAGATTAGGTAGATTTCAGGTTAGTAAAAGGAGGAGTGTAATCGTCAAGTTTACCCAAAGGAGGAAAAAACATGCCATTCTGAGTGCCAGGAAGGTGTTGAAGGACTCGCAATATTCTGTATCAGAGGACCTAACGAAATATAACCAGGAGAGACTACGTAAAGCATACGGACTGGAATGTGTAAAGAACACTTTTAGTGTGGACGGAAAACTGTTCGCTGTACTTAAAGTGAAAAACAACAGAGACAAGAATAAAATTAGGAGATTATTCTATGATACGCCACTCACCGAAGAACATCTTCTGAATGACACAAATTTCAAATACGCTGGCTAGAATAGATCTGAATGATAGCTCGGCATTGGACTAACCGGGACCATTGAGCCCGGATGTCGAGAAATTATATCTTATCCTGACATATCCTCAGTGTTTTTGTGTATTGTGTATGTGTGTTTTCTGAAGAATAAATGTGTGTTTTCAGAGGATTACGTGTATGTGCAACGGCAACTGGTGTGAATTCTTGTACTCAGGTAAGGTTACACTTCCGTGATCACTGATTTTTAAACGTTATGTTACGTATGCTAAAGCATTATGTTTTTCCCGTTCTCTATTTCTGTTAGCAGATGCACAGCACAGTGCATTATTTATTTATCTATCTATTTATTTGTTTATTAATATTTCTTAAAAGAGTTACACGCTACGAAATTAATTGCGATTATATTATACCGAAAATATCCCTCTTTGTAATAGTTTCCGGACTTTGATGTCCGGCTACCGGATCTTCTTTTCTTATACTACTTCCATATTTTGTTTCTACTTCCGGTTGCACTTGGGCGTCATGGAACAAGACAAGATGACGGTGTGAAAGTTAGTGGTTGTGAACGATTTTGACCTCACATGTCCATTTTAAAATGTTTTCCTTTCTTTTGTATCTCTCTTATCTTCTCTCTTTCTCCATGGGATGTTGAACATTATTTAAAAGACTCAGTTTTGAAGTACTTGTATAGCAATGGGTTTGGATGACATCACTATTCTGTCGGTAAACTGTCAAGGTTTAGGTGACAAATTTAAACGGAAAGATGTTTTCTCATTTTTCCGAGAAAAGAAATACAATATTTTTTGTTTACAAGACACACACTTCGTAGAAGCGCAAGAAAACATAATTAGGAATGAATGGGGATATGAGTGCTTTTTTAGTTCGTATAAGTCAAACTCGAGGGGTGTTGCTATCCTGTTCAATAACAATTTCGAATTTAAAGTCAAGAAAGAAAAAAGAGATGTAAATGGAAACTTCTTGGCAATTGAAGTAGACGATGAGTCAGTAACTTTTACTTTAATTACCTTATACGGCACTAATTCAGACAACCCAGATTTTTTCAATAACTTGTTAGAAACTATAGAGTATTTTGGTAATGAGAAAATAGTGGTATGCGGTGATTTTAATTTAGTTCTAAATCCTGAGATTGACTATGATAAGACTTACAAAAACACTCATAATCCCCAAGCACGAGATAAACTTTTAGAAATAATAGAGCACAAAAACCTTTTTTTTTCTCTCTAATTTTTTATTTCCATTAGCAATTCATACAGTACAATGTATTACAGATATTTGTATTTCCCATTCACAACACTTGTCTTTATCATAATACCTATTACACATAATATTTCAGTACCTGGTACAGAAATATGATTTATATATATATATATATTTTCATATATCATTACTTCAGGGCACATGTGTAAAAACACATTTAATTTGCTCTGAAACAGAATCAGCACCTAGGATATAACATAGTTGACAAACATTTATAACTGTATTTTTAATGCATGTAACAACTGATAGAATCTGAAATCTTCTCTATTTGTCCTTATTATCATATCTATTCTGTCTCTCAACTCATTTCTTATCTTACCAATTAGAGATAGTGGATTTTGTATTTCATTTTCAAATTTCTTTGAATTTCTGGCCTTCCAGATTAACCACTTAGAATGAAAAATTACAATGTTACAGAGTTTGTTGATGTTCTCTGGATATTCTGATATACCAAAAATCCTTTCTTTATCAGTTAAAACAATATACTGATAATCTACTGAAACATTAAAGAGACACTCATTCAATAACCTTTCAATTTGTAGCCATACCTCTTCACTCAATCTGCACTCACTAAAGAGATGTTGTTGTGTTTCTTGTTCTTCCTTACAAAAATTACAAAGACCATTTGATTTCTTCATTTCTTTCAATTTGTGTTCAGTGGTTATAATTCTGTGTATACTTCTCCACTGAAAATCTTTTACTTTTTTTTCTAGTCTACTGCTGTTTAATGAATGCCAAACTGCTTTCCACTCTAGATTGTAGTCTGTATCCCATTTCTGAATAGATTTTATCTGATTTGCTGTTTGAAACAATACATTTTTAATAGCTTTATTAAATAGTTTATTTAGTGCCAGCAAATTTTTACCATAAATGAAATATAAATCTTCTGTAATTTTGAATTTAGCTCTATTGTTTCCATTGTTATTTTGTAGCATATTTTTCCATTCCAAAGAGAAGGCTTTTCTTATAGTTGTATACTCTGATATCCAATTATTCTTTAATCTTAATTTTCTAAGTAATTCTCCTGATGTAATAAAGTCATGCTGTTCCGTATCCCAAATATCTTGAACCTTGGTAATCCCACTACTTGCCCACCCTTTATAAAATATAGGACTGTTTTTAAATAGTAGATTGTGGTTTCCAAATAAGTTCTAGTTGAGTACATCATCTGAAGTGGAAATAGAAGTGGTTCTCAGCAACTTTTGCCAATAGAACAGCCCTTCTAAATATATTTCTGAGATTTTGCTAATTTCTAAATTCTTAATGTTACTACATCTGCATAAAAAAATAATTTGCATGATATACTGCATCATATTTTTGCAACATATTTTTCCCAATTATGTTCCAAGATTGGATATCACAGTGAATAAGACGGTATATTAATTTAATTCTGTTTATTGCAATAATGACATCTAGGTCTACCATGTTCAAGCCTCCTTCTTTCTTTTCTAGATAAACAGCTTCTTTTGAAACTTTGTTTATTTTACTTCCCCACAGAAATTCATAGATTAATATATTTATTCTACGCTTATATTCATTTGGTATTGTGTTTTGTGCTAATTCATATGTCAACTGTGAACACAACAGTGACTTAATTATAAGGGTTTTTCCTTCTAGTGTCAAATGTCTTGGTCTCCATGTTTTAATTATGCTTTCTATTTTTTTTTATTTTATTTTCCCATACCCGTTTTTTATCTATATTGTACCCCATATAAATTCCTAGAACTTTAATGTTGTCTGTCACCCATGATAGAGCACAAAAACCTTATTGATATTTACAGACAGTACTACCCCAATCAAAGACGATATACTTGGAGAAAGAAAAACCCACTGAAGCAGTCTAGACTAGACTTCTTTCTTATTTCAGACTCCCTTTTAACTAGTATAAAAAGGGCAACTATCGAACCAGGTTACAGGTCTGACCACTCCTTTCCGAACATTTCTCTTCAGTTCAATGATTTTAAAAAAGGTAAAGGGCTATGGAAATTTAACAACTCATTGCTATATGATCAAGAATATGCAGAACTGGTTAAGAATGTCATTTTAGAAACAAAAAAAGAATACTGTGTACCAATTTATAATCTTGAAAATTTAGAATTTATTTCAGATACAGATTTGCAACTACTTATAAATGACCAACTGTTTTTAGAGGTTCTTTTACTGAATATAAGAGGTAAGAGTATTTCCTATTCATTATACAGGAAAAAACAGAGAAATATGAGAGAAAATGAATTAAAAGATAGCATACAGGTTTTAGAAAATGAGGATAATATTGATATAAACCAGATAGAATCTAAGAAAAGAGAATTAGAGCAGATTAGAATACTTCGAATGAAAGGCAGTTTAGTGAGATCTGGAGCACAATGGATAGAGGAAGGGGAAAAACCAACAAGCTATTTTTTTGGATTAGAAAATAGAAACTTTACATCAAAAATAATTCCGAAAGTTCAGACAGATGAAGGAGACATAATTATAAAACAGGAAGAGATTTTAGAAACAGTAAAATTGTTTTATGAGAATCTATATGAAGAAGGAAATATTACAGACATTAATTTAAATTAATATCTAAATTTTAACAGTATTCCTAAACTCTCTGAAACAGAAGCTGAAAATTTAGAAGGTTTAATCACATTAGAAGAAGCCAGTAAATGTTTAAGGAATATGAAAAACAACAAAAGTCCTGGGTCAGATGGGTTCACTGCAGAATTTTTAAAATTTTTTTGGAATAAGATAGGTGTTTATGTTGTCAGGTATTTAAATTATGGGTATTCACATAGAGAACTTTCTCAGAGTTACTCAGAGACAAGCAGTGATCACCTGCCTTCCTAAAGGGAATAAGCCTAGACATTTTATTAAAAACTGGCATCCAATATCCTTATTAAATGTTACATACAAAATAGCATCAGGGGTTATTTCTAATAGAATTAAGTCAGTTTTAGACAAGCTAATTAATATGGATCAAACTGGTTTTATATTGGGACGCTATATAGGAGAAAACACTAGACTACTATATGATTTAATGCAATATACAGAAGAAAATGATGTACCAGGTATGATTTTAATGGTAGACTTTGAAAAAGCGTTTGACTCTGTCTCTTGGAAGTTTATTGAAAAGGTTTTAATCTATTTTGGATTCAAAAATGATATTATTGTATGGTGTAAAACGCTACATAAAAATGTATCAGCTTCAATTAACCAGGGAGGTAACTTATCTGCTTTCTTTGATATTAGAAGGGGCTGTAGACAAGGCGACCCGCTCGCACCCTATATTTTCATCCTCTGTGCTGAAGCTCTAGCGATTAGAATTAGAAATAACCATAGAATTAAAGGCATCAAAGCAGGTGAGCTTCCTATTTTGCTATCTCAATACGCTGATGACACTTTTTTCACACTTGATGGATCTGAACCATCATTATCAGAATCTTTAAAAGAACTTAATACATATGCTAGCATTTCAGGTCTTAAAGTAAACATTGATAAGACCCAGATTATATGGATAGGGTCTAAGAAGTATAGTGAAGATACTTTTTTACCACATTTGAATCTACAATGGGAGCAAGAGCGGTTTAC
The DNA here is from genome assembly GCF_031769215.1 of Ylistrum balloti. Lineage (NCBI taxonomy): Eukaryota > Metazoa > Mollusca > Bivalvia > Pectinida > Pectinidae > Ylistrum > Ylistrum balloti. The sequence continues at coordinate 1,850,452 of NW_026782179.1, forward strand.
TCTTCTAGGAGTAGAATTTGATGTCAATCTTCATGCTATGCCAAAAATTAATTATGACAAGAAAATAGTAAAGCTAAAAGCACTTATAAATACATGGAAAAGAAGAAATCTTACACCAATAGGTAAAATACACATAATAAAATCCCTTTTAATTTCTCAGCTCAACCACCTCTTTATAGCTTTACCAAATCCTGATGAAAAAACATTTAAGACAATTGAATCTATCATATTTGAATTTTTGTGGAGTAGTAAAATAGACAAAATCAAGAGAAATGTAGTGATGCAAGACCTTATAAATGGTGGTTTAAAAATGATAAATATAAGAGCTTTTGCAGAAGCATTAAAACTAAGTTGGGTAAGGAGGCTTTATCATAGAGCAGGTAAGTGGTCTGCAATATTACAGACTAATGTAAACATTGACATCCTACTGAATATTGGAGGTGAGTATATACAAAACTGCAAAAATGAAATCAAAAATAAATTTTGGAAAGATGTTTTCAGAGTATGGTACAAACTACAAACAACAATTGAAATGTGTACAGGAAAGGAAAAATCAGTTTTGGAAATACCTATATGGTTTAATAGAAATATCACTCTATCTGGAAAATCATTTTTTTATAAGCAATGGTATAGAAAAGGGATAAGAACAATAGCAGACTTACTAGAAGCTGGTAATACTAATAATTATCTTAGTTTTCAAGACTTTCAGAGAATATACAATGTGACAACTAACTTTTTGAACTATCAAGGTATCATTTCTGCAGTTAAAAAATTCCTAAGAGATAATCCACCTGTGAAGAATGACTCTCAACGGCCTGTAATACCATTTTATATAAAGATGTTTTTCGAGCATTTAAAAGGTTCAAAAATATTTTATAATATTTTAAATACAACTCGGACAGAGCCAACTGGTAAAGCTAAATGGGGAGAGCAGTTTGATTTAACAAATAGTGATTGGGAAATTTTCTACAAAATGCCATTTCAAATTACAAAAAACACCAAACTTCAATGGCTCCAGTATAGGATCTCTCATCACATTCTGACAACTAATAGTAGGCTTTTTAAGGCAAAACTTGTGTCCAGTCCACTTTGTAATCTATGCAACTCAGAAAGAGAATCGATCACTCATCTCCTTTGGGAATGTCAGGAAGTGCAAAACTTTTTACAATCATTTGAAACACTAACAGATTCTTTATTAATACCATTCTCAGTCAACAAAAGGTCTTTTATACTTGGAATTAAAAGGAACAATAGCCCTAGCTTTAGAGTTGACAATGAAGTAATTCTTATGATTAAACATTATATATATAAAACAAGATGCCTCCATGCTACTCTCAATATCAACGCCATTGTAAAGATTATACAAAATCACTATTCTGTTCAAAAATATATTTCAAATATCAAAAACACGTCTTACAAACAAAATTTCACAAATGATTGGAAAAAATGGGAAAATCTTATCCAATTGAATATTTAAATAATTATAATACTTTTTATCCTTGACAGTGCTGTCATATCTTTGTTTCACTGTCTTTAGCTAAAAATTTGTTTCAACATCCCATGGACTTCTTATGTCATTCCCCCCTCCCCATCCCCTATCTTCCTATTTCTGTTTTCATCGCTTTGTCTGTTTCTTTAATTGTAGAGAATGATTCAGTGAGAGAGAGCAATATATGTATAATGTTAATTATTGATATTTCCTCTATACCATCATTTAGTCTGGCTGTACTATGCTCTGTGTAATCTTTGACAACAAGGGCAGATAATAAAGAATCATCACCAGCTATTCACACCTCAATTATTTTTTTATGTTTTTTTTTTAACGTGAATTACACTTTGTATCAAACAAGCAGAAGTTGCAACATGGAAAGGCTGTTATGTGGGGCGTATCTCGCTACTCCCAATCCATGCTTGCACTTCTGGTTTGGGATTACACTATTGAAAACATATAATTTTGAATAAAGTTTGGGGATTAGGTGTGAATAGATGATGATGAGGCAAAACACTAATAATAATAAACAGCTCTGTTGTTGATCAGTGTATGATGTGATAATGAGGATGAAAGGTTGATGATGAAGTGGTGATGATGATATGATGATTACAATGCTGAATATGTGTTACTGCTGATGATGATATGATAGTGATGATGATGATGATATGGTGATGATCATGATAATGAAGTGATGATGATACGATGATCATGATGATAACTATGTGATGATGGTGATGATGATGATGATGACAGCAGTCATTGAGTTTGTATTATTATTGGGGCGTGTGAATGAAACACAGTAGCACATTGTATGTCATGTCAGCAAAGAGGAAAGAGTAGGAAATAATGAGTGCATGTTTTGAGTGAGTGTACATGGGTGTAGTGTGATGTGTGCTAGGGTGTGTATGTGTATGTGAGTCTAGTATATATCGTGTGTTGCATACCTTTGTAAAATCTTGAAAAACAAAATAAAAAAAAAAAGTTAATAAAGTTATCTCCCATAGTACATATATAGCTATGAAACTTTTATAAAGTTTGGTATTTAAAAATGTCTTATGATTTGTCCTCATTTGTTGAATGCTGTATACACTATACACATGTATGTTTTCTGTGTACATCATCCTTTGCATTAAGTAAATTGTTAAAGTTGAAAGTTATACGACAAAGGTGTGTTGTATCTATGTCGGGGTTAGTATACCTGGTTTATAATGTGTTCTTACAATGTTTACATTTGCATTTATCGATGATCGAAGTATTAAACACCCGTAAAGCTGATCATCGGGGCACGATACGTACATCGCCAATGAAGCGTGTGGCAATCGGTGAGGCCGATCAAAGCTAGTCATCAGTACCTTGTTTACACAATTCTTGCCTAATATGTGAAAAATGAAAAAGAAAATTGCTTCATACTTGTTTTCGTTTTGAATACATTTCAGATATCTTGACCAGTAAAGTCAGGGGCGTAGCAAGCCCAGCAGAAATGTGTAAGCCCAGGCGAGGGGTCTGAATTTCATGATTTCAAAGATGTTTTGAATCGTTTTCTGAGACAGTTTTTTTTTTTATTTATCTAACAACAAACTTCAACCCCTGATATCTATTTTCAACCTTAGTTTTGTAATTTTGTCCGACATACTCTATGCACGGATTTTTTTTATGTGTAAGCCCGGGCTTTTTCTTTCTATGGAAGCTACGCCTCTGAAAGTGTTTTGAAGCCCTGTTATAAGATGTAAACTTTGTAATTAATATCATTCACACGATTGAAAGATTAAAAGATTAAAAACAACAACATTATAACAAAATATGTGATAGAGGATATCTCAAATTGACGGGAAGAGATAATGATTCTCTGTTTCTGATAACTGAATTTTAGTCGAGGTCGGTGATTGAGCGTTATGTAATATGACCTACGTTTCGTTTTACACAAACTATAAAACGATTGATAATATACACACCCAGAATAAAAGATGGAACGCATTGTAAATTAATTTCAAACCTGCCCAAATACCATCAAGGAATGGAAGGTATCTTAAAAACTCGACAATCTTCTAACGTAAACATCGAGAGCGGAGCATCCTATCACCCCTGAATCATTTCTTCACTCGGTATACCTATCACGGCTTTTATTAAACTTATTTCGATAATGAAGTAAACAAATTTATTAAAATTTGAAACTTTATATAAAATATTTATTTGTTCAAAATGAGACTATAATTTAGAAATATACCTTAAAATTACTTAGCATTAACGAAGAGTAGAAAATATCCTAATCTTATAATTGGTTAGAATTTGCTGCAAACTTGTACTACAAGTTTTGGAACAAGACATGGCAGGTAAAAGTCAATTGAGATGTCCCGTCAAAAATTCGTTTCTATTCAAAATTACAAGAGTGTTCTTATACCTATTTAGTTCAACGCTGTGTACGTTTACCTAGGATTTAACGTAGAGCGACTTATGACATGTAAGGGGCGCTTGTCATGCGCAGTATATTAGTTCTTGATACCTGACCAGATACGTAACTTTTTATAGGCTAAAGTATCGTACATCTTAATTTGATTGGTCAATCAAACAGCTCACCAAGTTTCCAGGGTAGAGCTGCGTCACTCTGAACGCAGCACTCCAGAATAAAGACTATTGGAAACTTTAAAGAAATCTCTTTTATACTTCAGGTGAGTCAAGTTTACTTGTGATATTTTTCTAGCAAAATCATATATTTCTTATTATGAAGTCTCAAGTCGAAATAGATTGTAGTCTACTTATGCAGTATGTTTATGTAAATAATTATTGATTTTTGATATATTATAATGTAAATAATTATTGATTTTTGGGTTATTGTAAATGTTTTATTATCAAGAAAGTCAAATTTAAAATTGTATTTTTAATTTGATTATTCCGTTTCTATTCCCATATATAATTTCTAACATTATTATCTCACTCTATTCGGAAATCTCGATCATGTCCGGAATTGGTTTTAATTTTATATATACTTCTTTTACTTCCGGATCAATTGCCGCGACTATAAGAAAACATACAAATGTGTTATTTTTACAGCTCAAGAAATACTCGTTTTGAATTATAAGGGAGTATATGATTCGAAATAATGTTTACTATCAATCATTACTACACAGTTGTTCGCCCGAGAACGAGCCACTGGCTGGTGATCGGAGTGATCGTGTAAACTTTGTATTAGCCTAAGGGCCGCATGCAAAACGATCCTAGATCTATGTTCGATATCATCTAAGCGTTATGCATTTATGTATGTACATTTATTAGCATTTTAGGTATATTCGAAATTGTAATTTAAAGTGTATATTTTATTGCGTCACTCTGAACGCAGCACTCCAGAATAAAGACTATTGGAAACTTTAAAGAAATCTCTTTTATACTTCAGTCTTCAAAATTCCCGTACAAAAACCCGGTCACATACCTTACAAAACGTTCAATAATGGAGATCAAGAACAAAACGCTCCATAAATCAACAATATTCTTCTGACTGAATTTGATACGGACACATTCATTAGGCTGGATTTGAAAATGTGACTCTCTCATACATTTCAAAACTTATTTTCAGCTGAAGATCCAGTAAAAATGTGCACAAATTGATAAATTCTGACAGTTTGTCGAAAAAAATCTGATTATTTTTAAACCATTTTTTCATCTTCACATGTACAATTTATCCCTTTTTTATCCCTCACTTCATTCACCAACACCGTTGTTTATCTTCCCCAATCAATAGGAATTATCGCCTCAGAAAAGATGTATACACAGTACTTTTTTCAGGAGAGTTTAGGTTGGGTTGAGGAGTGATAACACTTGCCACTACCATATATATGATATTGCTATTGGAAATGGGTGTGCCCACAGCTCCGGTGAAAAATTCATTCATTTTCCTGTTTAGAAAGATTTGGGTCCGGAAAAAGAAGCCAATTATTCGATGGGATAAGGGTTCCCATTCCGTATAAAGAGATTGACTGCTTGTGTACGGGGATAGCTGTAGTTTTTCTAAACTCTTTATCTCACCAATAATACAACCATCCAATGTTCACAGCAATATTTTTAAACCGAAAGAATAAGGAATCTATGTATTCCATTTAATGTACTTCTGTTAAGGATAAATTCTTATTAACGAATGACAACTAATATTTCGCTACTGTTCTACTTAAATGTACTATGTGGTAGCTCCACTTACCATTGTATAGATACAAAGTGTAGCTCGTAACATTGGCTCGGTTCAAACTTTTTAAACCTGTAGTCAGTCCACTGTTAATTTTACAAATAACTCTGAAATAGAGGATATGCATCTCTTTAAAAGTTACTGAATGGGAAGAGAAATGAGTATCTTTCCTTCACTAACTAATCGCCATTAGAGTAAGTACACTTAATATTTTCGAAACAAACTTCGGGAATTAGAAGAAAAGCAGAAAACGAGAAATCGAGACCTGAACGAAGACAATAACCTATTGGCCCACTCACTAATATGCAAATATATTAAATATATTATCTGGAAAAGACTTTATTCATACTAATAACACATTAAATTAGCTGAGGATTCAGTTCCCCTAAAACAATTTTATTCGCTGATAAATTTCGATGTCTGAATGCAAATACTAATATACTATAAAAAGATTTACATATGGAACAGGAATTTAAACAAGAACCATGTTTTACATAGCATCAGCGACAGCAATTCTTCTCGACAATGTACCAAGATAAGATTCTGTACACGACTTCTAAAAATAACACACACACAAAAAAATCCCTTCAGAATCTGTAAAGTTTGTATTGTTATTGAAATAGAAAAGCGCTTTGTCTACGGTAATTCCTAGACAAATGCATCGCGACAAATGAAATTATAAGTATGTATTGTTACCATTTTGTCAACTAATAACTCTAAGATTATAGAACTGAGGAGAGTGGGTTTACTTGCAATAAGTTATTCATTTTGTTTTTTAAACCGTTAGACTATATGCATGTTTTAACCACTTTGTATACGTGTAGGCCTATCGCACCGAATGACATGTCAATAAGAATAGTGCAATTTGTTGTGAACCGATATATCATATAAAGGCCTTGTAACGACAATCCATACATGAATATTGTCTAGATATACTTACTAAAAAGCTTACCTTATCGATCACATTAATACAAAGAATAGGCCTATCCGACTCGGGACACTAATTTATTATTATTCTAGTTAGCTAATAACCAGTATCCAAGTATGATTAAGAAGTACAGATATGGCCGTTTCTAGTCTTACAAAAAATAAGTCTCGTCTCCAAACCCGTCGGGAACCTCCAGTCATTAACAGTCTGTATTATGTCGCAAAGGCACCATGCGTAAAGCCGACTGCGTATATTGATGACACTTCCTGTAAACGTAGCTGCTTACAAAAATCAGCGACGGTGCATTTTGAAAGCTGGCAGATCTAAAAATAGAGACGTTTTCTCGGAAGAGGGGAGATAACTCCAAACGCGGGATGGTTTTGGACTACAAAATATACATTATCGTATACAGAAGCTAATATTTCTTGTGATTAGTCGACCTGAAACAATACTGATCA